>NW_027361714.1:41015000-42215000 GCF_039654945.1 Dendrobates tinctorius
TTATCTTGGTGGAGATGTATGGAAATCACTGCGGTCTAGTCCGGTAGGCGGGGCTTATTCACCTTCTTCCCCCCTCCTCGGCTTGCTGAACGTAATCTTCATCTGTGAATATCACAGATGCCGTAGTTTTCCATGCTTGCGCATTGAAAAGGCCTCTAGTGCTTGCGCAGTATGCTTTGCCCTGTGGGAAAAGCATATAATCGGTACTGCGCATGCGCCAGTATTTTTCAGTGCAGTGTATGCCCCGGAAGTCTTCACATGCAGGACACACTTCCGGGGCATAGACCGCGCTGAAAAATACCAGCGCATGCGCAGTACCGATTATATGCCTTGCCCACAGTTGGGCAAAGCATACCGCGCAAGCGCCGGAGGCCTTTTCAATGCGCAAGTGCGGAAAACTACAGCATCTGTGATATTCACAGATGAAGATTATGTTCAGCAAGCCGAGGGGGGAGAAGGCGAATAAGCCCTGCCCATCGGACCGGACAGCGGTGATTTCCATACATCTCCACCAACATAAAAAAGGTATTTATGCATCAAAGGTGCTGGGTCAGGGGGAATCAAAAGTCCTAATAGAATCCTAAAAACTGTGCGTCTTTATTTCACATGAATTCCATCAATGGATATGTGGACATGCAGGATGTTAGAGGAATGCTAGGGGAGGGAGGTGCTGGACAACGGCCGTTTCCCGATTACTCGCTTCTACGAGTCCAGGTGAGGGGATTAGTTTAAGGTAATTTCCTTTATAGGACCACAGACCTTACTAATTAACATACATAACGAGTTGTGAAACAAACATTTGCAAAAATATTTTTAGCAAAATAATGATACAATATACAGAGTGCAAGATACTAGTAAAGAATAAATCTTTCCATATCGATTTACAAGATAATCTATATTTTTGTAATATCATAGGAAGATTATAATCTAAATAACTTTATATGCAATTTTTACAAAAATTTTTATAAAAATACTGATCGATCCGGTCATTTAGTCCCAAAAGACCTTGTGTGTTCGCTTTCAGGATCCATTTCGCTTCTTGTTGCAATAAAGCTTTGTCATGGTTACCTCCTTGAGGTGGAAAATTGACCTTTTCAATCCCTGCAAAGCTCAAAATTTCTGGGTTAGCTTTATGCACATCTTGAATATGCTTAATTAATCGCAGTGAGCCCTTTCCTGAGGTGATAGATCTATAGTGTTCACCAAAACGTATCGTAAGTGGTCTTATAGTTTTTCCAATATAAAAATAACCGCATGGACAGAAAATAATATAAACCACGAATTTAGTTTGGCAAGAAATGTAGTTTTGTACCTTATGTTCAAAAGAGCCAAAATGTATAGAATTCCCTGTCAGATGAAGATGACAGTATTTGCAGTGACCACATTTATAATTTCCTTTTATTGATAAATCTCGGAGCCAATTTTTTTGAGGGGGACGAAGTCTATGATGTACTAATAAATCACCTATATTATGTGCCCTTTTGTATGCAAATTGAGGAACTAATTTACCAACTGTGTGTAAGGTTTTTTCTGCATCAATGAGATGCCAATGTTTTCTCACTGCTGCATGTATTGCTCTATCCATTGCACTATGTTTGAAACAAAAATTACATTTTTTTGTAGGTTTGACTACACTATTTAATTTTTTAGTCCTTTCCTTTAATAAATCCATTTGAGAAAATGTTTTTACCCTTTCATGTGCTTCATTTAATAAAGTCATAGGGTATCCCCTTTTCTGTTTTTAAAGAGCCATTTTTTATTTTAAATTTGACATCAATAAAATCTATGGTGTTTCCACCAAATGAAAATGTGAAGCGCATGTTGTCTACACTACAGATTTACAACAGAAATTAAGTAAACAATTACCCAAGTATTGATAGTATTTTATTTTCAACTCATTCAAGAGCCTTTTGATAAACAACATGTTTGGTTTTTTTCTTTCGGTGCAAAGATGAACAGATTTTTGGCAGTTCCAACTCTTGAGCAGATCACGTAAAGTTGACCATGAGAAAAGCATGGAGATTGCAAATCGATCCCTACTACTTAAATCGATCCCTACTACTTTCAAGGACTGTTCCTGAGCATTGTTAATGGACATTGCAAATAGCAGTTGAACTGGAAACTGGAGGCGTTTAAAATCAAAAAACAAATCAGATGGAATGAATGGAATTCTTGGAATGAAAATGTCTTCTCCTTTGGCACATCCTGTTTGTGAGCTGTGTATCTAATCCTCTCCTGTGTGATACTTTCTGCTGAGCTGTGTATATAATCCTATTGTGTGTTACTGACTGCTCAGCCGTGTATCTAATCCTATCCTGTGTGATACTGACTGCTGAGCTGTGTATCTAACTGTTGTGAGTTCATTTTCCCCTTCACTACTGAGGCCCAAGGAACTCCCTCTTCTGGTGAAGAAAGGTAGTGAGCCTGATTGTCAAACACCTGGGGCTGATGATGATGACTGACTGAGTGGAGTTAATGACTGGATATAAGGCTGCCGATGCCCTTCTGGCCTGCGGGTGATTTCTCTGTGGACTTCTAGGAAACCAGTCTGATTCCTGCTCATCTAAAGCTAAGATTTCGGCTTTGCCTTTTTGCATTAGTGTTTTGTTTTCCTTGCTTTTCTGGAATCTGCTATTCCCTGCCGGGGTGAGCTGAATCTCCTTTTGCCTGTTGCTCTGTCTTCAGAATATTCCTGAGTACTGACATAGCCTTTTTTGAAGCCTAGCGTCTTCAGGGCCTTTTTTTTACTGTCAGTTTGTTGGCTCTTATTTTCATAGGGTTTTTTCATGGATTGCAGACAGCAGCCTTCCTGTCCTTTCCTATCTAAGCTAGCTTGGGCCCCATCTTTGCTCAGTCTATCTTTCTGTCTGTGTTTTGTTCTTTCTTCTTGCTTCACCGTCATTATATGTGGGGGGCTGCCTTTTGCTTTGTGGTCTGCTCTGGGGCAGTTTAGATTTCCCTTTCTGTCTTTAGGCTATGTAGTCCTCCGGCTGTGATCGAGGGGCCTAGGGCATCATAAGAGCCCCCCACGGCTACTGCTAGTTGTGTTGATAGGTTCAGGGGTCTGCAATCCGATAGCTGCCAACTTCTCTGGTTTTCTGGACTTAGCTAGCATTTCTATTTTTGCCTCCTACGGTGACTCAATCATAACATCTAACCCTATCCTGTGTGATACTGACTGCTGAGCCGTGTATCTAATCCTATCCTGTGTGATACTGGGCTCCCTCTGCAGGCTGTGTCAGAGTGTGGTCTGACACAGTGTTGGCACGGTAATAAATAGTGTTATTTCCAGCTTTACAGAAGGACGATAACACCATAGAAATGATAAGAATAATAGGCTTCAGTTACCACAACTGTCTACAAAGAAAATTGTTGCTGATAGCAACCAATCACAGCTCATTATTCATCTTTTAAACAGCTCTGGGACAGTGTGGCGAGTTTTGAGTGGCGAGGTTGGTGTATGTGTGGTGAAATTTGTGCTGAGGGTGGTATATGTGTTGAAGGACGTGGTAGTGTGTGGCGCATTTTGTGTGTTTGTTCATATCCCCGTGTGTGGTGAGTATCCCATGTCAGGGCCCCACCTTAGCAACTGTATGATATATACTCTTTGGCTCCATCGCTCTCATTCTTTAAGACCCCTTGTTCACATCTGGCAGCTGTCAATTTGCCTCCAACACTTTTCCTTTCACTTTTTCCCCATTATGTACCTAGGGGCAAAATTGGTGAATTGGAATGCGCGGAGTTAAAATTTCGCCTCACAACATAGCCTATGACGCTCTCGGGGTCCAGATGTGTGACTGTGCAAAATTTTGTGGCTGTAGCTGCGACGGTGCAGATGCCAATCCCGGACATACACACATACATACTTACAAACATACACACATTGAGCTTTATATATTAGATGTAGCAATATACGTGGCCATTATTCTGTATGTAGCATTATATTAAGCCCATTATTCTGTATGGAGCAATATATGTGGTTCATGATACTGTAATCAGCATTATATGGGGATCATTATACTGTATGGATCATTTTATGGGGTCCATTATTCAGTATGG
The DNA here is from genome assembly GCF_039654945.1 of Dendrobates tinctorius. Classification (NCBI taxonomy): domain Eukaryota; kingdom Metazoa; phylum Chordata; class Amphibia; order Anura; family Dendrobatidae; genus Dendrobates; species Dendrobates tinctorius. The sequence continues at coordinate 41,019,060 of NW_027361714.1, forward strand.
AACAATTTATGGGGCTCATTATTCTGTATTGAGCACAATGAGGTGCCGACAATACTGTATGGAGCAATATATGGGGCTCATTATTCTGAATGGAGCAATATATGGGGCCCATTATACTGTATGGAGCACTATATGGGGCTCATTATTCTGTATGGAGCAGTATGTGGTGCCCATAATACTGTATGGAGAACTATACTGTCCGGTCTAAAATGATAAGTCTGCAGTCACTCTGTGTCCTGTGTGCTGTGAGGATTTGACGGTTTCTGACTTATTGTAGAATTTACAATAGCTATAACTCATGTAATGTAAGAAGTAAGTGAATTCATTGGTATTGTACTATACCTCTGTATATTTCTCTGCTGTATCTGTGCATCATGAATAGTGGCATGTGTTAAAGGGGCCCACTGAGACTCTTTCACCCGGGGCTCAGGAAAACCTGGATCTGGCCCTGCCTGCGAGTTAACCCATGAATGGCTTTTACAGACATTGGGGCATACTGTAGGTGCAGATAGGCGAGCAGGATCAGGGGATTGCAGCCTTGATAGGGATGGTCCGGAGCTACGAGGTATCCACCCCAAACGAGGAAGAGCCGAAGTGGTCCCGTGACTTACAGCAGGGAATGAGAAGAATTTGTGAAGAAGTCAAAAGCCTGAAGGAAGCCCTTGCTGCTGTCTTGGAGTCCAGCATCCTACCTCAATGTAACTCATGGCGAAAAGTGCAAGAAGTAAGAGGAGAGGTGCGGAGCATGAAAGAAATCTCAGTGGCAGCTCCAGAATTTAACCCCATATCGTGGGATGGTGAGCAAATGCAGAGGGGGTGTGCTTTCCGTAGAGGACGACGATCCAGACCAAAGCGCCAGCTGAAGGGGTGCAGAAGGGGGTGTTGGACGTGTGGATGAATGGGACTCCTGTCCAGAAGTTGACCTACCCAAGACAGCCAATGGTAAAGATTCGTTTACTCCTCTGAAGATTCTGCTAATTGGAGGGAATGTTGCCTGTTATGAATGAGTCACCGGAGGAAAAAACAAAAATAATAGCTGAGTCCAGAAAACCAGAGAAGTTCAAAGCTATCGGATTGCAGACCCCTGAACCTATCCACAACAACTAGCAGTAGCCGTGGGGGGTTCCTACGGTGCCCTAGACCCCTCAATCACAGCCAGAGAACTAAATTAGTCTAAAGACAGAAAGCGCAAATCTAAACTGCCCCCGAGCAGACCCCAAAGCAATAGGCAGCCCCCAACATATAATGACTGTGAAGCAAGATGAAAAACACTAACACAGATAGAAAGATAGGTTGAGCAAATGATGGGGCCCAAGCTAACTAAATAGGACAGGACAGAAAAGCTGCTGTCTGCAATCCGCAAAAACCCTATCCAAAAATGAACCAACAGACTGATAGGAAAAACAGGCCCTGAATTCGCTAGGCTTCAAAAAGACTATATCAGCACTCAGGTATATTCTGAAGACAGAGCCAGAGAACAACAGCTCAGAGACAAAAATGGAATTCAGCTCACCCCCGGCCGGGGATGGCTGAACTCCAAAAAACAAGGCAAACAAAACCAGAACTAAAGTGTACAAAAGGCAGAGCAAAACTTAGCTTTGAGAAGCAGAAATCAGACTGATCTCCAAGAATCCAGCAGGAAAATCACCGGCAAGGCAGCAGGGCGTCGGCTGCCTTATATCCAGTCATCAGTTCCTGTGACCCAGTCATCATCTACCTGCTCAGATGTTGGTAATCAGCCTCACTACCTTCCTTCGCCAGAAGAGGGAGTTCATCAGACCTCACTGGTGAAAGGAAAAATGAAATCACAACAGTACCTCCCCCTTGTGGAGGGGTCACCGAACCCTCATCCATGCCACCAGGGCGATCAGGGTGAGCCCGATGAAAGGCATGCACCAATCTTTCGGCATGAATATCAGAGGCAGAGACCCAGGAATTATCCTCCTGACCATAACCCTTCCACTTAACCAAATACTGGAGTTTCCGTCTAGCCAGACGGGAATCCAGTATCTTCTCTACCTCATACTCCATGTTACCTTCAACCAATACAGGGTCAGGAGGTGCCACCCCAGGAACTACTGGTTCAACAAACCTCTTCAACAAGGACTTATGGAACACATTATGAATCTTAAACGTGACAGGAAGAGCAAACCGAAAAGAGACCGGATTAATAATCCCCAAAATCTTGTAAGGTCCAATAAATCTAGGCTTAAACTTCGGAGAAGCCACCTTCATAGCGATATTTTTTAATGACAACCAAACCATATCACCCACCTTAAACTGGGGACCAATGGTCCTATGCCGGTTGGCATACCGCTGGGCCTTTTCCTGGGAGAGAGACAACTTATCCACCACTTGGTCCCAGATCTGGTGCATTCTCTCCACCACAGTGTCAACACCTGGGCAGGCAGAAGGCTCCACCTGCCCTGAAGAAAATTGAGGATGAAACCCAAAGTTACAAAAAAAAGGTGACATCAAAGTGGCAGAACTAGCTCTATTATTTAAAGCAAATTCGGCCAAGGGCAAAAATGAAACCCAATCATCCTGATCAGCCGAAATAAAACATCTCAAATACGACTCCAAAGTCTGGTTTGTTCTCTCCGTCTGCCCGTTGGTCTGAGGGTGAAACGCAGAGGAGAAGGACAACTGAATTCCCAGCTTGGAACAGAAAGTCTTCCAAAATCTAGACACAAACTGAACTCCTCTGTCAGACACAATGTTCTCAGGAATCCCGTGCAAGCGAACTACCTGTTGCAAAAACAAGGGCACCAACTCAGAGGAAGATGGCAACTTAGGGAGTGGTACAAGATGGACCATCTTAGAGAATCTATCACAAATCACCCAAATAATGGTCATTCTCTGAGAGACAGGCATATCAGAGATAAAATCCATTGAAATATGGGTCCATGGCCTCTTGGGCACCGGCAAAGGCATCAACAACCCACTAGAGCGAGAACAAGGTTTAGACCGGGAGCAAGTCCCACAGGACTGCACAAAATTCCTGACATCACGAGACAAGGCGGGCCACCAAAAAGACTGACTCACCAGATCTCTAGTACCAAAAATACCTGGATGACCAGCCAATGCAGAGCAATGAACTTCAGACATCACTCTCTTCCTCCAATGGTCTGGAACATACAACTTTCCACTGAGACAACGCTCAGGTTTGTCCTCCTGAAACTCTTCCAGAGAACGTCTCAAATCGGGCGAGATGGCAGAAAGAACTACTCCCTCGCCTAAGATGGTAGCAGGCTTGGCCACAACAGGAGAATCAGCAAAGAAACTCCTAGAGAGGGCGTCTGCCTTGACATTCTTAGTGCCAGGAAGAAAAGAGACCACAAAATCAAAACGTGTGAAAAACAAGGCCCACCTAGCCTGTCTAGGATTCAAGCGTTTGGCTGACTCCAGGTAAATCAAATTCTTGTGGTCAGTAAGGACCATGACCTGGTGTTTAGCTCCCTCCAACCAATGTCTCCACTCCTCAAATGCCCATTTCATGGCCAACAGTTCCCGATTCCCCACATCATAGTTACGTTCGGATGGGGAGAACTTTCGGGAAAAGAAAGCACAGGGATTCATTTTAGATGTTACAGGATCTTTTTGGGACAAAACAGCTCCTGCACCAATCTCAGAGGCGTCCACCTCTACCTGAAACGGGAGTGAGACATCAGGTTGCCGCAGAACCGGAGCAGAAGTGAATCTTCGCTTCAGCTCCTGAAAGGAAGAAACAGCCTCCAGAGACCAATTCAGCACATCAGCACCCTTCGTAGTCAAATCAGTCAATGGCTTGGCAATACTAGAAAAATTAGCTATAAATTTCCGATAAAAATTAGCAAGACCCAAAAACTTCTGGAGGGCCTTCAAAGAAGTGGGCTGAACCCAATCATAAATGGCCTGTACCTTGGCCGGGTCCATTTCAATAGTTGACGGAGACAAAATGAATCCCAAAAATGAAATCCTCTGTACCCCAAAAAGGCATTTCGTTCCCTTGACATACAGGGAATTCTCCCTCAAAATCCGGAACACAGTCCGAACATGTTCCACATGAGAGTCCCAATCCTTGGAAAAGATCAAAATATCATCCAGATAGATAATCAAAAATTTATCCACAAAGTCTCGGAAAATATCGTTCATGAAGGATTTGAAGACAGAAGGGGCATTAGTGAGCCCAAAAGGCATCACCAGGTACTCAAAATGTCCCTCCGGAGTATTAAACGCCGTCTTCCATTCATCCCCATGCTTAATGCGAATAAGATTATACGCCCCCCTGAGGTCAAGCTTGGTAAATCAGCAAGCACCTTTAACTCTGGAGAATAGATCAGAAATCAGGGGTAACGGATACTGATATTTAACAGTAATTTTGTTGAGGGCACGATCGTCAATACAAGGCCTTAATCAACCATCTTTTTTAGCCATGAAAAAAAAAACAGCACCTAAGGGTGAAGAGGATGGTCTAATATGACCCTTCTCCAACGACTCCTTAATATAGGATCGCATAGCCTCGTGCTCGGTTACAGATAAATTGAAAAGCCGACCCTTGGGAAATTTACTCCCCAGGCACAGCTCAATTGCACAGTCATAACTCCTATGAGGAAGCAAAGACGCTGACTCATTCTCACTAAATACATCATAAAAGTCAGCCAAATAGTCAGGAACATCATGCGACTGGGGAGAGGTGGAGAAAACAGGAGCATCACTAAGGGCACACCGACAACCCCAACTCACCTCAGACACAGATTTCCAATCCAAAACTGGATTATGGATTTGCAACCAGGGAAACCCCAGAACAATGGTATCATGCAAATTATGCAACACCAAAAATCTGCAATTTTCTTGATGGTCTGGGGCGACCCGCATTACCACCTGGGTCCAAAACTGAGGTTTATTTTTCGCCAAAGGAGTCGCATCAATACCCCTCAAAGGGATAGGCGTCCGCAAAGGCGTCATAGGAAATCCACAACGTTTAGCAAAATCCAAGTCCAACAGGTTCAGAGCTGCTCCCAAATCCACAAAAGCCTTGGCGGAAAATGTGGACAGGGAGCAGATCAGAGTAATTGCCAGAAGAAAATTAGGTTGAACACCACCCACAGAAAATGTGTGAGCACAACGTTTCTCTCGTTTTGGGCAGACAGAAATAACATGCGAGGCATCTCCACAAAAAAACACAGCTCATTATGCCTTCTGAACTCCTGACGTTGCGCCCTGGACAAAACTCTATCACATTGCATAGGTTCAGACATTTGTTCAACAGGTGGCAACACCTCTCGTGCGGTCTTGCGTTCACGCAAACGCCGATCAACCTGAATGGCTAATGACATAGAATCGTCAAGACCAGAGGGAACAGGAAATCCCACCATAGTATCTTTTACGGTTTCTGACAAACCTTTCCGAAAGAGAGCTGCCAAGGCATCATCATTCCAGGTAGTAAGGACCGCCCACTTTCGGAATTTTTGACAGTACAACTCTGCAGAATCCCGACCCTGGCTCAATGCCAACAGGGCCTTTTCAGCCTGATCAATAGCATTAGGTTCATCATACAACAACCCCAAGGCATGAAAAAATGCATCCACATTATTTAGAATAGGATCATCAGGTTTCAAAGAAAACGCCAAATCCTGGGGATCACCGCGCAGCAAAGAGATGACAATTTTAACCCGCTGCGCGGAGCTCCCTGACGAGTTAGGCTTCAAGGCAAAAAATAGTTTACAATTATTCTTGAAATTCAAAAATTTAGACCGATCCCCAAAAAACACATCAGGAGTGGGGATCTTTGGTTCAGCAGCGTGTGAATGAGTAAGATAGGCGGAAATTCCCCGCACTTCCACAGCGAGCTGCTCCACACGATCAGACAATTGCTTCATCTCCATTGAGAGAAAAAAAATTCCCCCTACGGCCTCAGAGATATAGAGGAAAAAATATACACAAAGAAATTCTGACACCTTTTTTTTTTTCTTACAATTCTTTCCTGCTAATGAGTACCCTAGGATCTGCGGTATGGCCGGTGATTCTGTTATGGATGAGTCACCGAAGGAGGAAAAAACAAAAATAATAGCTAAGTCCAGAAAACCAGAGAAGTTCGAAGCTATCAGATTGCAGACCCCTGAACCTATCCACAACAACTAGCAGTAGCCGTGGGGGGTTCCTACGGTGCCCTAGACCCCTCAATCACAGCCGGAGAACTAAATTAGCCTAAAGACAGAAAGGGGAAATCTAAACTGCCCCTGAGCAGACCCCAAAGCAATAGGCAGCCCACAACATATAATGACTGTGAAGCAAGATGAAAAACACTAACACAGATAGAAAGATAGGTTGAGCAAATGATGGGGCCCAAGCTAACTAAATAGGACAGGACAGAAAAGCTGCTGTCTGCAATCCGCAAAAACCCTATCCAAAAATGAACCAACAGACTGATAGGAAAAACAGGCCCTGAAGTCGCTAGGCTTCAAAAAGACTATATCAGCACTCAAGTATATTCTGAAGACAGGGCCAGAGAACAACAGATCAGAGACAAAAATGGAATTCAGCTCACCCCCGGCCGGGGATGGCTGAACTCCAAAAAACAAGGCAAACAAAACCAGAACTAAAGTGTACAAAAGGCAGAGCAAAACTTAGCTTTGAGAAGCAGAAATCAGACTGATCTCCAAGAATCCAGCAGGAAAATTACCGGCAAGGCAGCAGGGCGTTGACTGCCTTATATCCAGTCATCAGTTCCTGTGACCCAGTCATCATCTACCTGCTCAGCTGTTTGGTAATCAGCCTCACTACCTTCCTTCGCCAGAAGAGGGAGTTCATCAGACCTCACTGGTGAAGGGAAAAATGAACTCACAACAGTCGCCCCTGGGAGAAACGGTATGGCGAGAGGAGAGGAGCTGCATCCAGGGCCAGACAGATCCACAATGTCAGATGCCGAAAAGAAAGGGAGAAGCTGTCAACTGTCTATGGTGAGATGTCTGCATTGGTCAGGTGCATGGAGGCGAGTCTGGTGAAGCTCCAACTTGGATCCAAAGGTTCCGTCAGCGAGACTCAGCCCGAAGAAGAGAAAGAGTCAATGTCCCTGAAACGCATGCTCACACGGTTTCCAATTGTGGGAAGGAAGAACCACTTATCTCGTCCTCTGAAGTGGAAAGTTTGCTGCCCGCCAGCCCAAGGGATCCTAACCAAATGGAGGAGATATGAAATGCATCTGGACGTTTCTTCCTGCAGCTGTGGAAAATAAAGAGGAAGAATTTCTTGATCCGCCATATGTTGACTCAGAAGAGGATCAGGTCCCAGAGACTGCTGCTCCAGGGAACCCAGATGGACTTCCGTTTTCTACCACCCAACATGAAGTTTGGAGTATTCCTAATGAGTCTTACTGGCAGAATGTGGTGCAAGGGAGGCTAGAGTGGATGCAGAAATTGTGGGTATCTGTCCCCCCTCAGAAGAGCATAGGAAAGCACAAAGAGTCCTCGTTTGTGGAATGGAAACCTGAAGGAGAGGGTGAGTGTAGGGGGGATGAAGAGGCAGCCTGCGTGCCGGGTCCAGAACTTGAGAGGCTGCATTCTCTGCTCCCGGGGGGAACCTTTAGTGAGGTGGACCTTCCCGGGAAGAAGCCTGAGTGAAGCGGACCTTCCTCCTGACCAAGTGGGGCAGGGAGAGCCAGAAAAGCGCACGCAGCAACAGAAAAATAAAGGGAAAAAGCATGCGAAACAGGTCAGTACGGGACCAGCGCAGAGCAGTGAGCAGCACTCTCTCTTCCCCCTCCAGAGAGTGCCAGGGCTGTGAAAGGCCATGCTGCAGCAGACCTGAAGGACAGGGACTGCTGCTTTGAAGGAAGTAATGTGCCCAGTAGCAATCCGGAGAGAGGGATCACTGCAGAGCAGAGCCGTGCAGAACAGAGCCATACAGAGCATAGCCTTGCACACAGAACAGAGCCGAGCCAGTGTTGCAGCAGCCACAGAGAGGAGTGCTCCGGCCAGGAGCACCTGTGTCACGCAGACCAGCGTCACTCGCCGCCAACAGCGGAGACCAGGGAGAGCAGGACGTGCAGTGTGTGTCCAGTGACTGCCAGAGAACCGGGTGCAGTACACTACGTTAAACGTGAGTACCCCACACGCGCTGCCCAAGAGGGACCGCATACGAGACTTACACTTGCGCCCTGACGTCGGCAGTGAGTAGTTGCCCTGACACTTGTGACCTGACTTCACCAGTGAAGAATAGTTGTGGAGCCACGTTGGGCTCAGACAGCACCGTGACCCACGCTCCTCCGGCCACAGTAGTATATGGACTAGGGGCAGCGGAAGGTGCCGGAGACCGACCGCTGTCACCAGAAGATGGGGTTTTGTTGCAAACAGGACCTTCTTGGAAGATACACGGCACAAGCCTTCGCCGGTGCTATTGAGTTCGCAGCAGGAGCTGCAGTTTAAGGACTTCCTGACACACGTGCTAATGAACTGCCGTTACCTGAAACGTAGTTCTCCGTGTCACCATATCTTTTGCCTTTTATTCTGTTTAATCCCCTGTTTAACCCTTTACCTCCCTGTGTGGAGTATTCCCCTGTAAAAAAATAAACCTGTCAACCCTTGCTCTGCCTCCCATCCGTCACTGCATCCCACATTCCTGCTGTAACCTTACATAGGCGGGGTTAGCTGTGTTACATGCTACATCTAAAAACTCAGATTGTGCAGAACGGCTGCACCCAGTAAACTTAGTGATACATCGCTGGAATCAGAATTTCATTTCTTACATTATGCTGCTCTTGGATGAGGTAGCATGAACTTGGTGATAGATTCCCTTTAAGCCTCTCTCCTTAATTTAGCCCTAAGCCAAATCTGTTACAACTCAAAGGGTCTCAGGTAGGTTTTGTGCCACGTAAGATGTTTTATACAATACAACTTGATAGAGATGTATAACAGATTGACATTTGACAGTTTCCTGACATCAATCAGAGGGTGAAGAAATGGTGCAAGAAACTGAATAAAATGTTCAAATATAGACACAGCCATTTCTGGAAACCCTGCACATATTCACATAGGATATCTTCGGAGCGTGTTTGCTGACTGACATGCACATTATCCGTGATAACCTCATACTCTGTATAATCTAATACTTTACATAATTGCTGGTGATTAAAGAAAAACTATACCTCTAAATCTCTGGTCTTTATAAAAGCCGAGTATGACAAATAACATAACATTCAACTCTGTGTGAAGACAATCTCCCTGTTTCTTCTTATCATGGAAATGTCTTTCAGACGTAGGTCATAACTGGAAGTTGATAAACAAAATGTCTGTGTTTAAAGTTCTTCCCACAAAGTTATATCCCAAGTGATTTGTACTTATCAATGTAGTCTTGTAGACTCATAGACTCGTACGTGTCATATTCAGCATCACTGGTTTGGATCCAGTTTGTTCAATTGTTCATTTTTTTATTAGCAACTATACTGTTTCTATAGACTACGTAGTTGAAGACAAAGAATAAAGTTTTTTCACCATTCCTTATTGTAAACTTTTACTAGCGTTGCATATAGTTTATGCTTTTTGCTTACATTTATCCCAAGTGCCATCTTTTTATAACAACCATATAGGTATAAAAAAACACCTATTAGTAGAGATGAGCGACTTTGCCTTTTTTAGGATCGACTCGGGTTTCATGAAACCCGACTTTCTCAAAAGTCGAGTCGAACGAAATCGGCCGACTATAGGGAAAAGTCATGAAACACAAAACCCAATGCAAGTCAATGGGGAGAAAAGTCGGCAGTGAGTGGAGGACTGTAAACACACCTGGCATGAATTTTAACCCTAGAGGTGGCGTAATCTCTCTCTCTCTCTTCTCTCTCTCTCTCTTCTCCCTCTCCCTCTCCCTCTCTCTCTCTCTCTCTCTCCCACTCCCACTCCAACTACGCTCCAGCTACGCTCCCGCTCCGCTTCTCTCATTGGCTGAAAAAGTCACGTGCAAGCATTCAGCGAAACCCGACTTTGGCGCTTGGCCAACTTCACACTGTGGTCGGGTTTCGTTTCATGAAACCCGACTTTGGCGAAAGTCGGCAACTTTTGAATCTGACCGACCTGTTTCGCTCAACTCTACCTATTAGTACTGATCTCTTGTACTATTGTAGTAAGGTACACAAATGTATATTTTTCAAGTTCCAGTTTTGAAGCAGTTTAGAGTAGAAATCAACCCAAAAAATATTTTGTAAGGAGACCAAAATAATTGTCTGCCGTATCCTAAACTCATTTAACGTTAGCGTAGTGATATGGAAATGGGGCACAAGTAGTTTTTCTATAGTGTCTCATGGTTTCGTGTTATGCCTCCCCCATTTTATCTGGGATACAGTAAATAAGACACTTATGCAAACATTGCCAGAATGGCGGAATTCTGCTAGGAACATATTCCCTAACAAAAGATACCCTCCAAAAATCGTAGAGAGTGAATAAAGAACATAGAGAGCTTAGATATCCTAATAATTATATGGGTTAATCACCAAAAAATCCCAATACTTGTTTAGCCAAATGTAGATTTAATTTATTTATCAAAAAATCACATAAACGAGACAGTTATAGTTTAAGGAAATCCATATTGGAAATTACATCATATAAAAACAGGCGGGCAACAGTACAACCATGGAGCAAATGGACAGGCATACAATGTAAAATGCAAAGTAGGGGATGACCAAAGAATATGGTCTTAAATGTAAACTACATCATGCATTGCCATGTGCTATAAGATAGTATAAAATAATCCCCCTACAAAAAATCCTAAAATGGGAATAGAGGCGATAACTGTGTGTTCATTTTATGTCAAGTCTTTTCTAATCTGTATATGAATAGGAGTATATTGATGAGCACAGAATCATCTTTGCAATTCCAACAGGTAATGCTGACACATGTTGATAAAATGTGAAGAACCTCTTACCCATCGGTATTGTGCCTAAGCGTTGCACCATGGCCCCAACTCGCATTTTGTTATGGCTTTCTCGGTAGTATTAAAATAGCAAATAGTAAGGACCCCTATCACACCCAAGGTCCAAATGATTACAGGGAATCTGTCAGCAGGTTTTTGCTATGTAATCTTAGAGCACCATGATACAGGTTAACCGACTGATTATAATGATGTATCACTTACTACGTAGTGTCTTCCTGTTTTAATACAATCAGTGTTTTATCAACAAGAGATTATCACTACATGACAACTGGCCTTGTGCCCCCTAGTCCAAACACATCACCAGTACTGACTAGCAGCTTTCTCTCACTGTACAATGTACACAGAAAGCTGAGGACGTAGTATACTCAGGTTAAAAACTGACCTCTGCTAGATCTGCAGCAGAGAAAACTGTGATTCTATTACAAGTGCTGCACCCAGTAAAGTAAGTGATACATCTCTGAAATCAGGGTCCCAGCTCTCACATCATGCTCCTGTCAGGCATTGTACGCTCTACTTGTTCAGAAATATGGTCCCGCCTTTGTAATTCTTTAATGCCTGAGCCCAAAAATGAAGACTATAGTGCAGGATGTCCCGGTCTCAGGGGAGCGCAAAGGACACGGAGAGGGTCAGTAGATTAAAAGATTTCTTTAGTTTATTGAATTCCACAACGCGTTTCGACAGATAGCTTCCCAACGCGTTGTAGAATTCAATAAACTAAAGAAATCTTTTAATCTACTGACCCTCTCCGTGTCCTTTGCGCTCCCCTATGACCGAGACATCCTGCACCATTGAACATACCCTCATCTGAGGCACCCGGCAGGAGCTGCATTGGACCATTCTCAATTGGCGCTTCCTGACCTGCCAGCCTGGCGGTCCATCAGGTTGTCTCACCTATATCATTTTTTCACAAAAATGAAGACTGGCTGTGGATTGCCCATGGCTTGAAGAAACATGCCAGTTCCCCAACTGCATAGGATCCCTGAATGGGAAGCACATTTGTGTTCGTAAGCCGCCAAACTCAGGCTCCCAATATTTCAATTTACAAACAATTTTTTTCTGTAGTGCTGTTGGCCCTGGTCGACAGCACATACAGGTTTATAACTGTCGATATTGTGGCTTATGGAAGAACTGGAGACTCCAGAGTCTTCAATTCTTCCATAATGGGTTGGCGGCTGCAAAGTATTAATTTGTACATCACACTTCCAAATCTTCTACCGGGGTCAAGTTTGCAACCGGTTCCTTATTTCATGGTTGCAGATGAGGCCTTTCAATTGACCCGCAATGTCATGAGGCCATATCCACGGAGAGACCTGGACCACCCATGCAGAATATTTAATTATCGGCCATCCCACGCACGACGATGGTGAAGTGTGCCTTTGAAATACTCTGTGCAAATCATGGCATTTCCTGATGACAGCCATACATCTATGTGAAGAAAATGTAAATCGTGTAATTAAAGCCTGTGTCATCCTTCACAACTTCATGAGGATCCATGATTGTCCATCAAATGATGATGATGATGGAGTGGATGGAAATAATGGTATGGCTACAACACATGTTCATATTCCATGTCATCAGCCCTCTGGCCTTAAAGTGCGGGAAATGTTTACTAATTATTTTGTTTCACCAGAGGGATATAATCCATGACAAGACAATGTTGTGTCTATATTATGTTAGACTTTATTTTTTTCTAATAAAACATGTGCTAGGCAATGAACTGTGTGATGTTATTTTGTTTTAAAACAAGTTTAAAAAAGGGTAATCATGCACATCAACTATATAGTGTGTAAAACATAAACCACATATTGAAATAACAGTTTAATTTCCTTTCAGTGTTTGTTTCCCCCCAAAAAACATATTCTACACATATGTCTACTAAGGTTACTATGACAGGCCAACATGAAAATTTAAATAAAAACTTTAGCCATTATGAGACACTTTTTTTTTACAAATTCTGGTATAAAGGTGGAGTTGATTTTGAGGTCCTACCTGACTGGGCCCCTGAGAAGTGGATGAGGCTGAATTCGAGATCAAGGGAGGGCCCTGTTGTGGTACATAGTACTGCCCACTTGGGTAATGACATCCATACTCATGTAGATTTGTATTTGCCATTTGGGTAAGCCCCCCAGAATGGCCATGTCGAACATACCCATGTTGTGACCACCCTCCTACAGTGGGTATGTGCAAGTGGCCATATTGGCCAGGTGCAGCAGGATTTGAGAATTGGGCATGTTGTGGGCAGTGTTGGTATGGGGATTGAAGTGGCTGTGGTGATGGTGAAGTGGGAGGTGGTTCTAGGAGTGCTATTTTATGCATATCCTAGCTTCCAGGCATGTGCAGGTGGTTGTCGGTGGACATCTGCCATCTTTCAAGGAAAATGTACACCAGACTTGGATTATTAGGTTAGGTGCATGAATCAATCACAATTTGTACAGCACCTCTGGCACGCAGCCTCACTTCACGGGGAATTGTGCGCATATACCGTGCAAGACTCCAGCCATATGCCTCCTCACCATCATCGTTAACAGTGCATGAAAGATAGTACAAAACACCTAGGTCTACTTGACGCCTGATACTGGTGGTAGGTAGCTGCCTCCTACACCGGCCCCGACGTGGGATGGCCGCAGCCTGTGGTGAGGTATCCAAGGGTAGCGTAAGACTACTACTATGTCCACGTTCATCTTCTTCTCGATTGGCCTCATATCTTGCAGAAGTCATGGTGGTAGTGGTTGGTTTGTTGATGATGATGCAGAAGAAGGTCCAGCCATATCTTCAACTTTGTCAACAGGTTCTAAGTTGACCTCGGAATCAGATACTGTTTCTCATTCGGTAATGTTGGAGTCAGTTCTGGTATTTTTCAAAGTTGAAATTAAAAAAAACACATTAATTGATGCACATAAAGGCCATGTCTCAAATTTTATGTGACTAGCAGAGAACCGTGTGCACTACTAAGGAAGGTGCCGTAGTAGGATCCCACACCATAAAGTAATAAAACTAAACTAGGCACTCAACCTAAAGATGTATTTTTTTGTCTTTTAATGTAGTCAAGGCAAAACGTTTTGGCCGCATTTGGCCTTTATCAATTACAAACTATACAGGCGTGACAGGGATTCATGGGAATCCTGTTGATATTTAGTGAGGCACGTTTCAGTATGGTCACTTTTACAAGAGTATGGGGCGTTAAAAGGAAAATCCCCAATGGTAAATAAGCCAGGGGACCTGGATATGTGCACGTGCCTGGAGAAAGACACAGCATCCGCTGCTTGACAAAAAAATACATCTTTAAGTTGAGTGCCTAGTTTATATTTATTATTATCAAATTGTATGTGAAATCATGAACTTACGAACATAGATCCAGAATGGGAGCAAGGAAATTCACTCGGTCATAATATATATATATTTCCGTTTTTAGTGGCTATTGCATCCCTTCTTAATGATCACCTGAACCAAATTTTATTAAACAAAGGAAAGTATAAAAAACCCTGCTGTGGTGTTCACAATCCTCTTGCAATAGGACAAGCTGGATGGCAAAACATGTACTAGTAATATCCCAAAAGTAATAGGAATGAAAAAATAACTTTTAACCATGCCAAAGAGTTGAAAAGAAAAGTCTTGAGTGAGGAAAAGAAGGGCTCATTTCTAGCTTTAGTAGCAGAGGGAGACAGTGAGCATCATGTTGCCTCCATACTTAAAATTTCTAAGACGGCAGTCCATAACAACCAGGTCAAACAGCAGACATTGGGGACAACAAAGCTACAAACTGGCAGAAGAAGAAAACGACACTCCACTGGCCGGGATGACCATCATCTTATTCGATTGTCACTCAGCAACCGCAGGATGACATAAATTGACCTACAAAAGGAATGGCAAATGGCAGCTGGCGTGAAGTGCACGGCAAGAACAGTTCGCAACAAGCTCCTACAGGCAGGGCTCAAGTCATGTAAAGCTAGCAAAAAGCCTTTCATCAATGAAAGGAAAGGAAAGACAGGCTGAAGTTTGCCAAAGACAATAAGGATTGGACCATAGAGGATTGTAGTAAGGCAATCTAAGCTTCTCTGATGGGTCTAATTTTCAGCCTTACCCAACACCTAGTCATCTAAAGATTAGACAGAGACCAGGAGGGGTGCACAAGCCACAGTGCCTTGCACCCACTGTGAAATTTGGTGGAGGATCGCTGATGATCTAGGAATGCTTCAGCAAGGCTGGAATTGGGCAGGTTAATCTTTATGAAGGATGTATGAATCAAGCAGCATACAAGGTTATCCTGGAAAAACAGTTGGTTCCTTCTGCTCAAGCAATGTTCCCCAACTCTGAGGACTGTTTATTCCAGCAGGACAAAGCGCCATGCCACACAGCTTGGTCAATCAATGTGTGGATGGAGGACCACCACATCAAATCCCTCTCATGGCCAGCCCAATCTCTAGACCTGAACCCCATTGAAAACCTCTGAAATGTAATCAAGAGGAAGATGGATAGTCACAAGCCATCAAACAAAGAAGAACTGCTTACATTTTTTACCTGGAGTGGCATAAGGTAACCCAAAAGCAGTGTGAAATATTGATGGAAAGCATGCCAAGACTCACGAAAGCTGTGATTAAAAATCATGGTTATTCCACAAAATATTGATTTCTGAACTCTTCCTGAGGTAAAACATTAGTATTGTTTCTAAATGATTATGAACTTGTTTTCTTAGCATTATTTGAGGTCTGCAAGCACTGCATTCTTTTGTTATTTTGACCATTTCTCATTTTCTGAAAATAAATACAAAATTTAGTGCTTGGTAATTTGAAGACATGTTGTCAGTAGTTTATAGAATAAAAGAGCAACTTACATTTTACTCAAAAATATACCGATAAAGAGAAAAATCAGACAAACTAAAAATTTTGCATTAGTCTCTTAATTTTTGCCAGAGCTGTACATGTGTGTGCCACTGACATCTATATATGTATATGTATTCTACTGTATATGTATATATCTATTCTATTCTAACCTGTCAGTGTGATTTTACTGTACACCGCATATGAATTACCGGCTTTTCTTCTATCTATCTATCAATCTATCTATCTATGTAATATAAATACATATATATGTGCGTGTGTCACTGACATGTATATGCTGTATATATATATATATATACATATGTATATATTCGATGTGTATATTTCTGTTCTATCTATTGTGTTCTAAGCTGTCAGTGTGATTTTTCTGTAGCCGCACATGCATTGCCGGCTTTTCAAAGGACACGGGTGCATAAAAATCGGACAGCACTCGCATGGTGCCACTGCTGTGTGATTGTATTCTCGCACCCATTGCGATTTTTTTCCAGTCCGATCGTGATAAGATCCGAGCTGGAAAAAAAAACGCAGCTGAAGAGACAATCACAGAATAACACTGTTCCTAATTCAATCCGTTTTTTTTACAAGATTGCATTAGTCCGATTTCATCGCAAGTGGTTATGAGTCCTTAGGCTGATGTCTGAATTCCTGGGTGAATGTGGACACCTCTCTCAGCAATGCCTCCATTTATAGGTAGGTAGGATCCTGCTGTTATTAAAATCACCATATGTTGAAGGGCGGAGTGCTCAGTCAGAAAGCTAACATAGAAATAAGAAAACACTGACTGGCACATCCAAGCTAGTGTGAATAGGTGATAACTTAGGAGCAGCAACCTCCATGTATAATATACAAAAGTTGCACTCTATTGTGCTAAAGCATGTCAATGTGAAATATATGAAACATGAACAGCTATAGGGCTACTGAATACTAGAAAAAAATGAGAACCTTGCACACAATTTGGTCAAGTTATGTCTGCCCATCAACAATGTCAAGGTTGTCTCAGAAAAAACTGATGGGTCCCTATCCAATGTGAATACAAGTGCTTCTCACAAAATTAGAATATCATCAAAAAGTTAATTTATTTCTGTTCTTCAATACAGAAAGTGAAACTCATATATTACAGTATATAGAATCATTACAAACAGAGTGATCTATTTCAAGTGTTTATTTCTGTTAATGTTGATGATTATGGCTTACAGCCAATGAAAAGCCAAAAGTCATTATGTCAGTAAATTAGAATACTTTCAGCTTGAAAAATGATTTTAAAATCCAAAATGTTGGCGTACTGAAATGTATGTTCAGTAGATGCACTTAATACTTGGTCAGGTTTCTTTTGCATCAATTGCTGCATCAATGCAGCGTGGCATAGAAGCGATCAGTCAGCGGCACTGCTGAGGTGTTATGAAAGCCCAGGTTGTTTTCATAGCAGCCTTCAGCTCGTCTGCATTGTTGGGTCTGGTGTCTCTCCTCTTCCTCTTGACAATACCCTATACATTCTCTATGGTGTTAAGGTCAGGCAAGTTTGCTGGCCAATAAAGCACCGTGATACTGTTGTTTTCAAACCACGTATTGGTACAATTGGCAGTATGGACAGGTGCCAAGTCCTGCTGGAGAATGAAATTTCAATTTCCAAAAAGCTTGTCGGCAGAGGGAAGCATGAAGTGCTCTAAAATTTCCTGGGAGACGGCTGCGCTGACTTTGGTCTTGATAAAACAAAGTGGACCTACACCAGCAGCTGACATGGCTCCCCAAACCATCACTGATTGTGGAAACTCACACTAGACCTCAAGCAGATTGGATTGTGTGCCTCTCCACTCTTCCTCCATACTCTGGGACCTTGATTTCCAAATGAAATGCAAAATTTACTTTAATCTGAAAACAACACCTTGGATCAGTGAGCAACAGTCCAGTTATTTTTCTCCTTGGCCCAGGTAAGATGCTTCTGGCATTGTCTATTAGTCATGAGTGGCTTGACACAAGGAATGCGACACTTGTAGCCCATGTTCTGGATACATCTGTGTGTGGTGGTTCTTGAAGCAATGACTCCAGCAGCAGTCCACTCTAAATTTTTGAATTACCTTTTCTTAACAATCCTTTCAAGGTTGTGGTTATCCCGGTTGCTTGTGCACCATTTTCTACTACACTTTTTCCTTCCACTCAACTTTCCATTAATATACTTGGATACAGCACTCTGTGAACAACCAGCTTCTTTAGCAATGGCCTTTTGTGGCTTTACCTCCTTGTGGAGTGTGTCAATGACTGCCTTCTGGACATCTGTCAAGTCAACAGTCTTCCCCATGATTGTGGAGACTACTGAAACATTCTAAGGAACCTTTTTAAACGCTTAGGCATCCTTTGCAGGTGTTTTTTGTTAATTATTCTAATTTACTGAGATAATGACTTTTGGGTTTTCATGGGCTGAAAGTCATAATCATCAACATTAACACAAATAAACACTTGAAATAGATCACTCTGTAATGACTCTATTTAATATATGAGTTTAATTTTTTTTATTGAAGAACTGAAATAAATTAACTTTTCAATGATATTCTAAATTTGTGAGAAGCACATGTACCTCTCTTAGGCTGATGTCTAAATTCTTGGGTGAATGTGGACACCTCTCTCAGCAATGCCTGCATTTATAGCTAGGTAAGTAGGAACCTTCTGTAATTAAAATCACCACATGTTGAAGGGTGGAGTGCTCAGTCAGAGAGCTAATACAGAAATAACAAAAAACTGACTGGCACATCCAAGCTAGTGTGAATAGGTGCTAACTTAGGAGCAGCTACCTCCATGTATAATATACAATAAATTTGCACCCTATCGTGCTAAAGCATGTCAATGTGAAATATGAATAGCTATACGGCTTCTGAATACTAGAAAAAAATGAGGCGTTTTGCACACAATTTGGCCAAGTTATGTCTGCCCTCAACCAACTTGAAGGTGGTCTCAGAAGAAACTAATGGGCCCCTACCCAATGTGAATACCTCTCTTAGGCAGATATCTGAGAAATAGAGGCCAACAAAATTTTTAAAAGATTTTTCCAGTTTTATAGATCACATAAATGTTCACAGACCATGTAACACTGTATGTTTTAGAAATGGAAGCCTACAAAATTTTTAGAAGCTTTTCTTCACTGAGATCACAGAAATTTACTCCACTTTACGAAATAGTGTGTGGCTGTGAAATGTAACCCAGGGAAATGTTTCAATGAGTTTTGGGTGTGTTATATAACACACAAAAGAACCTCAAAGCACATAATACTTGATGGATCAAAATATATTCAATTTTTTCAAGCACCCGCAAAAAAACTGCAGCTATATATTTTCCAATGGACTGCACAGGCCTAATCCCCATCTACAGACTGGATTCTGCCACTCTTCCTGCTCCTGTTACTCTCTCTACCTCCATAGGCTAAATGCAAATTTTATGTGCTGCAAACGATAAGCCCTTAGAAGGGCTGTTAGTATGATGGCTCAGCTTAAGCACTACTGTCAACTAGAGTTGAGCGACTTTGGTCGGATCGGGTTTCATGAAACAAAATTTGTTTCAGATGAAACTGGTCCGACTAGGGCAAAAAAAGTCGGAGATTCGTCCGAAACCAGACTCCAATGCAAGTCAATGGGAAATAAAAGTCGACACTGAGCGGATGACATTCATCCGTTCAATGCCAACTTTTATTCCCCATTGACTTGCATTGGGGTCGGGTTTCGGACGAAACTCCGACTTTTTTTGCCCTAGTCCGACCAGTTTCATCTGAAACAAATTTTGTTTCATGAAACCCGATCCGACCAAAGTTGCTCAACTCTACTGTCAACACTACAGTCCTCTGTTTCATTATACTGTTCACACAGGCCTTGACAAGCACTCTCTCCCTCCAATAAGAAATGTCATAGAACTGTGCAATGGCATCCATGTGCTGAACTGGGCAGCTCCTGTCCTTTTATAACCTCTGATGATGTCACATGGCCAGTCAATCACAGTAATGCCACAACCAAGATGGCTATGCCATTGCAGTGACTCATATGCAACCCCTGCATGCTTATTGGCTGTGTTACAGGCACCAAAGATGCTCGACGAGATTCGAATTTTACATCAAGAACCGCCAATTACTCATCGAGTAACGAACCAAGCACCGTGATACTTGAGTGGTAACTAAGTATCACCAAACATGTTCGCTCATCCCTATTCACTATCTAATATGAGGCAGTGACCATTGTCACATGTAATGGTCACTGTGTGTTCCCCCCAGGATGCGCACAGAGGTATATTAAGGCCATGGGAGTGCATTGCATTCCCAGGCGTAGCTGTGATTGCAATGCAGAAAAAAAGTGAGTATAGGTCTTGGACAAGCTATTTGTACAGAGCAGATTTAAGAAAAACCTGCTGGGCTTTTAATTTTGATACCGACTACATGATGGTAGTGGGCAGTCCGTTTCCTCCCCCAGCCCAGGTTTTCCATGTGGCCCATGGCCACAGATTCCAGTTAAAAACTCTGAAGTATAGGGTTTGGGTGTGTCAGTGTCAGTTTGGTATTGCATGTGTGCATAACAGAAGGCTCTGCAGAGCTCCACCTGTGTGAGGTAACACAGGCAAGTGAAGCCAAAAGACCTGGCACTAGAGATGAGCGACTTTGACTTTTTTCGGGTCGAGTCGGGTTTCATGAAACCCGACTTTCGCAAAAGTCGTGTCGAACGAAATCGGCCGACTATAGGGAAAAGTCGGAGGCCGACTGAAACACGAAACCCAATGCAAGTCAATGGGGAAGCAAAGTCGGCAGGGAGTGGAAGACAGTAAACACACCTACAGTGCCCATTTCAATGCCAAAAGCATAAATTCTTATAACTGAAGCTTGTCAACCTTAATTTACTTCCTAATAATAGTTACGCATTGAAAACTGGGGGTTATTTGGCTAAAGTTGTGGGGGGGGGTTGGGCTGGCTCCAGGTTTTCGTGTGCCCTGGGCCAAAGAGTGTCAGTGTGCCCCTTTAACACATACCACAACTCATGATGCTCCGATACGCCAAAGAAATATAGGTATAGTACAATGACACATACTTCACTGCTTACATGACATGACTCATCTATTTTAAATTGTACAATAGCTCAAAAACAGGACAGTATATTACTCCATACAGTGTTATGGCCACCACATTGTGCGCCATACAGAATAATGAGCCCCATATATTTCTCCATGCCAAATAATTAGTCACATATAATGTTCCATACAGTATCTGATGAGCTACACATAATGCTCCATATAAAATGGGCCCCATTTGTAATGCTCCAGTGTATAATGTGCCCCTTAGATGCTGCTCCAGTGTCTGATCTGCCCCATTTACATTGCTCCAGTACATCATGGGCCTCATGGATGATGCTCCAGTGTATGATGGGCTCTAATAATGCTCCATATATAATGGGCCCCATTTGTAATGCTCCAGTGTATACTGGGCCCCTTAGATGCTGCTCCAGTGTCTGATCTGCCCCATTTACATTGCTCCAGTACATGATGGGCCTCATGGATGATGCTCCAGTGTATCATGGGCTCCAATAATGCTCCATATATAATGGGCCCCATTTGTAATGCTCCAGTGTATAATGTGCCCCTTAGATGCTGCTCCAGTGTCTGATCTGCCCCATTTACATTGCTCCAGTACATGATGAGCCCTATTTTTAATTAACCCAGGCATGGTATGTGAAAAGAGCTCCATGGAGTAATCTGAGGTGTGTGCTTGCACATCCTTCACTTTTGGTGTGGGTGAAGGACACAAGGAAAGGGGTTGCTCCTGACAAGAAGCCTGCAGTTACAACTCAGTGCTTGCATTTTTTTACAACTTCAGAAGAGGAGGCGATAGAGCTGGAGGCTGTTTCAGTAATGTAAGCCACAAACAGTTCCTGATACTCCGGCTTTAAAAGCAGTCTACCGACTCTCAGAAAAGGGAGCCTTACAGGCTTTCCAGAGCTACACCATGACGCTGGCTCAACACCTCCTGCCTTAGTTGCTATTGTGTTTTTGGCACTACCAGCAGATGCACCACCACCACCATCAGTACCAGGTGGCCCTCCACGCCCACATCCGTGTCCTCTTCCACCATACTTCCTCATGTTTTTGAAAATGACCCAAAATACCAGCAGATATATGGTACTGTATCAGAAGCGTACAGCTCTATACAGTCTATGGATAACAGTAAATCTCCGTATATATTTCATGAGGCATACACAGACGCTCACAGGCTCAGTATGGATTACCCAATAAAATAACAAGTTGAAAAAGGGTACAGTATCACCAGATACAAGGTATATATAGTATAGTGTAAACATTCTGATTCTCCGTATACATTTCAGGAGGCAGACACAAACGCTCTCAGGCCCAGTATGGATTACACAAGAATATGAAAAGCTGTAAATGGGTTATGTAACACAAGCGTACAGCTGTATACAGTGTTGGGGTAATCTTAAAGTTTCAAATATATTGCCGGAGTAACAGACAGACATTTACAGGCTCATTATGGATTATACCAGAATCTAAATAGCTAAAAAGGTTACTGTATCAGAAGCGTTCTGCTGTATTCAGTGTTGGCCAAATTGAAAATATCAGTATATATTTCTGTAGTCACCCTCAGACGCTCACTCAGTTTGGTTTTGACCGTAATAAAAAATGTTGTAAAAAAGGTCCTGGATAACAAGATAGCAAGTATATATTTTTAGGATACAACTGAAATCTCCATATAAATAGTCCTGTAGTCACTCTCAGACTCTTACACAGTATGGATTTGACCATAATGCTAAATGTCGAACAAAGGTACTGTATAACAAGATACAAGCTGTATCGAGTATAGTGTAAAAATTTGTTTCTCGGATTCACCGTATATATAGAAGGCGTAACCCACACATGCTCACTCACTATGGATGATGTAGGGAAGGTGGACTGACAGACAAACCAGCATATAGTGAGAAGCAGAGGTGTAGCGCAGGGTAGGTGTGAAACCGCTAAGATAAAGAGAGAGGGTGCAGTGTTTTAGCTTGTCCATTGGAGAGCAGTGGAGAGTGTAGGAGTGGGACTGAATAACTGCCATCGGTCAGAGAAACTGTTAGGTGATTGTGGGCGGAGTTACCAGAACTGGAAGTATAAAAGGCTGAGGGAAGGTTCTGGAAGAGTCAGTCAGCGAAGGGAGCACAGTAAAGGGGAAGTTCTGCTGAGGAAATAGAGACAGTGGAAAGTCTCCAGAGAGGACTGACAGTTGAGGCGGTCACAGGGGGATGGCCCAGAGGACGGTAGCCGCAGACGAAGACGGCCTGGGGCTATCATACGGACGGTGTGCTCAGACTGGTGCAGCACTGTGGTGGTTGGGCCTAGGCCAGCCACAGTGGAAGAGCCACAGAGAATGCCATGATTATAGTTACAAAGGAAGTGAAGGTACCGGGGCCTGTGTACAGAGAAATGTAAAACGGCTGTGGTGAATTGCTGTTGTCGACAGAAGGATGGGCACTAAAAACGGACCTGTTCAATACAAACTCTGTCTCAGTCTCGTGTTTGTCTGTGGCAAGAAGAGGGCCCCCCACAGTTGGTTATCCTACAGATGATACCTTAATGCAAATTTTTGAAACAAGGTACTGTATCAGCACATACCAGGTGTGTCCAGTCTAGGGTTAAATTTCCGTCTATACTTCCGGAGTCAGACACAGACACTCACAGGCTCACTATGTATTACTCCAGAATTAAAAAAGTAGAAAAAGGGAAAGGTATTCATAGCGTACACCAGTATACAGTGTTGTGGTACTTTTAAATCTTCGTATATATTTCAATCTCAGTAAGCCAGTCAAGAATCTCCGCTACTGGAAACTACATGGATACAAGTATAGACGCAAAATCGAGTGTTAGCAGAAATTTTGGAATTACTCATCGCGGGAAAACCTCCCGGTATATGCTGCAGAGGCGATGCAGACCATCAATTACTGTGCCTGTGGAGAAAGCGAAAAAGGTTCTTTGTGAAGAAAGGATTGCTTTATCGCAGTAATGTGGATCACATCACCGTTACTCGTCTCCATCAAATTGTGATCACAGGGAGAGATGTACCCATGGTCCTCACTGCCTATCATGATGTGTCTGGTCATTTTGGAGTGCAAAAGACAGAAGCCACAGGCCGTAGGCTATTCTATTGGATTGGCATGAGAGGAGACATTGAAAAATGGAGGCAGGAATGTCACACGTCTGTGACTATCACAACTGTGAAAGGTGATCATAAACCACCACAGCATCCGCTTGTAAGTTGACGTCCATTTCAAATGGTAGCCATTGATCATCTGAAGTTAGAGGCCAGCAGGACAGGCCATAGCTACATCTTAACCATCATTGATCAATACACCAAATTTCGAGTGGCCGTCCCTGTGAAGGATTTAACTGCCCAGACTACACAGCGGTGGAGCAGGGAGAGGTAAGTATTGCAACTTGCAAGTGCTGTGGCCATGACCAAGCAGGGGGGGCACAATCGTGGTCGACGGTACTGGCACAGGGCCCCTCATAGTACGTTGGTGTGTCTGACGGCGAGTGAGCCCTCCCACTGTCTAAGACACTGTATTGTACTATGAGGGGCCCTGTGCCATTGCCTTCGGCCATCAGTGGGCCCATCCACCTTTTCAGAGCAATGGCACTTGCCCGGGTACGCCAGGTCTTGACCCCAGCCGTTGGGGGAGGGGTGGGCAGCCCAGTTAGGGAGGTTTAAAAATTGGCATATGTAGATGTGTTGGCTGGACATTCAGCTGCTGCAAAGGGCGTAATTGGGCAAGTCCAAAGAAGAGGAGGAAAAAAACGAGGCACTTTTCTGGTAACCTATGTGTCATCAGGGGAAGGTGGGACAAAATCCTTTGAAACCCATGCATGGTTCATTTTAAGGAAGGTTAGATCATCAACATTTTGGGTCAACAGACGGGTCCTTTTTTATGTCAGGATTGATCTAGCAGCACTGAAGACTCTTTCAGATAACACACTAGCAGCAGGGCAAGCGAGCTCCTGTAAGGCATATTGTGTCAATTCAGGCCAGGCGTCCAGTTTAGAGGCCCAATAGTCAAAGGGAAATGACCTCTGAGGGAGAACATCAATATGGGAGGAAAAGTAGTTTGTAACCATAGTTGACAACTGCTGCCTCCTGTCACTTTTAATCGATGCAGTATTAGCAGTCGTGTGAGCGGTACTTGAGAAATCAATCCACAACATGGTCATTAAACCCCTGTCTCCAACGCCACTTCTGCTGTGTGCACCACGAACACCTCTTCCATTGTGCCCACTACGGCTCGTAGGAGAACCAGCACCGCTGCTGTGTGCTGGGAAAGCCTCAAACAAACGGTTTACCAGAATTGCTTGTTTGTTTGCCAATATTATTTCTAGGTTCTCCTGTGGCATGATGTTGTGTAATTTGCCTTTGTAGCATGGATCGAGGATGCTGGCCAGCCAGTAGTCGTCATCCCTCATCATTCTGGCCATGCGGGGGTCACTTTTTAGGATCCACAAGGCATAATCGCACATGTGGGCCAATGTTCCAGGTGTTAATGATGCACTGCCCGTGGTGGGTGGAGGAGAAGTTTCTGGCAAATCCACATCCCTACAGTCACGCACAAAGACTGTCCCTGACCTTGGAACACCAACATTTTCTCTTGCCCCTGAGAAACATCATCCTGCCCAAAATAATCATCCCCTTCATCCTCATCCTCCTCCTCTTCCTCTTCTTCTTCCACCTCGTCCAGGACAGTTCCCTGACCAGACAATGGCTGACAGTCATCAAGGCTTCCCTCCTCCTCATCCGCTGCAGACGCATGATCCTTAATGTGCGTCAAACTTTGCATGAGCAGACACATAAGTGGGGGAAGTAGCGGTGGACCAGATGGACTGAGAGGGGGTTGGTGATGGTATTGGTGGTGATGGCCTAGATTCAGTGTTGTGTTGCAAAACCATTGTGATTCCCTGAGTGCTTTGGCCTTGCGACGACACCTCCACATTTAGTGCTGGTGATGTGCTTAATGGTGGCGGTGGTCTTACAGTGGAGGTAGCGATGGAGCGTTGTTGGCTACCTTCAGTCGGAGCAGGTGCACATGTGCTACCTGAGGTTTTGTAGTCCGTCCACGCTTGCAAGTGCATGTTGATTAAATGTCTAAGCATGCAACTGGTATTCAAATTTCTGAGTTGTTTACCTCGGCTAAAGGTCCTTCCGCACTTCAGATAACCTTTGCCTAATCAGTAGGATTTTGGATAAAGACGTGCCACACTGCACTCTTCCTACTATGGTAAACATTTTCTGGCCTTGCACGCTGTGCTAAGTTGACCATCTGGTCAAGCTGTCCTGCAACTCTTTTAGTTTTTTTTCCACATTTTAGGACAGCTACGGGCCTGCTAGGTAACCGCTGCTGCGTTGTCAATGCCTGCTGCGGATCCTTCTCCTTATCTGAACTATTGCCAGCGCCACCCTCCTCTCCCAATGGATGCCAATCTGGTTCCAGAACTGGGTCATCCATCACCTCCTCTTCAAAGTCATCTGCACCTTTCTCTTTACCTTCCTCTGTGTCACCGCATAAGGTGGTATAGTATGCGGGAAGGGGCACCTGGGTTTCATCAGGGTCAGATTCTGGCTCAATAGACTGCGAGGGCAATGCAGTGCTGTGGGTCAATGTACCAGCAGAATCATCTAGCAGTGGCTGTGCATCAGTGCACTCCATGTAAGATTCATCTTGGACTGGGGAATTCAGGATTTGACTGGATAACCCAGGCATGGTATGTGAAAAGAGCTCCATAGAGTAATCTGAAGTGTGGGCTGCTGCATCCTTAACTTTTGGTGGGGGTGAAGGACACAAGGAAAGGGTTTTTTTTTTTACCAGAACCCTACACTGATGACTCTGTGCTTGCAGGTTTCGACCGTTCAGAAGAGGAGGCAATAGAACTGGTGGCTGTTTCGGCAATGTACGCCAAAACCTGTTCCTAATGCTCCGGCTTTAAAATCAGTTTTCCTACTCTAAGAAAAGGCACCCTTACATGCCTTCTTGGGCCAGAGGATGACGCAGGCTCAATACCTCCTGCCTTAGCTGCTATTGTGCTTTTTCCAGAACCAGCCGATGCACCACCACCATCAGTACCAGCTGCGCCCCCCTGCCCACGTCCACGGCCTCTTCCACCATACTTCCTCATGTTTGTGAAAATGTACCAAAAATACCAGCAGAGAGATGGTACTGTATGAGGAGCGTCGAGTGGTGTAAGGTGTATTAAACAAATTAAATCAACATATATATTTTGTTAGTCACAGACGCTCTCACAGTATGTATTGGACCGTAATCCAACAAGCAGATATACGGAACTGTATCAGAAGTGTACAGCTGTATACGATTTTTGTGCGACTAGGAATCTCCGTATATGTATTTACGGAGTGTCACACACACACGCTGACTAGGTATAAAAGTGACTGTAATGCGAACAGCAGATATACAATACTGTTGGAGAATCGGACAGCTTTATACGATGTGTGCAAGGAAAATTGTCAAGCTCCGTGTATTTGTATATGGACTGACACACGCTGTCTCTGTCTAGTTTTGATCGTAATCAAACATCAGATATACAAAACTGTTTGAAAAACGGACACGACTCTAAGGTGTAGGTCTGGAAAAGCGGAAAAACTCCTCGTTTTTTTTTCCAGAGTCACACACAGGTAGCTTCTATTTATCTGTGCTAGAAGGTGGTACATGATAGTGTGTGAGGAGCGTACACCGCTGTATGGTGTGTGTATGTAAAATTGTCAAGCTCCGTGTATTTGTATACGGACTGACACACGCTGTCTCTGTCTAGTTTAGACCATAATCAAACAGCAGATATACGAAACTGTTTGAAAAACGGACACGACTCTAAGGTGTAGGTCTGGAAAAATGGAAAGACTCCTTGGCTTTTTTTTCCAGAGTCACACACAGGTAGCTTCTATTTGTCCGTGCTAGAAGGCGGTACACGGTAGTATGTGAGGAGCGTACACCGCTGTACGGTGTCTGTATGGAAAATTGTCAAGCTCCGTGTATTTGTATACGGACTGACACACGCTGTCTCTATCTAGTTTTGACTGTAATCAAACAGCAGATATACGAAACTGTTTGAAAAACGGACACAACTCTAAGGTGTAGGTCTGGAAAAACGGACAAACTCCTCTGCTTTTTCTTCCAGAATCACACCCAGATAGCTTCTATTTGTCCGTGATACCAGCCGGTACACGGTAGTGTGTGAGGAGCGTACACCGCTAGACGGTGTGTGAAAAAATGAACGCTCAGTAACTCACCAAATTTGGAGTGCTTTAAAAAAAGCAGTTTGAACAGCAGTGTAAACACAGCAATGCAGCTGGCAGGTAGCCTTAAAAGGCAGCCTAATCACCACCAACGCTGCTGCACACAACAAAAATCCTCCTCTTTCACTGCACACTAACTGTACAGTGAAAAGGGCTATCAGCAGAAGCAGTTTTTTTCTTCTTCTTCCCTGCCTAACGCTCTCCCTGTTCAGAATCAACAGCAGCACCTCTCCCTATTGTAAGATCAGCAGAAGTAAGATGGCGGCCGGCGTTCACAACCTTTTATACCTACTGTGACGCCACACAAAGCCAGCCAATTACATCAATGCCCTTCTCTAAGATGGTGCTGGCCGCTGCGCATGTCATTGCGTTGCCCACAGTGTGTGTCCTCCATCATTGGGTGAAAAAAGGCGCTGAAAGCATCATTTGAAACGCGACTTTGGCACGCTGATCGGCGACCTCATGGCCGACCTAACACTAGGGTCGGGTTTCGATCGGCGAAACCCGACTTTGGTGAAAGTCGGCGATTTTTGAATCTGACCAACCTGTTTCGCTCAACTCTACCTGGCACCCCTCAGTGTACTCGATGGTGCAGTCCCCACGACAACAGGTCTCGGAGGTTGACTGGCATGTTTTCCGGCTGCGATCCAAAGGATATGGTTCCCGGCTGGGATCCGGCCACTGCCTCCTCACTGCACAGAGTGGATACCGCTGCACTACATATGGTGGAGAATGTGGGCAATGTGAACTGAGGCATACCACAAAGCATGCTGCATGTCAGTGCTAAAGCCTGCTGGAAAAATTGAGTTGCTTTTGAAGCATTTGATCTTCATTCAGCGTCAGCAGCAAGAGGCGCTGCAGTTGCAGTGGCAGCAGCAGGAGCTACTGTATCAGCAGCAGCAGAAAATGAGTGAGCTGATTTTGCACCAGGTTGTGGTCCTGCAAGAGGTGACTGCTGTGAATTCCCTTGCTCGAACTTCTGAGCTGGAGCTCCCTCTGGTGGTTATTGGGAATAGTGAAGCTGGCCAGTCTGATGGAAGTTTGCCACCTGACGACAATGATTGGATTGGGAATCTGGAATTATTGGCTGGGAGCATATAAGTGAGCAGGCTTTCCCTTGGTGGTTGCTGGTGATTTACTCCTTGTGCATTTTAAGCTCCTCAGTCTCCTGCCTGATCTGCATGGTTCAGTTAAGTGATTCTTTTGCTAATCCTTTGCATCTAATCTGGTTGTGCCTTTGTTTTGCTTTCTGCTTTGTTGCAAGGGTTCAGTGTACTCCCTGCTGGGGGTGGCGCTGGGCTCCGCTCCATATGTTACAGCTTGTGCTAGTTTGTTCAGTCTCCTGTTATATTGGCATCTTTTGCTTTGCTTCCAGTTTACACCAGAGTGCTGATCTAGCGGGGGTGAGGTCGTGTGGCCTTAGGTTTTTTGTATATCAGATGTGTTGGATTTTTTTAAGGTTTTTGCATGATTGCAGACAGTATCTTTTCTGTCCTGTCCTATCTAGACAGTTTGGGCCCCATCATTCTCTCAGTCTATTTTCTGCCTGTGTTTGTGTTTCATCTTGTCTCACTAACAATATATGATTGGGGGCTGTCTATTCCTTTGAGGATCTGCTCCAGGGCAGTTTAGATTTCACCTTTCTGCTATAGGCTTAGCTAGTTCTCCGACTGTGCCGAAGCGTCTAGGGCATCATAGGAACGATCCACAGCAACTGCTAGTTGTGTTGTTAGGATCAGGTGTCTGCAATCTGCTGAGTTACCAACCTCTCTGGTTTCCTGGTGGCTTGGCCTGTTCCTGCCATCCTCCTCGGTGACCCATTCATAACCGGTGACGCCTAATGTGAGGGGCGATCAGCGGTATAAACAGGAGACCCCTAAGGTGAGGAGTGATCAGCGGTGTAAAGTGGAGACCCCTAGTGTGAGGGCCGATCAGCGGGGGGACTAGCGGTCCTTTGCAGAGTTTCATCTTGCCAGGACTCAGGCACATGACTTATTGCAGTTGGTAAAGGAATGGCTATAGCCTGAGACCTTGATCCTTGTCCAGATGGTAGAGATGGTGGTGGTCGACAGGCTGATGAGGGCGCTGCCAACAGCCATACAGTGTGGGGTGGGCCAAGGGGACCCAGGCACTCTGGACCAGCTGGTAGGATTAACTTAGCAGCATATAGCCACTCAGGACATTGTACCAGAGCATGGGAAAAGTCCACAAACCACTGTTGAGGCTAACCAGGATCGAGCTCATGATGAGGGGGTAACCCAAAGTGAGGGTAACAAAACTCCCATTTCCCCTAAAGCGGCTCCAAGGTATAGTCTTACCACAGCAATTAAGAGTTGGCGGTGCCATGGGCCTGGACATGTGGCTGCCAATTGCCCCCCTGATATCTGAACCCATGCACTGCAGGTATACTCGCCGCGTGTCTATGTATGCCCAGCCAGTCTGTATCGCCACTACGGGCACTGCAGGCAACAAACCGCAGCTGTGCCAGGTACTTATCAACGGGTGCCAAATGGATGCTCTCCTGGACATCAGGGAGTGTAGTGACCTTGGTCCGTGTGTCCCTTGTTGCCAAGGACAACCCCAAAGGACGGAAAGTGGAGGTGATGGGTATTCATGGGGAAATCCGGGAGTACCCACTGCGGAGGTTAATTTTTCCACACCGTGTGGAGACATTAAACATGTGGTGGGAGTGGTCTCTTCCATATGGGACTGTGTTGGGAAAAGACTTGCTCTGTTCTATTACTTGTAGGAGACCAGGGTTAACCCTACCAAGGTATTTGTTGTTCCGGGCGCAGAACCCGAAGATCCCGAGTCAGGGGTACCTGCCATAGGGTTTGCTAACCTAGGGACGGAGTGTAACCCCAATAGGTTTCCCCTAGAGGTTTTGGCAGGAGAGGTCGTGGAAACCTCTCCAAACCCCCGAGCTAAAAATGTCCCCTGGAAAGTTTGGGATAGCTGAGTTCCAGGGTCCCAAGCAGAGATGCTCATATAGATAGAAAGCCTGGAAGAATCAAGAAGGTGTGATCACAGAGGTGACTATGGTCGTACCCATGGGGAACACTCTGGCACCAGCCAAGGATGTAGCCGGGAGTCAGGTTCAAATGAATAGAGCTCTCTGTAATCAGCAGCAACGGGAGGATCAGGTTCGGGTGCAACATAATACGGATGTATGCCCGTAGTTGCCGGGGCGGACCTCGGTGATCCAGCGTGACGAGGCACGGGTAAGGGTACGGAGGAAACAGCACGAAGTGCCAGAAGGCAGGTACTTAGATTACGAGATGAACTGTGGGGTTATCGATCCCCAAATAAACAAGGTCGAGATCACCCATAACTGACCCATATCTTAAGGAATTAAATCACAGTATGCTTTTGTACTACCTATTACAATGTAAAATGACTTGAGGCAACTTCAATGTTATTACCATTTGTTCATGTATTTGACGTGAAAGGTGTTTTATAAGGAGTACTGAACCCGTAGAAAGCTCTGGAGTATGTCAATCTTGTGAGATTTCCTTTATTGTCTTATAAATTATAGTGTAAATGTAGATGTGGAAGGCTGCTGCTTTTATTAGCAAAAATAAATACTTTGATGGAATCCATGATTATACAAATATTTAAGATAGTTTCAACTTAAAGGATTAGTAACTGTTAAAAAAGAATGCATCAAAGTAAAGTGAATTCTAGCACAAGGGTTGGAGAGAGGTGCTACATCAAAGTGTGTCCCTCTGGTGACCTAGCTCATCTTTGATAAATGTTTTAATATGCACGTATTTATTGACAAGCAATTTTTTTTTATTTTAATATCTGAGAAACTGGCATAATTTTCATAAAGTCTGGGTAAATGACAGTTCTACTCTTTTACTCTTACAGAACACAAAAGGAAGATTATTGCATGGTGAGATGAAAGAAATAAAAAACTGAGAACTATGAAATACAGTTACAGTTGAAACTAGAAGTTTACATACACTATATAAAAAGACACATATGCATGTTTTTCTCAATATCTGACATAAAATCAGAATAAAACTTTCCAGTTTTAGGTAAACTAGGATTACCATAATTATTAATATTTGTAAATGCCAGAATAATGAGAAAGAGAGAGAAGGTTTTACAGCATTTTTAATACTTGCTGCAAAGTCCAGCGTGTAAACTCTTATGATCATCATCGTTCTCTCTTTAACTTCTCCATGTGTATTTTCTGAGCAATTACAAGCTTTCAAGTATTGAAATTCGCACCCATTTATTAGCTGCAAATCAAATTTTTAGGGAAAATTCTGAGAAGTCAGTGAATTAGAATTTCAAAAGATCTGCTTATCATTAGGTGTATGTACAAGTCAATTATTACAGGTTGCAGAAGGAAGAATCTTTGGGATAAATGCATGGCAACAATCAGGGCCAGGACAAGGTATTTTGATGCCCTAAGCTGATGAAGCTTTTGGCACACACAATATAATATCCCCATACAGCATGATGACCACCACAATCCCCATATAGTGTGATGTCCACTACAGCCCCCCATTAGATAGTATTGTCACTACCACAGCCCCCCATATAGTATGATGTCCACCACAGATCCCCAATATCCCCGTACAATAGGATTGCCCCCCAGTCCCTTATATACAGTAAATTGTCCCCCAAAGAACCACACACATTATTATATCCACCACATCTGCCATGCCAATATATGGTATGATGTCCACCACAGCCTCATATTGAGTATAATCCCTAGAGCTCATAGTATATTGTCCCCCACAGCCCCCTTTACAGTATGGGCACCACAGCTTCCTATAAAGTGTAGTCATTACAATTCCCAGTGCAAGCTTTCCCACAGCCCTCAGTACATAATGGTCACTACAGACCCCAGTATAATGTCACCCACAAACTCCTATACAGTATGTTCATCATAGCCTCCAGTATAATGACTTTCACAGTCCACTAAACAGTATGATGTCCTTACAACCCCAATACAGTATTATGTCCTCCACAACCCTAATATAATATGATGTATCCACAGCCCAAGTATAATGTCCCCCACAGTTACCATATAAAATGATGTACCTACAGCCCCCCATTCAATGGCCAAATAATGTAATCCAGGCTCCCTGTCCAATGCTGTCACCATCTCCAATTCTATATAGCACAAAAAAGGACCTCAAAGCACAAAATACTTAATGGATTAAAATACATTCAATTTTTACAGCTCCCACAAAAAAACTGCAGATATATACTGCACAGGCTTAACCCTTGTCTACAGAGTGGATTCTGTCACTCTCCCTGCTCCTGCAACTCTCTCGCCCTCCATAGGCTAAATGCAGATTTTATGTGCTGCAAATGATTAGCCCTTAAAAAGGCTATTAGCATGATAGCTCAGCTTCTGCACCAGTTTCAACACTACAGTACAGGCCTCTGATTCATTATACTGTGCACACAGGCCTTGGAAAGCACTCTCTCCCTTCAATTCAGTGTCACAGAGCTGTGCAATGGCGTCAGTGTGCCGAGCTGAGCGGCACCTGTCATTTTACAACCTCTGATGATGTTACAAGGCTAATCAATCACAGTAATGCCACAACCAAGATGGTTACAACATTACAGTGACTCACAGGCAATCCATGCATTCTTATTGGCTGCATAACAGATGCTAAAGATGCAGGGCAGGGATTCGAGTTTTACATCAAGCACCACCCATCACTCGCTGAGCACGTGATGCTCAAGTGATAACCAAATGGTCATCCCTAGTCACCATCTCTTCTTCTATCTGATATAGGAGTGGGCGCTGGACGGAGTAATGCAGTGATGTCATCGCAATGCTTACAACTTCTCCATGGCACCATCCTCCAACAGGATGCAGTATGGCAGTACTCTGTATCAGTCATGCACAGTGTGGGAAAGACTAAGTGCAACACATAGGGATGAGGGGAAGGAAGCCCACACACTAGTGAAAGGGTGAGTGGAGATCCCTAGGCAGATGTAATAACACCTTCCCTCCACTACTATCCCTAAATTGGTTCCTCACCAATTGCCGAGCAATAAACCTAAGCTCTGTATATCTCCCTAGAGCTAAGACCTGGACAGGGAGGGGGTGGGATAAGCACTGGTCAGTGCCCACTGTAAACTAAAGACAAAAAGGTAGACAGTAGTTATATGTGAATACATTCCGCACTATTTGTTACTCTCACGAATAGTATGGTATTCAGGCTATTTGTTACTCGACAAGTAATTAGGTATTCGCCTCGTATATTCAAGTTATTCGCCTAGCATGTTTGGCTTTTTTTTTTGCAGACAATGAACATGCTGGGCTGACTTTTCAATCACAGTAATGCCGGAGCCATTTTTTGTGTCATTACTGTGATTGGCTGGCCTTCCAGCATCATAGAGAATAAATAAAGGCTGCTGGTGCCATCTTGCGCAATTGTAGCTGGAAACAACATAGGGAGAGCATAATTTGAGCGTAAGGAAAAGTGAAAGTAGTATAGGGAGCATGATAGAAGTTTATACTGAGCATTTATTCATTCCAAAAAGCTCTTTTAAGAGCTGAAGGTTGTGAAGAGATTAAATTACTTGTTTGTTAGGTGGGGATTTCAGTAGTACTGAGAGATTTAATGGGAAGCAAGGAGAGTGGGTGAAAAGCAGGCCTTTGAGTGGGTGTTCTGATCATTGCAAGTACATGCTGCAGATCTCTGCTATTTTCCACTGTGTTGTATAGTAGTTAGTATTAGGAACAGACTGTGGGATTAGGGTGAAGTGGTGAACAAAATGGGTTTAGATGGTAAGGGACGGACGTTAAAACAGCTTCCCAAAAAAAACATTTGGGCTGCTTTTACATTACATTGCTGTCATCCGTAGAGCTTACAAAATTCGAGGAAATCCAGCCCTTGTTCAATTTTAGAAGAGTCTGCATGTCTGCATTTTCCGTTGGCAGCTGTGTGTGCCTATCCGTTATGATTGCACCAGCCGAATTAGAAACCCGCTCAGACAACACACTTGCGGCAGGGCATGGCATCACCTCCAAGGCGAACAAGGGAAGGTCGGGCCAAGTGTGCAGCTTGGACAACCAATTGTTAAAGAGCACTGAAAAATCAGGAGCGACACTGGTATGGTCACTTAAGTAGTCCTTACCATCTTGGTCAACTTCTCCCTTCTTGTCATAGATACACCCACAGATAGCCCTTGATGTGACGGTTTGATGAAAATGGCTGAGTTGGTGGATATTTCCCCCTGAGTTGCACCTGGTGTGCGTCGCCCTTCCCTGTAATCCCTGTGAGTGCAAAGAGCCTGTACCTCTGCCAGCAGTGTTGTCTGGGGATAATCTTTTTAGCACGTCTTCAACAACAGCCCTCTGTCATGCATGCACTGAAAATAGCACGTCTGCCTCCGACATGAGAGAAGCACATTTTTCCTTGCACCATGGGTCAAGAAAGGTGCACAGCCAGTATTTCATGTTGGACAAAATGTGTTTCACGTAAGGGTCTTGGTAAAGGCATCTGGACATGAACTCTGCCATGTGTAGCAGACTACAAAGAGTCAAACGTTCAGTGTCCTCACCAGGAAGAACACTAACCATCCTCTCCTTCTCTGGATGCATAACCTCCTCATCTTCAGGCCCTCCATGCTGTACAGGCATGAAGCTGGGATTGGGAGTTCCCTCTGTAGTGCAGACCAAAAACTCCTGTTCCTCCTCATCTTTCTCCTCCTCCTGTTCCTTGTAGTCACTCAATGTGGCTTAAGAATATTTTGTGAGGCTGGTCTGTGTGGTATCAGCTACTGTGAAATCTTGCTCCATAGCCACCTGCTCAGCAGTCAAAGCAGCGGGATAGTTATGCTGATAATGGTGTCATCAGCGCTCACCATCTTGGTGCAGTACTCAAAGTTTTGAAGAACCTCACATATGTCAGCGGTACAAACACACTTGGCAGTTGCTATATGTGGGTACCGAGTATTACTCTGACAGGCATTGAGAAGCTGGAATTCAGACACTGCTCACTAAAGCTAGTTTCACACTAGCGTTTGGCATAGCTGCGGAGGGCTGCGTAGTTCCTCCGAGAAGCTCTGCCCACTACCGCACCTCCTCCATTCAGCTCTGCCTACGTCTGCATGCCGCCTGCGTACCTATCTTTAACATTGGGTACGCTGGCCATGCGGATGTATGCTGATGTGTCCGCATGCATCTATTTGACACTGCAGCGACCACAACAAAATGCAACATGTTGCGTTTGGCGCAGGCTGCAGCAGCATCAAAACAACGCATGCGGACGCATCTGCATACATCCGCATGGCCTGCATATCCAATGCTAAAGATAGGTATGCAGGTCGCATGCAGACGTAGGCAGAGCTGAACGGAGGAGGTGCGGCAGTGGGCAGAGCTTCACGGAGGAACTACGCAGCCCTCCGCAGCTCTGACATCCACAAATGTGAAACCAGCCTTAGCCTTGCCAACATATGAACCGCCTACCGCCTCAACATATTTATCTAACTATCCCTGTGTTGTCCATGCAAAATGTTATTCTGAACCAGGATCCTTGTATCATGTTCTCACATGCTTTATGCATTTAACAGCTCTCTGTGTCTGTACTTTAACACATACTGGTGGGTAACCGGTTCATGCAACATTACATGAACACCATATTTATTACATTATGGCTGGTCAGAACAATGAAAGCAATTGGTACCATCAACCTTTTGTGTCTCCTTTTTGCTATTTCCTCATAGATTGTAAGTTTGCGAGCAGGGCCCTCATTCCTCTTGGTATCTGTTGTTTATGTGATTATTGTTATTCTGTAGCATCTTTTATTGTCTGTACAAGTCCCCTCTAAAATGTAAAGTGCTACGGAATATGTTGGTGCTATAGAAATAAAAATATTATTATTTATTATTTTTATGAAAGGTCAAATTACAGTGTGTAGCAGATCACAAATCAGTCGGTGACAAGGCACAATAAAGTGCTGCTGCGGGACAGCTAGCCCGGTGAAAGCCTAAGATTACTTTTGGAAATGTGTGCTGACATGCCGTACTTTGGTAAGTAGGTCTGGCAACTCAGGGTATATTTAAAAAAAATGTCTGTATAGCCAAGTTCAGTACGTAGGCCATGTGTGAAACGTGTTTACCAGCTTGCCGAGCTTTATCACCAGGTACGGAATGGGGCTTCAGCCCTGGCATTTGAAATCACAGAGGCTCATGCTGCCCCATCCCCAGGCACCAATTGGGATATCTTACAAATATTACTCTGGATGAAAGAAAGCAAAATTTACTACAAGACAATTATTTCAAATGATACCTGTGGCCTGCTGGGGTAATTGTTGGAGTCATCGACTTTGTTCTCCATCACAACTCTTAACAGTATGGGTGTCTTGAGAACATAGATTCTGTTAACAATGAAGCAGACAAGGCGGCCCATGTTCAGAAAGACCCTTCTGGCATTTGCCAGAATTGCCAGATGGCCAGTCCGACCCTGTTTATCACCTAAACAGATGAGCTTCAGCAGAGCGTGCTGCTGCTTCGCCAAGGCAGTGCTGCAGACCTCACAGCTGGGGAGTGATGGGGATTTCCGCTGAGGAGGAGGAGGAGGAGAGACAGGAACTGTAATACGAGGAGACTGAAGCCTTGATGGAAGTTGGGACCACTATTCTTGGTGTGGTTAAGATGTGTGATGTCCCAGCCTCTGACTCTGTACCAGACTCCACCAGGTTCACCCAGTGTGCCATAAGGGAAATATAGCGTCTCTGTTCACAAGAACTTGTCCACGTGTATGTAGTAAAATAGACCTTCCCTGTGACTGTGTTAGCTGGAGCATGGCTGATATTGTGTAACACGTGCTTAGATAATGCGTTGATATCGAAGAGTTAATGGTTTGCCTTTATATCCCTTATAATTGCCTTTAAGACTTCAATTGCCTTTTTGCTAGAATTATTCTTATGTAGACTATTAGTCTCTGTTTTCAAGGAAACTATACTTGTTATTATACTGTATATGTTCTCAATAGTCAGTAACAACATGTTCTGGGTACATTGTAAACAAAGTACGACCCTGAGGTGATGGTGAGTGATGGTGGAGGCCACATGAGCCCCATAGAATTACATATTGTTGTAAATGGTATAAAAGATTGCCTTGTATTTCATTACCTCAGATAAAGTGATCGGCCCACGGCCCACGTGTGAGCAGTCTATTTTGTCTCCAAGCGCTTGTAAATTATAGACGAAACTCCTAATCTGGACTCACTGGTGATCTAGCTTACCTGACTTTGGGTCAGAACGAAAAGCAGCTGCGACGGTTTTGGCGCCCAACGTGGGGCCGTGGAAACCAGCCTATTCGGTATCCGTATGTGGGAGCTTCCTGGAAGGTTGAATATGCAGCTGCAGCAGGTGAGAACATTTATTCTTTCATTGATTTTGCATTTGCAACCTCTCTATGGATGTCTACATATCTCTGGGTAAGGCTGTACAACACAGTTCAAAAAAACCTACATCACCAGTGAGCAGTGAGTATGTCCGTATGAGAGTTGAATAATAGAGTAATAAAATAATAATTGTCATCTGTATTATCTGTCAATCTATTCTGGCAATATACTAATATGCTAACTGGTTGTGTACTGGTGTACTGTGTAGCACAGAGCCTGGGATAGACTCCGTGCAGTGTTTATTTTGGATTGGCAGTAAATCACATGAGGCGGTATTTTGTATAGGGCTATGGTTTTTGGTTGTTTTGATTTTCATTGATTCTTGTTGTTTAAGAAGTTGGCTTTGGTGTTCTCAGAGTGCCAGTGGACACTGCTGTAGGTTAAGGTGTCAAATCCAGAGTGCAAGATAGGCAGGCTGTGTGAATCCTTGTATATATGTCTATGAGAACCTCTGAATGAGATGAGAGATGAGTAATTGAGTATAAGGGATATACATAAATCTCTGATTGATGAGGGGTTCCGTTAGGTGTGGCCCTCTGTATGTGACAGAGGACATTATTCAACTCACTTTGAGTTGAATTAGGCAGAGTGATTGAGATAAGGGATTTTTGTTATCTTCTCTTTGTAAAATCAAATGATTCTTTGTAAAATCAAATGACCACTGAAAAGTGAAAGAAAAAAAAAATCTCTGAATGAGCAAGTATGGATGAATCATCACACATCATTTTGTGTCAAGAGATTGTTACCTTTCTAGTTTTTGTAGGAGATCCCGGACAGATGCGTTATGGATATTTCAATCTACATCTGAGATTGAATGAATTGAGTAATGATATAGCTCGTGTTATATGCGGCATTAAATTGTAAAGTTTCTTGGATGTATTTGGTCAGAAAAGGGTAAGACTCGATTACTCACATTATACAGTTACCTGCTCTTACAGTGAAATCCCGTGATTTTAAGGTTTTTTTTGTAGAAATTGATTTTGATTAAGTCTAAAGAGCTACGGCATTCTCTGTTACTTTGTGAAGGACACTACATTCTGATGGGAGGGGGGAATGAAAGAGCTGCGTGGTTTCGCCCTCCTCTCCTCTTATTTCTGCTGAGTGTCTAATAGGAGGGGGCACAGAGCTGCGCTCAAGATTCTCTGTGGTTGTCCTTGGTGAAATGCTCGCTATTAGATTTGTGCATTTTAAAGCAACAGTACTTAATTGAAGTGGAATGAAATTTTGTAAGTTGAAATTGGAAGTTGAAAGTAAAATATGGTGCCTAATTTAGAAGGAAATTGTAAGTGATTGTTTGATCATTAATGTGTTTGAACCTGCTTCTAGTTGTGTGATTAATTTGTATGGCATGGTGTGGATCAACAAAGGAGGCAGCCGACTGTATGGCTGATAAAGTAGGTTGGAGGCCTATCACACCTGGGCCTTCCTACTTTAGTCAGCGGGTTTTTTTGTTGTGGGTGAGAGGCGAGGGCAAGGAGCCTTCTGGATACACCTTGGCAGGCTCACTCTGACTTGCTATGTGTGAGCTGTAAGACAGAGGTCAAGGCACACAGAAGGGCATTTCAGAAGAAAGATGAGCTGTCTAAGTTGAAGTAGCCTTCCCACACTCCATGGAGCTGAGCTGGAAGGAGAAAGGCTTATTCCTATTCTAGCCAGCTGATCTAGCGGGTGAGAGGCAGAGAGCCTTCTCGCTACATCCTGTAGGCCTACCGGGTGAGAGGCAAGGAGCCTTCCCGCTACACCTTGGCAGACTCTCTCTGACTTGCTAAGTGTGGCCTGTAAGACAAAGTCAGGCACACTGAGAGGGCATTTTAGAAGAAAGGTGAGCAGTCGGGAGGAAAAGTTGAAGCCATGGGCAACTTTTTCTGTGTACAGTCGGTGCCCCCAATGGGATCTAAGACAGCTATGCAAATTGAAAAAGATAGAGTAGAAAGGAAGCAGTAAAACAAGTGGGACCAATATTGAAAAAGGCAAAAATACCAGAGTGTGAATGTTTGGGTTTAAAAAAGGCACAGACAAGGGAAGAAATTAGCAAGTGAATAAATGATGTTTGAGAATGTGCAGCAGTATGGAAGGTGTATTAGGAATGTTTTGATTGACAAAGTTTAACCAGAGACCCAGACAAAACAGATGGACTTGTAAACACTGTGGTCAGACTCAGACAAACCCAGACTGAATAGCTACTTGTGTGACCTGTGCTACTGACCTAAGCGAGTTGCGCTAAATCCTGTCTAGATAAGATCATATGAGTCGCCCTCCCAGGGCTGTGGGGTACTCGGTACCGGGCCGGTCTCTCAGAGGGGATTGTCACAGCAGCGGTGACCCAGTCTGTAGCCCTGGGCGCCCATGTAAAAGGGGTTGAGTTGGGAATAAAGTTTATAAGTGATTTGTGACGCCACCTGTGGTGTTCGGCAAGAGAGGTGTTAAGCCGACGCTGCAGACAGATCCTCTGGGACAGATTGTGTGGTGCAGCAATGATGTTGTAGCCCTCCACAGGTAGGGCTGTTGGTCCCAGGGCAGTGTAGTGGAATGTTTAGGAAGAGGGTGCAGTGTTTGGCACAGAGATGTAGCAGTGCTGAGGATGTTGCAGGAAGGAGGCAAGGACACAACTGGGTGCAGTTTCTTTACGTTTACTTGGCAATCGCAGTCCTGGGTCCTGATTACAGATGGCACAGGAGCAGGCAAGCCTGGAAGCAACTCAGGGATCTCTGTATCAGATGGGTTGTGTAGTCTCCTTCCTAGCGCTGGCTTGAGGTACATGCAGTACTTTGTTACACTGAAGTTCCTCCTTCTTATCTTCTCTTAGAACTACCTCGTATGGCAGACAGCTGTATCCCTCTATCTCTCTTGGCTCACCCGTTACTGTTGTGCCTCCGAGTCTTAGTTGGGAATAGAGCATTTACAGCTTCCTATTCCTCTGGTTTCTGTTGCAGGACCTTCAGTATCCATACAACCGTGGAGACCAGGCTCCAGATCATGCGCTTTCACTGTGAGGGAGCTCTCTATCCTCAGCTCGACCTCCAGCTTCTCTCCACACGTTTACACATGTTGCCCTCCTCACACTAACTGACTATTTCCCCTCCTGGCCCTCAGAGAGCACTCCTCCCCATTTCTGGTTCAGAGCTCCCTCTGCTGGCCTGGAGTGGGAACTGTGTTGCATGACATGGTTAACTGTTATAGAGACCCTTCCTTGCTTCCAAGCATGACATCACCCTCCCTGGAGGAAGGAAATGCCATTGTGGCGACCATACTCCTGGGGCGCCACACATATGTAGTGACATAAGAAGCTGACATAATAGTGTGGTTAGTGGGTAGTGGGGATATTGACCTTTGAGGAGTAAGCTGACAGTAGACACCAGATGACAAACCATATCAAGGCCTAGAAGGGCGACTAAAATAAGAAAGATGCAGTTGTATTATCCCTGGAGCCCCTCTGACCAGCTAGCTTTGTTGAAGCAGTTGCCTGACCCTGAAAACCAACCATTCCCATTTTACAGACACATAAAGGAAATACAGCAGACATATAAGTGTACCTGGGCAGACCTAGAGAGGTTGGTGAGTTTAAAGGCAGGTGACATACTAGGACATCTAATTAAGACACAAACAGATGTGGCAAAGAATCAGGCTTGGGGCATGGATGATAATATATCTGTACGGTCTGGGGAGACGTACTGTGAGTCACTAAAACAATGTGCTACAATGGAACAATCAGAGCAGTCTGTACTCCTTACTAATGTGACACAGCAAAAAGGTGAGAGTGTAGAGATGTACTTTGGAAGGTTACAGCTGAAATGGGCAGACATGGGATACATTTGCATAAACCCACTTGATGTTAGAATACTGGTGAATGCATTCATTGATGGTATGAACAAAGACTTACGAGACGCAGTACAGACAGCCAGACCTGAATGGAGATATGTAGATCTGAAAGACCTCCTTAAAGTAGCTAAAGTAGTTGAGCAAACAAGGACAATAAGACAACCTGTCATGTATGCTGGAGCACAAGGAAAACAGTGGAGACATAATAAGGGACCAAGGGACCTAGAAACAGTGAGGTGCTGGAATTGTGGTGCTTACAAAACTTATTGTTAGTAACAATACCCCTATGAATTTACAGTCATGATGAAATTAGAAAAAAAAAAAAGAGGAAACACTCCTCCTTGTTTAAAGCAATACTCCTTGAGCCTAGCCAAATCAATGTCCCTGAGCAGAGATATTAAAGAATATGTTAAGGCAGGGGTTCTAGTGCAAAGATCTTCCCCCTGCGACACCCCTTTTTATCCAATTATGAAAAAAGGACCGAAGGGTTCCCCTGACACTTATAGAATGGTTCATGACTTAAGGGCTATTAATGATGTTACAGAGAGTGTGACCTCAATTGTCCCTTACCCACACACGTCTGTCACAGATCCCAGTGATGTCAAAATGTTTCACAGTCATTGATTTGGCTAATGCATTTTTCTCTGTACCCCTGCACCCTGACTGTCAGTATCTTTTTTCCTTTACTCATAAAGGTAAACAATATTGTTGGACAGTCCTCCCACAAAGGGGGAAAGAAATCCCCTGCCATCTACTCAGGAGCAATGGCAGGGATCCTTGAGTAGTGGCAATCACCTCATCTGCAGATTGTACTACTACAGTACGTGGATGACCTTTTGCTGTTCTGCCTGGACCAGAGGTCCTGCAGGGAAGCTACAGTTTCCTTGCTATGTTTTTTAGCAGAAAAGGGTTGCAAGGTCTCACGTGACAAATTACAGTATTGCAAACAAAAGGTGACATTTTTGGGACATTGTATTGTCGAAGGTACCAGACACCTGACTGAAGACAGAAAACAGGCAATTCAAAATCTCCCTCTACCCAGGTCACATCAGCATCTACGCACCTTCCTAGGTTTGGTGACCTACTGCCGCCTTGGATAAGGTCTGCTTCACAAATGATGCAACCACTTTATGACTGCTTGTCATCAGACCCCTAATGATCTCACTCAAGAAGAAATTGATTCCTTCCACTCCCTCAAACTGCTCATTGTGTCAGCCCCGGCCTTAGGCATGCCAAACTATGACCAGCCATTTTTCTTGTTTTGCACAGAGCAGGGAGGACATGCTACCGCAGTACTGACACAACAACACGGAGAGAAACAGAGACCAATAGCTTACTACTCAGCACAATTAGACGCAGTGATCAGAGGGTCACCTACGTGTGTCCTTGCGGTAGGAGCAGCTGCACTACTACTAGGAAAGGCATGTGAGATCACGCTGAATTTTCTTTTGACAATTTATTCCCCACATGACATCCATTTCATACTC
This sequence comes from Dendrobates tinctorius, assembly GCF_039654945.1. Classification (NCBI taxonomy): domain Eukaryota; kingdom Metazoa; phylum Chordata; class Amphibia; order Anura; family Dendrobatidae; genus Dendrobates; species Dendrobates tinctorius. The sequence continues at coordinate 41,062,797 of NW_027361714.1, forward strand.
GTACAAGTTCAACCAAAACATCTGTCTATGGCCAGACAGCTCCGACTTGAATGTGCTCTACTAATTCCTGAGTATGTCACCCTCAAAAGGTGTAACATTCTGAATCCAGCCACCCTCCTGCCTGTGAATTCAGAAAAGGGGAGAATTGGTGACCGTATTAGCAAGTGAGGAAGAATACTTTGACATGACGCATGAACATGACTGCATAGAACTGATGAGTCAGGAGATAGTGGGTTTTGCACACGTTCATGAAAAACCTGTTCCTAATGCAGATTTTGAGTTTCTTGTAGATGGCTCCAGATACCACCAGGATGGACGATTCTACACTGGATATGCAGTAGTATCCTCACATGAGGTAATCCAAGCTGAACCACTCCCGCCTCAAATGTCGGCACAGGAGGCAGAGTTGAAGGCACTCACTGAGGCTTGTAGAGCTGGTGCAGGAAAAGTCGCTAGTATTTACACTGACTCAAATTATGCATATGGAATAGCCCATGATTATGGCCCTATTTGGAGAAGCAGAGCGTTCCTTACATCAGCCGGTAAGCCCATTAAAAATGCAGAGCTGATGAAACAATTAATGGAGGCATTGATGTTACCAGTCCAGGTTGGCATTGTCAAGGTAAAAGCACACACAAAAGGTGACTCCGTGGAGGTAAATGGTAACAGAAGGGCGGACGATCCTGCTAAAGTAGCAGCAAGGCGGCCTAGGGAGCAGTGGACGGTGGCGGGGAGTTAGCGTATTCCAGCCACACTGAGCCTAGATGTCCTGAAATCTCTCCAGCAACAGGCTGCCCAAACAGAGAAGGTACACCGGCGGAGACTGGGAGCTGAGCTGAACTCAAACAGAGTATGGGAGAATAAGAATAAATTGTGCCTACCGAAGTCCCTGTTCCCAATTATGGCGCAAGCAGCACATGGCCCCACTCACGCCTCAAAAAGTCACATGTGTGCCATGGTAGATGCCCTCTGGATCGCTCCTGGTTTCAGTTATGCAGCCGCAAAACTTGAACAATCATGCCTCATCTATGCACAGCACAACCCAGGTGAAACAGTAAAAGTCCCTAAGAAAGTGACACCTAGGCCTCTCTACCCGTTTCAGAGACTGCAGATTAACGACATACAGCTACCAAGGTAGGAGTGAATGCAAATATCCTAGTATGTGTAGATCTCTTCTCTGGTTGGCCGGAAGCCTATCCGGTAAAATTTGCAACTGCTAAAATGACTGCAGACAAACTGATGAAAGAACTGATCTGCAGGTATGTTGTCCCAGAAACCGTAGAAACCGATAGGGGTACACACTTCACGGGAGAAATAATGAGAGAAGTCATGCAGGCCCTGGGTGTACAGCAAGCATTTCATACACCATATAGGCTACAAAGTAGTGGGAAAGTGGAAAGACTAAATGGGACACTTAAACTGAAAATTCAAAAGGCCATGGCAGAGACAGGAAAGAGCTGGGTAGAGCGCTTGTCTATTGCACTCTATTCAGTCAGACACACTCCAAATAGAAAGACAGGCTTGTCTCCCTTTGAAGTCCTGTTTGGTAGTGCACCAAAGACTGGTCTGTACTTCCCACAGGTGCTACAAATGCAACACGGTTCTAGGACAGCCTACGTCCAGGCCTTGCAGGAAAGACTTAATGTGGTGCATAAACTTGTGTTCTTATCCATACAAGATCCTAATGAAAGCGCAGATGTGCATCAGCTGAATCCAGGTGATTGGGTGGTTATACGCAGACACGTGAGAAGGAGCCTGGACCCACAATTTGACGGCCCCTTCCAAGTCCAGGTGACCACATCCACCTCAGTAAAACTTGAGGGAAAGCCCACCTGGATCCACGCCAGTCACTGCAAGAAGGTCCTTTTAACAGCAGAATGACTGTTCTCCTCATCACCTTGCTGGCAGTGACAGGGTTACTACACTCTACAGTGACACAGGATAAACTCTTAAATGCTGACTGGGACAACAAACTTATTCGGCATCATGCTCTTCTTATAAAGGACAAGGAAGGACAGAACCCGAAAGACTGTTGGATCTGTACACACAGCCCAGTATCTGCAAGGACTATGCCATACTTAGCCTTACCTCTGGAGCCATGGAAGGTATTAACCCCACACTGCATACACAATGAGACTTGGACTCAATCTAGGTTTTGGGGAAAAGATGTGCCCCGCGATATATATGCCTCATTGGCTATAATCGGATGGGCCGCTAATCCCTGGGTTTCAGTTTAATATAACGGGGCCTAAGGTACAAATGTGGTGGCGGGAATATGATTCAGATGTTGGAAATATGGTTGCCAGGAGGACTGAAATCCCTCACTCAGACCCCATTCCCAAAGATGGACTGTGGTTCAGTCTTCAACACACTGGAGCAAATACCTGTGGGAGGACAATAATTGCTTCCGTATATACACAGGTTAATGAGACGGTGTACCAAGATGGTGTTTAAGGCTGTAGAGCATCTACGTGTAAAATAATAAGGAAAGATAGGGGTAAATGTACATCTGGTATAAGGGGAAAACAAATGAATAATACTTGGTGTGCCCATAAGCCTATGTCAGGACTTTTGAGTTTATACCAATGTATACAGACCCTTGGTCACGTTTGTGTTCTCCCTGAAGGAGTATTCTTGGTTTGCGGACATCGCGCCTACAGGTGGGTGAGCCCAGACATAAGAGGAGTTTGCACTCTTGCCAAACTAACACCAGCCACTTTCATAGTTCCTCATAGTAAAATAGACACAGCAGCAGTTCCAATTCATACTTTGTATAGAAGGGCTGCTGATAATAAGCCCCGTCCAAATGGTGGGCTGCATCTACTTGAAATGGGGATAACAAATAAAATATTCAGTAGTATGCTAATATACCCCTTCATAACACAAATGTGGGATAAATTAGTAAAAGCTACCGACTACATGGACGATCAGATTTTCCAGATTCTTGAAGTTCTTAATGAAACTAATACAATACAGAGACAATTAATCATAGTTACTAACCAACATACTATAGTACTAGATTACCTGACAGCAAAAGAAGGAGGAATGTGCCAAATAATTGATCCCATCTGTTGTAATTATATCGACCCTGCTGGCAATCTCCAGATCAGGGCCAGTATAGACAAAATAGGTGAACTTAGAGACCAATAGTTAAAACAACACAGTGCAAACAGAGACTCCTGGTGGGGTAACACATTCTCTTTTCTAAATCCAGCAAATTGGTTTAATGGCCTTGCAAGATGGATTTTTGGCATTGTACAGACTTGTATGCAAATTTTGTTGTTTTGCTTATTGTTTTATGTAGCCGTAAAAGCGCTAATATATGTATTACTTAAGCTACTGAACAATGTATGCATAAAAAAAGAATCTAAGGCTGAACCTTCTGTAGTGTATCATAGACCCCAGATAGCCATTGCTGATAGGGAAAGTGAGTTTCCACACTGAGGGTGGATGGGCGAAGCAGGTAGGAAGCCCCCTTAAGGGTACTAGACCCATGAGACAGTAGCTCCTTTGTGGATATCAGCTGACCCTGTGGCAAAGGTTATGCCATTTACAAAAGGTGCAAATTGATATAGAAGAGTTAATGGTTTGCCTTTATACCCCTTATAATTGCTTTTAAAACTTCAATTGCCTTTTTGCTAGAATTATTCTTATGTAGACTATTAGTCTCCGTTTTCAAGGAAACTATACTTGTTATCATATATGTTCTCAATAGTCAGTAACAACATGTTCTGGGTACATTGTAAACAAGGTACGACCCTGAGGTGATGGTTGGTGATGGTGGGGGCCACATGAGCCCCATAGAATTAAATATTGTTGTAAATGGTATAAAAGATTGCCTTGTATTTCATTACGTCAGATAAAGTGATCTGCCCACGGCCCGTGTGTGAGCAGTCTCTTTTGTCTCCAAGCGCTTGTAAATTAAGGGCGAAACTCCTAATCTGGACTCACTGGTGATGTAGCTTACCTGACTTTGGGTCAGAACGAAAAGCAGCTACGACAGCGTTGACGATATACCATGAAAAATAGTACTGGATGGAAATCGAGTACCATGGGGTTGCCACCACCAAGAGGTCATGGAAAGACTAAATTCCCACAAGTCGAAACTGCAACATTTCCAGGGCTAGTAATCTGGCAATGTGGGTAGTTAGCCTTTGGGTCTGTGGGTTGGTGGCTGAATATTTCTGCTTTCTGGTAAAAGTCCGGAGCAGGGACAAGTGAAAGCTGAGCTGTAACAACGAATTGGACATGGTTGCTGATTCTTGTGTCTGTGCAACCGCAGGTTGTGGGCAGGAGGCATCAGCTCCTGCTTCCTGGACAGATGATTGGGAAGGCTGAAACACAGGGGAAAGGGTAGTGGTTTCACACTCAGACACATATTTTGTACCCAGATGTTCTGCCAACCTACTGGGGTGCTTGACTGCCATGTGCATGCTGGTGATGCTCATGTTGGCAGTGTTCTTGCCTTTTCTTAGCTTGGTTTGGCAGATGCTGCAAATTACAGCTGTTTTGTCTGAAGGAATTTCATGAACAAACTGCCATACAGGGCAACAAGGCACCCTTGGCCTGTAATCTGGCTGAGTGGGGGGGGGGGCTCTGTGGAACAGTTCACCGAGTTCTTCCTCTGGTCAAACCACTACCTCTTCTTGCCTGTTTTCTTGCTACGTGGAAAGAAATTGGAGGGCACCACTAGACAATATTACTGGGGTTCTCCATAGGTATGTAGAAGGATGCTACAAAATGAAAAGAAAAAGATCATGCCCACATGGATGGGAACACCCACAACAAGTAAAAGACATATGCTTTATTATTAAATTCAAAAAGTGAACAAATAAGCAAGACACAACAACAAATAAAAACATTTACAAACCACAAAAGGTACATATACTAGTCATGCCTTAATATGAAGGCAGTGGCAACCCACAGAACATTCCCTCAAAGCATAAAGATAAATACAATATGGCTCAGAAAGAAAATCAATTAGGTAATAACAATATGTTGGTATAAATACAGCATTATCAGATTATTGTATTGAGGACCATATTATTCACAGTACCATATAGGCAAAAAAAAAACGCAGGCACATAATGTGAGAAAACTGTCATGTATGAACATACATACAGACAGTGGCACATAGATGAATCGGATCACTTACAAGGTACTACAATAAAGCACCAAGCTGTGTTCAGAATATCAAGGTTCACACAACATGTAAGATAGATTAAGAAGTTACCGTACTCTTTCTTAAAATACTGTAAGGAAGGAAGGAGATACCAATTACTCAGACCAAAAGATGTGAGAATACTCAAGTCCTAAACAGAGCCATGGAAGCTGAATCGATGGCGAAGATGGGAATAGGCTTAACTAAAGTACAGGAAGCCAGCCCTTGAGTTCTAGCAAACTCTGCATCAATCATGCTGACTCCAGCTCCACTGTCAACAAACTCCGAAATCTCCTCTGTTTTGCTCTCTAGCACCACCTCTGCTGTCAGGACAAACCAGGAACTGTGCAAAGCTGACCTTAGGTATTTCCAAGGGCGTGCGGTTTGTCAAGTTGGTGAAAGTGGGGTGACCATATTGCGTCTAACATTGTACTGATGTCAGGTGGGGCAGCGAGGTGTGGATTCAACACACTAACAGAGCCCTATATATAGCTGTATCGATGCAGGCTATTTTGCTGTTAGTCCACAAATCTCCTCAATCTGCTGCTTTGTATAACTCACATCTACTATATAATCGTCTAATTCTGTCTGTCTGTAACGGAAATCCCACGTTGCTGATTGGTCGCGCCCAGCCGGCCGTGACCAATCAGCAACAGGCCCAGTCCGGCCGCAAATTGGCGTGGCATTCGAACAATGCGAGCCACTGCTACCATCGGGAGATCTAAGGCGCTAGCTGCTGTCCTCCCAACGGTTGCCACGGGTCATCTCCTGCCACACGGAGGTCAGCGGTGATGCAGCCGGGAGATGACCAGCGCAGCGCTCAATGTACGGATGGTACCCAGGGTCCGGAGGAAAGGAGACTTTCCTCCAGGCCCTGGGTACCATAACCTTGAAAAAATAGAATTAAAATAAAAAATAGTGATATACTCACCTTCCGACGGCCCCCGGACTCTTTCCCTCTTCTCACCACGTGCCCGGCATCTTCCGGTCCCAGTAATGCTTTGCGCGAAAGACCGCTGATGACGTCGCGCTCTCGCGAGAGTGACATCATCTCCGGTCCTTCGCGCTAAGCATTACTGGGACCGGAAGATGCCGGGAGCGTGGAGGGGAGATCGGGGGCCGTCGGAAGGTAAGAATAGACTTTTTTTAATTTTTTTTATCTAGAATACCCGATGTGTTAGAATCGGGCCACCATCTAGTTAACCATAACAGAGTGACTGGTTACTTCATTCTCAGGACAGGTGGAGGTCCCAAAACTCAGTGTCATAGATACAATTTATGTCCCATTCACCTTAAAAACGTCTTTTTACTAACTAAATGAATTGACAGGAACTGTCACCATGGGTAGCATGGTGGCTCAGTGGTTAGCACATACTGAAAGGGAATTTAGATTGTGAGTCTCATTGGGGACAAGGATGCTGGTGTCTGTAAAGTTCTGTGCTATTAATTGCGATATATAAGTGAAATAAATAACACATGTTAAAACTGGCCAGTTTCAGCTCTTATTCCCACTGTACTGTTACTCTGATTATTATGTTTTTTTGGGGGGCCTATATCTGGATTTTTTCATTCACCATATGGTTTCAAAAATATGGACTATTTTGTTTATTTAAAAAAGCTCTGAATACTTAGGTGATGAACAGGAATAAAATAAGGCTGGAGTCACACACAACTAATAAAAAATCGGTCCGATTTTAACTGTATGAAATCGCACAAAGATTTCTTGTCCAGGGATCCATCCGTCTGTCATCCGATTTTCCGGCGATGAACCGATTTTATTCGCATCTAAGCATCAAATTGACATCCAGTACCAGTGCCTGATGCTCTTTCCTGTTGACCTTGGGAAGTCTTGCGATTTAATCGCAAGTCACACGTGTGGTGCGATTTCAATGCGATTTTTAATCGCATCCATAGACTTGCATTGTTGAAGCCAATCCGAAAATTGGTGACAATCGCAGCATGCTGCGATTGTCTCCATCCGAGGAACGGATCCGATAAAAAAACGCATGATGGGAGCAGCACCATAGAATAACATTGGGACGAATGCAATGCGATTTTTTTATCACATTGCATTCGTCCGATTTTATCGCTAGTGTGACTCCAGCCTAAGAGTAAAAAACTGAACACTTTTGACGTGGTGACAGGTCCTCTCATCTGAAAACTTAGTTTATTTTTATTTTTATTTTTTTAGTTAATGTTCTAACTTATTTATTACTTAAAATATGCAACAAAGTACAAAACAGATGGAAAAAAACATTTTTACAATTATTCTATGACTTGGATCTTTTTTAAACAAACTAGTAAACTAACGCACATAATAAATATATTTATACAGTGGGTAAGGAAACGTATTCAGGCTCCTTTAAATTTTTCACTCTTTGTTTCATTGCAGTCATTTGGTAAATTCAAAAAAGTTCATTTTTTTCTCATTATTATACACTCTGCATCCCATTTTGACTGAAAAAAACAGAAATTTTTGCAAATGTATTTAAAAAGAAAAACTGAAATATCACATGGTCATAAGTATTCAGACCCTTTGCTCAATATTGAGTAGAAACATCCTTCTGATATAGTACAGTACAGCCGTGAGTCTTCTTGGGAAAGATGTGACAAGTTTTCCACACCTCGATTTGGGAAAAATTCTTCCCTGCAGATCCTATCCAGGTTGGATGGTGAACGTTGGTGGACAGCCATTTTCAGGTCTCACCACAGATGCTCAGTTGGGTTTAGGTCAGGGCTCTGGCTGGGCAAGTCAAGAATGGTCACAGAGTTGTTCTGAAGCCACTCTTTTGCTATTTTAGCTCTGTGCTTAGGGTCATAGTCTTGTTGGAAGGCGAACCTTCAGCCAATTCTGAGGTCCAGAACACTCTGGAAGAGATTTTCATCCAGGATATCTCTGTACTTGACCGCATACATGTTTCCTTCAATTGCAACCAGCTGTCCTGTCCCTTCAGCTGAAAAACACCCCCATAGCAAGGTTATGCCACCACCATGTTTTACTGTTGGGATTGTATTGGGCAGGTGATGAGCAGTGCCTGATTTTCTCCACACATACCGCTTAGAAATATCACCAAAAAGTTCTATCTTCATCTCATCAAACCAGAGAATATTTCTCATAGTCTGGGATTCCTTCATGTGGTTTTAGCAAACTCTATGGGGGCTTTCACATGTCTTGCACTGAGGAGAAGCTTCCGTTCGGCAACCCTGCCATACAGGCCCAACTGGTGGAGGGCTGCAGTAATAGTTGACTTTGTGGAACTTTCTCCCATCTCCCTAATGCATATATGAAGCTCAGCCATAGTGATCTTGGGGTTCTTCTTTACCTCTCACACCAAGGCTCTTCTCCCACGATTGCTCAGTTTGGCTGCACGGCCAGGTCTAGGAAGACTTCTGGTGGTCCCAAACTTTTTCCATTTAAGGATTATGGAGGCCACTATGCTCTTAGGAACCTTGAGTGCTGCAGAAATTCTTTTTTCCATTTTCACAAGGGTATAAGAGGAAAATGGACCAAAAAATGTATTTTGCAATTTCTCCTAAGTACGCCAATACCCCATATGTGGTAGAAAACTACTGTTCGGGGGCGCCGCAGGGCTCAGAAGGCAAAGAACCCCACTTGACCATTGGAATGCAAAATTAGCAAAATTGCAGAGCCCCTGATGTGCCTAAACAGTGGAACCCCATTTCCCACAAATGACCCTATTTTGGAAACTATACCCCTCAAGGAACTTATATAGAGGTGAGGTGAGCACCTGAAACCCACAAGTGTTTCACAGAATTTAATAACATTGAGCCGTGAAAATGAATAAAAATCAATTTTTCCCTAAAAAATGTTGGTTTTGACCTAAAGTTTTAATTTTCATAAAGGTAATTGTTACACCCAATAGTGGTGCAAGTGGATTTGTGTACCCACTAGGAAGGGGCATAGTTAAATGGCTACAAGGTGTTCACTGGAACGCCTGATGGTGGAGACAGACTGAGCTGCAGGTAGCTGCCAGGTACCACTCCAAGGCAGATCCCGATACTGCAGCTGCTGACACTGCAGATTCGCTAACACTGATTAGGACTTTGTTCAGACACACCGGTTTAAGATTTTGGATCAAGGTCTGGCCGCACATGAACCAGGGGAAAACATTCAGGAACTGGCCTCATCGGGAACAATGGACTTTGGAAACAAGACTGTCCGAACCAGGACCAGGGGACTTCAGATAAAGGATTGGCCGCACCGAGGTCAAGGGACAATGTTCAGATACTGGCCACACCAGGACCAGGGAACTTCGGGAACAGGACTAGATGCACCAGGACCAGGGGACAATGTACAAGTACTTGCCCCACCGGTAGCAGGGGTTCGGGTTCAGGACACTGGCAGCATCAAGACCCAGGGACTTCACACCAGCACGTGTAGAACACCAGCTACCTAAAGACTGAATATGTTGCTTTGCGGCTCCCTAAGGGTGAAGGAGTCTTTTATATAGGATGACTCCCAGCAGTTGGCTGGGAGATATCTTGCAGGTGTGCTAATTATATTAAATCCCTGTCAGCAATGAGCTGAATACATTTACTATATGCATTTGCTGCCAGAGGAGCATGCACACACACACCAGGAGCACACTGGTGGGGTCAGAGCAGTGAGTAAGCTGGAGTTCCTGCATGGAGGGGGAAGGGGTCACCATGTAGGGACACCGGCCATTGCGCTACAGTACCCCCCTTATGCCCCCTCTTCTTCAAACGCGTGAGGACTCTGTAGAGAAGTTGGAGTCTTACACCTCTTCACGGATTCCCACAACTTCTCTTCAGGACCACAACTTTTTCTGTTCACTTGAAGAAAAGCAACATGTCTCATCATCTTCACGACTAAGATGCCTCTCTCCTCTCCATCAAGCCATCCTCAACATAGCATAAAGCATAGTATCAGGAACTGGGCATTAGATTGAGGATTCAAGAACCAACTGGAGTTCCTCCGCCTGGATGGTGGATAGCAGAGACTTGGAAGATCCCACCACCTTGACATACAATTCACCATACTTGCTAGAAGAAACTGAAGAAACCTGCTTTGGATCCGTTTTCAGCCTGGTCTCCAAGAACGAGTGGTCTTTAAAAGGACAGAGCTAGATGTGAAGATCTCTTCTCACAAGTCATCTATCTAATCTGCTATGTGACTCTGGGAAGGGAAATTTTTGCAGAAGATTCTGAGTGAGGCTTGTCGAAGACTGTATGGAAGGCCACCAGAAAGACCTGTAAATCCAAGGTGATAGGAGCCACTTTTTCCAATAGGGGAATGAGCGATGCTAGGGCATCTCCTGCTAGGTAGGGCATCAAGAATCCCACCTTGACCCGATCAGAGGAAAACTGCTGACTGAAAATTTCATAGTGCCGCATGAACTGTTGCAGGAACCCACAGCACTGCTTCAGATCCCCATAGCACAGAGGCGGATCATACAGGACAGGTTGCATTCTGGGAGCACAAGTTTAAAATTGTCCAGACATTAGGGCTTGTAATTGGGCATCTAGTTTTATCAGATGAAACAAAAGAATTTCCTGGCTCTCTCACTGGTAACACAGCTGCCAACACAGCTCTGGGAACAGAGAGGACTGGGGATCAGCAGGGCCCATTGCCAAGCCAACTGTTATGTCCAATGGAGGCATATGAGAATTGTGGACCCATTGTGCTACAGGACCGGGCCTGCCTAAGAAGGGGCATAGCTAAGCAGCTACCAAGTGTTTACTGGAGCTCCAGATGGTGGAGACAGACTGGGCTGCAGGTAGCCACCAAGTATCACTCCTATGCAGATTCAAGTACTGCAGCTGCTAACGCCTGGGGTCAGTTTCATTGACACTGATTAGGGCTATGTTCAGACACAACAGTCTAGGATACTGGATTAGAGAATGTTCAGGCACTTGCTGCACTGGGGCCAGGGGACTTCAGATTCACGGCTGGCTGCACTGTGACCAGGGGACCACAGGAAAGGAACTGGCAGCACCACAACCAGGGGACAACATTCAGGCACTGGCTGCACAGGGACCAGTGGAATTCGGGAACAGTACTGACCGCACCGAGACAAGGAGACTTCGGATACAGGACTGGCTGCACCAGGACCAGGGTACAATGTTCAAGCTTTGGCCGCACAGGAGCCACGGTACCTCAGGAACAGAAGTGGCCGCACCGGGACCAGGGGTTCATGTTCAGGCTCTGGCCGCATCGGAGCCAGGGGACTTCAGGAACAGGACTAGCCACACTGAGACCAGGGGTTTTTGAATACAGGACTGGCAACACCAGGACCAGGGGATAGCACTCAGGCGCTGGCTGCACTGGAACCAGGAAACCTCAGGAACAGAAGTGGCCGCACTGGGACCAGTGGACAGCGTTCAAGCACTGGCCACATCAGGAACAGGGGTTGGGGTTCAGAACCCTGGCCATACCAGGAGTAGGGGACCTCATAACTGTACTGGTAAAACACGAACTACCTCATGAATGAACTGGCTACTTGGCAACTCCCCTAAGAGAGAGGGAGTCTTTTATACAGGATGACTCGTAGCAATTGAATTACTATATGCAATCCCTGCCCCTTTAAGAGCAGGGAAGCACACGTGCACTAGGCATGCCTCTAGGAACTATGGTGTACACACCAAGAAGAGGCAGGAGCACATGGGGAACCATCCTGTGGGGTCAAGGTGGTGAGTAAGCCGGTGTTCCTGCATGGAGGGAGAAGGGGACATCATGCAGGGATGCCAGCCATTACACTGCGGTAACAGGAGAAAGTGGACCATACAATTTGTTGTGCAATTTCTCCTAACTTTGACAATATCCCATATGCTGTGGAAAACTGCTATTTGGGCACGCGTCAGGGCTCGGAAGAGAAGAAACACCAGTTGAATTCTGGAGATCTATTTGGGCTGGAATAGATTGCGGCTGCTGTGGCACACTTTGAGAGCCCCTGACATGCCAAAACAGAACAAACCTAGATTGCTAGATTTGTATGCTGTTTATAAAGTTAGTACAAAGAAAACTCCCAGAAGTTCACACAGGGATAACATGTGACAGTATTTCCTGTTTTTTCTGTGTCTGTGTATGAGAGAAGTAGCCTGTTGTAGATACGGCACAACTAGAGACACACAAAATATTTATTCCTGATCTATTAAGATTATCATATATTGTTCCTGTTTGTTCCTGAATAAAGCTCTGTTGTCACATGCTTGGAGATTATCCTGAATAATCCACTGCCAACAGGTTATGGGCCCAGAGTAACACAGAACCCCAGAGTAACACAGCAACAGAAGCCCAGAGCAAAAGCATCACAGAGCAACAGAGAAGATGTCTACTAGCAGCAATCCTGTCAAGTTCTCCATGCCAAACCTCACTAACCAGAACTACCAGTCCTGGAAATTCAAGGTGAAGAAGCTGCTCATAAGAGAAGGTATGTAGAAATACTGTATACTCAGTAGTAACAAATACCTCATCCATTACCAGATGATCAGAAAACACAAAGCACAATCTCACTCAGTGTAGATGATAATCAGATTGTGCATATGGAGCGCCTGCCAGGGCTGTGAGGATACTCGGTACCGGGCCGGTTCTTAAGGGGATGTGTCACGGCAGCAGTGACCCGGACCGTGGCCCTGGGCATCCAATGAAAATGATGATAAAAGGGGAATAAAGTTTATAAGATATAGTTTGTGACACCACCTGTGGTATTCAGCAAGGGATAGCCAACGCTGCTTAAAGTGACCGCTGTGGCTGATGATGATGCAGCAGAGTTGTTATAGCTCTCCAAAGGTAGAGCTAAGTCACAGGGCACTTATAATGTTAAAGATAGTGGTGATGTTTGTAGTGCAGAGCGGGTGGTGCAGTAAATAACTCTGAGGAAACAGCTGGGTGCAGTCTTCACACTTTTACTCACAGTTTGTGGTGCAGTCCAGGGCACTGATTACAGATGGCAATGGAGATCCGGGCAGCCTGGAGGCAATTTAGGATCCCCTAAGCCAGATGATGTTGGAGGCCTCCTCACTGCGCTGTTCTCTGAGGTCCTTGCTGCCTGAAGCTATGCTCAGTCCTCTGTTCCTTAGGCCTCTTTCACACATCAGGTTTTCGCCGTCAGGCGCGATCCGGCGGTTTTGACAGAAACCGGATACGGCGAAATGCAATGCCGGATCCGGTTTCCCCCCCATTGACTTGCATTTGCGCCGGATAGCGCCGGATGGCCATGCGTTTCATCCGGTTTTCGCCGGATCCGGCAATGTGTCGCAATGTGTCGCGATCCGGCGTCTGGAAAAAACGTCTACTGTAACGTTTTTTGTCTCCGGCGAAAAAGCCGGACACGCCGGATCCGGCGCGTCCAGCTTTTTCACACAATGAAAGCCTATGAGCGCCGCAATGCGCCGGATCCGGTGAAAGCCTGATCCGGCGGCCGGATCCGGTTTTTTGGTCTGAGCATGCTCAGTAGCTCTGCCCACAAGACATATATAAAAGCAAGACAGTGGGACCCACAGCCACACCCAACATGCCACCCAAGACAGCAACCAGGCGCAGGAGAAGGCAGGAGACATCTGCAGCAGCACCATCAGCACCACCCCAATTGGAGCAGCATGATGAACAACGGGAGGGGAGTCCAGCAGCAGATGAGAGACGGTAATTATCAAATCACCCATTCCTCCAAACTAGGGCTATTGAATATCAAGATATTCATTGGCCCTTTGTTTCTCTTTATTCAACAGCCGCCCAATAGATGCAGCAGCAGCAGCAGCAATGGCAGCAGCTGGAACACCACCCACAGGCATGGAGTGTGGCCACCAGGAAGACAGCACATCATCTTCTGGGAGCCCTCCCTCGCATCGTCAGCGTTTGACGGAAAGTTTTTATTTCCAAAATCCATCTTCTCTGTAATATATGTCTATTCATGGCCTTTTATTTCAAAACAGGAATCACAAGATGAAGAGGAGCTCCCAGAAGAAGAAGGAAGGGGTGGACAGACACCTGGAGTGGGCTCACAATTGGTAAGTTTTTTGCATCAAACGCAGAAACACAACATCACACTACACACAACACATAGAAAACAATGTTCTGCAGACCACACACAGCAAACAAATGCCTACATCCAAAGACATAACTTTTTTTGTTTTCTTCTCTAGTCTTCCCAATCTGGTGCTCGGCCAAGAGGTCCTCGCAGTGCCTCCCAGGGTCGTCGGCGACAGCAACGCGGCGGTCACCAGCGTGTAAGTATAAATATTTTTGCTTTGTTTTTTGCACTTTTTATTTCATTTCTTTTGTGGAGGCTAATTATGTTATTTTTGTCTTTTTCTTTAACAGCCTTCACAGCGTGCTCCCGACTCTGACGTTCCAGCAACCTGCCCCGTACCAAACTCCTTCCCCATACAACTTGCCATCAACATCATCTGCTCCTACAGTCCCTGCCCAACCCTCCACTCCACCACACACCACCTCTTCTGCTTCCCACATGTCCACCCATTCTGTAGTTTTTTCCACACCTTCACCTCTAACTGTTCCTTCCCCACCACGATCCCAGTCCTCTCTCCACACTCCCAGTGTCGAAGTGTCCCGCAGCCCCTACAGCAGTATTTCCACCACACACTACACCGAATTATAATGTGTGTATTTAAATAAAAATGACCAGTTTTATGGTTTCAGTTTTATAGTTTCAAATTTTTATTAAACATGTTTATTAAAATTTTAAAAAAGTTTACTAAAAAAAACATTTTTCAATAAAAGTTAAATTATTTTACACTGGTTGTCTGTCATTTCTTTCTGCGGCGAAAAAGGTTAAATACAGGGTATTTAAAAGGTGAAATGGTATTCAAAACTAGGTATATAACTGTGGGTAAATTTTAGCTTTTTGCCACAGTTGTGTTCCTGGTTGTGTTTGAAGCAAAGTATTTCACCTAAAAAGTTGTGTTTATTGTTGGTGATTTCCAATGTACACAACTTTTGTTAAAAGGTGAAATACTTTGCATAAAACACAACCAGGTACACACCTGTGGCCTAAAGCTAAAAATAGAGACCATGACAAGATAGCCAACTTTGGTTGGCAAAGGTATATACTGTTGGTACAGAAGGTACACAAGTTTGGTTAGGGCACAAATCTTTCACACTCTGTCATCCTGCCAGTGTACTCTGCCTTGAGGTGACATAAAGTATAGTGCAAAATTGTCCCTCATTACTGAAACCGTCACAGAACTTCTAGTGGTAATGTCATGGTAATCTTGCAAGGTGGTTTCTTCAGAGGTGTCCTCAATGGAAATGGGTTCCTTGCAGATAACAAAATTGTGGAGTACCACGCACGCTTTGATCACCTCGTCCACAGTTTCTGTCTTGAGGTTGATCGCAGTCAATAGGACCCGCCATTTGGCTGTCAGAATACCAAACGTACATTCAACCATTCTTCTTGCTCTTGTGAGGCGGTAATTAAAAATGCGTTTTGGTCTTGTCAATCCTCTGCTAGAGTACGGTTTCAAAAGGTGTTGTGACAGCTGGAAGGCTTCATCCCCTACACAGACAAATGGCATAGGTGGACCAGATGTTTGCGGCAGCGGTCTAGGTGGTGGGAACTGGAAGGTGTTTCCATACAGTTTACGCCCCATGGCAGACAGTTTGAAAACTTGAGAGTCATTGGAGCGGCCATAGGCCCCAATATCAACCGCAATAAATTTGTATTCCGCGTCAGCGATGGCCATGAGGACAATTGAAAAATATTTCTTGTAATTGAAATATTCCGATCCCGATCCAGCTGGCTTTACAATGCGGATATGTTTCCCGTCCACAGCGCCCAAGCAGTTTGGAAACTGACATATCTGTTGAAACTTGTCAGCAATTTCAATCCACCTCTCTGTTGTGGGCTCTGGTAAAAACTCTTCAGCTAAGGAGTCCCACAGTGCACGGCATGTGTACTTCACAATTCCAGATATGGTGGAAATCCCGAGTCTGTACTGGAAATGCAGTGACGAAAGGGATTCTCCAGTTGCAAGAAATCTGTGGGGAATTAACAAACAATAAATTAGTTTTAAATCACAGCATTACATACCAAAACTGACCTATAACACTTGGAGATACAAATTACCACCAACAAGATTGCAGTGAAAGTGTGCTCTGATGCGATCATATCCAATAAATGTGGCTTACCTTAAAGTCACCATCAGACGCTCTGCGGGTGAAACTGAGAAGCGGCAATAGGTGTCCGCTTTTCTTATGAGGTGTGCAATGCGCTCCACCAAGTAATCAAAATTCTCCATTTTCATCCTAACATATCCAAAAAATTTATCCGGGTTTCGTCGAAGGTCCATGCATAGTGTAGAATAGACCCCACGCGTCATTCTCTTGGCTGTGATGGGGTGGATCCACAAACGTCGTCTACGATGCCTGATGCGCTGCTGTCTCGCTCTCTCCTTCTCCAGAACAATCACCCTCAAACGATTTGCCTCCGCTGTAAAATCCGCCAAATTCTTCAAAATATTTCCAATGACAACATCCATCTTCGCCAGTACTTGCTCTTCTCTCCAACCTGCACTTTCTCCTCTACAACCTGTCAAAGAAGGGCTGTAGGAACATGCTATATATAGTTTTCCAGTAGCCAATCCCGTTCGGAAGGCCACAAGGGTCAATTTTAAAAACCGGATCCGGCGTAATCCGTCGAAAAACGGATAGAAAAACGGATGAACCGGATGAGACGGATCCGGTTTTGTCTGTCAAGAAAAAGACGGATCCGGCAGAAAACCGGATCCGTCACATCAGGTTTTACTAAACATTTGCCGGATCCGGCGTTCCGGCACGACGCCGGATCGCGCCTGACGCCGAAAACCTGATGTGTGAAAGTAGCCTTACTGTTCTTTAGTCCTTGCCTGTATGGCAGGCAGCTTAATCCCTTTACAGGTGTCACTCCTTCATGGTGGCTCCGAGTCTGGTATGCTGCTGTGCCTTTAGGTGTGTGATGGGGCCAGGAGGCCTGCAGTCTCCTGCCCTCCGGATTTGGCTGATGGGACTGTTGTACCAGTGCAGCCACAGACTCTGGCGTCCGATGTCAAGCGCTCTGCCTGGCATGAGCTTGATCACAGCTCCACTCCCCAGCTTTTTCCTAAACTTATCTCCTTTCCTCTCTCTTTACTCTACTTTTGTCTGGGGACGAGCGCCTCTCTCTTCTTGTCCCCTCCACAAACTCTCACAGACTGCCTAACCACGCCTCCAGGCCAGAACTAATAGGGAAGCTTTCCTGAAACCAGGTTTTGAGCTCCCCTTTCTCGTCTGGAGTCAGGAAAGGTGTTGTTTGCTGGTGTTATCTGGCTAGGGTAACCCTCCTTGCTTCCAGGCATGACATCGCCTCATGTGAGGGAGGCAATGCCACTGTGGTAACTGGATTCCTGGGGTGCCACACATATATGCAAGTGTGCAACTGCAAAGGAGATGTGGGATGAGGTACAAAAAGTGCATGGAAGATCAAATCTCAGCAATAAGCTTTATCTCATGAGAAAGCTGCATCAGTCTAAGCTAAGTGATGGACAGAATATGCTGGACTATATAAGAAACACCCTAGAGATTGTGGAGCCTCTCATCGGTATTGGAGAAGAAATTAAAGATTTTCATGTTGCTGCACTTCTATTAACTGGTCTTCCAGAAAGTTATGACACACTCATGACTGCACTAGATGCATGGCCAGATGATGAGCTGACACTGGAGTATGTTAAAGGCAAACTTGTGGATGAATTCAAGAGAAAAATACAGAATGTAAGCAGCAGTAATGAATCCAGAGCAGAAAAAGCATTAAAGACACAGGATTTCCCTAAATATAAGAGCAATATAAGAGAAACTCGTGAATGTTTTGTCTGTAAAAAGCCTGGCCACCTTAAAGCAGACTGCAGAATTTGGAAAGCAAGAATGAGTCAGCTTAAAAAGAAGAACAGTCATCACAGGGTTAAAACAGTTGTAAAGGAAGATTCTGCATGTGTTGAAGCTGCATTTATTGCCAGTACAGGCCCATCTGCAAAGCATATATGATGTATAGATTCTGGTGCAAGCAGTCATATGACAAATATCAAGGATTTCTTCACTGACCTTAATGAAAGCAAGTCAGAAAAGGTCATCTCAGCTAATGGTCATTATATGACTTCAGAAGGAGTAGGAGATGGCTACCTCTACTGTCCAGTTTCCTCAACACAAAACAGAAAGATCCCAGTAAAGGATGTTCTCTATGTTGCCAGCCTTGAAAGCAATCTTCTGTCAGTAAAGAAGCTCATGCAAAAAGGGAATGTAGTTACCATACTTTTAAGCAGTTTTTAGCAGTTGCATCATCTTAATGAATGGTCACACTCTTGCAGAAGGAAAAATCCAAGATGAACTTTAGCAGATAAAATGCAAAGAAAGAGTGTACAGTGCTAGACAAGATCTACATAAGAACTGTATCCATGTATGGCACAGACATCTTGGGCACAGAGACCCAGAAGCAGTAAGGAAGCTAGCTCCACTTGCAAATGGTATTGAAATCAACCAGTGTAGTCAAATGATGAAGTGCACTAGCTGCCTTATAGGAAAAATCCTTTCCTAAAATAAGCACCACGAGATCTGCATAGCCTCCGAATCTGATACATACAGATGTGTGTGGTCCAATTAGTGTTCAAACTCCTAGCAAAAAGAGATATTTTTTCACATTTATTGATGAAGTTCCACAGAAACTTGAAGAATATCTTGCTGTGGTGTTTAACAAATTTGGAAGAATGCCAAAAGCCCTGGTGCAGATAATTGAACCGAAAATACAAGTGGTAAGGTGCAAACCATTTTGAAAAAGGATGGACTCATGTTCCAGACTACCATTCCATACAACCCAGAACAAAATGTCATTGCAGAGAGAAAGAACTGTACTCTCTGTGAAAGTGGAAGAAGTATGTTGTTTGATGCGAATCTACCTGCAACGTATGGGGGAGAAGCCATCATGACAGCTTGCTATCTTCAAAACAGAGTGCCAGGTAAAGCCGCAAATAAAACTCCATATAAGCTATGGAACTGAAAGAAGCCTAACCTGAAGCACCTCAGGATATTTGGAAGCAAAACGTTTATATATGTTCCCAAAGAAAAATGTTCCAATTGGGAATCACATGCAAAGCAAGGAGTCCTGGTGGGCTATAGCGAAACTCAAGAGGGATACAGAATCCTGCACCCAGACCCCAACATAGTAACAATCAGCAGAGATGTAGTGATTGATAAAAACTCTGTATCGCTCAAATTCCATGACGTTACACCAGATATTCAACCTAAGAGTCAAGAAAAATACTCTCAATCACCAAACCCAGACACCAAAAAGGAAAGCACTGAAGTGTGGATAAGCTCTGAAGACACCAAGAAAGACATAGAAGAACCAAGTAAATCTCCAGTCAGGAGATCATAAAGGCCAAACAAAGGTATCCCAGCTAGACGCCTTTCTTATATGGTCAGAACACTTCCTGAACCAGAGCCACAGTCATGGTAAGAGATGCAAAAACTGCATGTCCATGAGAAACAGAAGTGGATAAATGCTGTTAATGAAGAGATGGAGTCCCTTCAACAACTCCAGACACGGGAGCTTATTGAGCTACCACAAGGAAAAAGCTATCAGATGTAAGTGGGTCGTCAAAAACAAACATGACTCAGAAGGTAAAACTCACCGATTTAAGGCAAGACTGGTCACAAAAGGGTACTAGCAAAAGTATGGTGAAGATTATGATGCTACATTTTCTCCAGTTGCGAAGCAACCACATTCAGAACTTTAATATCCATAACTGCAGTTCAACAGATGACAGTGAGACATTTTGATTTTTGACATCAAAACAGCATTCCTACATGGTGACATTGAAGAAGAGTTGTTCATGAGCCAACGTGAGGGATATATTAAAAAGGGTGAAGAGCATCTTGATTGTAAAATGTAAAATGTAAAAATCTCTCTATGAACTTAAGCAGTTGGCAAGAGCTTGGAACTCGAGAATGAAAAAGTTTTGATGGATGAAGGATTTAAAAGACCTCAAGATGATCCATGTTTTTATATGAAAAATGTAGCGAAGGAGTGGCTGTATGTTCTCCTATATGTAGATGATGTAGTGGGGGCACTACTGTACATAGCAACCACAACTCGTCCGGATATCACAGCCACAGTTGGAATTCTCTGCCGACGTGTAAGCAAGCCATGCCAAAGAGACTGGAATGCAATTAAGAGAATTCTTCAATATCTTAAAAAAAACTTAAAGGCTAATCTTAATGTATCTGCATCAGGAGATCTCACTCTCAGAGGTTATGTGGATGCAGATTGGAGATTCAAGTGATCGAAAATTAACAAGTGGTTACTTGTTCAAGTTAGGAGAAAATTCAATTTCTTGGTCCAGCAGAAAACAAGTGTCAGTCGCATTATCTTCTACAGAAGCAGAATATATGTCTGCTGCTTATGCAAGTCAAGAAGTAATTTGGTTGAAACAACTTTTGGAAAATTTCGGAAAGCCGTTAGCTCAATCAACAGTTATCTATGAGGACAACCAAGGATGCATTAAACTTGCCAGCAGTCAGAAAATTAGTGCAAGGACTAAGCACATTGATGTAAAACATCACCACATACGTGACTTAGTGGAACGTGATATACTCGAGTTTGTTTATTGCGAGTCTGACAAGATGATAGCTGATGGTATGACAAATTCATTATCAAGAGCCAAGTTTGTGGACTTCAGAACCGCAATGGGACTAACAGGATAAGTAGTTGATGAGTGGGGGTGTTGGAATATGTTTGGTGCAACAACTCCTTTCCTGTCTATGAGTACAGAACAAACTTATCTAGAGCTGTGGTGAGCATCTTGTACCCATACATGTGTCACAAAATCTTATAACATTGAGCCGTGATGAAAAAAAAAAATTCTTGCAAAAGTGTTGATTTATCCCCACATTTATCATTTTCACAAGGGTAACAGGAGAAAAAGGACTATGAAATTTTCTGCTCTCCTGATTACGTCAATACACTTCATGTGGTGTTGTTGGAATATGTTTGGAGCAACAACTCCATTCCTGTCTCTGAGTGTTTAATTGCTAGATTTGTATGCTGTTTATAAAGACAGAACAAAATAAAAACTCCCAGAGGCTCACGCAGGGATAGCATGTGACTCTATTTTCTGTTTTTCCTGTGTTTGTGTATGAGAGAAAAAGCCTGCTGTAGATGATGCTCAGATAGAGACACACAATTTATTCCTGATTTATTAAGGTTTTCATATATTGTTCCTGTTTGTTGCTGAATAAAGAAGCTCTGTTGTCACACGCTTGGAGAGTATCCTGAATAATCTGCTGCCAACAGGTGGAAAACTACTGTTTTGGCACACCTCACAGCTCAGAAGGAAAGGATTACCAACTGACTTCTGGAGCTCAATTTTTGATGTAATAGATTGTGGATGCCGTGTCATATTTGAATGGTCCCTGACATGCTAATACAGGGAAAACTCCCACAAGTGACACCATTTTGGAAACTAGACCTCTTGAGGAATTCGTTTATGGATGTAGTGAGCATTTTTAACCTTCAGGAGATTTATAACATTGGGCTGAGTAAATGGGAAACTAGCAATTTTTCCGCTAAATGTTGTGTTGGCCCCAAAGTTTTTAGTTGTCAAAAGGGATAATAGGAGAAAATGAATGGTACAATGTGTTACATAATTTTTCCTGGGTATGCCAATACCATATGTGATCAAAAACTACTTTTGAGGCACAGTGCAAAGCTCTGAAGAGAAGAAGCACAATATTGGAGTGCAGATTTTACTGGAATGGTTTCAAGGTGCCATGTCACATTGACAAAGCCGCTGAGGTGCCCCATGTGTTTTTTATAACATTGGGTGGTGAAGAAAGAATAATTAATAAAAACAAGAGAAAATTAACCACAAGAGACTCTGCCTTGTTCACCAATTTATTAGCAAAAATGTTCCTACACAGGACCGAGGAAGTCCTGTGTTTCTCAAATCCATCTTCAGCGTCTGTGAACTGCAGTAAAGTTCCTGCTATTCACAAGCACCTGGTAGTGAAGATAACGCTCATCAAAGCCGCCAGACCTCACTGAGTGCAGCATGAGCCAGCACAAAGGGTCATGAAACCAGGGGAAGAGTCTTGAGGAGATCATTTGCATATTCCCAGTGCCTTCTGGGATAAGTGAAGAGTCTCCGCGAGCTCAACGATCACTGGGTTTTGGCCGTTGCAGCTGAAAAGAGGAAATCGGAAAACCAGGGGAAGAGTCTTGAGGAGATCATTTGCATATTCCCAGTGCCTTCTGGGATAAGTGAAGAGTCTCCGCGAGCTCAACGATCACTGGGTTTTGGCCGTTGCAGCTGAAAAGAGGAAATCGGAAAACCAGGGGAAGAGTCTTGAGGAGATCATTTGCATATTCCCAGTGCCTTCTGGGATAAGTGAAGAGTCTCCGCGAGCTCAACGATCACTGGGTTTTGGCCGTTGCAGCTGAAAAGAGGAAATCGGAAAACCAGGGGAAGAGTCTTGAGGAGATCATTTGCATATTCCCAGTGCCTTCTGGGATAAGTGAAGAGTCTCCGCGAGCTCAACGATCACTGGGATTTGGCCGTTGCAGCTGAAAAGAGGAAATCGGAAAACCAGGGGAAGAGTCTTGAGGAGATCATTTGCATATTCCCAGTGCCTTCTGGGATAAGTGAAGAGTCTCCGCGAGCTCAACGATCACTGGGTTTTGGCCGTTGCAGCTGAAAAGAGGAAATCGGAAAACCAGGGGAAGAGTCTTGAGGAGATCATTTGCATATTCCCAGTGCCTTCTGGGATAAGTGAAGAGTCTCCGCGAGCTCAACGATCACTGGGTTTTGGCCGTTGCAGCTGAAAAGAGGAAATCGGAAAAACCGCGCGCCTATCGGCGAGCGAAATTTGGCTCATCTTTCATCGTTTTTAAGAAATCTCAAGATGGAAGAGGCCAGGAGCCATTTGGTGAGCTGCATTTCTTGCTACATGTTCACAGATTTACCAGTGGAAAAGCCAAACTTCACATGCCACAAATGCAAGCTTGTGTCCCTGTTGGAGGAAAAGTTGCAAAATCTCGTAGAGAGGTTAGCTACGTTGAAGATCATTAAGGAAGGTGAAGAGTTCTTGGACAGAGCAGAATTATCTCTTCATGTTACAGAAAGAGAAGAAATTCGAAGTGCACCTGAAGAAACAGAGGAATGGAGACATGTGACCCAGAGAAGCAGGAGGATCAGGAGGCAGTCAGCACCCATACTGCTCAGAAACCAGTACCAGGCTCTCACGCAGGAAAACGATGAAGAAATACATCAGGATAAGACTCTGCCAACAAACAGCAACCTTGTACGCCCTCAGAGTCCTCCTGGATGGAGAAAGAAAAATGTTGTGAAGAAGAAACGGAGAGTGGTGGTCATGGGGGATTCCCTGCTGAGAGGAACTGAGGCCGCTATCTGCAGACCGGATATAACTACAAGAGAAATGTGCTGTCTTCCAGGTGCAAAAATTAAAGATGTGTCTGACAGGATATCAGGACTCTTCAGACCTACAGATGACTACCCATTCCTGCTACTACATGTGGGGACAAATGACACCGCAAGAAACGACCTGGAAACCATCTGCAGAGACTTTGAAGACTTAGGCAAGAAAGTGAAAGAACTGGGAGCGCAGGTGGTCTTCTCTTCCATCCTCCCAGTGGATGGCGATGGAACAAGGAGGTGGAATAAGATTCTGCAGGTGAACAACTGGCTACGTCGATGGTGCCGTCAGCAACGATTTGGATTTCTGGATCACGGAGTGAACTACTTATACGATGGACTACTTGCTAGAGATGGGGTGCACCTTACGAAGACTGGAAAGCATGTATTTGGAAGTCGCCTTGCTACACTTGTAAGGAGAGCTTTAAACTAGAACAACATGGGAAGGGAAGCAAAAGACCAGAAAAAGCCATACACCTGACAAATGCTATTGAGAACTCTGCTATTAGAAGTGGAAAGGAAGAACAAAGACGAAAGAATCTAATTAATAAAAATATTGGAGAAAGAGAAACCAATCACAAACTAAAATGTTTCTATACTAATGCACAAAGCATGGGCAACAAACAAGGAGAATTGGAACTACTAACACAGGAAAAGAAATATGATGTCATTGGAATCACTGAAACTTGGTGGGACAATACACATGATTGGAATACAAGACTAGAAGGATACAACTTATTTGCAAGAAACAGACTTGATAAACGAGGAGGGGGTGTCGCATTGTATGTTCGAAACGCGTATATCTGCACAGAGATTGAAGCTTCAGAGACTGGGAGTTCTGTGGAAACTGTTTGGGTAAGAATACAAGGACAGAACAATGGAAAGGACACCATTGTAGGCATTTACTACAGGCCGCCTGTGCAAGCCGAAGATATAGATGAACTCTTTATGCATCAGATGGCCAAGTTCTCCAAAAAATATGACATGGTTGTCATGGGAGATTTCAACTATCCAGACATTTGTTGGGAATCTCTCTCAGGCAAAACTAACAGGTCAAGGAAATTCTTATCCTCTGTTGCTGACAACTTTATCTTCCAAAAGGTAAGGGAGAAAACAAGGGGAACTGCTACCTTGGATCTAATGCTTATAAACAGGGAGGAAATGGTTGAGGAGGTAAAAGTGGCTGGGACCCTAGGAGGTAGCGACCATGCTATTTTAGAATTTTGGATAACTAGAGGTGGAAGACCTGTGAAGACTCAGACGTCAAGGTTAGATTTCAGAAAGGCAGATTTTAAGGGATTCAGAAAGAGAATTGGAGGGATCCAATGGCTGGATATCCTTAAAGACAAAAATGTCCAGGAAGGATGGGAAATCTTGAAAAATAAAAATTCAATGCACAGTTGTTAACAATTCCGAAAAGAGGGAAGAATAGGAAGCATTTAAGGAAACCAGGATGGATGAACACAGAACTTAAGCACATGCTAAAAAGGAAGAAAAAAATGTTTATAAAATGGATAGAGGGAGGCATATCTAAAGAAGAATATAATGCTGTCTGCAGAACCTGCAGGGCACAAATCAGATTATCTAAAGCTGAAAATGAACTGAGGCTTGCAAGAGATGTCAAAAGCAATAATAAAGGATTTTGGGGATATGTCAAAAGTAAAAGAAAAGTCAAAGATGCTATAGTATTTTTACAGGATGAAAATGATGAAATGGTAAGACAGGATGTTGAGAAGGCTGAACTTTTAAATTCCTATTTTGCATCTGTTTTCTCTCAGAAAGGAAATGCAACATCAACTGTTATTCACTGTCCTATTAAGGGAATAGAAGAATCCAGGATATCTATAAACAGAAAGATAGTGAGGAAACACTTAGCTAACCTAAATGAATTCAAGTCTCCAGGTCCAGATGAATTACACCCCAGAGTACTGAAGGAGATAGCAGAAGAAATTTTTGAACCCCTCTCCATAATCTTTGAAAATTCTTGGAGAACAGGAGAAGTGCCAGAAGACTGGAGAAGAGCAAATGTTGTTCCTATCTTCAAAAAGGGGAAGAAGGTGGACCCAGGCAACTATAGGCCGGTGAGTCTGACTTCTATACCAGGAAAGATCTTTGAACAAATTATTAAACAACATGTATGTCAATACCTGGATAAGAATGAAGTGATTAAACAGAGTCAGCATGGGTTTGTAACTGATAAGTCATGTCAGACTAACTTAATTTCCTTCTATGACGGTATCACTGATTGGGTGGATCAAGGAAATGCTGTAGATATAGTATATCTTGACTTCAGCAAAGCATTTGACAAAGTCTCTCATACAATCCTTATTGAAAAAATGACTAAGTATGGAATGGACAAGGCAACTGTTAGGTGGATTCATAACTGGCTTAGTGATCGGACCCAAAGAGTGGTCGTAAATGGCTGCACATCCAGTTGGAAGAATGTCTCAAGTGGGGTACCACAGGGCTCTGTCCTGGGCCCTGTATTGTTCAACATCTTTATCAACGATTTAGATGAAGGAATTGAGGGTAAACTGATTAAATTTGCTGATGACACAAAGCTAGGAGGGATAGCTAATACTAGAGAGGAGAGAGAGAGGATTCAAAAAGATTTAAATAAACTGGAGAAGTGGGCAGCAACTAACAGAATGGTTTTTAACAGGGAGAAATGCAAAGTACTACATCTGGGCAATAAAAATGAAAAAAGCATATATAGAATGGGAGGAATAGGGCTAAGTGACAGCACATGTGAAAAAGACTTGGGTATACTAATAGATCACAGACTGAATATGAGTCAACAGTGTGATGCAGCAGCAAAAAAGGCAAATGCAATTCTAGGATGTATTAATAGAAGCATACAGTCTAGATCACGTGAAGTCATTATTTCCCTCTACTCCTCTTTGGTCAGACCTCATCTGGAATATTGTGTCCAGTTTTGGGCACCACATTTTAAAAAAGACATCAACAAACTGGAGCAAGTTCAGAAAAGAGCGACCAGAATGGTGACCGGTCTGCAAACCCTGTCTTATGAGGAAAGGTTGCAGGATTTGGGAATGTTTAGTTTGCAAAAGAGAAGACTGAGAGGAGACTTAATAGCTGTCTACAAATATCTAATGGGCTGTCACATTGTAGAAGGATCAACTTTATTCTCATTTGCACATGGAAAGACTAGAAGCAATGGGATGAAACTGAATGGGAAGAGACACAGATTAGATATTAGAAAAAACTTTTTGACAGTTAGAGTGATCAATGAGTGGAACAGGCTGCCACGAGAAGTGGTGAGTTCTCCTTCAATGGAAGTCTTCAAACAGAGGCTGGACAGACATCTGACTGGGATGATTTAGCGAATCCTGCTTTGAGCAGGGGGTTGGACCAGATGGCCCAGGAGGTCCCTTCCAACTCTATGATTCTATGATTCTATGATTCTATGACTAGTGTTGAGCGATACCACCCTATACTGAAAAATATCGTATCGGAATGGATCGCCGATCTAAAAAAAGTATCGGGTATCGCCGATTCCGATCCCGGAAGTCCCATTCAAGTCAATGGGACAGAAATATCGGAATTGAAAAAACCCCTCTCTTGCCTTGTACAGCCTGTTCGGGAGGGGGGAAGAGTGTGGGCGGTGCGTGGGCAGACACTGTGCGTGTCTGTGTGTGCGGGCGGGGTCTGTACGGGCCTCTCGGTGGTCTGTATGGGCCTCTCAAGGGCCTGTGCCGGCCTGTCAGGGGCCTGTGCGGCTGTCGGTGGTCTGTATGGGCCTCTCGGGGGCCTGTGCCGGCCTGTTGGGGGCCTGTGCAGCTGTCGGTGGTCTGTATGGGCCTCTCGGGGGCCTGTGCTGGCCTGCCGGGGCCCTGTGTCGGCTGCCGGTGGTCTGTATGGGCCTCTCGGGGGCCTGTGCCGGCCTGCCGGGGACCTGTGCCGGCTGCCGGTGGTCTGTATGGGCCTCTCGGGGGCCTGTGCCGGCTGCCGGTGGTCTGTATGGGCCTGCCGGGGGTCTTGTGTGTGTGCAGGCATCGTCCGATGGGACTACAAGTCCCATTGGGCGATGCCTGCTACACTGACAGTGATTGACACATATTAGCCAATGATGGGACAGTAGTAGTCCCATCATCCGGCTAATGTGTTGAATGTAATTAAAAAAAAAAAAACATACTACATACATACTACATACATACTACATATATATTACATACATACTACATACATACTACATATATACTACATACATACTACATTCATACAACATACATACTACATACATACTACATATATACATACTACATGCATACTACATACATACTACATATATACTACATTCATACTACATACATACTACATATATACATACTACATACATGCTACATACATACTACATATATACAACATACATACATATATACAACATAAATATATACTACATACTACATACATGCTACATATATACTACATTCATACATCATACATACTACATACATACTACATATATACATACTACATACATACTACATACACACTACATATATACTACATTCATACCACATACATACTAAATACGTACTACATATATACATACTACATACATGCTACATACATACTACATATATAGAACATACATACATATATACAACATATACTACATACTACATACATGCTACATATGTACTACATTCATACAACATACATATATACTACATACAACATACATACATACTACATACATGCTTCATATATACTACATTCATGCAACATACATATATACTACATACATGCTACATATATACTACATTCATACAACATACATACATACTACATACTACATACATGCTTCATATATACTACATTCATACAACATACATACTACATACAACATACATACATAGTACATACATACTACATACATGCTACATATATACTACATTCATAGAACATACATATATACTACATACTACATACAACATACATACTACATTCATACAACATACATACTACATACAACATACATACATAGTACATACATAGTACATACATACTACATATATACTACATTCATACAACATACATATATACTACATACATGCTACATATATGCTACATTCATACAACATACATATATACTACATGCATACATACAACATGCTACAGACATACAACATACATACTGCATACAATACATTCATACAATACATACATAGACATACAGTACATATAACAAAGAGTACATACTCACCAATACTTGTCACTTTGATCCCCAAAGCCAGTGTCATCTAAGGAAAAATATGAAAATAACAAACAAGCCATATACTTACCCTGATCCGCAGAAATCCATGAGGGTCCCACGCCGATCTCCCGTGGAAAGCAGCAGCATCATCTGATGCGACCGCTCTCTACGGGGCTCAGGAATCAAGTGTCGGGAGGTAGGTATCCTTCCGCACTGTATTCCTCCACCACTGTAAAAAAATAGTCCCTGGTCTCAATTTATGGCAAATGCTGTGTGGGAACTTTTTCACACAGCAATGCCAAAAGTGAGACTAGGGACTATTTTTTTACAGTGGCAGAGGAATACAGTGCGGAAGGATACCTACCTCCCGACACTGGATTCCTTGAGCCCCTAGAGAGCGGTCGCATCAGCTGATGCTGCTGCTCTCCATGGGAGATCGGCGTGGGACCCTCGTGGATTTCTGCGGATCAGGGTAAATATATGGCTTGTTTGTTATTTTCATATTTTTCCTTAGATGACACTGGCTTTGGGGAACAATGTGACAAGTATTGGTGAGTATGTACTCTATATGTTATATGTACTGTATGTCTATGTATGTATTGTATGAATGTATTGTATGTAGTATGTATGTATTGTATGAATGTATGTATGTTGTATGTATGCAGTATGTAGATGTATGTATGTTGTATGTCTGTAGCAAGTTGTATGTATGTAGTATGTATGTGTAGTATATATGTATGTTGTATATATGTAGCATATATGTATGTATGTTGTATGAATGTTGTATATATGTGGTATGTATGTAGCATGCATGTAGTATGTATGTAGTATATATGTATGTTGTATGAATGTAGTATATATGTAGTATGTATGTAGTATGTATATATGTAGTATGCATGTATGTAATATGTATGTAGTATGTATGTAGTATGTATATATGTAGTATGTATGTAGTATGTATATATGTAATATGTATGTATGTAGTATGTATGTAGTATGTATAAACGTAGTATGTATGTAGTATGTATGTATGTAGTATGTATGTAGTATGTATATATGTAGTATGTATGTAGTATGTATGTATGTAGTATGTATGTAGTATGTATATATGTAGTATGTATATAGTATGTATGAATGTAGTATATACTGTATGTAGTATGTATGTATTATGTATGTATTATGTATGTATGTAGTATGTATGTATGTAGTATGTATGTAGTATGTATGTATGTAGTATGTATGTAGTATGTATATATGTAGTATGTATGCAGTATGTATGTAGTATGTATATATGTAGTATGTATGTAGTATGTATGTAGCATGTATGTAGTATGTATATATGTAGTATGTATGTAGTATGTATATATGTAGTATGTATGTAGTATGTATTTAGTATGTATATATGTAGTATGCATGTAGTATGTATGTATGTAGTATGTATGTATTATGTATGTAGTTTATATATATGTAGTATGTATGTAGTATGCATATATGTAGTATGTATGTATATATGTAGTATGTATGTAGTATGTATGTAGTATGTATATATGTAGTATGTATGTAGTATGCATATATGTAGTATGTATGTAGTATGTATGTAGTATGTATATATGTAATATGTATGTAGTATGTATTTAGTATGTATATATGTAGTATGTATGTAGTATGTATGTAGTATGTACAGTATATATGTAGTATGTATATATGTATATATGTAGTATGTTTTTTTTGTTTTTTTTTTACATTCAACACATTAGCCGGATGATGGGACTACTACTGTCCCATCATTGGCTAAGGTGTCAATCACTGTCAGTGTAGCAGGCATCGCCCAATGGAACTTGTAGTCCCATCGCACAATGCCTGCACACACACAAGACCCCCGGCAGGCCCGCACAGACCACCGGCAGCCGGCACAAGCCCCCGAGAGGCCCGTAAGACCCCCGGCAGCCGGCACAGGCACCCGGCAGGCCCGCACAGACCACCGGCAGCCGACACAGGCACCCGGCAGGCCCGTACAGACCACCGGCAGCCGGCACAGGCCCCCGAGAGGCCCGTACAGACCACCGTCAGTTGGCACAGACCCCCCCCGCAGTCGGCACAGACCGCACATCATGATGTGCACAGACCGCGCATCACGATGACATCATTTCAGCAGCCAATCACAGCCATGCCAATAGTTAACATGCCTAACAGGATGTGCCCACACTTCTGAGGATTCCCATTGGCTGAATCAAATCGAGCAGGCTGATAGCTTTATGGGAACTTCCAATTCCGGTATCCGATACGAAAAAAGTATCGGAAGTCAGTATCGGAATTCCGATACAGCTAATATCGGCCGATACCCGATACTTGCGGTATCGGAAAGCTCAATACTAGTCATGACATCACATGCCATCCCAGGCCTCACCAGAGCCTGAAGTCCCTACCTATTCTGAGAGGGAATTTAGCGATAAAGGGGCCAAAAGAGGAGAGCAGTGAAAAGAGTATAAGTATTTTTTTAACTCCATGAATGACAATACTCGCATGAGATCTTGTGCAGGGAAGCAAGTCACAGAGAAAAATGGCCTGTTGATGACAGTAGGTTGGTGGAGGGCAGTGAATTATCTAGAGAGGCTGGAGAGCTGTAAGTGCAGTAGTGCGACCTAACATAAGTTATAGCAGTTTGGGTTATAAAAACCTGTTGACAGGTTCCCTTTTAAAATGCACCAGATTTATCAAAGTGCTTTGTGCTGTTTGATAAATTTGTTAATTTTTAAGACCGTCCACTCTAAGGGTTTGTGCTCACGTTGCAGATTACCCTGCGGATTTAGTGCGAATTAGCCTGTGGATTTCCCCTGCGTTTTGACACCTGCGGATTCCTATAAAAAGAGCAGGTCTCAAAACACTGCGGATCCTCAAAAAGAATTGACATGCTGCGGATTTAAATCCGCGCAGAAAAATCCGAAGCACGTGGACAGCGTTTTTGGCTTTAGGATCACTTTAATAGTACTGTAAAACGCAGCAGAATCTGCTGTAGATCCGCTGGGCCAATTCCGCTGCGGATCCGCAGCAGAATCCGCATCGGATACACAGTCCCTAAGTTTACACCACCTATTAGTTGGATTACTTTGTGTCAGAAATGTTCACAACAATTGTGGCGCATTAATTGATGCATTGTGTCACATATTAATCTTCACCTCTTTTTATTACACATCCCATTTAAGACACGTCTTTTAGTCAGATACGTGTCTAAGACTGGTTTCACACTTGTGTTTTTTTGCGCTGCTATCTAGCGCAAAAAAAGCATGCGTTTTTTCCACTATACTTTAACATGGGTGCGCATGTGTGCGCATACATATGTGCACGTACGCGTTTGTATGCGCATGCGTTTTTTTGCAGCGTGCGCACGTGCGCACAAAATGCATCCTGTTGCATTTTTTGTGTGTCTGACTTGCCCAAAAAAAACGCATGCACACGCAATACGTTTTTTTTTTACTGCAAAACACCCATTAAAGTCTATGGGTGCGCAAACGTGCGCGTATGTGCAAAAAAGCATGCGTTTTTAAAAAAAAAAATGCACCAAAACCAGCAAAAAAAGCACACAAATGCATGATGCACTTTTTTCATGCGTTTGTGTGCACAAAAAACGCGCAGCAAAAAAAACGCAAGTGTGAAAGTAGCCTAAAACACATAATTATGTCATGAATATGTCATCATAAGTAAGTCATGAACAACTCTTTTTGGAGCAAATTATGCCAGATACTGGCGCATTTGATAATTATTCCCCATTTTATTCAGATATTCTATATGTAAATACGCAAAGACAATAAGGGCATGTGCACACATTAAGTTTTTGCTGCAGACATGTCTACACTAAGGGTATGTGCACACGCTGCGGAATCCGCTGTGTTTCCGCAGCGGTTTTGGCCGCTGCGGACCCGCAGCAGTTTTAGCTGCGGTGTACAGTACCATTCAAATGAATGGTAAAAAAAAAACGCTGTGTAGACGTTGCGGAAAAATCCACGTGGATTTGCTGCGGTTTTGAAACCGCAGAAAGAAGTGACATGTCAATTCTTTCTGCGGAATCCGCAGCGGGTTCCTATCTCCAGCATTGTGGAGATGGTGAATCCGCAGGACCAAACCGCAGGCAAAACCGCAGATAATTCGCAGGTCTTTTGACCTGCGGTTTATCTGCGGTTTTTGCAAAATCCGTGCGGATTAATCCGCAGCGGATTCCGCAGCGTCTACACACACCCTAAAATATGTCTGTTGGCAGGAAAAAAATGTTTTTGAATAAGTCTTTGATCCATTTTTTTCCATTCATTGGAATGGGTGAAAAATGCTGCAAAAACATTAAAATAAATGACATGCTGCAGATTTGAAACGACTTCAAATCTGCAAGGAAAAAATAAGCAAGGTGTGCATGAGATTTAAAGAATCTCATTCATTTTGCTAGGACAGTAAATTGCTGCATTTTTCATGACTAAATTAAAAGGAAAAAGAGGCAAAAATGCAACGTAAGAACATACACTAACAATCTCTCTCCGGCAATGTTTTAATTCATGTTCTGTACACTGCAATATTTCTGCTTTACGGTTAAATACATACAACATGCAATTAGACATTAATAATTTATTTGGGAGGCTTGAAATAAACCAGGGCCCACTTCACATGATAATTAAGATGTGCATGGACATACTCCCTTTAGGAAGTTTCTCCGATTAGTTATCGCAAAAGTGTACTGGCCTGATAAGTAAGGCAAAAAGAAAACATTGTTGGGAAGTATTATGACAAAGAGACATTAAGTAATATTGTTTAGCAGAGCATATTCTGTGGAATATCCAAAAACTGTCGGCTAATATAAAGTGACAGGAAACAGGAATATCAGAATATATCATTGATATAGAGAGCTTTCATAGTGCTTTAGAAGTAATCCACTACAATAATGTGATCAACTGTGGAAAATAAAATCAAAAACTCTCTAACTTATTATTTGGATTGTATAAGGCTATGTGCACACGCTGCAGTTTTTACTGCGGATCCACTGCGGTTTTGGCCGCTGCAGATCTGCAGCAGTTCTGCAGACAGTGTACAGTACAATGTAAGTCTATGTGATTTACAATCTGCTGTGCACATGCTGTGGATTTTTAACTGCGGAAAAGCTGCGGTTTTGAATCCGCAGAAAGAAATGACATGTCACTTCTTTTCTGCGGATTCTGCCGTGATTTACCATCTCCTCCATTGTAGAGGTGATAAACTGCAGGGGAAAACCGCAGGCCAATCCGCAGGTAAAACCGCAGGTCATTTTACCTGCGGTTTTACCTGCGGTTCCGCAGATACAAATCCGCAGACCAATCCGCAGCGTGTGCACATAGCCTTACGTGTATTTCAAACATTTATGATCATGATTATATCTGGGCATAAGGTTCAAACAAATGGTTCTGTTCTGAATAGGTACAAAGCACGTTCCATCAAATTATCTGGATTTCAATACATTGAATGTTACAATTTGCAAATTCCTAATATATAATACATTAAAGGGAACTCCGAATAAGAAACAGACCATTCAGAAGCTTGTAGTGATCATGTATGTAGCGCCATTCTGTGCCAAATGCTCATGAGAAATCAGGGAAGGATAAACATTATGTGCAGTTGGTTCAGCACCGGAAGGTTCCATAGAAGTGAGGCGTTCAGCCACGTCGCTGATCTGTGTCAAAACTTTGATGTTGGTCTTTTATTATCCTGGCCCATGATTAATCAAAGTATAGGACACAAGCGAAGGGGCCCCATTAGCATCTGACTTATGTATTAAACTAGCTGAAGAGCCTGGCGTTGCCCAGGCATAGTAACTAATTATACTCCATCCCATATTCCAGTGCCCATATACCCATCATACCCATCATACATATCCACCATCCCATAGTCCCATGCCCATATACCCATCATACATATCCTCCATCTCATATTCCAGTGCCCATATACCCATGATACATATCCACCATATCTTAGTCCCTTGCCCATATACCCATCATACATATCCACCATCCCATAGTCCCATTCCCATATACCCAACATATATATCCTCCATCCCATAGTCCCATGCCCATATACCCAACATACACATCCTCCATCTGTGGCGCCCCTGAGGCTCGGTCGCCACAGAGGTACTGCACCTCCTCCTGAGGTGTGGTGCCCTACCATCCAGGTAAGTTGGAGGCTCCTGACCACGCTCCAACACTCGCACCCCACACAACACGGTAGTTCAGCATAGCCACAATGCGGCTCCTTGCTTAGAGAGTAGCAGAGCACCTTTGGTGGTTCCCTGCTTGGAACACGAAAAGTGCTGGGAGGCGGATGGAATTTAGAATACATAAAAGAGCGGGAAGGTTTAGAATTTCAGTCAGTTCGAGGTCAGTCGGAGAGAGGAAGCCACTCAGAGAGGAGTGAGGAAAGAAGATCCCTGGAAGAGGGATGGAGGAAGGAGGTGCTGCAGCAGATCTCAGTGACCTAGGTCTGCTGGCACGGGAAAGGAAAGAAGGAGAAAGACATTGAACCAAAACCAGATCTTCCATTAGAAAGAAAGACAAGTGCGGAACGTAGGAGTAAAAGGGAACAGAGAGGACGTGGGTTAGAGGAAGAACCCTGCCTGGAAGTTCTAAGCGCAATGCCGGGGTCCGGTCCGTGAGGTTGTATGGGCACTAATGGTTCTGCAGCAGACACCAGTGGAGTAGTGGGCTGTAAATGCACTACTCCCATCTAAGACTTGGGGGCACAACAGCAACTTGGATAGTGAGCCGGGACTCAGGAGTAGAGAGTCCCCAAAGCAGGCTACAGCTGTCTGCCGTGCAAGTAGAGTTCTTGGGAACATCTGTCAGGAGGCACTCCAGTGTAACTCAGTACTGGGAGTACTTCACACTTAAAGGCGCTATAGAGGAGACGTTCAGAAAGGCACATGTTGGCGGAGCGTTGGAAGGGAGCATTCCATCTTGCCTGGAGGTTGACTGAGTCCCTGACCCGGAGGACACAGCACGGAGGCAGGCAACTGTGTGTACTACAGACTGTGAGTAAAGCTTTGGAATTGCAAGCCCTGGTGTCCTCCATTCATTCTTGCGCCAACGCATCCAACCCCACTAAATCTGAGTACCAGCTAATACACCGCTTGTGCCTCTCCTCTTCCCCCACATCTACACTGCCCTGGGGCTACAGCTCCACCTGTGGAGAGCTTCACCATCTTGGCTGCAACACACCACCAGCCCCAGAGGATCTGCATGCAGCGTCGGCCTAACATCTCACTTGCCGAACACCACAGGTGGCGTCACAAACTATTCATCTAACTACATTCCACCATTTCAATTCCCCCATTACTTGGCGCCCAGGGCCACGGACCGGGTCACCGCTGCTGTGACACATCCCCCTGACGCCGGCCCGGTACCGAGTACCCCACAGCCCTGGGAGGGCGACCCACATCCAATAGTCCCGTGCACATATACCCATTATACATATCCACCATCCCATAGTCCCGTGCCCATATACCCATCATACATATCCTCCATCCCATAGTCCAGTGCCCATATACCCATCACACATCCTTGATCCCATAGTTCCGTGCCCATATACCCATCATACATATCCTCCATCCCATAGTCCAGTGCCCATATACCCATCACACATCCTTGATCCCATAGTTCCGTGCCCATATACCCTTGATACATATCCTCCATCCAATAGTCCCATGCCATATACTAATAATACACATTCTTCATCCCATAGTCCCATGTCCATATACCCATCACACATGCTCCATCCCATAGTCCCGTGCCCATATACCCATCACACATCCTCCATCCCATAGTCCAGTGCCCATATTCCCATCATACATATCCATCCCATAGTCCCATGCTGGGACTCAAAACTCAGTCAGGACCTCTTGTATGGAAGGCAAAAGCTGTAACAGTGAACCACAGGCTTCATTGTTTATCAGAAATTGTACCCACCTAAAACCTAAATAGTATATTTCTTTACAGGCGTATTTTGGTATATACAGATATACACTAAATGGACAAATATTTTTGGGACACAGCTCCTAATCATTGACCTCAGGCTTTTATTCAGTCTCATTGCCACAGGCTAATACCAGATGGTATTAGACGCACTTTTGCTATATTTTTATGTGTATTTTTTCACATTCATTTGTATGGATGAAAAATGCCAGAAAAAATCATTTAAAGAACTGCGATGGTGCAGATTTGAAAAAAAAAAAACAAAACACTTTGATGGTTAAAATTTGCATTGAAAAACAAGCAGCATGTGCACAAAATTTTAGATATCTCATTCACTTTATAAAATGCTGCATTTTTTCCTGTGGCAGAAAAGGACAAAAAAAAAGCAGCACAAATGCAACGTGTGAACGAACCCATAGGGGATCTGTCATTAGAGGGCATTCTCTTAGCTTTTAAAAAGATGAATGTAGTAGGCAGAGAATAACGGTGTATCCTGTTACAATTCCCGTCCTCTTGAGGGGGGGCACAGTACTGAGCAGCAATGTCTCTATATTCCCAGGCTGAGACTTATGTCCATCAAGTAGCAGTGGATTTGATTACAGAGCAGACACTGAGTACCGAAGTGCGGTGACTGCTCAGTGCTGCAGCAGGTGAGTGGAATGGATGTGCATGCCACAGGGATATAACAATATGTTCTGCATCTACGCTGCATGTTACTGGCAAAAAAAAATCTTCAAAAGGTGTCTACATGCCCTGTACTGCCTGGCATTACCTAGAGAGCTGATTCTTAGTGACAGGCTCCCAATAAGATCCAAAAGGATCACATGTGAGTCTGGAC
Source organism: Dendrobates tinctorius (assembly GCF_039654945.1). Taxonomy (NCBI): domain Eukaryota; kingdom Metazoa; phylum Chordata; class Amphibia; order Anura; family Dendrobatidae; genus Dendrobates; species Dendrobates tinctorius. The sequence continues at coordinate 41,100,428 of NW_027361714.1, forward strand.
CAAATCCAGTCCTCTGTAAGTTTAGAGACCACTGAAAGTGAGGCATCTTGATGCAGATTTAAATATTATTGTCTGTATAAAACACAAACCCCAGGTACCTAAAGCTTATAGTTTCAAATGAACGCGATGTCCCTCATCCTCTGCTGACCAATAATGAAGATGTTTTCTCACTCATCCCAGTGGACATCTTAGTCCACTTAAGTAATGAGAAAATTTCCACAGGTTTTATACTATGTAAGCCAATATATTTATGAGGTCACCTTAATTTGATCACTAACCTCCTAGCGTTTTAAAAAAAGTATTAGTATTAGGTTGATGTGTTCTATGGCTTTGCTAAAATTTCCAATGCAAAACATATTCAAGAAATATTACAACCCCTTCAGAAAATTATTGCAGAATACATGACAGTATAAATATTGTAAAGGTATTGTACAGATTTTAAGTAAAGTGCCACAGGTGATTTACATTCTTTGTTAAATGTTCAAAAATGGCACTCATTGATACCAGCCCAGCAATATATATAGTGCAAATTCAAAGATCAGGGCTAGCTGGTGAACGTATATGTTATAAGGTTTTTAACATGTTACATAAAGCATGACAAAAATATGTGCACCAGTGCACTATCCAAGGAAGGATGTCAGCTCTAATAAGGGAATCAACAGACAGTCTTTGCACAAGCCGCTCCATTTGGATGCTCCCAAGACAACAGGCCTTCAGTCTTTAATAACCATATGGGAATTATGTACTCACACTGGGCTCCCTAGGTTACTTCTATAGAGTGGCTGCTGACTGGTAGAGCCAGCTGGCAGAGAGAAGGGTCATCAGGCTAAGTCAGGGACAAAATCAAGTATAATCTGTGTAGTCCACTATAAGGCCGGGATCACTCACAGCGAGATACGGCCGAGTCTCGCAGGTTAAAACCAAGCTCTGGCGCTGGCACTCTGGAGCGGATTGTGCAGCCGCACAGCAATACATGGAGCTGCACGCTCCGCTCCAGAGTGCCGGTGCCAGAGCTTGGTTTTAACCTGTGAGACTCGACCGTATCTCGCTGTAGTGTGTCTCCGGCCTAAGTCTAGGTTAGGGAAGGAAATCAAATAGACAGAACCTGAACTGAGTTGCAGGAATATGGAGTAGGGTAAGGATAATTTAAAACTAGAAGATAGCTGCTGGGGATTTAAGTAAGGAAAGGCGCCACACAAGGCTCACAGCAGAGATCTGATTATAACACATAATCAGTACCATGAGTGAGATATTGACTCCGTGACTGAGCCCGAGCCCAAGTCCTAGCTAGACTATTGCAAAACAGGACTGCAACTTCATCCTCAGCGCAAACGGTATAAGCAGTGCAAGCGCAGCACCATCTAGTGGCAGTGGTTGTAAGAAAGGATTCAAACACCAACCAACCTTTACATCACCAACTTATATCTCCATTGACGGTATCTTACGTGACGAGCAATCAGATATCTGTATTGAAAGTAGTCTGCAATGTCTGTTACAATGTGAAATTGAGATATAGGGCAAATAGGAGTTATGACAATCTTTATACTGTGCTACAAAATATGTTGGTGTTATTAAAGTAGCCGAAGAGTAATCTGATGTTATGCATGTTTTTACATAAATCTAAGTTTAATGTTTTTCTATAAATTGTACTTGCTCCTTTAGGTTTCCACTGAAATACACTATGTGAATAAGAACTATAAAAACCTTTATAATTGGAGGAATCCATTTAATTGAAAACATTTGGTATTTAAGGAAATATTTCATAGCGGTGTCCATCTATTAAATTCTACCCTACAATACATGTCAGAAATCTGATCTATTTTGTAACATACAAATAAAAAATAATGGTTTAGAATAGTCTAAATCTGACAATTTTTAATCCAGTCCAGTGAAGCTCAGTCCTGTTGTCGGTGGATAATAGTACTTATAATTTTAGTTACATGGGTGAAAGTGAATTAACAGAATACTGGGATGGATACAAGAGGTATCCTTTTTCTTATACTATTGTTCTTGCATGTAACATGAATCTTAATTGCTAAGTTGCTCAGGCTGTAAATGCGCTGTCCTACTAAAAGACTGTTACAGTGCTTGTAAAAAGACTAATCCCAGAGCAGCTGGGCTCTGTTCCCCCTAATATCTGACATACCTCTTGGCGAGAAGCCAGTTTCAGTTTCAACTGTGCCCAGCATTTTGCCTATCTTCATTGCACATTATTTCTCACTGCTAATTATTACCATAGACAAGGGTAATATATATAATAACATCCTACATCATTTAATTAATACTGGACAAGGACTTTCAGATTACTTGTTTAGTTAACATCCTACATTGCCCCCACTCACTCACCTAATAGAAAGTCAGCACATTCCTAGTGACAAAGCATATAACCTCCCTTATATAAAGTCAGTGAGCTTTGTTTGGTGCTGATGGATTCGAAAATGCCCACTCTAGTGTTACTACAAGAGTAATGCCTAACTAGATATAGAAAAAAAAAGTAAATAAACAATAACATATATTATAATCAAATAAAAAGTATTTATATTAAGAGAAAACATTAAAAAGTTTATACATTTTCCGTTTAAATACAACATGTACTTGCTATTTTGCTACAGCATGCATATACAGTTGAAGCTATAAGTTTTCATACACTATATAAAATATATGCATGTTTTTCTCAATATCTGACATGAAATCAGAATAAAACTTTCCCGTTTTAGATTAATTAGGATTACCATAATTATTAATATTTGCCAAATGCCAGAATAGTGAGAATGTTTTAAGGCATTTTTATTACTTACTGCAACGTCAGAAGTTTACATAAACTGCCCACATGACAATGCCATGTGTTTGGAAGCTTTTGATAGTTTTTTTGGCAAAATCTGAGTTAATTAGAGATACACCTGTGGGTGTAGTTTAATGCACACCTGAAACATGCTGCTTCTTTGTTTAGCGTCATAGGAAAGTCTAAAAAAATCATTCAAGATATCCGTAAGAGAATTGTGGACTTGCACAAGCCTAGTTCATCCTTGGGTGCAATTTCAAGTTACCTGAAGGTTCCTCGTTCATCTGTACAAACATGTCACATCGCCGTCGGACTCAGGGGCTGGTGTTTCTGCCTCGGCCACTGGGAGGCGCCGGACTGTCACGTCGCCGTCGGACTCGGAGGCTGGTGTTCCTGCCTTGGCCGCTAGGTGGTGCCGGTGCTTCGCTCTTCTGTTAGAGGTGAAGGGGTTGGTGCATCGCCATCTGGCCTGGTTCTGGGGGCGGACCAGATTAGGTCATCAGGCTGTGAGCCTGTGAGGGATAGCCATATCCTTCAAATACTTTGGAGCCTGTCCTGCAGGCCACCAGATATAGTCTTGGTTTCCCCAGTGTGCTAGTGTTTAAATTGCTATTTTGACTCTGACCTTAGCCTGGATTTCTGACCTTCTACAGCCTGCTGATTTTGTACCTCTGCTGCTCTCCCGGTTTTCGACTCTGACCTTGCCCTGGATTTTTGACCCTTCTTCAGCCTGCCGATTTTGTACCTCTTCTGCCCGCCTGGTTTTGACTTAGACTCCTGACTAGGCTTTCGGTCCCATTTATTAATCCCTTACTGGCGACCATCCTGCTCTGGTACTCTGCTCTCATAGGCAGCTACCCCTTGGGCTCCGCTGTAATTCCAGATCCCTGTATAGGGGTCAAGGGTCTCGGGGTTTCTCGGGGTGTTGTCTTACTTGCAGCTCAGACTCGCACTAGACGGATGTCACAAAACAATTATAAGTAAATACAAACAAGATGGGAATATCCAGCCATCACACCGCTCAGGAAGGAGACGGGTTCTGTGTCCCAGAAATGAACGTGCTTTGGTCTGACATGTGCATATGTGGTGCCTCTGAGGGTTCAGTCGCCACAGAGATACTGCACCTCACCCAGAGGTGTGGTACCCCACTCCCAGGTAAGGAGGGGGCACTTCATAGGACTCTAACACTTGCACCCAACACACCCTATAGCAGCAGGGCACCCTGGATGTACCCTATGGGAGGAGGATCTCAACCCTGCCTTTGTAGTAAAGGGTGTTGAGATGTGGGTGGAGTTAGTAGAATGAGATCAGGAGAAGAGAGTTTAGTCAGGGGGGAGACTTAAGGGGAAGTGAAAGGGAGCAGACGTGCTGACAAGCAGCTCCCTGTTAAGACTGAAGGAAAGAAACAGAAGGAAGCTCCCCAAAGAGGGAAGGGATCCTTGAAGCACGGCGCAGCGACCATACTGCCTGTGGGGCTTGTTCCACACTGACTAACATTGGGTGTAGGGATCAGGTCGCAGTGGGATAATGACCCCCTAGCCTAGTGGAGATATCATCAGACTCAACTAGCAAACCGAAGGTAGGGGCATCTATAGGTACCACAGCCACAAGCCACAGTTATCTTCTCCAGAAAGGCAGCCATAAGGGAGCAAGGGGACGCAGAGAGGATGTCACCCGACTAGGTCCGTGGCTGCTTGCCTGGGACACTGACTGTGAGGTGCTGGGCAAGAAGAGGAGTAGGAACCAGCACAGTGAGATGGCCAGGAAAGGCACACACTGCAGGGAGTTCTGGGAAGGTGGATCCTGATCTACCTGGGAGTTGACTGAGCCCCTCACCTGGAGGACGCAGCACCAAGTGGGCATCTGTGTGCACCAGAACTGTGAGCAAACCTTTGGAACTTCACCCAGCTGTGTTCTCTAGTCATTCCTGTGTCACCTATCCAACTCTGCTACATCCATACAACATCTCTTCTATTACAACTGCCTTGGGACCAAGCTCTGCCTGTACCAGCTCCACATATCAACCCAAGGACAAAAGCAAAAGACCTTATGAAGATGATAGTGGAAGCTAGTAAGTTTGTGTCAATATCCACTGTGAAATGAGTACTGTATCAACATGGGCTGAAAGACCACTCTGCCAGGAAGAAGCCATTACTCCAAAATAAACCATTACTCCATAAATAGACAGATTAATATTTACAATTGCACACAGGATCAAAGACCTTAATATTTGGAGACATGTCTTGTGGTCTGATTAAACCAAAATTGAACTTTTTGGGCATAATTACCTTTGTTATATTTGGAGGAAAAAGGGAGAAGTTTGGAAGCCTAAGAACAGCATCCCAACTGTGAAACATGGGGGTGGCAGCATCATGTTGTGGGGTGGTTTTGCTGCAGAAGTGACTGGTGCACTTCACACAATAGATGGCATCATGAGAAAAGAAGATTAAACTGAAGCAACATCTCAAGGCATCAGCCAGGAAGTTAAAGCTTCCAAATGGACAATGACCCAAAGCATAATGACAAAATGGTATCAAAGTGGCATAAGAATAACAAATTCACAGTTTTGGAGTGGCCATAGCAAAGCTCTGATCTCAATCCTATTGAAAATTTATTGGCAAAGCTGAAAAGGTGCGAGCATGGCAACCTACAAAACTGGTTCAATTACACCATTTTTGTCAAGAGGAATGGGCACAAATTCTGACCAACTATTGTGAGAAACCTGTGGAAGGATATGTCCCAAGTCATTCAATTTAAAGGGAAAATGTCATCTGTTTTGGCCAATGTGAAGTAAGGCCACCACATTTCTGGGCTGATATACAGCATTCCATAATGCAGGCGCCTCTTACGATGCCGTCCTCCTGCTTGCTTCATGTGGGTGACGCTTCCCTGCGTTATCCACCCACTCTCCCCGGCATTGTGCCCCTGCATAGAGGTACTTCTCTGCCCTGTTGAGGACACAACATCAGTCTCTCACCACATAGGATCACAGTAAGGCTGATCATTCTTAACTTATTGGATTCATGCTATTGCATGATCCATATCAAACCCACAATTTAATATATTTGCTCCCCTGATGAATCCCTTGGAGTTGGGAAGAAAGGAATTGGGAAAGGTATTAATCTGAGCTATATGATGGGGTGTCATTAGTAGGTATATTTGAGTACTGTCCTTGTAAGGACGGGAGCTTTTTGCAGGGGCACGACATGGAGTGATAGTTTCCCCTTGCACGCTATGTACCTTGTATCAGCTACATAGGGGATCTGGCCACTGGCAGAACTCTACAGATGGGTGAGATCAATCCAATCTTATGAGCACTGGTTGAGCATAAGCACTTTATTTATGTGTCAATGTATTTTCCATGTTTTTGTGTCTAGAGTTGCTATTTTAAAGAATCATTAAAGGTTATGTTTTAGATTATATGCAAGGGAACTCTTCAAGCTACTCTCTAACTATCCCAGAGGGTGTAAGATAGTATTAGCAAAATTGTAACACTACGGCTGCTTTTGGCTGTTGAAGACATGGCAAAGTACTGCAATGCGCAGGCACTGGCAAAGGGGCAAAGAGCCCCAGCACTGCAATACTTTACTCTGCCCTAGTCAGGGCAGAGAAGTATATCTGTGCAGGAGCGCGATGCCGTGGAGATTGTGTGGATGACTCAGGGACGCTCATTCACATGAAGCAAGCAGGAAGACGGCATCGCAAGAAGATGGGAGACTAAGACCAGGGACACCTCTTGGACCAGACCACCCTGCAGGTGAGTATAATAAAAGTTATTTTTCAGTTCTTCCAAGTCGGGTTGGGGGCAGATATACAGCATTGTAGAATGCTGTATATCAGCCCTGAAAGTCGGTGGACGCAACTCATAATGGCTAAAATTGGTGACAGGTTCCCTTTAGGGGCAATGGTACCAAATACTAATGAAATGTATGTAAACGTTTGATTTTGCAGTAAGTAATAAAAATGCCTTAAAACATTCTCTCTCTCGTTATTCTGGCATTTGGCAAATATTAATAACTAGATTATGGCCCGATGCTATCGCATCGGGAGGATGCGATAGCATCACACCTCTTGCCATGTTAACCCTCAACACACACACTCCTCAACACACACTCCTCTCACCTTTCACCATCTCCACTCACTCTTTCACTCCACATACGACCCCTTCTCTCACTCTGTCTCTCATACTCACGCCGTCATCGCCGCTGCTCCACGATCCCCGACATCTTCTTCCGCCGGCGCCATCCTGGATCCAGACGTTGTCCACGCCGGCGACATGTTCTTGCGGCGACGCCTTCTTGAGTATCGTGAAATCCCGGGATAGTCAAGATAGCGTCGCCGGAAGAACATGTCGCCGGCGTGGACGACGTCGGGATCCAAAATGGCGTCGGCGAAATCTCGCGAGTTTTCGCCGACGCCATTTTGGATCCCGACGTCGTCCTCGCCAGCGACATGTTCTTGCGGCGACGCCATCTTGACTATCGCGGGATTTCGCCGATCCAAAATGGCGTCGCCGCAAGAACATGTCGCTGGCGTGGACGACATCGGGATCCAAAATGGCGTCGGCGTAATCTCGCGAGATTTCGCCGACACCATCTTTTTGGATCCCGAGTCGTCCACACCAGCGACATGTTCTTGCGGCGACGCCATCTTGAATCTCACGGGATTTCACGAAATCCAAGATGGCATCGCCGCAAGAACATGTCGGCGGCCTGGAGAACGTCTGGATCCTGGATCACGGCGGCGAAGGAAAATGTCGGGGCAGCGATGATGACGGTGTGAGTATGAGAAACGGAGTGAGAGAAAGGAACGTATGTGGAGTGAAAGAGTGAGTGGACGTGAGTGGAGGTGAAAGGTGAGAGGAGTGTGTGTTGAGGCGGTGTGGTGTGTTGAGGGTTAACATGTGCGTGTGTGTGGTGACGTCACCGGTTACAACTGGACGGAAGTTGTTACAACCGGAAGCTGCTTAGGGCATTTATTATTATAGATGATGAGGAAGAAGCCGTCTGTTGTTGGCGGTGATGGCGTGTAGAGGCTTCTTCAGCCAATGTAATAGATTTAGAGTTAGGGGATTCGTGTGTGAGACGACGGCGTTTATAAGCCTTAATCTTGTCAAGTCGATGCTGTTTTTCCTCAGGAGTCTCATTAGCACGGCGTTGTTTTTGTCGTAGTGCTAAAGCTGCTTTCCTTTCACTGGCATTGGCATACTGTGCATCGGTATTGAATGGTGGTATTGATAGGGCAGAAACAGAGTGCTGATTAGTTATGTCAGTGAACGGCATATGGGATGAAGTGTAGCAGTAAATTGTTCCACATGCTGATGTGGAAGCATCCTGTTGTGAGTCTAATAATAATGATGAGGAAGAGGCCGTCTGTTGTCGGCGGTGACGGCGTGCAGAGGCTTCTTCAGCCAATCTTATGGATTTAGAGTTAGGGGATTCGTGTGTGAGGCGACGGCGTTTATAAGCCTTAATCTTCTCAAGGCGATGGTGTTTTTCCTCAGAAGTCTCATTAGCACGGCGTTGTTTTTGTCGTAGTGCTAAAGCTGCTTTCCTTTCACTGGCATTGGCATACTTTTTGTTATGACTCATGTTGGCACAGGTAAAGGAGTCTATTTGGCAGTTATCTGGCAGTGAAGAAGGCGTCCTGGAGTATTGTAGAGTAAACAGATACTAATTGACCCTGTAATTGCCCAGCAGTAGTTATGAAGTGGTAGTGGCAAATTGGCCCTGTAGTTAGACACCGGCAGAGGAGCAAGGCAGCAGTAGTTATGGCGGTAGAGGCAAATTGGCCCTGTAATTAGACACCGGCAGAGGAGCAAGGCAGCAGTAGTTATGGCGGTAGAGGCAAATTGGCCCTGTAATTAGACACTGGCAGAGGAGCAAGGCAGCAGTAGTTATGGTGGTAGAGGCAAATTGGCCCTGTAATTAGACACCGGCAGAGGAGCAAGGCAGCAGTAGTTATGGCGGTATTGGCAAATTGGCCCTGTAATTAGACACCAGCAGAGGAGCAATGCAGCAGTAGTTATGGCGGTAGAGGCAAATTGGCCCTGTAATTAGACACCGGCAGAGGAGCAAGGTAGCAGTAGTTATGGCGGTAGAGGCAAATTAGCCCTGTAATTAGACACCGGCAGAGGAGCAAGGCAGCAGTAGTTATGGCGGTAGAGGCAAATTGGCCTTGTAATTAGACACCGGCAGTAAACAGGCAGATGACCAAAGCAGCAGTAGTTATGGCGACAGAGTCAAATTGGCCCTGTAATTAGACACTGGCAGAGGACAAAGGCAGCAGTAGTTATGGCAGTATAGGCAAATTGGCCCTGTAATTAGACACCGGCAGAGGACAAAGGCAGTAGTTATGGCGGTATAGGCAAATTGGTCCTGTAATTAGACACCGGCAGAGGAGCAAGGCAGCAGTAGTTATGGCGGTACAGGCAAATTGGTCCAGTAATTAGACACCGGCAGTAAACAGGCATAGGACCAAGGCAGCAGTAGTTATGGTGGTACAGGCAATTCCAAGCGTCCGCACAGCAAGTCGGCGTGAGGTAAATGACGTAATTTCACGAATGCAAGATGGCGTCGGCGAAATCTCGCGAGATTTCGCCGACGTCGTTAACACCTCTTGCCATGTTAACCCTCAACACACCACACCGCCTCAACACACACTCCTCTCACCTTTCACCTCCACTCATGTCCACTCACTCTTTCACTCCACATACGTTCCTTTCTCTCACTCCGTTTCTCATACTCACACCGTCATCGTCGCTGCCCCGACATCTTCCTCCGCCGCCGCGATCCAGGATCCAGACGTTCTCCAGGCCGCCGACATGTTCTTGCGGGACGCCATCTTGGATTTCGTGAAATCCCGCGATATTCAAGATAGCGTCGCCGCAACAACATGTCGCTGGCGTGGACGACATCGGGATCCAAAAAGATGGCGTCGGCGAAATCTCGCGAGATTACGCCGACGCCATTTTGGATCCCGATGTCGCCCACGCCAGCGACATATTCTTGCCGGACGCCATCTTGGATGTCGTGAAGTCCCGCGATATTCAAGATGGCGTCGCCGCAACAACATGTCGCTGGCATGGGCGACATCGGGATCCAAAATGGCGTCGGCGTAATCTCGCGAGATTTCGCCGACGCCATCTTTTTGGATCCCGATGTCGTCCACGCCAGCGACATATTGTTGCGGCGACACCATCTTGAATCTCGCGGGACTTCACGACATCCAAGATGGCGTCCCGCAAGAACATGTCGGCGGCCTGGAGAACGTCTGGATCCTGGATCGCGGCGGCGGAGGAAGATGTCGGGGCAGCGACGATGACGGTGTGAGTATGAGAAACGGAGTGAGAGAAAGGAACGTATGTGGAGTGAAAGAGTGAGTGGACATGAGTGGAGGTGAAAGGTGAGAGGAGTGTGTGTTGAGGCGGTGTGGTGTGTTGAGGGTTAACATGTGCGTGTGTGTGTGTGGTGACGTCACCGGTTACAACTGGACGGAAGTTGTTACAACCGGAAGCTGGTTAGGGCATTTATTATTATAGATTATGGTAATTCTAATTGACCTAAAACAGGAAAAGTTTACTATGATTTCATGTCAGATACTGAGAAAAACATGTATATGTGTCTTTTTATATAGTGTATGTAAACTTCTAGTTTCGACTGTGCGTAGGCATATGCATATACAGTGAAAATTCAGGTAAACAAATAAAAGTCATGCCAGGGAAGGATTCATAGGTAACTTATTGCCAGTTTCCATATGTAGTGGTTATAACCAATAATAATCAAATTGTTTTCCAAAAATCCTGCCAATCTCACTTATAATGTTTATCGCTATACTGTTGAAACATTACATTCAGTGACTACCATGACTCACTTGCAGAAAATAAGGGCTATCAAGAACTTTCCAGTTGAAATCTTGTTCTTCTTTTCTTTTTTTTTGCACAGATAAGATTTATGCAATGAATGTATGGTATCAGTGACTTTGCTTTCATCTGGTAGGTTTTGCTGTGTCCTTGTGTAATATTCGTGATTAACTTAATAGAATTTAGTGCTCAGTCCTTGACAGTTTAAGCCTTTGGCTGGGGTCAGACTTGCAAGAAACTCACACGAGACTTGAATCTCAATACCTGGCACTGCCGCCTGCACTTGGGACCGGAGTGTGCGGCTGCATGTATTTCAATGCCGGATATTGATGCACAAGTTTCTCGCAAGTGTGACCTCGGTCTTATAATGGTAAACTGCTCAGCATCGGTTTCTTCCAAATTTATTGCACCAATTTCTTTTTTTAAGGCGGTTTCATACATGAACAGGTCCCCCCATGTCAGCCAAACCACCAGTAGGTTCCTGTTTAAACTCCCAGCCAACTCTAAAGTCTGTTTATCATATGCAAATGGACCCTTTGACTAGTCCATGGGTCGTTGTTTTTGCAGACTTGTCATCCTCTCAGCATGTTATCATGCCCCTCTGCAAATCTCGTGCAATCTCTGATAGCACCAAGACCAATTTTTGTTTTTGTGTTTTTGTCTTTTCCTCCCCTTCTTAAAGGTACTGTCACACTTAGCGATGTACCAACGATCCCGACCAGCGATATGACGCGGTCAGGATCGCTGGTACATCGCTAAGTGGTCGCTAGTGAGCTGCCACACAGGCAGATCTCACCAGCGACATCGCTGGGGTCGGGGGTCGCTACTTACCTGTCACACTAGGCGATCCTGCGTCCTCCCGCCTGGATCCACGCTCGTCGCTCGTCTTTCCACAGGAAGCGCCGCAGGAAGCTGACGACGAGAAATAGTCCTGGACGTTCTCGCGTGATCAGCGATGACCAGCGGGGGAGCAGGTTGTAGGTAAGTATCAGACATAGCGATATCGCTAGCAATATCGCTATAACGTCACAAGTTATAGCGATATTGCTAGCGATATCTCTTAGTGTGACATGCCCTTAAGACCCATAACTTTTTTATTGTTCCATTGACATATCCGTTTCAGGGCTTATTTTTGGCAGGACATGTTATACTTTTAAATGACACTACTCATTTTTCCATATAATGTACTGGAAAATGGGAAAAAAATTCCAAGTGCAGTGAATTTTTGAAAAAAAATGCAATTCTGACATACTTTTTAAGTTTTGTTTTTACAACGTTCCTTGTGTAGTAAAAATTACCTGCACCATGATTCTATAGTACAGGTCCGACTCCTTACAATTATGGTGATAACAAACATTTTTATTATTATTTTAGTGGTAAATATAAAATCTGAAATTTGTGAAAAAATATTTTTTCTTTATTTGAGTCTCAATTTTTCAAGACCCATAACATTTTCATTTATCAGCTGATACAATTGTATCAGACCTTTTTTGTGGGTCAAGTAGATATTTGAATCGCTTTTTAGTTCATTTTTTACGGCATTGCTGGTACCAAAAACAGCAATTTTGCTGTTTTTAATTTATAGTATGGACAGATTGGGTGAATTGGTTCATTAATTTAATTTTTTTTTTATAGATAGTTCTTTTATGGATACAATGATACCAAATTTGGGCATTTTTTATACTTTTAATTTTAGTGGGAGAAAGGTGGGTGAGTTAAAATTTTTGCGTTTTCTAATATTTTTTAATTTTTTTTTTTACCTTTTTACTGTATTTGCTATTTTCCTCACTGAACTTGAAATTGCATTTGTGTGACCACTTGTGCTATATACAGCAATATTTATGTTTTGGATTGGGGATTAAAATGATTGTTACGTGAATCTAGGTCTCTTTTGAATGTACATAATCAAAGATTTGAAGTCTCTTATTGAAAGGTTCAGTTGAGGATTGCTGTTTTGAGTTCAGTTTATCCATGAGAGTCTAAAATAATGTGGTTTAAACAGTCATGACTTTATAACATCTTGTCTGTCTACACAGCTTTTACACTTTACTATTTGGGAAAACTGATCACAGCTGAATTAGCTTTTTGGATTAATGTCCCACATAAAAGCTCTTCAATGCCTAGTCCAAGCCAGCTATGAAAAAGATGTTATGGTATTTTTTATTTAAACAAGCACTTTCCACACAGGGCTGCATTATGTCATCACATCTGTTCAACCTTTAAACTGGGAAAACATTGCAGATAATGCATGACAAACCATTCCCAAATGCAATGTTCCAGTAAATAATACTACTGTCATATGAATAACCACTCTGCAATAGATGATGCACTTACATGTATTTTTCCATTAATGACCCCGAAGAAAATATATTTTATTGGGTTAATAATAGCTTTTAAATTTGTAAAAAGTCCAAACAACTACAATATATTCTGGTATCTGAGGTCCAACTGTGAGTGTTGTAAGAACTGGTGTCCCACAGTTGAAACTGCAGTGTGCTTATATGTAAGCCACTTTATTCTCTGTCTATGCAACTGCTGAAACATAAACTAGGTGTGAACAGGTGCTTACCTAGAGTCACCAACTCATATACAATCAAACAAATAAGGCAGCACTCTGTAGCGCCATAGCATGCAAATATGAAATATGAAAACTGAATTGCATTACTGCATTAGAAATATGAAAAATTGAGAATGCTCAATTTTTCACACCTAGTTTATGTTTGGATATGACTGTCAGTTTTTCGATTTGTATTCATTAGCCTTCTGACTGATCACTCCGCCTCTTAGCCTCAGGCGTTTTTAATCACAGCAGGACCACCACCCCTCCACAGAGATAAAGATTTTAGTCCAAGAGAGGATTCACATTAGGTTCCCATACAGATGAAGACTTTTGTCTACGAGAGGATTGGCATTAAGTTGGGTCCTGGAAACGAGAATCGCCTTAACGTGGCTTCCAGGTGCACATGAATTGGCCAATTGATGCAATAAGCATTCTCAATTTTTTATATATTTAGTGCAGTAATGCAATTCAATTTTCATATTGCTGCTTCATTTGTTTGATTACGAGTTCATAGACACCAAACATGTAACATGTATATATTCTTTTTTAATTTAAGTAGTGAAAAAAATTCAAAGTTTGTTAAAAAAAAATGCACAATATTTTGATACCCGTAGCTTCTCTATTTTTTGTGTTCTCAGGTTAGGTGAGGGCTTATTTTTTGTGTACCGAGCTGATGTTTTTAATGATACCATTTTGGTGCAAATACGATCTTTTGACAACCCGTTAATGCGCTTTAATTTAATGTTGTGGCAACCAAAAAAATGTATTTCTGGCATTTTGACTTTTTTTGGCTGTTTAAGGATTTTTTTTATATTGATAGATCGGGCAATTCTGAATACAGTGATACCAAATATGTGTGTGTTTAATTTTTTATTATTGTTTTATTTGGAATGGGGCGAAAGGAGGGTGTTTTGAACTCTTATATTTGTATTTTTTTAATATTCTTTAAAACTTTTTTACTTTTTGTATGCTTCAATAGTCTCCATGTGAGTCTAGAAGCTGCAGTACTTTGATTGACTCTGCTACATACAGATGATTATCAGCTCGCCTGTATGTAGCAGAAATGTTCACTTGCTATGAGCGACGACCACCGAGTGGTGCTCATAGCAATCTGGCATTGACCACCTTAGAGGTCTGCTGGAGACCTCTGATTGTCATGCCAACCCATCAGTGACCCGCAATCAGCGCACTTGCTGGAAGCGCGAGTTAAATGCCGCTATCAGAAATTGACAGAGACATTTAATGAATTAACAGCTGTGGATGGATCATGATTCCATCCGTGGCTGTTGCGGGAACATGTCAGCTGTATATATCAGCTGTCATGTGCCCAGAAAGGTTTGAGCTCCGGCGTTGAGCCCGCACTTCCAAATAGGAGGAGTCCGACATCGGCTTACTATTATGCCAGATGTCGGAAAGGGGTTAAATATAATTCCAAGTTACTATATTTTTTTACAATGCAAACTAGCCTGGAACAATACCTAAGGGATAACAATACATTTCAGAGTAGTTGGCCTTGCATCCCAAAAAATCTAAATAAAAAAGGCAATATTTAGTAACTCAAATATAGAAGGTGAAATAAGTTTTGAACAAGTCATCATATTCTAAGAAAATGTATTTCTAAAGGTTCTATTGACATGAAATTCTCATCAGATGTCGGTAACAACCCATCCAATCCACACAGGCAAAGACCTCAAACCAGAGATGTCCATAGATTAAGTTATGAGTAGTAAAGAGAAATGACTAAAGGAAAAAAGTATTGAAGAAGAAAGAGAGATGCAAAAAGATATGGAAAGTCATTTTACCAGCTGAAATCTATCAGTAATTAGAAAGCAATTGTGCCATTTGGTGAAAAATAACATCAGCTGGTTCAACTGATGGCCTATGAAAAGGTATCTCATTACCAAGGTGCCACATAAGAAACATCTCATGAGGGATGAAACCAGTGAGCTGTCTCAAGACCTTTAAAACTTTATTGCTCCAAAACATATTGACGGCATTGGCTACAGAAAATTTTGTAAACTACTAAAGGTTCCAGTAAGCACTGTTGGGGCCATAAACCAGAAGTGGAAAGAACATCACTTCACCATAAACTGGCCACGACCAGGTGCTCACTGCAAGGTTTCAAACAGAGGAGTGAAAAGAATTATCAGAAAAGTTGTCCAAGAGCCAAGGACCATGTTTGGAGAGCTACAGAAAGACTTGCAATCAGCAGGTACAATTGTTTCAAAGAAAACTATAAGTAATGCACTCAACCTCCAAAGAATGTATGCATGGTCACCACGAAAAACCCCACTGCTGAATAAAAGCATGTTCAAGCGCATTTAAAATTTGCTCAACAACATTTAGACAAGCCTGTGAAATTCTGGGAGAATATAGTCTTGTCAGATGAGACCAAAATTGATCTCTTTTGGATGCCTTAATACACACCATGTTTGGAGGACAAAAGGCCCTGCATATCACCCCAAAAAGAACCAATTGTGAAGTTTGGAGGTGGGAACATTATGGTGTGGGGCTAATTTTCAACATACAGTAGTGGCAAACTTCATATAATTGAAGGCAGGATAAATGGACAAATGTATTGGGACATTCTTGATAAGAATCTGTTGCCACCAGGATGATGAAGATGAGATGAGGGTGGACATTTCAACAAGACAATGATCCCAAACAAACAGCCAAGGAAATTCTCAATTGGTTTCAGAGAAAGAAAATAAAGCTAGAATGGGCCAGCCAATCACCTGACCTGAATCCAATAGAAAATGTATGGAAGGAACTAAAGCTCAGAGTTCATAGAAGGAGTCCATGGAACCTTCAGGATTTGAAGAGTATTTGTGTGGAAGTATGCGCTAAAAAACACCCCTAAGCAATTCATGCGACTAGTTTCTTCATATAGGTGGTGTCTTGTAAAAAGGTTTTTGTAAAAAGTATTAATTAAATGTCAGTTGTCAACATATGGTGAGAATTTCATGTGAACAGCACCTTTAGAAATATAGTTACTTAGAAAATTGGGGACGTGTTCAATACTTTTTTCACCCGCTGTGTAATGCGCAATGAATGAGTCAATTTCATAACCTAGAAATTGTAGAATTAATGTGAAATTCCACAGTTAAAAGAATAAGGCACAGGAAAAGCTGTATAAGTAAAGTTAGAAAACAAGATGCAAATAATAAGCTAGAAATGACATCTAAAAGGTTAGTTGTGTAAGCAATAAGAACTGTTTTTTTAAAAGGTAACTAAGAACACTGGTCAGTTCTACTAATGCTAGGTACACAGTAATGCACTGCTCTCAATCAAGCACTATGTTGTGGTTTTTATCAGAATCCCCCAAAAATCTGTATTCTGGCAGGAACCCCAACAGACTCCGAATGCAACCATTCACTTGAATTAACTATGGAGTCACTATGACCACTGTCTGACCTCTGTCCTGGCAGTATTAATCTTTTTCAGACACGCACAAAAACGTGGTTTGTCAAATCTGAAAAAACTGACTTCTGTTAGGATGGGGGTCAGATTGTGCACAGTAACTCTGCTGGCTTCATTGAAATGGATGGTTCTATAGGGGAGCTGTAGGGGTTTGTGTCAAAATACAGTTTTTCTAGGATTCCGACATAAACTGCAACATACTGCTGAGCAGAGAGAACTGTATTAATGTGATCCTAGCCTACAGTGAGGTAGATGTTTATAAGCTGTTGGAAATAGTCGGCTTGTGTTAGTTTCCCTATCCATTCTCCCCGTTAGTGACCACAGATGTGATACATTTTTTGCCCATCTAAATGTGTTGGTATTACTGTCTCATATGTCCCAGCACTTTTTTAATATACTGATGACTCTTGGATTATGGAAAATAAATTCCTTGTAGTGATGAGTGAGTATACTTGTTGCTCGGGTTTTCCCGAGCATGCTTGGGTGATCTCCGAGTATTTGGCGTGCTTGGAGATTTAGTGTTTGTCGATGCAGCTTCATGATTTGCGGCTGCTTGTCAGCCTGAATAGATGTGTGGAATGCCTAAAAAGGCAACCCCCACATGTATTCAGCCTGTCTAGCAGCCGCAAATCATGAAGCTGCGTCGACAAATACTAAATCTCCGAGCATGCCAAAATACTCGGAGATCACCCGAGCATGCTCGGGGAGACCCGAGCAACGAGTATACTCACTCATTACTAATTCCTTTTCATTTCACTATTTTTCATTGGAGCTGTTTTTTATATCTCATTTTTCTTTCTTTAATTCTCTCCATTCTGTATAGAAATGTAAATGATAGTTAGAATTTGTCTGTTTTATTATTCCAGTTCCACCCAGAGTGGAATTTTCTAATTATTATTCATGTACTTCAGATTCTAGAAGCTCTTCAGATTTCTTGAATAATGCATCAGTTTTGGCGTGTCTTAAGGGCTTTTCACGCATTTCACCTGCGACCGGCCCCCCCGCTGGATATCGCTGATCGTGCTCGAAGAGCCTGGGCCATTTTTTCCTCATTGGCGTCCCGCTGGCGCCGACTAGCGACACATGGACTCAGGCGGAAGTTGTCATCATCGCTGTGGTGTGACAGGTAAGAGCGTCCCCCGACGGATTGCAGGATCGCTGCTGCATCGCTGGTGAGATCAGCCTGTTTGGCAGCTTACTAGCGACCATTTAGCAATGCACCAGCGATCCTGACCGGGTCGTATCATTGTCGGGATCGCTGGTGCATCTCTAAATGTAATGGGATCCTTACGCTGGAGTCACACACAAGGTAGAAAAATATGGACTGTATTTTACATCCGTAATATGCATAAATGGTCCCTAAATAGTGCTCCGTATGTCATCCGTTGTCAGGGTGTGGCCACGTATTTTTCTCATGTAAGCATCCGTAAGTAATCCATATGGCATCCGTATACCGGTTTTTTGGATACAAAAAGACATAACCAATTAAAAGCATTTAAAAAGTCATAGACATGACAATGATCAAACCCTGTTAGCCCACAATAGGGCTAAATAACTCCCCCACAAGGCAAGCAGACCACAAAAGCGATATTATAACTTATATCCCATATGGCAATACAGCCTTCAAAACAATAAACATAGGTATCAGAATGAATAATGCAAAATAGGTGTTAGATATGGACATAATAAACCAACGACACCTGTAAAAAAGTGAAACAACACCTATTCATTTGATGCCTACTGATGGATATAGTTAAAAAAAATGCAGAAATAAGCATTCCTAATAGTTCAAATCGCCATGTGTAAAGCTATATGCGGTCCACAAGGAGGGAAAAGAGCAGTTCCAAAGAATACATCATGTAAATGTCACAAATGACATCAATACAAGGAACAACTCAAATAAAGACAATACTTATCCCACCAAGTGAAAGCTGAATAAAGTCAAAAATAGAAATGTCCATTGCTGAACGGCAGATAGGTAAGGATATTGGTGATTTTTATGTTATTTTTGTTGCAGGTCATGGTTTTATTTTGGATTACCAGACTAATAAAAATTTGTCAAAAACTTGGGGTATTTATTTCATTAAAAGATTTTTTAATTAATGTCTGTGTGTGGTTTTCAACCCTTTCTTAGTATAGGGTTAATAATGGATCGGTGTCTTATTGACACCTCTCCATTATTAATCGGCTTAATGTCACCTTACAATCGAATGGTGACATTAACCCTTTGTTATATTAACGCATTCGCCACCGCTACAAGGCAATGGGAATAGAGAGAATAAGTGCCAGAATTGGCACGTCTTATAGATGCGCCATTTCTGGGGTGTCTGGGGGCAGATTTTTGTAGCCAGGGGGGGCCAAAAACAATGGTCTCTCTCATGGCTATTAAAATCTGTCCTCACTCACCTGCTTTACCTTTCTGGTTGACAAATTACAGTAGGAGCCCACGCATTTTTTAACAACGAATTAACCCCTTAAATTAACATCTACACCTCCCAAATTTTGCACACAAACCATCATCTAATTATTAGTCAAGGACAAATAAAAAAACATGAAATGAAATGGTTTACTGTATGTAAACCATGTATCATTTCATGTCGGGTTGGGGAATGATTTGACAGAAGCCGGCAATTGAATTAGAGGCTATTCTGCTGTGAAGAACTCTGAAATATCAATATATATATATATGTGTCTCAACGACATGTACTGTATATCTAACTATATATATATATATATATGTATTCTATGTGTCTAGATCTATTCTTTCGTGTCTTTATTAAACCTGTCAGTGTGATTTTACTGTATAGCGCACTGAATTGCCGGCTTTTCTAAAAGACACCGGGTGCGTATTTCTCGCAAGTCAATGTGTGGTCCGTGTGTAATGCGTATTTTTAGCGCACCCATAGACTTGCATTGGTGTACTACGGGCATAATACGCTGACAATCGCAGCATGCTGTGATTGGCACGGACCGTAGAAAATACGCGAGAAAAATACGGCTGATGGGAGCTACCCCATAGAGAATCATTGGTCCGTGGGCAATGTGTTTTTTTATCGCCTCTCACTCGTCCATATTCCTCTCTAGTGTGACGCCGGCCTTAGATCGAATTATGATTTTAAATTCCAATAGACTTGCTGGCCTTCTCATTAGTAATGAGAATCTCAAGATACAGATCAAAGTCAATGCTTTCTCAACTACATATACTGTAGCTTTTCTTTATCATGTATGCAATGTATTTGTATCATAAAGTCTGACATATACTGTAGTTCTATAGTTTCATTGAATGTTTAATTAAATGAAGAGTCATCTTAATAGCCAGTCAATGTGGAGTATATGGAGTATAGCAATAGGAGAGGTGATCATAGGGTCAGTGTGTACAAATAATTGTAGTATTCAACAAATTAATTAAAAAAGGCTTATATTACTTAGTTGTCCTGCAATTGGCACAACACTATTGAATGTATAATGTGCAGTCAGATTTCTTTAGATGTCTGAAGAAATGGATGATCAATTTCACAAAGAGGAAAAAAGTAATTATTTCAAGCAATAATTGTATAAAAATTATCCTTTATTGATAAGAAATTATAAAATTTACAACATGACTCGTTTCTAAGCTTTAAGTTCTTTTCGCACGCAAATAAATCTTATAATTTGAGAAAGAAGCTGATAACTCGGTAATGCGCCGTGTTTCAGATTTTATCATTTCTTCTCAATAAAGAAACATTTTACTACAATCAATGCCTGTGATTTAGTGTAACTAAATGAATGCATTTTTTTTCCTTTTGAGAAAATACTAGTAGTTGTGGCAGAGATGAGTATGCATGTATATGATAGGGTCAGGAAAGACAGCTGTTGGTTGAAAGCTTACCTAGCCGACAGCTGCCTGATATGTATCGCAGCCTTCACACCATGACTTCCTCAACAATGAAAACTTTGCATGGAAGTTGTCACATATTGACATCTCTTGCAAATCTCTTTAGGACAATACGGCAAAGGGCTCGCTCACACTGGAGTATAACATGGCCGAGTGCTATCTGATATTTTATCGGAGAGCATTCAGCCAAATGTTATGTTATAGGTAAATGCAGATCTGTGATTATTTTCTCATGTCAATTCAGCATGCGAAAACAATCGCAGCATGCTGGAGTGGCTCCGGTATTCGGATCACGCACTCTCATGCAAATCTATGGGTGCATATGAAACAATGGACTGCATTCAGATGTCATCGGACTGCAGTCCGATATACATACACAGAGATGACGGAGAAATTAAGCTATCTGTCTTCTCCACACCCGTGCTGCGTGTCTTTCATGCGAGGGAATCGGATCACACTCTGATGACACTTGGATCAAACTCTGAGTTTGAGCAGAGTATCATTAGCATAATAGGACCGATTCTCTCGTGTGAGAGATTTGATGCCAGTCTTAGTGTACCCTTACAGTTATTTCTTCTAGTATTTATGGCTGATAAAATATTTAGGAATTTGCTGATGCCACCAAATTTTAACACATAATTGTATCATTATTTGTTATGCTTACTTATATAGCACCATTCATTTCACAGCACTATCCCCATTGGAGCTCACAATCTGTATTCTCTATCAGTATGTCTTTGGAGTATGAGAGGTAACTGGAGAACCTGGAGATAACCCACGAGAACAATGGGTGAATATACAAACACCTTGTAGATGTTCTACTTGAGTGTGATGGACCCAGGACCCGATTGCTGTAAGACTACAGTGCTAACCACTGAGCCAATGTTCTGCACAATTTGTGATCAACTTCAAGCAAATTGCTAAAAAGCTGCTGCCCACTTACACATTGTAAAAGATTGCATCAATCAGAGACCGGTGGGGTTGGCATTCCCATTATTCTTTGCAGCTAACCCATCACATGGTATAGAATAGCCAATCAGCAGGGATAATCAAGGCCATATAAAAGCAAAAGCAGGAAATGCAACATCCAGTTTGTGATGATTCTGGATAGTGAGAGAACATTGCTGCCCAAAGCCTAGTCATAGAGCTAAGGAGAGAAATCCATAAAACACGAAGCAAACTGTACACATACTTTGTGACTGCACAGCAGTGAGGGTTAATATGTGAGAAAAATAGAATAATAAGAGAAACATGAGCGTGCTAAAAAGCAGTACATTTTGCTAGTACTTCCCCCGATTCGTTAGGCGGGAGCGCTAGGTTTAGAAAAGATTAAACCACATATATATACTTGATTTAACAAAAAAATTACAATAACAACTAAAGTTATCCTATAAATGTTTAGCATTTTAAATAAAGTAGCTGTTTCTGGCATTTAAGATTATAGCAATACTATAGGTTTTTTGCAAAATAATTTATGGAAGTGTGTCTCAAGTTTCTTGCAAAAAGAATTACAATCACTTGAGGCGGCATTTCCTTGGCTAAATAAAATGAGGTGCTTCACATGATAAATCTATTACTCGTTTTCAATGTTCCGAATATGAAGCGAAACATTGTGATAAATATACAACGTTCATGTGTCCAGAGATTTGGCACTGTCATGTCCACCTTGAGTTATGGTAATACTCCTCCTCACCCCTTTTTATTTATTTATATGGGGCTCCACTCTACGGTTACCACTTCTAAGAAAAAAGTTCATCTCGGAATTGATGTCGCCTGCAAAAACAAACCCAGAATCCAGGCTTTGTGGGAAACACTGAGTGAACCGCGTTTTGTTTGAATAGCCAAATATGTTTGAAAGGTGTTGATAGGATTTCTTTGAAACTTGGGCACACTACATTATCAATTCATTTGTAAAGTGAATTAAAGGGTTAGATGAAAGTGGGGAGTACTTGAAAGAGTAAACAAAGAACATGAAACTCACTTTATTATTTCTTTTGGTAACATTAAAAGGGTAGAAATTGAGAACAAGGCTAATTATTCTTATCATCCCCCAAAAAACGAGCACATATCATAGAAAATAGCCCTCTGTTTAAGTCTAGTTCTAAGAGGGACTTCGATCAGAAACATATAGATCAGAAATTAGAGTAGACACTCTTGTTTCTTAAATTTTATTGTGTTACAGAGGAACTGGCACCTTTATATCCAGCTGTGGTGGCCATTTATAAAAAAAATAAAATCTGAAGAAGAAAAATAGCAGTAAATCCATATTGATTTAGCTGATCAGAGAGTGAACACCAACTGTGACTGTTATCAAGTTTATTTAAAAAGTCATAACTAGCAATCTTTATTATCTAGCGCTATCATATTCTACAGTGCTTTACAGTTTGCTCACATCATCACTGTCCCCAATTCCCTATCAGTATGTCTTTGGAATGTGGGAGGAAACCCACACAAACACTGGGAGAACATACAAACTCCTTGCCGATGTCCTTGGATTTGAACCCAGGACTCCTGTGCTGCAAGGCTGCAGTGCTATCCACTGAGCCACCGTACTGCCCATAAGTGACAAGCAATATGATATAAGAACATCAATATAAAGAAAACTCTATTTGTTGCCTATAACATTTTTTTTACTTGAGCTGGTGTGAAAAAATCAAGCAGTTCTAGAATTGGTCGTCATTGACAACAAGGTCAAGTTTAGCAAGGCCGATCTAGATCCTTTCATGCCACAATTTTGTAACATAGGGCATGATATACACCAAGCAGTGGTGGGTATTAGTGGAATAGTCATTACGTTGGACATTGCATATTGGATTTTTTTTCAGTCATTTATGGGATAGCTGTTTCTGTCAAACCCATGCAAGCAGCTGAAAACAGCGCTGCCTTCAATAGAAGTCTTTCAAAATGCAACCATATTTAATTTTTAAAAGAGGTGCCCCACTAAATACATACAGTATATCAACTATTCTGTTGTGGAGATAAATTGTGTGCATAACCAGCTTAAAAGGGTTCTCCAGGAATAGAAAAAGTAAAGGAAATGTCATCTATATATATAAAACTGAATGTATGTATGTGTGTATCACCAACCAATCACAAAGCATCTTTCATTTCGCCAGAGCTGTTCAAAAGAAGCTGAGCTGTGATTGGTTGCTATGAGCAACAGTTTTCCTTGCAAGTTGCAACCAATCACTAAGCATCTCTCAATTCACCAGAGCTGGTTAAAAGAAGCTGACCTGTGATTGGTTGCTATGAGCAAGTTTTCCCACTTGACAACACCTCAGCAGACACTGACTGGGTGGGAGAAATCTGGAATCCCTGGGAACATAAGCTCCCAGCCATTGTCTGCCCCACAGAAAGGAGCACAGAGCACTTTGATTTAGACCCCAGGCCTCTCTTAAAGGGATCCCCTGTATGGAAGTTAAAACCGTTCCACTCAGCTCTGTGGTTCTGACCCCAGGGTCTCTTAAAGTGATCATTGGTATGGAAGTTAGGGAAAATCCACTCTGCGCTTTGGTACTGACCCCAGGCCTTTCTTAAAGGGTTCTAAAGTATGGAAGTCAGGGCAAATCCATCCAGCACTTTGGTTCTGACCCCAGATCTCTCTTAAAGGGATCCCCGTTATGGAAGTCAGGGCAATTGCCTTCAAATGCTCTGGTACTGACCCCAGGCTCTCTTAAAGGGATCTCCTGTATGCAAGTCAGGGCAAATACACTCAGCACTCTGGTTCTGATCCCAGGCTCTCTTAAAGGGATCCCCGGTATGGAAGTCAGGGCAAATCCAATCTGCACTCTGATTCTCACCCCAGGCCTCTCTTAAAGGGATCTCCAGTATGGAAGTCAGGGCAATTGCCTTCAAATGCTCTGGTACTGACCCCAGGCTCTCTTAAAGGGATCTCCTGTATGCAAGTCAGGGCAAATCCACTCAGCACTCTGGTACTGACCCCAGGCTCTCTTACAGGGATCCCCGGTATGGAAGTCAGGGCAAATCCATTCTGTGCTTTGGTACTAACCTCAGGCCTCTCTTAAAGGGATTTCCGGTATGGAAGTTAGGGTAAATCCCTCAACGCTCTGATTCTCACCCCAGGCCTCTCTTAAAGGGATCCCTGGTATGGACGTTAGGACCATTTCACTCATCGCTCTGGTTCTGACATGGAAAAAGGTTATCCAGCTCCACGATGTAGTGAAAACAAATTTATTTTATTCTCTTCAATCGATACAGGGTAGAGGTTAAAATGCCAGCATAGAAGATATAGATGCTTGCGTTCTCAATGCGTTTCTGGTGTCTTAGTTACTATACCCGGGCAGCGCCAGGCTCTTCAACTAGTTAGAAATAAATTCCTAAAAACATTTAATTAGCAAATCACAATCATTTGGTCTAGGGAGGTAATGACTGTAGAATTACAATGGCCGTCAAGTTGTTTCACTGAGAAAAAACTATACTAGAATGTTAGGGCAGGAGGTTATGAGCATGTGCATTAGGAAATTCAGACAGAAAGCTGGACATTATGATTTAGTATCAATTTATCGAGTCTCCTGATAAGCCATACAGGCGAAACGCATCAAGGTACATGACTATACACGTGTATGGATAAGCACCATTTCTTCACCCAAACTAACTGTGTCCTCTGAGTATTTAGATGTGCTCAGAGATTTAGTTTCTGTTGATGCAGCTGCATGATTTGTGGCTGCTGGACAGCCTGAATACATGTGGGAATTCCCTAACAAACAGGCATTCCTCACATGCATTCAGCCTGTCCAGCAGCTACAAATCATGCAGCTGAGACGACGAAAATGAAATCTCCGAGCACGCCAGAATACTCGGAGGACACCCGAGCATGCTTGGGAAAACTAGAGGGACGAGTATACTCTCTCATCACTAATGCTTTGATATTATGTTTCATTTATGTTATGACTAGAGTTGAGCGATACCGTCCGATACTTCAAAGTATCGTATCGGATGGTATCGGCCGATCTTTAAAAAAAGTATCGGTATCGCCGATTCCGATACCGGAAGTCCCATTCAAGTCTATGGGACTTCCGGTATCGGAATAAGAAAAACCCTTTCCTGCCCTTGTACAGCCTCTCTGGAGTCTGTACGGGCCTTTCGGGGGGCTGTGCCGGCCTGCCAGGGGGTCTGTGCAGGCTCCGGTGGTCTGTGCCGGCCTGCCGGGGGGCTGTGCCGGCCTGCCGGTGGTCTGTGCAGGCTCCGGTGGGCTGTGCCGGCCTGCCGGGGGGCTGTGCCGGCCTGCCGGGGGGCTGTGCAGGCTCCGGGGGGCTGTGCCGGCCTGCCGGGGGGCTGTGCCGGCCTGCCGGTGGTCTGTGCAGGCTCCGGGGGGCTGTGCCGGCCTGCCGGGGGGCTGTGCCGGCCTGCCGGTGGTCTGTGCAGGCTTCGGGGGTCTGTGCAGGCATCGTCCGATGGAACTACAAGTCCCATCGGGCGATGCCTGCTACCATGACAGTGATTGACACATTAGCCAATGATGGGACAGTAATAGTCCTATCATCCGGCTAATGTGTTGAATGTAAAAAAAAAAAAAAAAAATTACATGCTACATACATACAACATGCATACTACATACATGCTACATTCATACTACATACATGCTACATACATGCTACATTCATACTACATAAATACTACATGCATACTACATATATACTACATGCATGCTACATACATACTGCATGCTACATACATACTACATGCTACATACATACTACATGCTACATACATACCACATATATACTACATACATACTACATACATACTACATGCATGCTACATGCATGCTACATGCTACATACATAACACATATATACTACATGCATGCTACATACATAGTACATGCTACATGCATGCTACATACATACTACATGCTACATACTACATATATACTACATGCATGCTACATACATACTACATACTACATACTACATATATACTACATGCATGCTACATACATACTACATGCTACATACATACTACATATATACTACATGCATGCTACATACATACTACATGCTACATACATACTACATATATACTACATACATACTACATACATACTACATGCATGCTACATACATACTACATACATACTACATGCTACATACATACCACATACATACTACATGCTACATACATTCATACATATATACTACATGCATGCTACATACATACTACATATATACTACATGCATGCTACATACATACTGCATGCTACATGCATGCTACATACATACTACATACATACTACATGCTACATACATACCACATATATACTACATACATACAATACATTCATACAATACATACATAGACATACAGTACATATAACATAGAGTAACATACTTACCAATACTTGTCACATTGTTCCCCGAAGCCATTGTCTTTTCCGGAATAAATATTAATATAACAAACCACAAAAATACTCACCCACGATCCGAAGCAGTCCACGAGTGTGTCCCACGACGATCTTGGGTAGAGAACTGCAGCATCAGCTGATGCTGCCGTTCTCTACGGGCTGCAGGAATCCAATGACGGAAGGTAGGTATCCTTCCGCACTGTATTCCTCCGCCACTTAAAAAAAAAAAAGTCCCTAGTCTCACTTTATGCCATTGCTGTGTGGGAAATATTTATTCCGGAAAAGACAATGGCTTCAGGGAACAATGTGACAAGTATTGGTAAGTATGTTACTCTATGTTATATGTACTGTATGTCTATGTATGTATTGTATGAATGTATTGTATGTATGTAGTATATATGTGGTATGTATGTAGCATGTAGTATGTATGTAGTATGTATGTAGCATGCATGTAGCATGCAGTATGTATGTAGCATGCATGTAGTATATATGTAGTATGTATGTAGCATGCATGTAGTATATATGTATGAATGTATGTAGCATGTAGTATGTATGTGGTATGTATGTAGCATGTAGTATGTATGTAGCATGCATGTAGTATATATGTAGTATGTATGTAGCATGTATGTAGCATGTATGTGGTATGTATGTAGCATGTAGTATGTATGTAGCATGCATGTAGTATATATGTAGTATGTATGTAGCATGTAGTATGTATGTAGTATGTATGTGGTATGTATGTAGCATGTAGTATGTATGTAGCATGCATGTAGTATGTATGTAGTATGTATGTAGTATGCATGTAGTATGTATGTAGCATGTATGTGGTATGTATGTGGTATGTATGTAGCATGTAGTATGTATGTAGCATGCATGTAGTATATATGTAGTATGTATGTAGCATGTAGTATGTATGTAGTATGTATGTAGTATGTATGTGGTATGTATGTAGCATGTAGTATGTATGTAGTATGCATGTAGTATGTATGTAGTATGCATGTAGTATGCATGTAGTATGCATGTAGTATGCATGTAGTATGTATGTAGCATGTATGTGGTATGTATGTGGTATGTATGTAGCATGTAGTATGTATGTAGCATGCATGTAGTATATATGTAGTATGTATGTAGTATGTATGTAGCATGTAGTATGTATGTAGTATGTATGTAGTATGTATGTGGTATGTATGTAGCATGTAGTATGTATGTAGCATGTAGTATGTATGTAGCATGCATGTAGTATATATGTAGTATGTAGTATGTATGTAGTATGTATGTGGTATGTATGTAGCATGTAGTATGTATGTAGCATGCATGTAGTATGTATGTAGCATGCATGTAGTATGTATGTAGTATGCATGTAGTATGCATGTAGTATGTATGTAGTATATATGTAGTATGTATGTAGCATGTATGTGGTATGTATGTAGCATGTAGTATGTATGTAGCATGCATGTAGTATATATGTAGTATGTAGTATGTATGTAGTATGTATGTGGTATGTATGTAGCATGTAGTATGTATGTAGCATGCATGTAGTATGTATGTAGCATGCATGTAGTATGTATGTAGCATGCATGTATGTATGTGGCATGCATGTAGCATGCATGTAGTATGTATGTAGTATGTATGTAGTATGTATGTAGCACGCAGCATGTATGTAGCATGTATGTAGTATGTATGTAGTATATATGTAGTATGTATGTAGCATGTAGTATGTATGTAGCATGTAGTATGTATGTAGTATTTTTTTTTTTAACATTTAACACATTAGCCGGATGATGGGACTACTACTGTCCCATCATTGGCTAATGTGTCAATCACTGTCATGGTAGCAGGCATCGCCCGATGGGACTTGTAGTCCCATCGGACGATGCTTGCACAGACCCCCGGACATCAGCACAGCCCCCCGGCAGGCCGGCACAGCCCCCCGGCAGGCCGGTACAGACCCCCACAGGGTGCACAGACCACCGGCAGGCCGGCACAGCCCCCCGGCAGGCCGGTACAGACCCCCACAGGGTGCACAGACCACCGGCAGGCCGGCACAGCCCCCCGGCAGGCCGGTACAGACCCCGGGCAGTCCACACAGCCCCCCGGCAGGCCGGCACAGCCCCCCGGCAGGCCGGCAGAGACCCCCGGAAGGCCCGAAATGACGGCGCATCATGATGCGCACACACCGCGCATCATGATGACGTCAGGCCGTCAATCAACTGAACTTCCGATTCCGATGCCGAATTCCGATATTGAAAAAATATCGGAAGTCGGTATCGGAATTCCGATACAGCAAGTATCGGCCGATACCCGATACTTGCGGTATCGGAATGCTCAACACTAGTTATGACACTGCCATATGAATTTGTCTGCAACTAAGGACATATCCGGTCTGGTTACCTCATTTGTTGTGTGTATAATCTTCATATATAGTATACCTATACCTACATAGGGCAATGTAGGACGTCCTAGGGACACCATTTTCATGTATATAGGGTGCCAACCTCTGTTGATTAGGCTTAGGTCCAGCAACTAGGATAATTAATAGGGTGCAGTTAATACTTTCCAGCTATAATTCCTATCTATTTTGCACAGTAACATACCTGGATTGATTATCCTTCTCCATTTTTTATATATTTTCCCCCTTCGTCATCTACTTTGCTGTAGTATTTGTTAGAGCAGACCTCTGTTCATAAAATGAGACAGTGGTAGTTTTTTGTGGCTATAACATGGTGGCTGTCTATGCTAGCACTGATGAGGGTGCACTAGAGGCATAACGTAGAGCCGCTGAGGAGCGGAGGCACCATTGTTGCATTATCCAGTTGCCAACCTCCGCTGTTTAGGCACGTTTTCAAGAAAGTATATTGATTAGGGTAAGTTTAAAGATCCAGGATTATTCATATCATTTTTATATTGTTAAACTGTGTGTCTTATATATTGTCAGTCCTATTTTATTCATTTATTGACTAATAAAGGTAATGTTTTTAATTAGGGGTTTACATACAGTATCTGAGCTACTATTTTGAGACCTCTTTGTTTCCTTACCAAATAATTATATTAAGGAAGACGTGCTCCACTAGTATTACTTCAGATTCCAGTGATGCTGAGGGAAAAGAGGTCGCTCGCACAGCAGTGTGCCTGTTCTTAATAACAATATTAGTATATCCAGATCACAGCGGTGGCGCTTCCTACTCCACATGCTCACCGGCTCCTGTTCTAACATTCTAGGACAAGTTTGTGTCAGTGTAACCAGGTGACGGCCATTTTAATTCTATAGTGATTACCTACTTAGATAAAACAATCATGATATTCTAATTAAATGTACGGTATCTAGATATTGATTTATTTATGACATTTCAATTTTTATTTTTTTTCTATTCCTGGAGAGTTATTTTAACTATCAATTGATACATTTCTGACTTTCCTGACTCTGGAGCAAGGAAGCAGTGAATATCTTACTTTCAGAGATTCTAGATGCAAGAAGTTAATAAAAGCTTGTTTGATCAAAAACACTTCAATAACATTTCTGGCATAAAAACGACTACCACTATCCATGAAAATGACAGGTGGTGTGGCACTTCCCATCCCAGCTTCTCACTAGCTCCACCCATTTTGGCAAAACTGCTTGAAACTGGCGTGAAAGCTCAAAAAGTCCCAAATTTATAGCTCAACTCCATGTTGTCCAAAATGTTGTGACTATCCAAACTGTTTTATGCTAGCTTTTTAGAATAAAACACGTTGATGTATTAGCCATATAGTCAACAGCACATTACCTAGGTTTGCAGCCATGCTGTTGTCTCAGAGTGGCTGCTTACTTAACTGACAATCATGTTACATAGTAAGTTACATAGTTACATAGGTTGAAAAAAGACCTAGGTCCGTCAAGTTCAACCCTTCTCCACCAATTGTACATTTCGTCACTAATTTAGCTATAACCCGCAATGTTATGTGTATCAAGGAAATTGTCCAGCCTTTTTTTAAAAGTTGTTAGAGTGTCTCCCATTCCTACCTATTGTGGTCGGCATTCCACAGTCTGACTGCGCTAACTGTAAAGAACCCATTCCTATTTAGCTGCCAGAATCGCCTTTCTTCCACTCATAATGAGTGGCCCCTAGTGCTCAGCATGGTCCTTGGAAGGAACAAGTCATGTGACAGTGTTTTGTACTGGCCACACATATATTTATACATGTAAATGAGATCCGCTCTGAGGCATCTTTTTTCTAAGCAAAACAAACCCAACTTTTCCAACTTCTCATTTGAGAGGCCTTTCATCCCTTGTAATAATCTAGTTGCCCATCTTTGAACTGATTCTATCTTCTGAATATCATTTTGAAAATGTGGAGCCCAAAACTGGATCCCTTATTCTAGATGTGGCCTCACCAGTGATTTATAAAGGGTTAATAATACGTTGGGATTGTGGGTTTTTATACATGGTAAAATCTTGTTTGCATTTGCAGCTGCTGCTTGGCATTGAGTACTGCTGCTCAGCTTACTTGTAACCAGAATACCCAAATCCTTCTCTTGATCTGTAGTCCCAAGTATATTCCCATTTAATATATATATACAGTAATAGGATAACTCCATCCTAGGTGCATTAAGTTACATTTATCTATATTAAGTCTCATTTGCCTAGTGTTTGCCCATTCAGTCATCTTATTCAGATCGTTTTGCAATATTGTAATGTCAAAGTCAGATTTTAACCCTTTTATGACAATGGACATACTATTCGGTCCAAGTGCCCTGGGACTTAATGCCCATGGACGGAATAGTACGTCATACGAGATCAGCCTCGCTCATGAGTGGAGTGCGGCTGATCGCGGCCGAGTGTCAGCTGATTTTCACAGCTGACACCCGGCACTAAGTGCCAGAGAGGTCACAGACCGCTCCCAGCACTTTAACCCCCGAAACACTGCGATCAAACACGATCGCAGCGTTCCGGGAGCCGGCAGAGGGGCTGTCAGCTGTGACAGCCTCTCTGCCTTTGGATCGGAGACCCCACGGCATGATGTAGGGTCCCGATCGCTCCCTTGGTAACCCGATGTTGTCATAACGACATCCGGGTTACTAGAGCTCAGAGACTTAAATAATTGTAAAAATACTTAAAAAAATAATAAAAAATAATTAAAAAATCAATATTTATTCTATCAATAAATCAATATTTGAATAAAAAAATCTATACATTAAAAGTACACATATTTACTATCCGCAACGACCCAACCTATAAAACTGTCCTACTAGTTAACACCTTTAGTGAACACCATTACAAAAAATGACAAGGCAAAAAAAACAATGTTTTATCATCATACCACCGAACAAAAAGTGTAATAACACGCGATCAAAAAGAGGGATATAAATAAACGTGGTGCCGCTGAAAATGTCATCTTGTCCCACAAAAGCAAGCCGCCATAAAGCTCCATCAGCAGAAAAATAAAAAAGCTATAGCTCTCAGAATAAATCCAAGCAAAAATAATTATTTTTTTCTATAAAATAGTTTTTATTGTATAAAAGCGCCAAAACTTAAAAAAATATAAATGAGGTATCTCTCTCATCGTAGTGACCAGAAGAATAAAACCACTTTATCAATTTTACCACACACAGAACGGTATAAATGTCTCCCCAAAGAAATTCATGAATTGCTGGTTTTTGTTCATTCGGCCTCCCAAAAATCAGAATAAAAGAGATCAAAAAATGTCATGTGCCCAAAAATGGTACCAATAAAAACGTCAATTTCTCCCGCAAAAAACAAGACCTCACATGACTCTGTGGGTTAAAATATGGAAAAATTATAGCTCTCAAAATGTGGTGATGCAAAAACTATTTTTTGCAATAAAAAGCATTTTTTAGTGTGTGACAGCTGCCAAACATAAAAACCCGCTATAAAACCCACTATAAATAGTAAGTCAAACCTCCCTTTATCACCCCCTTAGTTAGGGAAAAATAATAAAATTAAAACAATGTATTTATTTCCATTTTCCCTTTAGGGATAGGGATAGGGTAAGGGTTGGGACTAAAGTTAGGGTTAGGGTTGGGGCTAAAGATAGGTTAAAGGTTGGGGCCAAAGTTGGGGTTAGGGTTGGGGCTAAAGTTAGGGTTGGGGCTAAAGTTAGGGTTAGGTTTGGGGCTAAAGATAGGTTAAAGGTTGGGGCCAAAGTTGGGGTTAGGGTTGGGGCTAAAGTTAGGGTTGGGGCTAAAGTTAGGGTTAGGTTTGGGGCTAAAGTTAGGGTTAGGGTTGGGGCTAAAGTTAGGGTTAGGGTTGGGGCTAAAGTTAGGGTTAGGGTTGGGATTAGGGTTAGGTTTGTGGTTAGGCTTATGGTTACTGTTGGGTTTAGGGTTACAGGTGTGTTGGGGTTAGGGTTGGAGTTAGAATTGGGGGGTTTCCACTATTTAGGCACATCAGGGGCTCTCCAAACGCGACATGCGTCTGATCTCATTTCCAGCCAATTCTGTGTTGAAAAAGTAAAACGGTGCTGCTTCTCTTCCAAGCTCTGCCATGCGCCCAAACAGTTTTTTACTCCCACATATGGGGTATAAGCATACTCAGGACAAATTGCACAAGAACTGTTGGTGACCAGTTTCTCGTGTTACCCTGGAAAAATTAAAAAATTGGGGGCGAAAAGATAATTTTTGTGAAAAAAATAAGCTTTTTTATTTTTATGGCTCTACATTACAAATTTCTGTGAAGCACTTGGGGGTTCAAAGTGCTCACCACACATCTAGATAAGTTCCTTAGGGGGTCTACTTTCCAAAATTGGTTCACTTGTGGGTAGTTACCACTGTTTAGGCACATTAGGGGCTCTCTAAATGCGACATGGCGTCCGATCTCAATTCCAGCCAATTTTGTATTGAAAAAGTCAAAAGGTGCTCCTTCGTTTCTGAGCCCTGTCGTGCGCCTAAACAGTGGTTTACCTGCATATATTGAGTATCATCGTACTCAAGACAAATTGTAGAACAACTTTTGGGGTCCAATTTCTGCTGTTACCCTTGGTAAAATAAAAAAAAATGTATATGAATTAATTTTTATGTGAAAAAAAGTTAAATGTTCATTTTTTCAAAACATTCCAAAAATTCCTGTGAAGCACCTGAAGGGTTAATAAACTTCTTGAATGTAATTTTGAGCACCTTGAGGTTGCAGTTTTTAGAATGGTGTCACATTTGGGTATTTTCTGGGTATTTTCTATCATACAGACCCCTGAAAGTGAATTCAAATGAGTTGTGGTCCCTAAAAAAATGGTGTAAAAATGAGAAATCGCTGGTCAACTTTTAACCCTTATTATGTCCTAACAAAAAAAAGTTGGTTACAAAATTGTGCTGATGTAAAGTAGACATGTGGGAAATGTTATTTATTAACTATTTTGTGTGACACAGTACTTCTCTGTTTTAAGGCATGAAAATTCAAAGTTGGAAAAATTGTGAAATTTTCGGCAAATTTCCATTTTTTTCACAAACAAGTCATATCAAAGAAATGTTACCACTATCATGAAGTACAACATGTCACAAGATAACAATGTCAGAATCACCAGAATCCATGGAAGCATTCCAGAGGTATTACCTCATAAAGGGGCAGTGGTCAGAATTGTAAAAATTGGACTGGTCATTAACATGCAAACCACCCTTTGGGGTAAAGGGGTTAATATAATACATAGTTTGGTGTTGTCAGCAAAGACTGACACTTTAAGGTACTGTCACATTTAGGCCTCTTTCACACTTCCGTTTTTTACCATCAGTCAAAATCCGCCAGGTTTTGAAAAAAACGCATCGGCAATTTTTTTTTGCGGATCCATTTTTTTCCCATTGACTTTCATTGGCGGATCTTGACGGATTGCCATCCGTTGCATCCATTTTTGTGCGGATCCGCCATAATGTTGCTGTCCGTTAACATCCTCAAAGATTTCCAAACGGAGCTTGCAACGTTTTCTTGGCCGGCAGATCCTCCAGACACTGATTTAACCCGAAATTCTGTCTGGGTGCCGGACAAAAAAAAAAAATATTCTCTCTCTCTCTCCCCTTCCCGGCCAGCGGTTCCTTTAAATTTCCTCATTTTGCGGATCTGTCAAAAAACGGATCCTGTGGCATCCGCTCACATCAGTTAAGAACGGATCCGCTTCTCCGCCTTTTTGGCGGATTTTAACTGACACAAAAAACTGTGCGAAAAAAAAAGTGCGAAAGAGGCCTTAGCGATGCACCAGCGATCCCGACCAGCGATATGATATGGTCAGGATCGCTGGTACATCGCTAAGTGGTCGCTAGTGAGCTGCCACACAGGCAGATCTCACCAGAGACATCGCAGGGGTCGCTACTTACCTGTCAGACGAGGCGATCCTGACGTCCTCCCGCACGCGTCCACGCGTCGCTCGTCTCCACAGCAGGAAGCTGACGATGAGAAACGGTCCAGGACATTCTCGCGCAATCAGCGATAACCAGCGGGGGAGCGGTCGGAGGTAAGTATCAGACATAGCGATATCGCTAGCAATATCGCTATAACGTCACAAAAAACAGTGACGTTATAGCGATATTGCTAGCGATATCGCTTAGTGTGACAGGCCCTTTACTCTCATTCCCATCCACAAGATCATTAATAGAGAGGTTACAAAGAATTGGTCCTATCACAGATCCCTGTGGTACCCCACTGCTGACTATATCCTATTTAGAGAACATATCATTTATGACAACTCTGTGTTTCTGGTCATTTAGCCAATTCCTTACTCACCTGCATATACTGTCGTTTCTCACAGCTCTTGCTTCTGTAGCTTAAGTATAAGGCTATTAAGTGGAACTGCATCAAATGGAGTAGCAGGCTTTCCAATCTCCTCACAGTGCTCTGAAACTGGCTGAGCTTCTGTCCATGTTGCAGAGGCAAAATTGCCTCTGCAAGCAGCCTGGAAAAATACAAAGTTTGAACCAGCAATACAACCATGCCAATTGTCTATAAACCTTTAAAAAAAAGCTAAACAAAATGTAATACAAGTCAATCTTTATTGCAGTATTAGTTACATGATTAAAACCAATTAAAAATACAGAGAATAATCATGTTAATAAATGACATAATAACATGATAATAAAGCTCAGATAACATTATATTAATATAGGTAAGAGCTTCCACAACGATAAATAAGCTATAGGTGCATACATGCAAATGATCAAAAATAATATAATCCATGAGAATACAGACAAGATCTATTGGTACAAGTGCTTACATATATAGAAATATATAGAAAACCATACAAAGGATGCAAGGAATACAAGGATGTAGGTGCCAGAACATTTAGCAATAAATCACTACTTATGGACCATGTTTGACAACGAACCAGGCATAGAAGACTCACAGGCAAGGTAGATAAAGTATATAGTAATTGCCCGAGCTACATATGGAAGGTAGTCTACCACATAAGTACCCGACACACGTTTCGCCGTTACGTCCTCATATGGTGAATCAAACCACTGGTCTGAACTGCAGGAAGCTGGAGGGCCATTTGGAGCAGCCCAATGCTGAAGATGGAAAATTAGAACAGCCCTTTAACCAAAATCTATATGCATACTCTACAAAGGTTATACTCAGCTTGCAAAAATCAGCAGGATTCCCTTCCATAGGGGAATTATAATGAATAATAAATGATATATTGCACACTAAAAGGTCCATTTACTTTCAATCTACAGATCTACTGCATTACACTGAATGTGACTATTTAGATCAATGGTATACAGTAGCAGGGACACTCAAACTGTGCAGCTGTCCTGCTTCTGCTAGATGTTGGAGAGGCCCAGAGAGGAGGCAGGGTTCATAAAAGTGATCATATGTGCAGAGTCTTTCAATTACATACAATCTATCTAGCTTAGCAACATAATTCACTAATTTTGGAATGTTTCATTAGGTGGCAAAAAAAGGAAAATTGAGAAATATTTTTAATTTTTAATTTTAGTAAGGACTTCTATTATAAATGGTAAGACCCAGATGTGAACTTGGTCTGTCTGATGAGGCCTGGTCACCATCTTCATATGTCTAACGGAGCTCCAGTGGAAAAAAAAGTTTGAGGAGCCTTGATATTTTTTACATAGAATAAATGAAATGCTCATATTTCATGAAAAAAATATCTGTCCAGCTATGTGCATATCAATGAGACATGAGAAGATAGAGTATATAATATGACACCTTCTCAATCAGGAATAAGTGGCTTCGATGGTGCCTATTCAGCATCACTTTAGGTTTAACGTATCTTTTCATGAGTGTCATGTCGCAAGCTAGATAAAGGTGGATTATGGCTTTAAACATTAAAGCAAAAAAGCTAAGGTGTGGGTATAAAAGTAATATCTCTTACAAAACGTTGGCTACAGATATGACATATAGTTATTAAACTTTTTTATCAGACTCCAGCGATTTTGACTTTCCGGTAATTTGCAAACAGACAATATCATATCCAGTAGGAAAGCTTAGCATTAATTGCAGCCTCCTATTGGGTAATGCAGGGAATGTCAGGTCCGTTAATGCTCAGCAATACGCAAAACTGATCTGTTTGGTCATAGATTAAAATTAATGAATATGAGGAAAATTGTTGAAGCAACAGCCATCTACTACATTTAGGCTGTGTTCACACACAGCATTTTTTAGCGGTTTTTACCGTGGTTTTCACTATAAAACCGCTATAAAACCGCTAAAAATAAGCTGCACAGTCATTTCTATGCATTTTGCGCTTGTTGTGCACATTGATGCGTTTTTTACCGCAAAAAAACTGCATCGCGGTAAAAAACGCAGCATGCTCATTAATTTTGCGGATTTTTCCGCGGTTTAGGCTTCTCCCATGCTTTTAGAAACCGCTGCGGAAAAAAACGCATCAAAAACGCATCAAAAACCGCCGCGGAAAAATAGGTGCGGTTTCTGGTAAGGGATTCAGGTTTTTGTGCAGAAATTTTCTGCAATGTGTGCACTTAGCCTTAAGGCGTACTTCATAAGCACCACCACATTTTTAGCTATATGTCCCTGCAGCTGAATATCATGCTGTTATAAAAGGAATAGTTACCATTGCTAATTCATAACTAGATGTATATCCTACAAAGGGAAAAGTCAAAAAGGATCCAAGGTGTTCTAATCCTGAAGGACTTGTGTAGATAAACTGTTCTTTAATTAAATGTCTTAAACATAACGCGTTTCGGAGCTGCTTGCTCCTTCCTTAAATTTGGCTCCTTTTTCAGTCATTTAACTGTCATTTGAGATAGAAGCAAGCAGCTCTGAACCACGTTATATTTTAGACTTTTAAATAAAGAGCTGCTTTTCTATAGTAGTCCTTATGAATCACTACAACTTGGATCTTTTTTGTCTTTTCCCTGTGGAGGATATTCATCCAGTTTTTAATCTAGGACAGCAACCCCGACTGGCTAGCATGCAGAATATCTGAAATCGAGCAGCACTCCATAAGCAACAATCCATGCAATTCTAAAAGTTTTGCCTTCTTAGCACAACTATACAAGGTTAGCCTTGCTGATTTTATTAACCAATTTAATCACTTTGAAAGATTGATCCTTTAAGTACATTTTTCTGTCCTACACTTTCTGGCAAATTTTCATAATTTATAACTACAAACGCTATAAATAACAAGGTTTACACAAAATCACAGAAGAAAACAATCTTCATGACACATATCTCCCCTCATATACCATGCCAGTGACCCTGTCACAACATATACAGTAGATGTCTCTGGTTACTATAGTATTAGTTATATAAAAACAATAATAGATGTGGAGAACGACTAGTCATTTGCCTGTTAAGACACTTTTTGCTAATAAAAGGAATCAGATCCTGTTCCTCCTCCTCTTCCTCAGCCTCCACCTCCTCATTGTTACCCAATCTGCACTGAGCAGATGAGATGAGGCTGGGCTAGGTAGTATCTATCTGTCTCATGTCATTCGCCATCTCCACCTGGTCTGCATGCAAAGCTTCATGTTTAATGGTCAGCAGCAACTTTTTAAGTTGGCACAAAAGCGGGATTGTTGCACTGACGATGGAGTCATTGCTGCTTACCATCTTTGTGAAGTCCTAAAAGTCTTCGAGAACGGCACAAATATCAGACATCCATGCCCGCTCTTCAGTTGTTATATGTGGAGGCTGACCAGAATACCAACGGGTGTGTCGGAGCTACTATTCCAAAACTGGCCTCTGCTGCTTACAAAGCTTTGCCAGCATGTGCAGTGTGGAGTTCAAGCACGTGGTCACGTCACACACCAGTCAGTGAGCTTTCACTTGCATGCGCTGCTGCAGCATTACCAAAGCGGCAGGAGCTGTAGTTGACTTACAGAAATGGGCACTGACGCATCGTAGTTTGACCAGAAGTTGTGGAAAATATTGGTTGGCTTTCAGAAACTGCTGATCTGCCAAGTTGATCACATGAGCCAAGCATGGTATATGTATGAGCTTGACAAGCTTCACAGCCGTCACTGGTTTATGCCCATTATTATACACGACCATGCCTGGTTCTAGATTCAGCGACAAGAGCCACAGATCTGTCTGGTCTGTTATTCCTTTCAAGAACTCTGACTCGGTGTGTGGTTTTTCTCATAGACAAATTAGCTTCTGCAGAGACTGTTGCCTTTTCATTGAGGCAGTGCTGCAAAGCTTCCAGATTCCAACTCATGCAGACGACATACTCTGAGATAGCACATCAGAGACGGAGGATGAGGAGGAGCAGGGGGTGCAGAAACTGATGGAGGAGGTGGAAGAGATCCTGATAGAAATAGGGTCAGCAATTTTCAGTGTCGGTAGCGCATGTACCGTGCATCTCTGGCCACAAGTGCTTGTCCAGGTGTCGGTCATTAAGTTTACATACACAGTAACTGCATTGGTAAAGGCACAGGTGATGTTCCTGGACACATTTTGATACAAGGCGGGGACACTACATCGGGAGAAACAGCGACTGGAGACCGAGTACAGAGGCACCAAGTTTGTACACCCACAGCAGAACAAGTTTTGTTTTTTATTTCAAATCAACAAAATTTCACAAAAACAAGTTATCCAGTATATATGACAATAGTCTAATTTTGAAAAGCTAAATTTGTACACCTGTTTAAGGCCATTTTTGGTTTATATTTCAAACCAAATAAATTCCACACAAAGCAGGTTCTACAGTATATATATGACAATAGTCAATTTTTGGAACAAAAATATTTTGTGAACTGTACCAAGCCAAGCAGATTTTAAAAATTTTAACCCACCATAACTTTAAACAAAGCACGGTACACTGTATGGATGACTGATTGAATCCATAAAAAAATGTTAAACGCCTTTTTTGAGTCTTACATACCACCGAAATGTAACAGAAAGCACCTAATACTGTATAGATGATTAAATGAATTCAGACAAATTTTTAAACGTTTTTTGGAGTCTTATATACCTCCAAAATGTCATGGAAAGCACCAAATACTATATGGATGTCTAAATGAATACAGATAATTTTTAAACGCTTTTTTGAAGTCTTATATACCACTGAAATGTCACCGAAAGCACCTAATGCACTGTGGATGACTAATTGAATACAGACAAATTTTTAAATGCTTTTTTCAAGTCTTATATACCACAGAAATGTAACAGAAAGCACCAAATACTATATGGATGTCCAATTGAATACAGATACATTTTTAAATGCTTCCTTGGAGTCTTACAGTATATATCACTGAGATGTCTCTTAACCCCTTCACACCCGAGCCTGTTTTTGCCTTCGTGACCGGGCCAATTTTTTCAATTCTGACCAGTGTCACTTTATGAGGTCATAACTCTAGAACGCTTCAACGGATCCTACTGATTCTGACATTGTTTTCTCATGAAATATTGTACTTCATGATGGTGGTAAAAAATTTTAGATATGATCTGCGCTTATTTGTTAAAAAAATCAAAATTTGGCAAAAATTTAGAAAATTTTGCAATTTTCAAACTTTTAATTTTTATGCCCTTAAATCAGAGAGTGATATCGCACAAAATAGTTAATAAATAACATTTCCCACATGTCTACTTTACATCTGCACAATTTTGGAAACATAATTTTTTTTTTAGGAAGTTATAAGGGTTAAAAGTTGACCAGCGATTTCTCATTTTTACAACAAAATTTGCAACACCATTTTTTTTAGGGACCACCTCACAATTGAAGTGAGTTTGAGTGGTCAATATGACAGAAAATACCCAAAAGTGACACCATTCTAAAAACTGCACCTCTCAATGTACTCAAAACCACATTCAAGAAGTTTATTAACCCTTCAGGTGCTTCACATGAATGAATGGAATATGGAAGGAAAAAATAAACATTTAACTTTTTTTCGCAAACATTTTACTTCAAAACCATTTTTTTTATTTTCACAAGTGTAAAAAGAGAAAATGAACCACAAAATTTTTTGTGCAATTTCTTCCGAATACGCCAATACCCCGTATGTGGGGCTAAACCACTGTTTGAGCACACGGCAGAGCTCAGAACGGAAGGAGTGCCGTTTGACTTTTTCAATGCAGAATTGGCTGGAATTGAGATCGGATGCCATGTCACATTTGGAGAGCACCTGATGTACCTAAACAGTGGAAACCCCCCACAAGTGACCCCATTTTGGAAATTAGACCCCCCCAAGGGACTTATCTAGATGTGTGGTGAGCACTTTGAACCCCCAAGTGTTTCACTAAAGTTTATAATGTAGAGCCGTGAAAATAAAAAAAATCATTTTTTTTCCACAAAAATGATCTTTTAGCCTCCAATTTTTATTTTCCTAAGGGAAACAGGAGAAATTGGACCCCAAAAGTTGTTTTCCAATTTGTCCTGAGTACGTTGGTACCCTATATGTGGGAGAAAACTACTGTTTGGGCACACGGTGGGGCTCAGAAGGGAAGTAGTGACGTTCTGAAATGCAGACTTTGATGGAATGGTCTGCGGGTGTCATGTCGCGTTTGTAGTGCCCCTGATGTACCTAAACAGTGGAAATCCCCCACAAGTGACCCCATTTTGGAAACTAGACCCCCCCAAGGAACTTATCTAGATGTGTGGTGAGCACTTTGAACCCCCAAGTGTTTCACTAAAGTTTATAATGTAGAGGCGTGAAAATAAAAAAAATCATTTTTTTTCCACAAAAATGATCTTTTAGCCCCCAATTTTTATTTTCACAAGGGTAACAGGAGAAATTGGACCCTAAGAGTTGTTGTCCAATTTGTCCTGAGTACTCTAGTACCCCATATGTGGGAGAAAACTACTGTATGGGCACACGTCGGGGCTCGGAAGGGAAGTAATGACGTTCTGAAATGCAGACTTTGATGGAATGGTCTGCGGGCGTCATATTGCATTTACAGAGCCCCTGATGTACCTAAACAGTGGAAACCCCCAATTCTAATTCCAACCCTAACCCCAACACACCCCTAACCCTAA
This sequence comes from Dendrobates tinctorius, assembly GCF_039654945.1. Lineage (NCBI taxonomy): Eukaryota > Metazoa > Chordata > Amphibia > Anura > Dendrobatidae > Dendrobates > Dendrobates tinctorius. The sequence goes on from NW_027361714.1 coordinate 41,142,657, forward strand.
TCTCAGCCCTAACCATAACCCTAACCACAAACCTAACACCAACACACCCATAACCTTAATCCCAGCCCTAACCCTAGCCCTAACCCTAGCCCTAACCCTAACCCTAGCCCTAGCCCTAGCCCTAACCTGTGTACCTGCTTTTTTTTTTCTTCACTTTTTTTATTTTTGTGACAAGATCGCTGCCCTGCGATCTGACTCATAGTAATGCCACTTCTCCTCTGATCTCACACTGACAGATGATCAGAGGTGAAGCAGCGTTACTATGTGACAAGATCGCTGCCTGGCACATAGTAACGCGACTTCTCCTCTGATCTCACACTGACAGATGATCAGAGGTGAAGCAGCGTTACTGTGTGACAAGATCGCTGCCTGGCACAGCTGTGCCAGGCAGCGATCATCTGTGCCCGGCAGCGATCTAGTCACACAGTAACGCTGCTTCACCTCTGATCATCTGTCAGTGTTAGATCAGAGGAGAAGCCGCGTTACAATGAGAGATCGCCGGGAAACAAGCAGCTTTCCCAGCGATCGCTCCCATTGGCTGCTGTGACGCTGACGTCATCAGGACCTAAACCAATCAGGTCTCGATGACGTCGGGGGTCCCAGCATGCATTGTGCACCGGACATGCATTGTGCACAAAGCCCAGGAAGCGCCAACGTTTATCTACAGTGGGCGGTCAGGAAGCGGTTAAAGCAGATAATACTCTATGGATGACAAATTGAATACAGACAAATTTTTAAATGCTTTTTTTGAGTCTTATATACCAACGAAATGTAACAGAAAGCACCTAACACTCTATCGATGACTAAATGAATTAGGACCAATTTTTCAACAAATTTTCAAATGCTTTTTTAGAGTCTTATATACCACCGACATTTAACAAAAAAACACCTAATACTGTATGGATGACTAACTGAATACAGACAAATTTTTCAATTTTTTTTGGAAACTTATATACCTCCAAAATATAACAGGAATCACCTAATACTCTATAGATAACTTTGCTTTATTAGAGTATTTGAAATGTCACAGAAAGAACCAAATACTACATGGATGACTAATTTTACAGACAATTTTTAAATAATTTTTCAGAGTCATATATGACACCAAAATAGAAGAAAGCACCTATTATTGTATAGATGATTAAATGAATATAGACAAATTTTAAAATTCTTTTTGGAGTCTTATATACCACCAAAATGTCATAGAAAACTCCAAATACTATGTAACATAGTGACATAGTATCATAATTATTAAGGTTGAACGAAAACTTTAAGTCCATCTAGTTCAACCCATATCCTATCCTAACTTGCCCTAACATGTTGATCCAGAGGAAGGCAAAAAAAAACCCATGTGGCAAACAGTAAGCTTCACATTGGGGAAAAAAATTCTTTCCTTGACTCCACATACGGCAATCAGACTAGCTCCCTTGATCAGCGCAATATCAAGGAACTAGTGAATATAACCTGTAATATTATACTTTTCAAGAAAGGCATTCAGACCCTTCTTAAATTTTAGTAGGGAATCTGTTATGATTGAGTCACCGTAGGAGGCAAAAACAGAAATGCTAGCTAAGTACAGAAAACCAGAGAAGTTGGCAGCTATCGGATTGCAGACCCCTGAACTTATCAACACAACTAGCAGTAGCCGTGGGTGGTTCCTACGATGCCCTAGACCCCTCGATCACTGCCGGAGATATAAATAGGCCTAAAGAAAGAAAGGGGAAATCTAAACTGCCCCAGAGCAGACCCCAAAGCAATAGGCAGCCCCCCACAAATAATGACGGTGAAGCAAGATGAAAACACAAACACAGACAGAAAGATAGGCTGAGCAAAGACGGGGCCCAAACTAACTATATAGAAAAGGACAGGAAGGCTGCTGTCTGCAATCCATGAAAAACCCTATGAAAATAAGAGCCAACAGGCTGACAGTGAAAAATGCCCTGAAGACGCTAGGCCTCAAAAAGCTATCAGGCATATACTGAAGACAGAGCTACAGGCAAAAGGAGATTCAGCTCACCCCAGCAGGGAATGGCAGAATCCAGAAAAGAAAGGAAAACAAAAACTAAACACAAATGCAACAGGCAAAGCAAAAAACTTAGCTTTAGGAGAGCAGGAATCAGACTGGTGTCCTAGGAGTCCACAGAGAAATCACCCGCAGGGCAGAATGGGCGAGGCAGCCTTATATCCAGTCTGTGACTCCACTCAGCCAGTCATCATCATTAGTCTCAGGTGTTGATAATCAGGCTCACTACCTTTCCTTACCAGAAGAGGGAGTTCCCCGGGCCTCAGTGATGAAGGGGAAAATGAACTCACAACAGTACCTCCCCCTTGAGGAGGGGTCACCGAACCCTCAACCACGCCACCAGGGCGATCAGGGTGTGCCCGATGAAAGGCACGCACCAATCTTTTGGCATGAACATCAGAGGCAGAGACCCAGGAATTATCCTCCTGACCATAACCCTTCCACTTAACCAAATACTGGAGTTTCCATCTAGCCAGACGAGAATCCAGTACTTTCTCTACCACATATTCCACGTTACCTTCAACCAATACAGGGTCTGGAGGCGCCACCCCTGGAACAACAGGTTCAACAAACCTCTTCAACAAAGACTTATGGAACACATTATGGATTTTAAATGTGACAGGAAGAGCCAAACAAAAAGAGACCGGATTAATAATCTCCAAAATCTTGTAAGGTCCAATAAATCTAGGCTTAAACTTAGGAGAAGCCACCTTCATAGCAATATTTTTTGATGATAACCACACCATATCACCAACCTTAAACTGGGGACCAATGGTCCTATGTCGGTTGGAAAACCGCTGGGCCTTTTCCTGGGAGAGAGATAACTTATCCACCACTTGGTCCCAGATCTGGTGCATTCTCTCCACCACAGTGTCAACACTTGGGCAGGCAGACGGCTCCACCTGCCCTGAAGAAAATCGAGGATGAAACCCAAAGTTACAAAAAAAAGGTGACATCAAAGTGGCAGAACTAGCTCTATTATTTAAAGCAAATTCGGCCAAGGGCAAAAATGAAACCCAATCATCCTGATCAGCGGAAATAAAACATCTCAAATATGACTCCAATGTCTGGTTTGTTCTCTCTGTCTGCCCATTGGTCTGAGGGTGAAAAGCAGAGGAGAAGGACAACTGAATTCCCAGCTTGGAACAGAAAGTTCTCCAAAATCTAGACACAAACTGAACTTCTCTGTCCGATACAATGTTCTCAGGAATCCCGTGCAAGCGAACCACCTGTTGCAAAAACAGGGGCACCAACTCAGAGGAAGATGGCAACTTAGGGAGTGGTACAAGATGAACCATCTTAGAGAACCTATCACAAATCACCCAAATAACAGTCATCCTTTGAGAGACAGGCATATCAGAGATGAAATCCATTGAAATATGGGTCCATGGCCTCTTGGGGACAGGCAAAGGCATCAACAACCCACTAGAGCGAGAACACGATTTAGACCGGGAGCACGTCCCACAGGACTGCACAAAATTCGTGACATCACGAGACAAGAAGGGCCACCAAAAAGACCGACTCACCAGATCTCTAGTACCAAAAATACCTGGATGACCAGCCAAAGCAGAGCAATGCACTTCAGACATCACTCTCTTCTTCCACTGGTCAGGAACATACAACTTTCCACTGGGACAACGCTCAGGTTTGTCCTCCTGGAACTCTTCCAGAGCACGTCTCAAATCGGGCGAGATGGCAGAAAGAACTACCCCTTCGCCTAAGATGGTAGCAGGCTTGGTCACCACAGGAGAATCAGCAAAGAAGCTCCTAGAGAGGGCGTCTGCCTTGACATTCTCAGTTCCAGGAAGAAAAGAAACCACAAAATCAAAACGTGTAAAAAACAAGGCCCACCTAGCCTGTCTAGGATTCAAGCGCTTAGCCGACTCTAGATAAATAAAATTCTTGTGGTCGGTGAGGACCACGACTTGATGCTTAGCTCCCTCCAACCAATGTCTCCACTCCTCAAATGCCCATTTCATGGCCAACAGTTCCCGATTCCCCACATCATAGTTACGTTCAGATGGAGAGAACTTTCGGGAAAAGAAAGCACAGGGATTCATTTTAGATGTTACAGGATCCTTTGGGACAAAACAGCTCCTGCACCAATCTCAGAAGCATCCACCTCTACCTGGAACGGAAGTGAGACATCAGGTTGCCGCAACACCGGGGCGGAGGTGAATCTTCGCTTCAGCTCCTGAAAGGAAGAAACAGCCTCCGGAGACCAATTCAACACATCAGCACCCTTCTTAGTCAAATCAGTTAATGGCTTGGCAATACTAGAAAATTTTGCTATAAATTTCCGATAAAAATTAGCAAAACCCAAAAACTTCTGGAGGGCCTTCAAAGAAGTGGGCTGAACCCAATCGTAAATGGCCTGTACCTTGGCCGGGTCCATTTCAATAGTTGACGGAGACAAAATAAATCCCAAAAAAGAAATCCTCTGTACTCCAAAAAGGCATTTAGATCCTTTGACATACAGGGATTTCCCCCTCAAGATCCGGAACACAGTCCGAATATGTTCCACATGAGAATCCCAATCCTTGGAGAAAATCAAAATATCATCCAGATAGATAATCAAAAATTTATCGACAAAATCTCGGAAAATATCGTTCATGAAACACTGGAAGACAGAAGGGGCATTAGTGAGCCCAAAAAGGCATCACCAGGTACTCAAAATGTCCCTCCGGAGTATTAAACGCCGTCTTCCATTCATCCCCATGCTTAATGCGAATAAGATTATACGCCCCCTGAGGTCAAGCTTGGTAAACCAGCAAGCACCTTTAACTCTGGAGAATAGATCCGAAATCAGGGGTAACGGATACTGATATTTAACAGTAATTTTGTTGAGGGCACGATAATCAATACAAGGTCTTAATGATTCATCCTTTTTGGCTACAAAAAAAAACCCGGCACCTAAGGGTGACGAGTATGGTCTAATGTGACCCTTCTCCAACGCCTCCTTAATATAGGATCGCATAGCCTCGTGCTCGGGTACAGATAAATTGAAGAGCCGACCCTTGGGAAATTTACACCCCGGGCTCAGCTCAATTGCACAGTCATAACTCCTATGAGGAGGCAGAGACGCAGACTCATTCTCACTGAATACATCATAAAAGTCCGCCAAATAATCAGGAACATCATGCGACTGAGAAGAGGTGGAAAACACCGGAGCCTCATTAAAGGCACACCGACAACCCCAACTCACCACAGACACAGATTTCCAATCCAAAACTGGATTATGAATTTGTAACCAGGGAAACCCCAGAACAATGGTATCATGCAGATTATGCAACACCAAAAACCTGCAATTTTCTTGATGGTTTGGGGCGACCCGCATTACCACCTGGGTCCAAAATTGAGGTTTATTTTTAGCCAAAGGAGTAGCATCAATCCCCCTCAAAGGGATGGGCGTCTGCAGAGGTGTCATAGGAAATCCACAACGTTTAGCAAAATCCAAGTCCATTAGATTTAGGGCTGCCCCCGAATCCACAAAAGCCTTGGCGGAAAATGTGGACAGGGAGCAGATCAGAGTAATAGCAAGAAGAAACTTAGGTTGAACACCACCAACAGAAAACGTGTGTGCAAAGCGTTTCTCTCGTTTAGGACAGACAGAAATAATATGCGAGGCATCTCCACAGAAAAAACACAACTTATTACGCCTTCTGAACTCCTGACGCTGCTCTCTGGACAAAACTCTATCACATTGCATAGGTTCAGACATTTGTTCAACAGTTGGCAACACCTCTCGTGCAGTTTTGCGTTCGCGCAAACGCCGATCAATCTGAATGGCTAATGACATAGAATCGTCCAGACCAGAGGGAACAGGAAATCCCACCATATTATCCTTTATGGCCTCTGACAAACCCCTCCGAAAGAGAGCAGCCAAGGCATTATCATTCCAGGTAGTAAGTACCACCCACTTTCGGAATTTTTGACAGTACAATTCTGCAGAATCTCGACCCTGGTTGAATGCCAGCAGGGTCTTTTCAGCCTGATCAATGGCATTAGGTTCGTCATACAACAACCCCAAGGCTTGAAAGAATGCGTTCACATTAGTCAGAATAGGATCATCTGGTTTCAAAGAAAACGCCCAATCCTGGGGATCGCCACGCAGCAAAGAGATGACAATTTTAACCTGCTGCGCGGAGCTCCCTGATGAGTTGGGCTTCAAGGCAAAAAATAGTTTACAATTATTTTTGAAATTCAAAAATTTAGATCGATCCCCAAAAAATACATCAGGTGTAGGAATCTTTGGTTCAGCAGCATGTGAATGAGCAAGGTAGGCGGAAATTCCCCGCACTTCCGCAGCGAGCTGCTCCACACGATCAGACAATTGCTTTATCTCCATTGAGAGAAAAAAAAATTCCCCCTACGGCCTCAGAGATATAGAGGAAAAAATATACACACTTTTTTTTTTTTTTTTTTTTTTACAATTCTTTCCTGCTACTGAGTACCCTAGGATCTGCGGTACGGCGGGTGATTCTGTTATGATTGAGTCACCGTAGGAGGCAAAAACAGAAATGCTAGCTAGGTCCAGAAAACCAGAGAAGTTGGCAGCTATCGGATTGCAGACCCCTGAACTTATCAACACAACTAGCAGTAGCCGTGGGGGGTTCCTACGATGCCCTAGACCCCTCGATCACAGCCGGAGATATAAATAGGCCTAAAGAAAGAAAGGGGAAATCTAAACTGCCCCAGAGCAGACCCCAAAGCAATAGGCAGCCCCCCACAAATAATGACGGTGAAGCAAGATGAAAACACAAACACAGACAGAAAGATAGGCTGAGCAAAGACGGGGCCCAAACTAACTATATAGAAAAGGACAGGAAGGCTGCTGTCTGCAATCCGTGAAAAACCCTATGAAAATAAGAGCCAACAGGCTGACAGTGAAAAATGCCCTGAAGATGCTAGGCCTCAAAAAGCTATGTCAGTACTCAGGCATATACTGAAGACAGAGCTACAGGCAAAAGGAGATTCAGCTCACCCCAGCAGGGAATGGCAGAATCCAGAAAAGAAAGGAAAACAAAAACTAAACACAAATGCAACAGGCAAAGCAAAAAACTTAGCTTTAGGAGAGCAGGAATCAGACTGGTGTCCTAGGAGTCCACAGAGAAATCACCCGCAGGGCAGAATGGGCGAGGCAGCCTTATATCCAGTCTGTGACTCCACTCAGCCAGTCATCATCATTAGTCTCAGGTGTCTGATAATCAGGCTCACTACCTTTCCTTACCAGAAGAGGGAGTTCCCCGGGCCTCAGTGATGAAGGGGAAAATGAACTCACAACAGGAATCACTCATTACAACATCATATGGCAGGGAGTTCCAAAGTCTCACTGCTCTTACAGTAAAGAATCTGCGTCTATGAGTATGCTTAAACCTTCTTTCCTCCAGATGTAGAGGATGCCCCCTTGTCCCCGTCACAGGTCTAAGAGTAAAAAGATCATTAGAAAGGTCTTTGTACTATCCCCGCATATATTTATACATTGTAATAAGATCACCCTTAAGCCTTCGATTTTCCAAACTAAATAACCCCAAGTGTAATAACCTGTCTTGGTATTGCAGGCCCCCCAGTTCCCTTATAACCTTGGTCACTCTTCTCTGCACCCGCTCCAGTTCAGCTATGTCTTTCTTATACACCGGAGACCTGAACTGTACACTGTATTCTAAGTGTGGTCGCACTAGTGACTTATATAGAGGTAAAATTATGTTCTACTCATGAGCATCTATGCCTCTTTTAATGCATCCCATTATTTTATTTGCCTTTGTAGCAGCTGCCTGACACTGGCCACTAAATGTGAGTTTGTCATCCACCCATACTCCCAGGTATTTTTCAATAACAGTTTTGCCCAGTGTTTTACAATTAAGCACATAATTATACATCTTGTTCATTTTACCCAAGTGCATGACCTTACATTTATCCCCATTAAAGCTCATTTGCTATTTATCAGCCCAAGCCTCTAGTTTACATAAATCCTCCTGTAATATAAAATTGTCCTCCTCTGTATTGATTACCCTGCAGAGTTTAGTGTCATCTGCAAATATTGAAATTCTGCTCTCTATGCCCCCTACAAGGTCATTAATAAATATGTTAAAAAGAAGCGGGCCCAATACTGACCCCTGTGGTACCCCACTGCTAACCGTGACCCAGTCCGAGTGTGCTCCATTAATAACCACCCTTTGTTTCCTATCCCTGAGCCAGCTCTTAACCCACTTACACATATCTTCCCCTATCCCCATTGATCTCATTTTATGTATCAGCCTTTTGTGTGGCACCGTATCACAAGCTTTTGAAAAGTCCATGTACACCACGTCCACTGCATTTCCTTGGTCCAGTCCGGAACTTACCTCTTCATAAAAGCTTATCAGATTAGTCTGACAGGAACGGTCCCTCGTAAACCCATGTTGATATTGGGTCATGAGGATATTCTCCAGATACTCCAGTATAGTATCTCTTAAAAAACCCTCCAGGATTTTACCCACAGTTGAGGTTAAACTTACTGGCCGATAAATTCCAAGTTCAGTTTTTGTCCCCTTTTTGAATATTGGCACCACATTTGCCATACGCCAGTCCTGTAGCACAGACCCTGTTATTATGGAATCTTTAAAGATTAAAAATAATGGTCTATCTATAACTGTACTTAATTCCTGCAGTACTCGGGGGTGTATCCCATCCGGGCCCGGGGATTTGTCAATTTTAGTGATTTTTAGACGCCGCCATACTTCCTGCTGGGTTAAGCAGGTGACATTTAATGGAGAATTTTTATCACTGATCATGTTTTCTGTCATGGGATTTTCTCCTGTAAATACTGTTGAAAAAAGTCATTTAGCATATTGGCTTTTTCCTCATCCTCATCCACCATTTCACCCAGACTATTTTTAAGGGGGCCAACACTATCATTTTTTAGTTTCTTACTATTTATGTAGTTAAAGAATATTTTGGGATTATTTTTACTTTCTCTGACAATGAGTCTCTCTGTCTCAATCTTTGCTGTCTTGATTTGCTTTTTACAAAATTTATTTAATTTTCTGTATTTATTTAATGCCTCATCACTACCTACTTGCTTTAATTCTTTAAATGCTTTATTTTTGTCACTTATTGCACTCCTTACAGCTCTATTTAGCCACAGTGGTTTCCTCCTATTTCTAGCATGTTTATTCCCATACGGTATATATTGTGCACAGGTCCTATTCGTGCACAGGTCCTATTCTATGTGGATGACTAATTGAATACAGACACATTTTTAAACACTTTTTTGGGACTTATATACCACTGAAATGTTACAGAAAGCACCTAGAGCTCTTTGGATAACTAATTAAATACAGACAAATTTTTTAATGCTTTTTCGGAGTAATATATGCCACTGAAATATAACAGAAAGCACCTAATGTTATATGGATGATTAATTGAATATAGACAAATTTTTAAACACTTTTTTGGAGTCTTATATACCAGTGAAATGTGCAGAAAGCATCCAATACTCTATGGATGTCAAATTAAATACAGACACATTTTTAAATGCTTTTTCAGAGTCATATATGCCACTGAAATATAACAAAGCATATAATACTGTATGGATGATTAATTGAATCCGGACAAATTTTTAAATGCTTTTTTGAAGTCTTATATACCACCAAAATGTTACAGAAAGCACCTAATTCTGTATGGATGACTAATTGAGTCCAGACAAATTTTTGTTATTTATTATTTTCTGTTTTTTACAGGTGACAAGGACTTCAATAGAATGGGTGTAAGGTGAGTATAACTTTGTTATCTTTAAATAAATTTGTAAAATATACTGTGCATCTTTATTTCAAATAAAGGACTTTATTCTGGAAGGTTTTTTTATTTACAATATGACTATGGGGTAAATAATGGATATGCGTCTTATAGGCACTTCTCAATTACTAACCTATGAGCTTGATTTCACCTGACAAAACAAAGATGACATCAACCTCATAAATATTAACCCCACTTGCCAGCGCCACAGGGCAAGTGGGAAGAGCCAGCCAAAGCGCGAGAATTGTCACATCTAATAGATGCACCTTTTCTAGGGCGGCTGCGGGTTGCTATTTTTAGGTTGTGGGGGACAATATCCATAGCCCCTTACCAGTGAGAGAATATCAGCCCCTAGCTGTCTGCTTTACCTTGGCATGTTAAAAATGGGGAACCACATGCTGTTTTTTAAAATGATTTATTTAAATAATTTTTTAAATAAGTGGCGGGTTGACCCCTCTAATCTTGATAACCAGTCATGATAAAGTTGACAGCTTGCCATGCTGGTTATCAAAAATAGAACAGATCACATTTCTTTTTTTTAATTATTTATTTCTAGCACAGGTGCTGGATGATGAAACTCCCATCAGCGGTGCCTGTTGTCACTGTTATTAGTGATAGCAGGCATAGGCTAATGGGAGTAGTGCCAGGTATCAATTTCTGGACTACATTGGATTTCCAGGATTACTGGGGACCTGAGTGGTAATTTCCATGTTTTTCAATAAATTAGTGAAGAAGGGATAGTGTGGGGGAATCTTTATCCAGATAAAGTTTTTTATTCTGTGTGTGTCTTTTTGTTTTTGATAATTGGGTTAGTAATGGGGTGTCTCATAGACACCTCTCTACTACTAACCCCAGGGCTTGATGGCATCTGTGATTTTTAACCAACTACCAATACCCTGAATGTCACCACAGCAGGGCAATCGGGAAGAGCCATAAAAAGTGCCAGAATTGGCGCATCTAATGTGATGCACCAATTTTTGGGTGACTGCGAGCTTGTATTTTTAGACTGTGAAGGGCCCAATAACCATGGACATTCGTAGCCTGATAAAATAAGCCGACAGCTGTCTGCTTTACCTTTGCTGGTTACCAAAAATAGGGGTATCACAAGATAAATAAGACTAAACACTGTAAGGGTGCAAGTTTATTCCATGTAGGGGACTTGTGACATATACCTACAAGATATCTTTCTATTCTATGTATCTATTATATATATATATATATATATATATATACTGTATATATATATATATTTATAGGGTTCTGGCTGTGAATTTACTGTACTTGGCTGATGAAATTCGAGTTTCCTTTGATATGTGTGTAAAAATTAATTTTTTTTCTCGCACCCATAGACTTGCATTAGTGATATTCATCCCATATACGCAGTCAATTGCAGCATGCTGCTATTTTTTTCCTCGGTTCGATTAAAGCCGAGGAATAACTTGCAGATCAGCACTGACTCATTGAATAACATTGGTCAGAGTGCAATGCAATGTTTTCTTGCATTGTACTCGTCCAATTTAAACACTAAGGCCACGTACACACGGTCAGTGTTTGGTCAGTATTTTACATAATTATTTTTCAGCCAAAACCAGGAGCTGGTGAAAAATGCAGAAGTGGTGATGTGTTTCTATTATACTTTTCCTCTGATTGTTCCACTCCTGATTTTGGATTACAAATACTGATGCAAAATACTGACCAATTACTGGACGTGAACGTGGCCTAATATGGGAGAACGCTTAGGAAAGCACAAGCAATCTTGGTATCTTAAGATACCTGTCATTTAATTAATTACTTATTGAATCCCTTGTTGGACCAGTCTCTAGCCATTTTATTTATAACATAAACTCAGCATTTACCTCTACCCCATCCCTTTAATACATGTGCGGTTCTAAATGTAGAGCCAGCATAACTTGTATTGGTAATACAGCATAGTCTTCTGGCATCTGTAGTTTTTTTGATTAACGTCATATTTCAACTTTTTAGTGTTATTGCTTTCAATGTCCTCACTAGCACACTAGGTAATTTCCTAACTTGCCTACTCCTTGTCTCACCCCTGTTCATTTATACCAACTATATATACAAACATAGCAGTTCACCCCCAATAAATAGCTAATACGAGGGACTCCTAAAAGACATGAGCTAATCAAGAAACTAAAGGAGAGAGAGCGCAATAGGGTCTTACCCGAGTGAAACTTGGTATAAAATCAAATCGTTATACTCACCATATGCAGGAGAGGTTCAAGCGTATAGAATCAATAGGTCAGCGTGCTGCACATCCAAGGGTCCACGCCGTGGCCACAAATTATCAATTTTTAAGGGAGAAATTTATAGATTAAACGTGCGCTGCTTGACAGATCACTCCTTCCAGGTTGCGTTAATTGTACTTTAATTTCCCAGCACGTTTCGAAGTTTACACTTCTTCCCTGAGGAAGAAGTGTAAACTTCGAAACGCATTGGGAAATTAAAGTACAATTAACGCAACCTGGAAGGAGTGATCTGTCAAACAGCGTACGTTTAATCCATAAATTTCTCCCTTAAAAAAAGACATGAGCTGGCAGGTCATTGCAAGTATATATTGTCTTCAAACTTTGCACAGTACGAAATACTGACTACAAAAAAACAATAAATGAATACAAGGTAATATTGGACATATATTTTGTATAGACACTAATACGGAAAAATGTAAAGATAACAGCATGTTTTTGAACATTAGTTTTCCAGATCTTAAGTCTACTTTTACCAAATATTTTTATTATTTTTGACCATATAAAAAAAGATGTCAACTAGTTGTGTTTATCAAGAGCAAAACAATTTTTTTATTAACTGGATTATATCACATATTTTTGCTCCTGTTGTCCAAATACTTTGCCTGATTCATCTTTACAGCTGTCAGAAATGTACTAATATATAACACTCTAAGTCTTGAACTACAAGGAATCAGCCAGTTCTACTTAGCAGGAAAACATTAATCTGCTGCATTGAGCACACAACACATGTGCGGAGTCACTTGGAGCAAATTCCCATCATCCTTCATGCTTTGTACGTGTAATTAAACAGGCACAAAAAGCTTAAAGCAAGGCAGGATGTGCAATAGAGTTACTGCATGTTTATTAAGTCATACAAATGTAGCATACCATACCTTTATAGCAGTAGAAGGGGTTCTCTATGAGCATGTAAACACAGCTCATGAGCCAGAGCACCAGATGTGCTCCAGTATCCTGATATAGTGGTCCCACAAGTTACAATGATAATTTGTTATAGAACAACAATTGAGACCAAAGCTTAGGAAAATGGTATTTGGTTCCAAGGTCCCCAGAACGTCAATAAAAAAAATAAAAAGGTTAAGAATAAAAGCAGACATACATTACAGGTAAATGCTATGTTTTGGCAACAAGTACATCATAGGATAGCACCCATGTGTCTTTAATTCATTAATCTACTGATTAGCTTTTCTTCAACTTAATGTCAATGTCTCAACTCTGTTATTGGGAGTCATGGGACCAGGTGCTCCTATCCTGTTCCTAACACTAGGGGGCAGCCTAGCTCACCCTATTCCCTGGATTACTTCTGAAGGTGAAGATGCCAGAGCCATGTACCTTGCCTTAGCTCCTGCATCCACCCTCAGTCTGTACCCTTTCCCCACCCAGGGGAGAGGGAAGAAGGTGTGCACCACAGTACACCAACCAGACAAACACGTTAATACGAACAGGAGTAACAGAAAATACAAAACATACAAATATACACTCACATATAACAGAGGTATGGACTCTAGGATAGGGTTAAACCAAAGTAGGAGAAGAAAGGGAATTATCACACTCACATAAACTAAGCAACTATCACAGACAAATCCACCAACCGACTACTCAAATAACTACCAACACCTATTCTCCTAGCCATGCAGAATATGCTAACTTTGATGATGTGTTTTAGTAACAACCCATATTAATTAGAAGATAAGAGTGAGCAAAAGTGCACAGCTGAGAGCCTTAGCTCCAAGAGCTCTCAGCAGAGCAGATTAACCAATGCACTGCCTAAAGAAATTTACACCATTTAATAAGAAAGAGACGTGCCTCTATTTAATGCCGGAGTAGGAGAACTCAGATGCTGCGGTCTTCTGACTCCTCACTATTGCGGTAATCCCGTGATGGTCAAGCTCTTTTTAGGTGTTAAATCTGTCAGAGGCCATAACCTCAAAAAGACTACCTTGGATAGATTTGGAGCTCGCCACTCCATCTAGTATGTCCAAAAGAAACTCTAGACTTCATCCTTTTACCCATATATAGGGGTCTGGACTTACGATGGGGACCCTGTGTTGCATCCTTTCAGTAGCTGGCCAGAGGAGCGAGCTTGAGGTAAGGATAGTCAGACTAGCTGGATCAGTAACTTTAGTTCCAGGTACAGAGCCAGAAGGCAAAAAGGAGTCAAAGGAATAGGCTAGGTCAGGTGTCAGGAGAATAGTCAAAGCATAGTCAGACAGAATGTGGTCAGGGCAAATCACAGAGGCATATCTAGGCAGTGTATAAGCAGGGTTAAGATCAGGGTAAATGAAACAAGAAAAAGAACCAGAGTCAAAGGAGTAATCCAAGCACAATTATTTACAACTTCCAACAAGGTGTTGTACTGCCCTACTGGACACAAATGGGAGGTAATTATATTTGCAGAGGTGCTGGACAGCACACACATTCATACTACCAGGCTGGGGGCACAGCAAGTCCCACCCACACAAGTATTTCTGTCTGTCTGTGTCACAATCCTTTTTTGGATCTGTGGCAGATTAAAACATTTTTCCTTTCAGGCCATCAGGGGAAAATGTCTGTCCCCCCCCGCTGGCCTGCTGGTGTAATTGCATTGCTGCTGTGTTAGCTGATGTGTGGTGTCTACTCTCAGATCTTTTAAAAGATCACCTGATGCATTAGCTGGCCATCGGTGTTAGTCACTCTTCAGCGACCTAGCTGGGAGAAGGAGCTTGCTGGGAGCAGTGGTTCTAAAGCTGTATTCGGCTTATCTGGTATTATCTTGCTGTGCGGTGCTTGGCAGCAGAACGCTAAGTGTTGTATTATTGTTTCCCATTTCCTTTTGGTGTCTGTCTCACCTTACCTTGTGTTGTCTTAGTGCAGCGAATTCCCTATTTAGGGATAGGAGAAGGGCAAGTGAGGGTTTAGGTATCCTGCTCGGCGACGGGGTGAAAAAACCCGTATAGGGATGTCAGTAAGAGCAGGGCACATCCTAAGGTGAGTGCAGGAGGTGTCCATTCCCCATTCCCTATCGACAGGGCCCACTATTGTTAAAGATTTCCCTGGTATTTCCTGGTGTATTTTTTGTTGTGTCGTTTGGTGACCGACCAATCTTGGGGTCATGTCGCACTGGTCAGTCACTTCATGACAGTCTGACATCTCCTCCATCATCTGCGTGAATACTGTGGCATTTGACGATAGAAGTAGATGTCACTGGAGCAGTTCCAGGTAGGGATGTGACATTAAGACTTGATTTCAGCCAATTGTATTCATGTTCTTACTCACTGAATTTTGCAACCTGTTTTATTGTTGTCGACATGTTGGTGCAATTGCATGTTGAATGTAAACCAGGTTAGAATTGTCTATATGAGACTATTATATACCACAGCCAAGTTGGAGAATTTTCTTATTGGAATTTTAAGTGTTGGCACAAAGCGTAGTGGGCAGTGGGGCATTGATTTTTTTAATGAGATTTTAAATGGAATATGCCATCAAAAAATTACCAATTGTTTAAAAGGAACCTGACAGCTGATACATGAAGATAAATCCATACGTGCGCATGTAGGGAGAGATCTGTCACTCCAGGGAAGCGAGCAAGCAGAAGTATCTGGGGACCCACCTATATAACTAGTATCCTCTGCAGCTCAGTCCACAGTAGCTTTTAAAATATGTCTTCCCCTGAAATGCTGCAGGCGTTTCAAAGCCAAATATCACTGGCTGAGACTGCACAGCCAAAGTCTGATACATACTGTTAGGCGTCGGATTTCTGCGTTTACTCCGCAGGGATCCAGACACTCACATTCTGCAGTCTCCTGCTGTTTGTCTACTGCAGAGGAGATTGCAGAGGAGATTGCCTTGCAGCAAATCTCTCCTGAGGCTAAGTCCTTCTGTCCTCCTACTGAGCATGCTCATGGGATGATCTCCCATTGGAGATCGGGAGTCATGTGCTCAGGTCCCGCTCCAGATCTCATTGATCCATCTCAGAGATCTGGAAGCTTGCGGAAGGTCCCGGCTGCTATAAAAGGTGTGCATGGCTGTTCCGCCATGCGCTAGTATAGACTTACTTGCTGTTGTGTGTATGAGGACGGATGTATGATTCTGGTGAATGACTCATTAAAAAACCCCTTCCCTCTGATATTATGTATGTGGTTAGGGACTGAGTTAGAATCAGCGCCAGCGCTCCTCTGCTGCAACATCCACAGCTGCTAGCGTCCGACATTGCGCTTGCGCCTTAGCCTTGTCGTTTAGCGGCAGTGTCCACGCCGCGCTGCAGTAGCAGCCCCTTTGCATCCGCAGTTGCGACGCTCCGCACATGGTAGGTCTAGACGGACGTAGTGCCGCCGTCTTGGGCTACTCCTGTGACCTGATACCATGTGTGCGTTTTTACTGAGTACTGTGACCTCAACAGGCTCAGTCTTTTGTGTTTGTACTTATTTGGCATCTCTGTGAATTAACTGAGATAGCTCTGCGCACCTGGGTGAAGTTTAACCCTGTGCGCATTTCCGCCATATTGCTCCTGCCACCACTTAGCAGCGGTTATATCACCTACTGCTCGGTGGACCCGGAGCTGCGAACGCACTTTATTATTATTTTTATTTAGTGCATTCCGCCATTCCTAACACATACTGCCCGTGAATAGGCAGCATTTACAAGCTGTCAGGTTCACTTTAAATCAAGTTTTTTTTGTTAAATTTATTTTTTCAGGTTTTTTATGTTTTTATTTTTTAAAGACTTACAAATTTGAAATTTAGCCAGTAAGTCTAATGCTAGACAAATAATTTCTGTTCTGAATGTAGAAGTTTAGAAAGCATGCACAGGACCTACGGTCATGTGAACGGTCATTTGACTGCAAGGGGGCGGGGCTTAGCATCCTGCTTTCAGAAGAGGAAGAAAACTCAGAGTCAGGCAAAGCAGAGGTCAGGCACAATACAGGCAAGCGAGGTACAGGAGGGTTAAACAGACGGGAGGTCAGACAAAGCCAAAGGTCATACACAAGATATCAATACAGTACCAGGGATGAGACAGAATGGACAGTCAGGGCCAGGCAGAGATCAAAAACCAAACGGACATAGAAGGTACCAAGCAGAATCCAAAGCGATATCCAGAGAACAGACCGAGTCATACACAGGGAATCAAGCAACCAGAACACAGCACTAACACACTCAGGGGTCACCACACAATGCCAAGGATGAAAGTACAACTGACGGGGAATGGGAGCTTCCTGAGGCTATAAGAAGCCTCCCCAGAACCAATGAGAAGCCACCCTAATAGGTCCCAGGTGTGCAGGTGAGAGTCTACATTGCGATCAGAACATTAACCCCATAAGTGCCGGTCACCCAGCACTGGTATCATGACAGTACCCCACTCTCAACGGGGGGGCCTCTGGACCCCCAGGCTTACCCGGGTACCTAGCATGGAAAGCCCAAACCAGACGATCCGCATGCATCAACCGGGCCAGGCACCCAGGACCTGTCCTCCGGCCCATACCCCTTCCAATGAACTAGGCACTGTACTGACCGCCGTACCAACCTAGAATCTACAATGTGACCAATCTCATATTCCACATGTCCCTCAACCGAAATCGGGGGGGCAGCGGACTCGGATTCTCCCCGGACTGCTTCAAACGGCTTCAGTAGAGATCTATGGAAGACGTTAGGGATCTTGAAAGAGGGTGGAAGGCACAGTCTGTACGCTACCGGGTTGATTTTTTCCACAATCTTGTACAGGCCAATGAACTTGGGGCCCAACTTGACTGACGGAACCTTTAACTTAATGTTTCACATGGAGAGCCAAACTTTCTCTCCCACCTGAAACATGGGACCAGGTGTTCGTTTCCTGTCCGCGAAAAGCTTATACCTGCCTTGAGACCTAGATATACGCCGCTGGACTTCTGCCCATGTATCTTTTAACCGCTGAACCGAGTCCTCAGCCCCGGGGCACCCCGAATCCAGACGAGAAAACTCACCAAAATGAGGACTGAACCCATAGTTGATGGAGAAAGGGAACATACCAGTGGATTGACTCA
Organism: Dendrobates tinctorius; assembly: GCF_039654945.1. Taxonomy (NCBI): domain Eukaryota; kingdom Metazoa; phylum Chordata; class Amphibia; order Anura; family Dendrobatidae; genus Dendrobates; species Dendrobates tinctorius. The sequence goes on from NW_027361714.1 coordinate 41,160,715, forward strand.
CCCGACTATTGAAGGCAAATTCAGCCAACGGCAGTATATCACACCAGTCATTCCGTCTAGCAGAAGTCAGACATCTGAGGATCTGTTCCAGAGACTGATTAGTGCGTTCCGTCTGACCATTACTCTCAGGATGGTATGCAGACGAAAAGGACAGAGATATCCCTAATTTTTTACCGAAAGCACGCCAAAACTTAGCCACAAACTGCACACCACGATCAGACACCACATTCAGGGGTACCCCATGCAAGCAGACCACATGCTGCACAAAAAATCTGGATAAGATCTCAGCAGAAGGTAATGCGGACAGGGGTACAAAATGAGCCTGCTTAGAAAATCTGTCCACCACTACCCATACCACCGTATTACCCCTGGAAGAGGGAAGATTGGTAATAAAATCCATGGACAGATGGGTCCACAGTCTTTTGGGAACTTCCAAGGGCATCAGCTCCCCCGCCGGCCGGCTATGGCAGCTTTTAGAACGAGCGCAGACCCCACAACCAGAAATGAATTTCTTTATATCAGAACCCAGAGTAGGCCACCAGAAGATCCTAGCCACCGCCAGTCGTGTGGCTGATATACCAGGGTGGGCACACAACTTGGATTCGTGGAACTCTTGCAAGAGTTTAAGGCGAAGTTGTTCTGGGACAAACAACTTGCCCCCTGGCTTGGCCGCAGGAGCCAGCGACTGGGCTCCCTCAATTTCCCATTCCAATTCAGACGAGATCCCTGCTAACACCACCCCAGAGTGCAGAATGGAGGACGGTGGCTCAGGGACAGACACAGGTGAAAACTATGAGATAAGGCGTCAGCCTTGACATTCTTTGACCCTGGACGGAATGTAATAGTAAACTGGAAAGGAGAAAAAAAAAGTGACCAACGGGCCTGTCTGGGCGTTAATCTTTTAGCAGACTAGATGTAAGACAAATTTTTGTGATCAGTGATCACAGTAACCGGGTGACTGGCCCCCTCCAAAAAGTGCCTCCATTCCTCAAACGCCAACTTAACCGCAAGAAGCTCTCTATTGCCTACATAATAATTTCTTTCAGCAGCAGAGAACTTCCTGGAAAAGAAGGCACATGGCCTGAGTTTGGTTAGAGTGGCAGGCCCTTTAGACAACACCGCCCCCACCCCCACCTCAGAGGCGTTCACCTCCACCACAAATGGCTTGGAAGGATCTGGCTGTATCAAGACAGGAGCAGACATAAAACATTTTTTCAGCGTCGCAAAGGCCTCTTTTGCGAGTGAGGACCAATTTCTCACATCCGCACCTTTGCATGTTAGATCCGTGAGAGGTTTGACCACTTGCCAAAACCCCCGGATAAATTTGCGGTAATAATTGGCGAACCCCAAGAAGCGCTGAAGACCCTTAAGATCTCGGGGTTGCACCTAATCAGCAATGGCCTGCACCTTCTTGGGGTCCATGCGAAAACCCTCCCCGGATACAATTAACCCCAAAAAAGACAATTCTTGCACACAGACTACACATTTCTCCAATTTGGCATACAGATGATTTTCTCTCAGTCTTTGGAGAACAGTTCGTACATGTTCCAAATGAGAATGCTTGTTGGTGGAGTATATCAAAATATCATCTAAATAGATAACGACAAAATGACCAATGAGATCTGAGAATACCACGTTGATGAAATTCTGAAATATGGCGGGGGCGTTGTTAATACCAAATGGCATGACTAAATTTTCAAATAGTCCCTCGGTCGTGAGGAACGCGGTTTTCCATTCATCCCCCTCTCGGACCCTTATCAAATTATATGCCCCCGAAGATCCAGTTTAGAAAACCACTTTGCCCCTGATAGTTGGTTACATAAATCGGGAATCAACGGAAGGGGGTACGTATTCCGTACAGTAATCTGATTAAGCTCCCGGAAGTCGAGAAAGGGACGTAACCCGCCATCTTTTTTCTTTACAGAAAAGAAACCTGCCGCCACAGGTGAGACTGAAGGACGTATGTGCCCTTTGCGCAGACTTTCAGCAATGTACTCCTTCATAGCCAAGTGCTCAGGACCGGACAAATTAAACAGACGGGCTTTAGGTAATTTAGCCCCCGGGACCAGCTCAATAGCGCAGTCAAAGGGTCTATGAGGCGGTAACGTCTCGGCCTCGCTTTCGGAGAATACATCTTCGAAGTCCTTCAGGCATTCCGGAATACCTTCCAGCTCGAAAGATGATACAGACACAGGTTTAACAGGTTCAACCAGCAGTGCGGATTTATCACATAGCTCAAAATCATTAAACCCCCATTGAACAATCTCCCCCGTTTTCCAGTTAATAACTGGGTTATGGCGTTGTATCCAGGGCATGCACAACACCAACCCTGCAGGTAGATTGTCCAGCACAAAACAACTTAGGTTTTCCGAATGAGTAGCGCACACTCTGAGCGAAAACAAGTCAGACATAAAGCGAATTCCCTCCTTAGTGAGGGGAGAGGAGTCAATGGCCATCACCTTGATCGGAACCTTGAGCCTAACTGTCCCTATCTTGCAGTGTGTGACCAATTGGGAGTCAATGAGATTAATCAATGACCCGCAGTCCAAGAAGGCTGTAGAGGAAAAAGAACTACCATCCACAAACAGTTCCACAGGCAGTAACACTTTAGAAAACGAGGAAAAGGGTACCTGAGGGTCTGAGTAGTCTCCCCGTTGACTACCCAGACCTAGTCGTTTACCGCCAACCGGGTTTGAAGACGGGCAATCAGGACACTCCCTTTTCCAATGTCCCGTTTTACTGCAGTAAAAGCATAACTGCTTGTCCTTCCGACATTTCCTCTCCGTATCCTTCAGGGAGAGGGCGCTTACATCCATGAGCTCAGGGGCAGTCTCTTTTCCACTGGGGAACAATGGAGTTTCCACCTGCATCACCCCTCTGGCCCGCAGCCTGCGGTCCATTCGGATGGCCTGGGTCATGGCGTCCTCAAGAGAGTTAGGTGGGGGATGTAACGCCAAGGCATCCTGCAGCCGCTCGGACAAGCCTCTGCGAAAGAGTCCTCAGAGTGCGGCGTCGTTCCAAGAGACCTCTGCGGCCCAGCGGCGGAACTCCGTACAAAACTACTCAGCTGAGTGTTTCCCCTGACAGACACTCATCACCATGTCATCTGTCAATCGCACTCGGTCAGGCTCATCATAAATGTGCCTGAGGGCCTCAAAAAATGCATTCACGGACACTCTCTCAGGAGCAGTGGGAAAAAGGGAGAAAGCCCAAGCTTGTGGGGACCCTCTTAATAGAGACATAACGACCCCAACCTTCTGACTTTCGTCCCCAGAGGAACGTGGTCTCAAACTAAAAAAAAGTTTGCACCCCTCCATGAAGACCCTGAACTCCTTTTTGTTTCCAGAGAAAAAGTCAGGCAGTTTAACAGGTGGTTCTGGGGACACCAAAACAACATCACTCGCCCCAGCCCCCAGAGACCCAGCAACTAGAGCCCCCTGCACTGTCTCAGAAACCTGCTGCTGAGAACGAGCCAGAGCTTGCTGTTCCAGAAATAAACCCTGAAACATCTGACTCAGACTTTTCATCCAGTCAGCCAGAGACTGTATGGGATCCATAACTCTCTGCATAAAAAAACCCAAAAAACTTAATGGTCAGTTATAATGTCAGGGTCCTGACAGCGCCGGCACACCGCCTCCGCTAAGCAGGGAATCACCGGCACCGTAGGGACCCCTGGGGACAAGAACAGCCGGACAATAAAGATGCACGGGACCTGAATGTAGAAGTTTAGAAAGCATGCACAGGACCTACGGTCATGTGAACGGTCATTTGACTGCAAGGGAACGGGGCTTAGCATCCTGCTTTCAGAAGAGGAAGAAAACTCAGAGTCGGGCAAAGCAGAGGTCAGGCACAATACAGACAAGCGAGGTACAGGAGGGATAAACAGACGGGAGGTCAGACAAAGCCAAAGGTCATACACAAGATATCAATACAGTACCTGTGTAAAAAGGAAAGATATAGAAAATCGTTTGTTCCGACAGCTGTGGGGATGTTTAACAAATGTATAAGTGTAAAGCATCCCAAGACTAAATGAAGTTCAAAGTGTATGGGGGGGAATTGGTGAGTTACAAGTACCAGTCTATCCGCATCTGCTGTCCATATAGACTTATTTTGTAAAGTGTGTATTGTTCTTGTAATGTTCTTGATCTTTGTTCTGCTGCTGTAATACTGTAATTTCCTCCGGGATCAATAAAGTTTATCTAATCTAATCTAATCTAATCTAATCTACCAGGGATGAGACAGAACGGACAGTCAGGGCCAGGCAGAGATCAAAAACCAAACGGACATAGAAGGTACCAAGCAGAATCCAAAGCGATATCCAGAGAACAGACCGAGTCATACACAGAGAATCAAGCAACCATAACACAGCACTAACACACTCAGGGGTCACCACACAATGCCAAGGGCGAAAGTATAACTGACGGGGGATGGGAGCTTCCTGAGGCTATAAGAAGCCTCCCCAGAACCAATGAGAGGCAACCCAAATAGGTCCCAGGTGTGCACGTGAGAGTCTGCACTGCGATCAGAACATTAACCCCAGAAGTGCCGGTCACCCAGCACTGGTATCATGACAATGTCGCTGTGGGAAAAGGTAGAAAAGTTCCAGGGAGCCGAATACTTTCGCAAGGCACTATATATACAGTGGATAATACAGGATCTACCATTCGCAATGGTCAAGGATCATCCCATCCCCGCTCTCTTAAAGATGACCTCTACATAGATCACAGAACATGCATAGGTGCAAATTGCCTCTTCAGAGAAGAAAAGGACTTGAACTCTAGTACCACCTAGTGGAAGTAGCAATCATAAAAGTCAATATCGACCCTTTAATGAGCCTTCCCATATCACCTAGAGTAAAAGCCAAGCCAGATTTGAAGATACATGTTTCAATGTGTTTGCCCATCCTCAGAGCAAAGCAAGTGATCTAATTTGGCTCTATGAGATACCTCTCCTTACATCAGCATGTAAGGCATGTCACATTCCAAAAGAAAATATGTTACCCCTTAGAACATGCCTAGATAGTTCTCCTGTAGAAGTCAATGAGTCAGCACAAATTTACTGCTGCCTATGTTGCTATGGCTGCTGAAAAGTGATCTGTACAAAACAGGGTATATGAGCCTAAAGACTAATATGAGGCACAGTAGCAGTGACAAAAAATGCAAGTTTTCTGATTATATAATAGTAAATGGAAAAAATGAAAAAAAATATAAATGTATATACTGCTCAAAAGAATAAAGGGAACACAAACAGCCTGTTGCAAACGGAATAGTGTTCCCTTTATTTTTTGAGCAGTATATATATATATATCTATATATATAAATTGAAAAACTACTTGTATTTAAAAAAATCTGAAATCTTTGCACTTTTCAGAATTCACATTTTATAAGTGAATTCTGAAAAGAAATGATAATTATCACAAATATGTGCATACAACAGATGATCCAGGGATCACAGCTTTATCTGTCTCCCAATATGGTGCCTGACTTTTGCTCAGACCGTGTGTAGAGTATGATTAAATACCTAAATGACTCTCCCATAAGTCATTACGTATGAAACTGTCTATTGCTGTCTGTGGTCAAGGTAACTGCTGTAAAGCATAACATTAAATCCTGTCAACAGCAGCTTAAATAAGATGGCTGTTCCCATTATTAAGTACAGAAAATAGAATAAAAATCTGCCATCAAAAAATAAAATCAGAATAGAAAAAAAATTAAGGCTTACTTGTGTCTGGTAAAAACTGTGATACACATGGATCATTCACTTTCAGTGGAGGACGAGCCATCTGTAACCGAATGACAAAGAAGGTGGGTTGTGCAGGACAAATGTGCCGAAAATATATGGGGGCATCGCTGCTACGTGATTGGAAAAGTTGTTGCTGCATATATCACATGACATCCCCTCCATATCTGTTAAGTGTAAATGTGGCCTCTTTCGACCTCCCAACCAAACTCCCATTTGACATTTATTGAACCTTGACCATTATATTGAGAATGTTTGTAACTAATAGAAATTGCCACAATATACTGTACCAGTGACTTGTTTTATTATAAGGCTTCCTCATGCGTATGTACACACACTGACCATGTCATTACTGTGAGTTAAAGATGAGCAGGTCGATTTGCAAAGAAGGGGCGGACATATTTTCAGTGCAACTGGGTCGCCCTCTCAGGGCCGTGGGGTAGTCGGTACTGGGCCGGTGTCAGGGGAGTGTGTCACAGCAGGGGTGACCCGGTCCGTGGCCCTGGGCGCCCAAATCAATGGTGGAATGTATATGTAGTTAATGGAATGGAACAGTTTGTGACGCCACCTGTGGTGTTTGGCAAGCAAGATGTTAAGCCAATGCTGCGTGCAGATCCTCTGGGGCTGATGGTGTGCTGCAGCATAGATGGTGTAGCTCCCCACAGGTGAAGCTGTAACCCCAGGGCAGTGTAATTGCAATAGATGAGGATAGGTGCAGGCGGTGTGAGGAATGCTGGTACCAAAATGTAGCGGTGCTGACGGTGTTAGTGCACAAATGAATGGAAGACACCAGGGCTTGCAGTTCCAAAGCTTTACTCACAGTCCATGGTACACACTGGTGCCTGCCTCCATGCCGTGTCCTCCGGGGCAGAGACTCAATCAACCTCCCGGGCAAGTCAGGATTCTCCTCTCCAACACTCCGCCAACATGTACCTTTCCTGAATGACTCATCTATTGTGCCTTAAGGTGTGAAGAGCTCCAGTATCGTGGTACTCTGGAGTTCCTCCTGTCAGATGTTCCTAACAACTCTACTCATATGGCAGACAGAGGTAGCCTCTCTCGGAGACTCCCTTCTCCGGAGTCCTGGCTCTCTATTCAGTTGCTGTTGTGCCCCAAGTCTTAGATGGGAGTAGTGCATTTACAGCCAACTGCTCCACCGGTGTCTGCTGCAGAACCATAAGTATCGATACAACCTCAGGGACCGGGCCCCGGCCTTGCGCTGAGAACCTATAGGCAGGGTTCCTCTTCCAACCCACGTCTCCTCTCTGTTCTCCTACTCCTTCGTTCCGCACTGTTCTTTCTCTCTCTAATGGAAGCTTAGGTTGCAGTTCTACGTCTTTCTCCCTTTCCCGTGCCAGCTGGCTCAGATTACTGAGGCAGCTGCAGCACTCCTTCTGCTCAGACCCGTCTTCAGACTCTCCTGACTGACTGTCCTTCTCCCGCCTGACCTCCCATCAGACTGACCTGTAATTCTAAACCTTCCCCATCTTTTATATGGGTCTCAACTCCACGCACCTCCCAGCACATCCAGTGTTCCAAGCAGGGAACCACCAAGGCACTCCTAATGTCTAGGAGGAGCGAGAGCCCTCAATGTGGTTGTGCTGAACTACCCTGTCGTGTGGGATGCGAGTGTTGGAGTGTGGAAAGGAGCCCCCAACTTACCTAGGTGGTGGGGCACTACACCTTAGGAGAAAGTGCAGTACCTCTGTGGCGACTGAGCCTCAGGGGCGCCACACAACCTGTGCAGATGAACAGGAGACCAAGAGGTAAGGGGGTTCATTATCACTTCCTAGACGGGAGCTATTGGACTGGAAAAGGGACCATATTCTGCTCTTCCACTGCAGACCTCTTCTGTCTGTGTCCGCCAGTGTCATGAACGATTGTCTTAGAGCCAGATATCCTGAAATTGACAGGTTTCTGCAAATTTTAACATTTTTAAACTCGATTCGCGAGACTCTAAGAAAAATAAAACTTGCCCAACATGATTTCCCACACTGCTGATGTATCAGAGAGTGGGTGTTAGGCGTCAAGTTTCTCCCACTGCCCAGGGGGAGTCTCAAGCCATGTCCTCTGTGGTCTCCCATTCTTCTGCAGCCACAGAGGTTCCTGCTCAGCAGAGACGTCGGTCCCAGCGTCTTGCCCAGGCTAATGCTAGGTGTCTGGTAGCTCTTTCAGGTTCAGCTATTCTATCATGCATGAGTCAGCTGAAAGCAGATGCTCTTGGGACTAAGTCCTGCTTTTCTCCTATTGAGCATGCCCGTGGGATGACCTCTCATTGGAGGTCAGAGGTCACATTCTCAGGTCCTATTGCTGTTCCAATTGGACCACCAGGAACGTCCCAGAAGCCTGCAACTATAAAAGCTTAGCATGGCCGCCCAGCCATGCGCTAGTATAGAGAAAGATATAGACCATGTGGAGTGAGTGTTGTATGCATGTATGAATGTCTCTGGTGAATGACTCATTATGAAACCCCTACCCTTGGTACGCATGTGTTGTGTAGCCTAGCCTGCTAGCGCCCAGGCTGAGGTCCAGGTAGAGGCAGAGTCAGAGACTGGCATCAGCATCCACCGGTGGCTTTGTCTATACGCCACGGTGCACTTAGTCTGCACTCCTCGGTGGTCAGCGTTCATAAGGGGCGTCCGCAGGCACGACGCCGCACGCTCAGTAGGTCTAGAGGGACTCAGACCTCGTGTCCTTGGGGCTGAGTTCTGTGACCATATCCTGAGCACTCTCTTGCCGAGTGCTGTGAGTTTGAACAGGCTCTGGCATTTATGTTCCGTGACACTGCGGCTCTGTGACGTAACAGAGTCCGCTCCTGTTCACACTGGGTGGCGTTAACCTGCATGTGACCTTTTGTATACCGCTATATGCATCCACCATTACTAAGCAGTAGTTTACCACCTCTGCACGGTGGACCCCGGGCTGCGTTCCACCAGCCCTAACAGTGGGATAGTGAATGTTTTGCATGGCCGCTTCCACAGAGTGCCCTACAGCTGTCACATCACATTGTCTGTCCCAGTTTAATGAGTGGATTATCACACTGTAATGGGTACAGAGGCCAGTTTAATGCCCTGCACTCTTTGCCTCTGTCCCTGGTATATTTCATACATCATGTCTTGTATATATGCTGTATATTGCATTGTACTTATGCTTATGGATTGCAAATGTGATGTTCATATGTTATAAAGATATAGGGATAGTGTAGGACTTAGCCCATTAGGGGGAGCACAATAGAATAGGGATTAGATAGACCAACAGGATTAGGTTAGTTAGAAGAGGCTAAGAGAGGGTTGTTGGGGGAGCTTCCTGAAGTTAGTGAGTAGAGTGTGAGCCGGGAGCAGGGACAGGACAGTCATTGAAGAGCTGACAGTCACACAGTGTGGAGCAATATCTTGGCAGCACCAGAATGGTAGCAACTAACTACGTGGGATCAACCTTAAATGTCCGAGGCCTACGGCCTGGTAAGGAATGGAAGAGCCATTTCTCGACTTCACCTTAGGAAAATGAAGCAGGCGGGGAACTCCTGAAGCGGGTTAGTCTGACCAGTAAAGAAGCTGCCGGACCGGTGCATCCAGTCGATATTTCTGGAGGAGTGAGGGACAGTACAGTGAACAGAATGGTGATATTCTACGAAAAATCTTGTGCTGTTTCTTTGACTAAACTGGACTAGCTGAGTAAAATTGTTTTGTTGAAGATGAATCTGGACTCTGACTGTCATTGTGTGGGGTTAAAGGAAAAGGACTCCCGGCTGTGTGAAATGGACCCTGACTTGCAAGTGGGTGAACTACTGTGTGTTAATAGAGCAGAGGACCAGGGTGTGCCAGTACTGCCTCACGCTGCCACGACTACATGACTACACAAGGAAAACCTTTTCGGTGCCATTGCGAGGTAAGGCACCGACACCGATGGCCCACTCTTGCACCCATTGCTGCAACGGTGACGGCTGCATAGAGTGGAAGTGGCGGCAGGTGGAGGAAACGACTCAGCCTGGAAGGCTGTGGGGAACATCTGACGTCGACTACAAGTAGTGGCCTGACAGATTCCCGTTACCTGCTGGAGAGCAGTGCTGGCGGCTGCCGGACCCAGAGCGTTGTTGCGTGCCCGAGGAGATTGGCAATCCGGAAGAGGCCGCCCCTGAGGAACTCCTCTCTGAGGAGCCTGACCTTGGTGAGCCGGAGCCTGAACCGGAAGAGCCTGAGCCGGAGGGCGCAACAGCTGTTTCGGTGGAGTCCGACGGTCGCGGTGTCATGTCGGACGCCGTTCACACCACAGCGTCCGGCAGGCAGAGGTAGTTCCACCTCCAGCCACTATAGCCTCAGTGGCGCCGGCTTGATCTTCAGGCTCTCGGGGGTTAATCCTGCTGGAGACCATGTTGGATGGTTAGTCACGCCCTCGGTCTTTAAATAGTCATGCTGGCCTATGGGCGTCGCCGATTATAGCTTGTGTTTCATACCAAGTGGTTCCGGTCTGGAGTGGAGGTGTTGCAGAGAGAGAGATTCGTATCTGGTGGCGTATGATCCGTTGTTATCCTTTCTCCTTCCCATATTTGTGTTTAGTTGTGCCCTGTTCACATTACTGTATATTCCTGTGCGTGTGCGGTGCAGTGCAGTTTAAGTTCTCCCTGTCTGTTATAATTTGTGTGGGGGCTTTGGTGGTGTGACTCCTCACTGGGTGGAGGGTTAAGTGCAGGGCTGAGCAGGAGGCAAGGAGAGGTTGGAGGCTCAGGCATTTGCACCATCAGCAAAAACCCTGGGTTGAGGGTCAGACAGGGTTTCTCCTAGTTAAAGGGACATCACAGGGGCCCCGGGTATTTCAGCCTTCGTGGAACTAAGCCCCCCGTGACATTATAATCGGCCCACATTTTTTCAGGAGTCCATGGATCCATTAGATTCCATAACCCGCCAGTTGGCGGCGCTGTCCATACAGGTCTCCGAGTTGAAAGGGGCAGTTCAGCAGCAGGGCCTGGTAGTAGCGAAGGTGCAAACGGCATCTGCAGGTATCGGTGCAGAGCCGAAGTTTCCGCTGCCAGAACGATTTTCAGGGGATCGCAGCAAATTTGTCGTATTTAGGGAGGCCTGCAAGTTATACTTACGCATGCGGCCAATCTCCTCAGGTAATGAGGCCCAGCGGGTAGGGCTGGTGTTGTCATTACTGAGTGGTGACCCCCAAACATGGGCATTTTCCTTACCAGCTGACTCTGCTACATTTCATTCTGCTGATAATGTTTTTTCTGCCCTCGGGCTCATTTACGATGATCCTGACCGACTGGCTCTAGTGGAATCTAAAATCTGTGCCCTCCGCCAGGGGGAGCGCTTGGCAGAGGACTATTGTTCGGAATTTCGCCGCTGGGCCGTAGACACACAGTGGAATGACCCAGCACTGCGGAGCCAGTTTATTCATGGGGTATCAGGGTTAAACAAGCCCTCCTGATGTATGAGACTCCGGCATCGTTGGAGTCTGCCATGAGTTTGGTGATACGTATTGATCGCCGTTTTCATCAGGCGGCACAGGAGACGCTACCTCTGGGGGAAAGCAGAGGTGCAAGTGTGGTTGAAGCTGATGAGTTCCCTGAACCTATGCAGATTGCTGGCGTGGCACAGGTTAAGCGTCGCGCTCCGGGATTCCGGAAACCCAGAGCATGTTTCTACTGTGGTAAAAGTGGTCATTATGTTAACGTTTGCCCGGGACTACCTAAGAGGGTCACATCGGCGGAAAACTGTTAAGCTCAGAGGGTATGGAGGAGACCCAACTGAGCGTATGCATATCCTCCATGATGGTATCACAATGTATGCTCCCTGCCAAGGTTATTATTGCGGGCAGAGAGCTACCAATATCAGTGTTTGTGGATAGCGGTTCCGCCACCAATCTCATAGATGAGGAGTTTGCACACACCGCCGGGTTTAAGATCGAAAAACTTCCTCACCCCATACAGGTGGTGACCATTAATGCTGTTCCCCTCCCTCAAGGGGAGATTATGGAGTTTGTGGCAGAGGTGAAACTCCACATTGGGGTCCTACATTCTGAGTCGGTTACATGTAGGGTCTTCCGCCATCTCCCAGCACAAATGGTCCTGGGTTTTCCATGGTTGTCCAGGCACAACCCGGTAATTGATTGGAAAACTCAGGACATAGTACAATGGAGTGGTTTCTGCCAAGACAATTGCTTGGCCACATGTGTGTCCGCCATGACGCCCAGCCTGCCGGAGGCTTTGCAGGATTTTGCGGATGTTTTCTCTGAGAAGGGTTGCTCAGAACTGCCTCCACATAGAGCCTATGACTGTGCGATTAGGTTAAAACCCGGGGCCAAATTACCTAAGGCCAGGATGTTTAATATTTCTGGTCCTGAGAGACAAGCTCTGAAAGACTACATCGCGGAGAGTCTGAGCAAAGGACACATCCGGCCTTCGTCCTCGCCTGTAGCCGCGGGGTTTTTCTTCATTAAGAAGAAAGATGGGGGGTTACGCCCGTGTCTGGATTTCCGAGAGTTAAACCAGATTACTATCCGTGATCCCTACCCAATGCCGTTAATCCCGGATTTGTTCAACCAGGTACCGGGGGCGAAATGGTTCTCCAAGCTGGACCTCAGGGGGGCGTATAACCTCATAAGGGTCCGTCAGGGGGATGAGTGGAAGACGGCGTTTAACACTCCTGAGGGTCATTTTGAGAGTCTGGTTATGCCGTTTGGGTTGACCACCGCGCCGGCCATTTTCCAACATTTTATTAATGATGTATTTGCTCATGTCCTGGGGAGATTTGTGATTGTATACCTGGATGATATCCTCATTTATTCTAGCGATCGGGACACTCATTTGGAGCATGTCAGGCAGGTGTTACAGTTCCTCCGGGAGAACCAGCTCTATGCTAAGCTGGAAAAATGTTTATTTTTTGTCCAGGAGTTGCCCTTTTTGGGATATATTGTGTCCGCAGCCGGGTTTAAAATGGACACCGCTAAGGTGCAAGCGGTGCTGCAATGGGAGAGGCCGGAGAGTCTGAAAGCACTCCAGCGGTTCCTTGGGTTTGCGAATTATTATAGGAAATTTATAAAACACTTTTCGACTATCGCCAAACCGCTCATGGACATGACAAAAAAGGGTGCTGATCTGGCGAACTGGCCTGAGGTGGCTATATGTGCATTTGAGCGTCTGAAGAATAGTTTTGCTTCAGCCCCCATTCTGGTGCAACCAGACGTGTCTAAACCTTTTGTGGTGGAGGTTGATGCGTCGGAGGTGGGAGTGGGGGCAGTACTGTCTCAAGGCTCGTCCTTGAGCGAGATGCATCCATTCGCCTACTTCTCCAAGAAGCTGTCGCCGGCCGAACGGAATTATGATATCGGCAACAGGAAGTTGTTGGCCATCAAACTGGCTTTTGAGGAATGGCGACACTTCTTGGAGGGGGCGGCTCACCAGGTCACAGTCATCACCGACCATAAGAATCTGCTCTATCTGCAGTCGGCCAAGCGTCTGTCTCCTAGGCAGGCTCGCTGGGCATTGTTTTTTACTCGTTTCAATTTTCTTGTGACTTACCGTCCCGGGGCTAAAAACACCAAGGCGGATGCTTTGTCTAGGTGTTTTCCGGGGGGAGAACCTCGGGAAGAGCCGGTACCCATCCTCCAGAAAGGGGTAGTGGTCTCGGCTCTCACGACGGAGGTAGAGGCGGAGATTGCCGAGGCCCAAGAGGAGGTACCACCAGGACTTCCCGCCAACAAATCATTTGTACCCCTGCATCTTCGGCTTAAGGTGTTGAAGGAACACCACGACTCGGTACTGGCTGGTCATCCAGGGGTGAGGGGCACCTTAGAGCTGGTATCGCTTCGTTTCTGGTGGCCCAAAATCCGGCAGGACGTGGTCTCATACGTGGCAGCTTGCATCACGTGCGCTAGGGCTAAGTCACCCCGTACCCATCCTGCTGGCACGCTACAGCCTCTGGGGGTACCCAATAGGCCATGGACAGAAATCTCCATGGATTTCATCACTGACTTGCCAGCCTCGGCGGGGAACACGGTCATCCTGGTGGTGGTTGACCGTTTTTCAAAGATGGCGCATTTTGTGGCGTTGTCTTCATTGCCCAATGCTAAGACGTTGGCTCAGGTATTTGTGAAGGAGGTGGTCAGACTCCACGGAGTACCGTCGGACATAGTATCTGATAGGGGTACGCAATTTGTGGCGAGGTTTTGGAAAGCTTTTTGCTCACGTTTGGGGATCAAGTTGTCACATTCATCGGCGTTTCATCCACAGTCTAATGGACAAACTGAGCGCATGAACCAAAATCTAGAACAGTATTTACGATGCTTTGTGTCCGACAACCAGGAGGAGTGGTCTACTTTCCTTCCTCTGGCCGAATTTGCGTTAAATAATCACCGCCAAGAGTCATCGGGAGAGTCTCCATTCTTTTGTGTGTACGGTCAACATCCTCAGTTTTGTACCTTACGTCAGGGTGACTCGGGGGGTGTCCCAGAGGAGGATCAGCTAGGAGCCCAATTGTCATCAGTCTGGAGGCAGGTGAAACAGCGTTTGTTGAGCATGAGTGCCAGGTACAAACGGGTGGCTGACAGTAGACGCGTGCCAGGTCGGGACCTGTGTGTGGGTGAATGGGTGTCGTTAGCTACGAAGAACATAAAACTCAAATTTCCATCTTTAAAACTGGGTCCAAGGTTTATTGGGCCTTTTAGGATTTCTGCCATCATTAACCCAGTGGCTTATCGGTTGGAACTTCCTGCGGTGTACAAGATACACAACGTGTTTAACAGGGCTTTATTGAAAAAGGTGGTAGGCTCTGTGGACACAACGCCGATGCCACCTCCAGTCATGGTGGATGGCGATTTAGAGTTTGAGGTCGCCAAGGTAGTGGACTCTCGAGTAGTACGCCGTACTCTTCAGTATTTGGTGCACTGGCGGGGGTATGGTTCGGAGGAGAGGTCTTGGGTTCCAGCCTCAGACATACATGCGGATCGGCTGGTCAGTTCTTTTCACCGTCGTCATCCGGACAAGCCGGGTCCTATGAGTCTTGAGGGTCCAGAGGTCCCTCGTAGAAGATGGGGTAATGTCATGTCGGACGCTGTTCACACCACAGCGTCCGGCAGGCAGAGGTAGTTCCACCTCCAGCCACTATAGCCTCAGTGGCGCTGGCTTGGTCTTCAGGCTCTCGGGGGTTAATCCTGCTGGAGACCAGGTTGGATGGTTAGTCACGCCCTCGGTCTTTAAATAGTCATGCTGGCCTATGGGTGTCGCCGATTATAGCTTGTGTTTCATACCAAGTGGTTCCGGTCTGGAGTGGAGGTGTTGCAGAGAGAGAGATTCATATCTGGTGGCGTATGATCCGTTGTTATCCTTTCTCCTTCCCATATTTGTGTTTAGTTGTGCCCTGTTCACATTACTGTATATTCCTGTGCGTGTGCGGCGCAGTGCAGTTTAAGTTCTCCCTGTCTGTCATAATTTGTGTGGGGGCTTTGGTGGTGTGACTCCTCATTGGGTGGAGGGTGGAGGGTTAAGTGCAGGGCTGAGCAGGAGGCAAGGAGAGGTTGGAGGCTCAGGCATTTGCACCATCAGCAAAAACCCTGGGTTGAGGGTCAGACAGGGTTTCTCCTAGTTAAAGGGACATCACAGGGGCCCCGGGTATTTCAGCCTTAGTGGAACTAAGCCCCCCCATGACACGCGGTCAGGATGCCGGAGCAGTGGGAGCCAGACGACGAGCAGGCGGTGAGTGAAACTTGGTCCCACACCCCGGAGTGTGGGTCCATCTTCCCAGGTGCTCCGTCCCTCGGTCTGTCACTCCATTACCAAGAAGGAGAGGGCCCCTTCCCATTCCCTTGGGCCACGTGGATTATGTGGGTAATTGAAGGAAAGAAAAAGAGCAAGAGAGAAATCTGGGTAGAGCAGAGGGCGCAAAGGACGGACGACAGACCAGCAGCCTGCTGGTGCATACCATTCCATCTCGCGGGTATGGCTTTATCCGTGAGGCCTACACAGAGGATAAGATCTATGTAAACACCAGCTCCGTCAAATTCCAGAGGCCTTTGAGGGAAGGAGACTGGGTCACTTTTGTTAATGAGGATGGACCCCGGGGTGTATTTTGCCATGGCAGTTGCCCTGCTACTCTCAGATGATGACCCGGAACTGTACGAACACCAGGAATGGGTGCAGTCATACTCACGTTTCCTGCCTGATGCCTGGCCAGGCTCTACATCTCCCCTATTGTTGACATCAGGGGAAGTGACACCCGCTAGGTGGTGGAACTACCGTCACCCCCTGGAGCACGGGTACAGAGCCCGTTGTGGGGCAGGGTGGTAAAGGAAAAGGACTCTCTGCTGTGTGAAATGGACCCTGACTTGAAAGTGATGAAACTACTGTGTGTTAATAGAGCGGAGGGCCAGGGTGTTCCAGTATTGCCACCTGCTGCCATGACTATCCCCCTGGCCTCCGTTTCAATACCTTGCTCGGTGGTGGCCAGAATCAGCAGGTCCCAGTGGGGTAGATATGACAGAGTTGGATTCCATCTACATATTCTCTAGGTAAGTGATTATACAGATCGTATTGAAATGAAATGTATGACTTACTTCCACCCTCCCTCATCTTTCTCTATATCTCTTCCCCCTTACAAAAACTAAGAGTGTTGTACATGTATTTTCCAAGCAACTAAAACCTGCTGTGATTTTCAGTAAATTTATTTATTGCAAATGATTTTTGGGGCATGGTTCGGAGATGCCAAACAATTCAATTTTAAAAGGATCAGCTCATCTCTACTGCCAACATTAAAGTGTTATGCATTATGAAATAAAACACGTATAAGCTTTGTGATAACATGTCCAAAGGTTGAGCTTTAGTGAACCCTACAAAGCACTTTCTACATACAGAGTCGGTCTGCAGGGCTGCCACTAGGAATTTCGGGGCCGCATACTGGCAAAATTTTCAGGGCCCCCTTGAGACTCAGCCCAGGTTCCACCCCAGCCCTGCCTCCACCTCTCGAACTGTCCACAGTCCCACTGTGCTCTCTTGGAAAAATTCCACTTCTCACTAATCACACATTAACTGTTCCCATCACCAGATCACACATATAGCCAGCAGCTTTTGTTTTGGCTAAAAGATTTTTCAAGCCGCCACCACGACAAGGCGGACTCTTTTGGCCGGGCCCTACTCTAACCTATTAAACATTTGTTTAAATATCCAATACAATTTAGGTATATTTTTATTTATTTTTCAATTTTTAAAATTACTAATATCACCACATACTAGGAAAACATACCACCATACCATGACCAGACACCATATTACCACCACAGTGACTGAATATTATCATATACAAATGGACAAATACCACCCCATGTCCAGACCACATATTAACACAACATAGTGACCAATAATACCACATACAAGGAACAAATACCGCCACACCATGGCTGAACAACATATTACCACCACATAGTGACTGAATACTACAATACTGATCATTAATAAAAAAAACACAATACTAATATCACCGTAAGTGTCATTATACACTGGAGATCTGTACTTAATATGCAGTGTCTGTGTACAGGTAATGCAGTGATCACCGCTGACATTATACAGTATATATATTATATAGTGTATAGGTAATACGATCACTGGTGACATTGTACACAGGACCACTGTATATAGTATACAGTGTATAGTGTCAGTGTACAGGTAACACACTGACTCACCAGTGACATCTCTAGATGAAGTCCTTCATCTTCGCTTTACATCTTCATTCAGCACAGACCGCCGTCACTTCTTCCAGCCAGGGCTCGTCTCTGCAGGAAATAACACAGTTATCTAGAGCAACGCTTGAAGAACACATTGCTTATTTTTTTCCCAATTTCTAAACTACACCAGATGAAGAAAAAAAGGTTACAGTGTCGCTCTGCACAGTAACAGGGCCACCCCCCCCCCCCATTTAAAACAGTATCCTCACAAAATAAAATAAATACATTACTGCAGTAAGAATATCTCTTAATTAGCTCCTATGGTAATAATATCCCCCATCCTGGTCCCCGTGTGTCTCATTCCTGACTCCAGCCACATGTTCTCCCATCCTGGCCCCATATATTCTCCCATCTTGCTCTCATGAGTATCCATTCTGCACCCATGTGATGTCCCATAATCCTGCCCCATCTGTCCTATTATCCTGCCCCATGATCATGCCCCATCTGTCACATGATCCTGCCCAAACTGTCCCATGATTGTGCCCCAGCTGCCCCATTATCCTGCCCATCTACCCCATGATCTTGCCCCGTGTCTCCCATCCTGCCCCCTGTGACTCTCATCTTGCCCCTGTGTTTCCCATCCTGCCTCCGTGTCTTCCATCCTACCCTCTGTGTCTGCCATCCTGCCACCGGTGTCTCCCATCCTGCCGCCTGTGTCTCCCATCCTGCCCCCTGTGTCTCCCATCCTGCCCCCTCATGTCTCTCATCCTGTTCCCCCTGTGTCTCCCATCCTGCCCCAGTGTTTCTATCCTGCCCCCATGTCTCCATCCTGATCTGGTGTCTCCATCCTGCCCCCATGTCTCCATCCTGCCCCCGTGTCTCCATTCTGCCCTGGGGAGGATAGAGACACATGGTCCATGTGTCTTCATCCTGCCGGTAAAACATATTGCAGCTTGCTGCTTTCAATAAAAATATATAAAAACCTCTCTTTACCTTGCCATGCTCCTGCGGCGAGTGATGATCCCTCCAGGTGTTTCAAGCGCGCACTCGCCGGCGAATGAAAATGACGCGCATACGCTGGCGACGTGTCTTCTGATGTCAGCTACCAGCCACCGATTGGCTGGCAGCTTTAACTATTGCCGTGCGGACTCGCACGGCAATAGAGTAACTGAACCTGCGTGTCGGACGCAGGTTCAGTTACTGCACCGGCAGCAACCTGCCGCTAGGGCCTGATGGGCAGAAGTGACGGGGCCCGATGCGGCCCCCTCTGCTGATAGGGCCCCATACTGCAGTCAGGGCAGTAATGCCCTGATGATGGTTCTGTTGGTCTGAACTACTAGTTGCCGTTCATATGTAAGTTGTGCTATTAAGCCATTTTGATTTTGAATTACCACAATGCCTGCCATCTATATAGTCTTTCACAAATGACCCAATTTCATTATTTGTGTGTTATTTCATGTAAACATCTAGTTTACATTCTTATGATCTATGCTGATACTCTTTTCATAGCAAATGTAGTCATAATATTTAACAAATTTGATTACGTAAGTGGAGCTTGGTAAAGTATGACTGCTTACTTTGGCTCGTATAAAAAAGAAATGTGGCGCTTGCTTATATCTAGAATTTGCCTACATACTCTATACTATTTAACATTGATTCAAGTGTTTATAGTACAATGTCATAGCCTTAAAGTAAATGATTTTTAAAAAAAAAACAATATTAGAATGTATTCTGTACATGCTAAAAATCATAAGATAAGCAAAGTATAGAACAACATGAAGAATCAGTCACATTTCTCAGATAGAAAATTGAAAGTAGATGTGTTTTATGGCGCCATCTGGTGTCCAGCATATTTGTATTATATGGAGCAACTATTATTGTATTGTAAAGTTTTCTGTTGTTTTTATTTTACTTTTTCATAAAAATTCACTTGGAATACTGTGTTCAAAGGACATTTGAAAAGTGCATGTGTGGCTTAACAACACTTTGGGTTTTTCATCAAAAATAAATCTTTATTTTTCGCACAGAAGTGTGGTTGTCTAAGGGATCTGGCCGGCCTTCTCTCTTCCCATAAACATAACTACAAATTTAGAAAATATAGCTCTGGGTTGTATTTTCTCTGTAAATCAAGTGCTGCAACAATGAGCTACAATGTAGATTAATAGTAGGATGGCGTGCACTCAGGTCATTTAAGGAGCAAGGTGCTGGTGAATTGGACCATGTAGGACCCAGATACAAATGAGAAATATAATTCACCGCACACTCTTATTGAATACTTTGCAAAAAAGATTGTGAATTTATTTAAAAACATCCAGTCCAGAGAAATTGTGCCAAGAAAAAAAAAACAATATACACAGCCTATATACCCAATGTTTCGATCCTCCCAGATCTTAAACATGGGGTACTACAAAATAAAGAGAAGACATTATAAGACAGATATATACAGATGACAAATACATAGACAAAACCATATATACAAAAGAACTATGTAAACTTTAAGGACTGGAAATTCAAACATAGGAACAGAAGTATATACAGGTATTCTTACAAAATAAATCCAGATGTGCAGATATTAGAAAATTCAGCAGCATAAATTATGCAATAAAAGCAGATTCCATTTCAAGTTATATTGAGCACAGGATATTATAAGAAAGAAGCACAAGGATGAAGAGAGAAGAGATCAAATTGTATTACCTCGGTAACTGTAGTGTCAGAGATGTGGCACTTGTAATAAATGTGAATCCCCTTAGATGTCCCCAGGTGCTAAAGACAATATTAAGCGCATAGGTACAGTACGTATATAGTATAAAGATAGAGGTACAGGGTATATGAACTATGAGATGTACCTGGTATATATGGATAGGGCCAAGTAAGGGCTGCAGTGGCCGTGGTTAATAGTTCTGAACCTATATTATATTCCAAAAGGGGACAAAAACTGAACTTGGAAATTATAGGCCAGTAAGTTTAACCTCGACTGTGGGTAAAATCCTGGACAGTTTTCTAAGAGATACTATACTGGAGTATCTGGAGAAGAATAACCTCATGACCCAATATCAACATGGGTTTACAAGGGACCGTTCCTGTCAGACTAATCTGATAAGCTTTTATGAAGAGGTAAGTTCCAGACTGGACCAAGGAAATGCAGTGGACGTGGTGTACATGGACTTTTCAAAAGCTTGTGATACGGTGCCACACAAAAGGATGATACATAAAATGAGAACAATGGGGATAGGGGAAGATATGTGTAAGTGGGTTAAAAGCTGGCTCAGGGATAGGAAACAAAGGGTGGTTATTAATGGAGCACACTCGGACTGGGTCACGGTTAGCAGTGGGGTACCACAGGGGTCAGTATTGGGCCCGCTTCTTTTTAACATATTTATTAATGACCTTGTAGGGGGCATAGAGTGTAGAATTTCAATATTTGCAGATGACACTAAACTCTGCAGGGTAATCAATACAGAGGTGGACAATTTTATATTACAGGAGGATTTATGTAAACTAGAAGCTTGGGCTGATAAATAGCAAATGAGCTTTAATGGGGATAAATGTAAGGTCATGCACTTGGGTAGAATGAACAAGATGTATAATTATGTGCTTAATTGTAAACCACTGGGCAAAACTGTCACTGAAAAAGACCTTGGTGTATGGGTGGATGACAAACTCACATTTAGTGGCCTGTGTCAGGCAGCTGCTGCAAAGGCAAACAAAATAATGGGATGCATTAAAAGAGGCATAGATGCTCATGAGGAGAACATAATTTTACCTCTATATAAGTCACTAGTGCGACCAAACTTAGAATACAGTGTACAGTTCTGGTCTCCGGTGTATAAGAAAGACATAGCTGAACTGGAGCGGGTGCAGAGAAGAGCAACCAAGGTTATTAGGGAACTGGGGGGTCTGCAATACCAAGACAGGTTATTACACTTGGGGTTATTTAGTTTGGAGAATCGAAGGCTTAGGGGTGATCTTATTACAATGTATAAATATATGCGGGGACAGTACAAAGACCTTTCTAATGATCTTTTTACTCTAAGGCTGGTTTCACATTTGCGTTTTTTTTCGCGGTAATTTAGCGCTAAATAGCGCATGCGGTTTTTTTTCCTATACTTTGCATGGGATGCGCTTATGTGCGCATACACATGCGTTTGTACGCGTTTTACCGTGCATGCGTTTTTTTGCGGTATGCGCTCGGGCGCACAAAATGCAACTTGTTGCATTTTTTGTGCGTCCGATTTGCCTCAAAAAAACGCATGCGCGCGCAATGCGTTTTTTTACAGCAAGACACCCATTATAAGTCTATGGTGAGCATATGTGCGCATTGGCATGCTTATGTATGCGTTTTTTTGCACATGCGTTTTTTTTTTTACCATTAGTTTAGACAATGGAATTTAGGGGTTTGGGTAAAGTTAGGGTTAGTTAAGGGGGTTTAGGGTTAGGGTTAGGGTCAGGGTTAGGGTTAGGGTTAGGGTCAGGGTTAGGGTTAAGTATGGTTTGGTTAAGGGTTAGGGTCAGGGTTAGGGTTAGGGTTAGGGTCAGGGTTAGGGTTAGGGTTAAGGTTAAGTATGGTTTGGTTAAGGGTTAGGGTCAGGGTTAGGGTTAGGGTTAGGGTTAGGGTTAGGGTCAGGGTTAGGGTTAGGGTTAAGGTTAAGTATGGTTTGGTTAAGGGTTAGGGTTAGGGTTAGGGTTAGGGTCAGGGTTAGGGTTAAGTATGGTTTGGTTAAGGGTTAGGGTTAGGGTTAGGGTTAGGGTTAGGGTCAGGGTTAGGGTTAGGGTTAAGGTTAAGTATGGTTTGGTTAAGGGTTAGGGTTAGGGTTAGGGTCAGGGTTAGGGTTAGGGTTAGGGTCAGGGTTAGGGTTAGGGTCAGGGTTAGGGTCAGGGTTAGGGTTAGGGTTAGGGTCAGGGTTAGGGTTAGGGTTAGGGTTAGGGTCAGGGTTAGGGTTAAGTATGGTTTGGTTAAGGGTTAGGGTTAGGGTTAGGGTTAGGGTTAGGGTCAGGGTTAGGGTTAGGGTTAAGGTTAAGTATGGTTTGGTTAAGGGTTAGGGTTAGGGTTAGGGTCAGGGTTAGGGTTAAGTATGGTTTGGTTAAGGGTTAGGGTTAGGGTTAGGGTTAGGGTTAGGGTCAGGGTTAGGGTTAGGGTTAAGGTTAAGTATGGTTTGGTTAAGGGTTAGGGTTAGGGTTAGGGTTAGGGTCAGGGTTAGGGTTAAGTATGGTTTGGTTAAGGGTTAGGGTTAGGGTTAGGGTCAGGGTTAGGGTTAGGGTCAGGGTTAGGGTTAGGGTTAGGGTCAGGGTTAGGGTTAGGGTTAGGGTTAGGGTCAGGGTTAGGGTTAAGTATGGTTTGGTTAAGGGTTAGGGTTAGGGTCAGGGTTAGGGTTAAGTATGGTTTGGTTAAGGGTTAGGGTTAGGGTTAGGGTCAGGGTTAGGGTTAGGGTTAGGGTTAGGGTCAGGGTTAGGGTTAGTAAAGTCATGGTTTGGGTTAGTGTGAGTGGCCACCTAATGTTGGAAAAAAACGCAAACGCGGTAAAAACGCACTAAAAACGCATACAAACGCTTAAAAACTCTGCGTTTTTTTCATGCATGCTCATAAAAATGCTTGAAAAAAACGCAGCAGTTGTATGCTTTTGTATGCGTTTTTCAATGCGTTTTTTTGCGGGAAAAACGCGCTGCAAAAAAAAGCAAGTGTGAAACAGGCCTTAGACCTGTGACGGGGACAAGGGGGCATCCTCTATGTCTGGAGGAAAGAAGGTTTAAGCATACTCACAGACGCGGATTCTTTACTGTAAGAGCAGTGAGACTATGGAACTCTCTGCCATATGATGTTGTAATGAGTGATTCCCTACTAAAATTTAAGAAGGGACTGGATGCCTTTCTTGAAAAGTATAATATTACAGGGTATATACACTAGTTTCCTTAATATTGCGTTGATCCAGGGAGCTAGTCTGATTGCCGTATGTGGAGTCGGGAAGGAATTTTTTTCCCCAATGTGAAGCTTACTGTTTGCCACATGGGTTTTTTTTTGCCTTCCTCTGGATCAACATGTTAGGGCAGGTTAGGATAGGATATGGGTTGAACTAGATGGGCTTAAAGTCTCCCTTCAACCTTAATAACTATGTTACTATGTTATACAAATCAAAATAGCTCCATATGTAATTGTCCCTGACAATAGTGGCAATAAAAGGGGATATACCTCGGTGCTGCAAAAATTACCTGGAGGATTGCCAGAGGTAGTGTGGGTCATAAAGCGGAAGCAGCACTCCCGCGCCTTGTCCCGTCTGCTGGATGCGTTGGTGTGCAGAAGTGGGGCACATCCGGGTTTAAAAAGCCGTGCTGTGTACCGCCGGACCGGAAGTGCGTCATCTGGCCCGAAAGTGACACAGCGCTATGGTATACAATGAGACCGCGCATGTGTGGTAGTGGCTGCGGTCGCCATATTTGTTTGTGGTGTTGTCAAGGAGAAAGGGGTGTGATTACAATCATGGCTACATGAAGTTAGCGAAATATTAAAAGGCTAGAGGGGCTGTCGGGTACAGAGCACAAGCAGAGTACAAAGTTAGGTGCGCCGTGTTGTGAGGAGGCGGGCTTGAATTATTAAATAGTCACCAGTTATAAATTATTTGTAACCAATTGTAGATTAAAAGGATGTAGGTTTGTATCGGGCTAATAAGGTAAGCATGGAATAAATGAGCACAGTGTAAAAAGGCTCCAGTTGGTTCAGTATCAAATGGTGGCGGCTGTGGTAAATAAAAGTACCATTTGGATCCGGATAAAAAGAAAAGCAAAAAATAATGGAAATGAAAATCATAATAATAAAAATAATACAAATAAAAATAAATATAAATAAAAATAAAAATACAAAAACAAAAATAAAAATAAAAATAAGAATATAAGGTGGAACTGAAAAATTAGGAGAAAAATAATAAAGACCAAATGAACTGCTGTAGGTAAAAAAACTGGCTAAAAGTATACAGGATTCAATACCAAATGGATGGAGAAAGACTGTAAATTAAGTGAAAATGAAAAATACAATACTTGTCCTAGGTGCTCCCCGTCCACTTTCCCCATCTTGGGCAAAAATTACAGGATGTCACTGCCAATCCTTCTCGGACAGTAAGTCCCGAACATCACAGGAGTGACCCATAAGCCTAGCTGGTTTCACTCTCAGGCTGCCCAATTCCACTTGTCCTCCATCCACTAGCCTCTGCTCCACTTCCCCTCCAATCCTGTGAATCATTACCAGGGCTCTGAACCCGTGCTTCCGCCTGCTCTGTCCTGCTTCCTGGCACTGCAGCTTCAGGTGTGTCAGAGCGGGTGATGGTAGGCCTCATTGGCTCTAACGGCCTCAAATGCAGTGCCTCCCACGCCCGATCCCAGTCCAGGTACGCTTGCATCTCTGCATCATCCACAGGGAGCAGCAGGTCCACAGCCTCTGCGTAGAAGCCCCGGAGGCCCCTCTCTTGATAAAATGCAACTCGATCACCTTCCTGCAGGGACGGACCCTGTGCTTACAAACACCTTGTTAAAGGTGTTGGCCACCTGGTTTGTATAGACCAAGACCCCGTTGGTCTCTTTGCCAGCTATTGTGCCTCCTCCCGGCTGACGCAGCTCACTCCAACTCTCCCAATCGCTCCTCTTCTCCTCCACCACCCCGGCTATCCAGGCCCCTTGTTCAGAGGGTGGAAATGGCCCAGCACCCCCCCTGATGTGGCAGCGAGGAATCACAGGACATGTAGCCAGTCGAGGTAGGGTTACATACTGGGGATGAGGTCGCGGTTCCCGGGGTCAGACATCCGCTTACGGGGGCCGTAACTCTGGGGTCAGTGGCCAGGGGCTTCAGGGTGTCACGTGCTTGACTGTGGGCCAGGGTTCTGGGGTCGGGAGCTGGGGGACACTCGCCAGCAGCTCCGATGCAGCCACTCCATAACTATCACTGTCCTCCCCTCTGGTCAGCTGAGATTGGGGTGGATTCCTCTACTAGGGCCTCTGGGTCTGTGGTCTGTGTCATGTAGTCATCATCATCCACGTCCTCCCAGTTCAGGTCCCTCAGCTCCGAGTACTCTGAGCCGTCTTCCCATGTCATCCAGCTGCTGCAACCCTCTTCCGGGTTGGCCTCCTCTTTCCTGGCACCATCTTGGTGCTCCCTTCCCCGCCGCTCAGCTCCTGGCAGCCGCCAGAACTGATCTTCATCATCCAGGGGAAACCGGTCCAGACAGTACGCCCCTTCATAGTCGGAGACTCCCCACAGCCGTCCGGGGTG
This sequence comes from Dendrobates tinctorius, assembly GCF_039654945.1. Lineage (NCBI taxonomy): Eukaryota > Metazoa > Chordata > Amphibia > Anura > Dendrobatidae > Dendrobates > Dendrobates tinctorius. Next base: position 41,186,360 of record NW_027361714.1, read on the forward strand.
GGTCCGCTCATTAGCTCTCCTCCACTCCCATTAGTATACAAGAGTGCGCCATAGCTTCCGCCACCGCTGTCTCCCATAATGCGCCGTCCAGCCAGACATGTGGATTTCTTCTTCCTGACTCTGCCCAGGCCAGGGCGGCACCGACTCCAGTTGCTCCCCCTTATCAGCATCGGACTCCTCCTCTTCGGGGATCCGCTGCAGGAGAATACGTTTCTTTATTCTTCGCCGCGACCACTGTGGGTGGGAACCGCTCACAAGGGGATATGGCCTAGGCACAAGGCTCTATCCCTGAGAGACTGATGCACTGAACTCTGCACTGTTGCTCTTGCTATATCCAACTCTCTCCAACAACTAATAACAAATAAGTACCTCAGCGTGAACTTCTCCTAACCTCTAGCTAAGTCCTCCCATACTCTCTTACTATTGATTAACTACTGTACCTTACCTTATCTTAATCTGACATCTAAATCTAACTCTATAGTGCCCCCCCATAAGGCTAACCCGAAACTACACTGTAATAACTCTTACCAATGCTGACTTAACTCTACCACTAGATGTCCCTATCCTTTCCCTAACATACACAGATATAAACACAGGTGTATCAGTTCACATCAAGACATTGTCAGCTATTATCATATTATACAGTGTACGCAATGAACATACAAAACACACCCGGTTTCATTAGGCAGGTGTGCACAGGAATGCAGGGCCCAAAGTAGCTGTCTGCACACCCCCTACACATGCCCTGCCTCAGCTCCATTCATTGTCAATGGGGCTGCCAGAACAGCCAAGCACTGTAAGGGTACCGTTACACTAAGCGACGCACCAGCGATCCCGACAACGATACAACCTGGTAAGGATCACTGGTGCATCACTACATGGTCGCTAGTAAGCCGTCAAACAGGCAGATTTACCCAACAATGCAGCAACAATCCGGCGATCCATATAATGACCTAGGCGGTCGTTGGGACCTTGTCACACAGCAGCGATTCTGATGACTCCCACCTGTGTCCATGATTTCTGAGTCGCTAACGAGGTCGCTTGTCGGTGTCAAACACAGCGATGTGCACTGGCCAGCGGGACACCAGTGATCAAAAAATGGCCCAGGACATTCGAGCACGATCAGCGACATCGCAGCGGGGGCCTGGTTTCCGCTACGTGTCACACGTAGCGAGATCGCTGGCAAGGTCACTGTTGCGTCACAAAATCGGTGACACTTCAGCGATCTCGCTAACGATCTCGCTATGTGAGACGGGGCCTTCACAAGTAGAGGAGAGGCCAAGCATGCACACCTCCACTCCATTCAAGATATGGTTCCAGAGTCCCTTTCTCAGGATTTTTGGGGTTTCATGCTATCAGACCTCCAGTGATCAGTAAGTTATCCCTTATCCAATGGAAAGTGAATAGCTTGCTATTTTGTAGATAGCCCTTTTTATCGTAAGTTCAGCATACAAATTACATAAACATCTATCAATCTAATAAAATAAGATGACAGCTTAACTGTACCACACGTTATAGGAAAAGAAGAATCAGGCATTTTGGCTTTTACTAAACCCAAAACTTTGTTTCCTCAGGAGAAAACCACTGCTAGAGGTATTTCAAAATCTCTATATTGAAACAAGTAGTCATCATTGGCATAACACTTAATTGACATCTATCTAAGATATAAAGCTGACTAGAGGGGGTGAATGGGATTCGGCTTTTATATGTGTCTCAGTCAGGTATTCTTCAAATCTCAACATCTTCCATTGAAGGTATACATCAAGAGTAACCCATGATGTATTCCTTTGACAAAAACACCTCCCAATTAATGTCACTGCATAGGCATTCAGTGACATATGTCAACTATTGGCCACTAAGTGGTGTTCAGGGAGCAAACTGAGAATTTACATAATATTTTGCAGAAACTTAATAATTTGAAGTCTAGAATGTTTTCCTTTGTAGGAAACAAAAAGTTATGCATACCAGCCTGATAGATCACAAAAGGAAACTATTGATATAATGAGATGCTATTGATCTGCCACCAGATACATCAAACCTATTCGCATAATGAGATGTGAACAAAACTCTAGCTTTGTATCCCTAAATACCCCAATACACATTAGAAAACTGTCAGCCAAACCACCAAGCTGCAGACCGCTATCTCTTCCAACTCTCCCATTTACATCAGCACTCAGCTTAATTCTAATGTGCTTTCAAAGGGGAGAGTTTGAAAAAGGTCACCGCCAGACAGCTCTGGCAGCAGAATATCTCCTGAATATCAAAAGTGTCAAGGGTAAAAATTAAATCAGTCGAGAAAAAGTCAAGAAGTCCACCCACAGATTTCATCATCAACAAAATGAAAAGTGAACAAAGCCTAAAGATGTCCATACACATTGGACTAAGGTTGCCAAACCCACCAATTTCAACATGTTAGACTGCAGTGCTTACCTAATATGGCAAAGATATGTTGTGTGTTGGGGAAAAAACATTGCTATATTGAATTTTTACCTGCCTCATTCTTTCCTGCACCCTGCAGATAAACTTGCACCAGTGGTTGCTGGTAGCATATTGTTACACTTTCACAATGTTTGGCTGAACCGCATGTGTATGAGAGGTTGCGTGGATAGAAAATCTTTCCTTCACTGACAGCTAATGAATTTGAATAATCAGCCATAGAAAGGCATGTATTTGTCAAAAGCAAGGGCATAACAATCACAGACGGTGTGATTGTGACCAGGCCTGTGGGGGACGGGGATCCGCTGATCCCAGTGCCTATTTCAGCTGAATGTGTGTTCTTGGACACACAATCAGCTGAAATACATTACGGCGCAGAGACCCGCTGGGTCCCTCCACAATATACATTACCGGTCAATCAGAGGCCAGTAGCTGACTTTGCCATGCAAGGCACAGGCAGTGCATAGCAGAGAGACGTCATGCGTCGCCCATAGCAGGCACACTAAAGTCAATTGCTGACATCTGCACCGCCTACAAACTAGGACACCCCACGTCGTGGGAGCGGAGGAAGGTGAGAAGAATTGTTTTTATTTTATTTTTTTATTTTTTTTAACTGTGTTAGAGAACAGCGGTAGAACAGGGAGAATAATTACAGGATAGGCCCTGAAGCTTAGATATTATACCAGGAAGAGACCCAGGATGGGGACATTACCCCGGGATGGAGGACATTATTACTGGTAAGGGCCCAGGAAGGGGGACATTATTACTGAAAGGGGCCTAGGATGGGGAACATTCTTACTGGAAGGGACACATGATGTTAGACATTATTACTGCAAGGAGCCTAGGATGGGAGACATTATTACTGTAAAGAGCACAGGATAAAGGACATTATTACCGGAAGGAGCCCAGGATGGAGGATAGTATACCAGAAAAAGGTCCAGGATGGGTGACATTAGTACAGGATGGAGGACATTATTACATCATGAACAGAGGAGGGCAACCAACATGTTTTTACAGGATTTAGAATGCTTCAAGGGCTAATAAATCTGACCTACATGTAGATGACGGCTCAGGTTCAAATTGTGCACCTGGGTCCAACTAACTCTATTTATGCCACTTATCAGAAGAATGTATTGTTTTGCCCTGAGATAATCGGTGCTAGAAGAGTTTGGCATCCACTTACCCCACATGTTAGGTAATGGGTAAATCTGAGAAGGTAAATCCTTGGTAAAAGATGTTTTGGTTGGCAGTCATAAAATGTGTACAGCCAAGTAGAATTGCCTGTAAACACTAACGCATTATATTCCAGAATCCTATCCTCTTACACCTTTTTCTGCATTTTTTTTCAATGTCCATTAACCAGCACAATGTTTATAAACGGATGTATTGTACCTATGTATTAAAGTGTCTTAATAGATGGAAACTTCTATCTTCACACATTTTCTAGCAGTGACAGCTTTTTAAAAGGCACATTAAAAATGACCTCCATCTCCCAGGCCATCTCCTGAGGAATTTATCTTATCAGTAATCACACTGGGTGCTGATCTGTTTTACCTTAACTTCCTTATTAGAGCTGGGTCAGGGAGAAATAAACAGTGAGTTGTCTTGAACAGAAGAGCGCTTAATTATCTTCTGTAATTAGTTCTAAACACACTTATCATTGTGTACTCTGCTTCTTTTTATATTAATCTTTGGAGATCTTTCTTTCCATAACATTAGATGAAAGCTATTAAAACAATGTAATCTCATATAAAATGACTTTCTAATCAAATAGCTAATCGAAAAGTAAATTGCCTCTTTATTTATCATAGTCACTCATAGAAATGTATTTCATCATGTTCCATCACATGCCATATCGTGAAGGTATTCTTTCTTAGAAGCATTTCTCTTAGGGAAGAATATAGTATCTTTTGGGGGCAATTACTCTGACTCTACTGCTTTAAGACTTTTCGCATAGACTTCTCCAATTAAAGATTTAAAAGGAAGCTGTCTCCTGATTCATGCTGACCAAAGCACATGCAGCATGAATCAGAACCTGGCTGAACAATAGAATCCAGGTATATTTTTCTCTGAAACGCTCCTATATTTCAGAGAAAATAAAGTTTGAAGATACGGCCGTATAGCCAGAGACAAGACTAGTCAAGCTCTGCACCTAGCCGGTGCCTCCCGGCGCCACTGTAGATGATTGATAGGTTTCTCCTATAGAGACAGAATCTTATTTTGACATATCCGAGTCATACTTGAACATTATTTGTGCCGAATGCTTGTCTTATGATCGGTTCCAAACATATTTGGTAATTTCTACTCCCATTGACTCTAACGACGTTCGGCTATGTTCGACGAATACTGCAAAAACAAAATTCGATTCCGATTGTATTCTGAATCGAATCCGAACAAATTCACTCATCTATAATCATGGGCTCTGATTCATGGGCTCTGACACATGCTGCCTGTGGTTTGGGCATCATGAATTAGGGGTCAGGTTCCCTTTTAGAGGCGCTGTTTGCTTTCACCAAGATTTCAGCTATTTCCTGTGATAATAAGAGAACCGAAAAGAATTGAAATAACGCATTAATGTTCTATTGCTCTTAAAAGGCATCCCCATCTTCAAGTATTTTTTTTTAACTTAAATGCATGCTCCTGGGCGAAAAAAATGTGCATTTCATTAAAAATGTTGCACCTTTTGGCATTTACGGGCTCTTTGTTACTTTGCACATTCAACATTAATGTGGCTGATGGTCATAAATCAGTTTCAATGAACTCAGAAAAACTCAGATAAAACAGTTACAAACTTCCTATTAGACTGCTATAGCATGCTGACTGACAGATTCTAAGTCAAAGGGGTATTCCCATCTCCAAGATCCTATTCCAATATGTAGTAGGTGTAATAATATTAGCAAATGCCTCCAATTATAAATATAGTATTGTTCTTATGATAAGCTATGCTGTTTACCCCATGTGCAGGGCATTGCAGTAGCTTAGGTATACATGGTTACGACCACTCATATAGTGACAATTAGTCAGTTGTTAGTAGTTGTAACCATGGACACCTAAGGTCCTTCAATACCCTGCACATGGGGTAAGTAGCATAGCAAATCAGAACTGCTATACTACTATACTATATTTCTAATTTGAGGTAATTGCTAATATTATTATTATTACACCTACTACATATTGAGATAGGATCTTGGAGATGGGAATACCCCTTTAGCTCATTCTACAACCAGCAATAGACACAGTAATATGGTGCAAAATTTCAAATGAAACCCATTTGGATAAAATCAAAACATTGCGACGAAAAGTGGACAACCACTGTAAATTACAATCCCTGGGTCTGATGTCTAATCATAGTATGTGCTTGGATTTCCTTCATTCCTTCATGGCTGTATCACTTTCTCTACAACTCACAAATCCCCCCTCTGATGAGCAAACATAAGACGGTACAGCAGAACAGATCCATAGCGTACTGTAGGAGAGCACCTGCCCTATGGCTCATATTCTATAGCTGGTGCCCATTAACTGATCTGGAATTTTGCACAGGAAAATAAAAAGAATAATGAGGTAGTACAAGGAGTCTAAAGGACTACATCATAAAATATATTACAATTAAAGTAAATGAAAAGTGATATCAGGGACTTTGCTTATTTTTTGCTATGGGGCTAAGAACTTACAGGCTAACTGCTAACTACCTGGCTGTTCTACCCAGTGCCGATCTCTGCCAACTCAGAGCGGCCATGGCTCTGCTGACGGCGCATCTCTGCTGAAGTCATGCTGTCTGGCTGCCAGGTTCCCACTGCCTAACTGCTGGGAGCCAGCTGTCCATCAGGATGATATTGGCAGTGACGCCCCATTGACAGAGCGGACCAGAAGAGAAAGAGCTGCTCTGTTGACATAAGGTTAAATGAAGCAGCAGAATCGTTGGCAGGAGGCATCGGAAATCGGTGCAGGCAGTTCATTAGCGACTACCTGCCTCTAAGTTCTTAGCCCCATAAGAAAAAAAATACAAAAGTCCCAGATAATCTCATTAAGGTTATATAGGTATAGTAAAGTTGGGCTAAAGGGTGACATTGCGCGACACTCTTGATTCACATTTTACAGACGGTTTCCCACTTTAGCACTGATTGACAGTATTGGTTACATGGGTAGTTCAAGCAATGCAATGAGAAGTTAATGTCATGCAAGTCCATTAGTAGAACATACAGTATATTACTGTTTGTTACCACTTATATTAAGGCTGTGCCATATCAGCCATGGTCTGTAGTGAAATGTCCTATATCTGCTGATGGGCTGCGAGAAACTTCATGGGAAATTTGATTTTTCTTTTTCTCTCCTGCACATTTATCAAATTATTTTCACTTGGAAAAGACACAGTTTTGGTCATAAATATATCATTAAAAATCTCTGGTTAAGAAAAGAAAGGATTAGACATACAATGTTTGCTGTGATCAATTTATACATTAATATATAGCTCTGAAGGTGTCGCACGTGCATTTACAATTTATACTGTCAGAAAACAAACACAAGTGGGATAGTAAGTTTTCAAGTATGTGTTGAGTAGTGATAGAGGGAAGATGTAAAATGAACATGATATAGGATGGTTGTCTTATCTCTCTGATAGGACCTGGAACAGGGCCCTCATCTTGGGTTATCTATGGTGCAAGGCAGCTCAACCATCAGCAACATAGCAATCAACAAGCCCATTACATTCCTCCACATCTCCTGTGCTGCCACTTAGCACCTCACTGATCTCCATGTTATGGCTTGGCCAGAGTCAGGTTGGTAATATAGGATGGGGGAAGTGAGTGTAGAAGCAAAATACTGCTCTTCTAACATGGGTGTCTATTACACCAAGATCCCTTCTGGCGCCAGCAGGTAATCTACAAAGCTTCCCCATAGATCCCAAAGGGGACAATTTCCACTTGAAAGTTTGGAGGATTCAAGGCATTTCATCTAAACACACAGCAATAAGCTGTTTGCACCTCTAGCATGACCTTCACTGATGAGCTTTGTGGCTGCGACTGTGGTTTCATGTCTAATGAGAAGTGATGTTTATAAATACAAGCATTTTAGAAGTTCTCTCATTAAACTTTGAGAACAATACAGACAAATACAAAGGTTACATTTTACGATTCTCCTCAATAATACATTAACTACTCGGAGTTAGGGTTTGCCATTTATTGATTATTATCAAATATGTGTTCCCATTGGAGGTCACCATGAGTGCTTTCTCTGTATAGAATCACTGAATAAGCTGCTGCGGAAGAGAAATAGGCTAATGGGTTGGGGGAGATGGTGACATTTGGTTACATGAAACGCATTGAGTAATAGAATTACTGAATGTTTCCACAATGTCAAGGGTGATCTTGCAATCTTGAATAGATTTTATGCCACAGTTAGAAGTTTGTCTTTGACTTATGATATTTTAGCAAAAGAATGAAGTTTCGCTGTAGTCATGCTTTGATTTTTCCGCAATTCGCTTGTGACCAAATGTCACTTATAGGTCTATGCTTCTGTGGCGCCCCTGAGGGTTCAGTCGCCACAGAGGTACTGCACCTCCTCCTGAGGTGTAGTATCCCACTCTTCAGGTAAGATGGAAACACCTGACCAGACTCCAGCACCTGCACCCAGCACAGACACCTTAGAACAGCAGAGCATCCTTTAAGGCAGCTGCTTTGGTTCATGAAGGGTGTTGGGAGGTGGGTGGAGCCTAGATTGCAATAAGAGGGGAAAGCTGACAGGAAGTGAGTGAGAATCCCCGGAGGGGGTTGGAGAGTGAGAACGTGTTTGCAGCAGCCTCCTGTGAGCAGGAGCTGCTGGCAAGGAAAGAGAGAAAGGAAAATCAGTTCTTCAGAAGGAAAGATAGAAAAGTACGGAACGTGTGGAGGAGAGAACTGGTATCAGAGCTAGAGCAGAGCCCTTTCCTAAGTTTTAATGCACCAAAGGCTGGGCGCCGGTATCCGAGGCTGTGTGTGATACTAATGATCCTACAGCAGAAACCGGAGGAATAGAAGTTGAGACCACTTTATTCCCACCTAAGACTCAAAGACACAGCAGCAATGTGTGTGAGCCGGGACATGATTGTAAGGAGTCCCCGAAGTTGGCTACAGCTGCCTGTCATGCGAGTGGAGCACTGAGTAACAGCAAGAAAGAGGAACTTGAGTATAATTCATAACTACAAGTACTTCAGATTAGCACTAGTGAGGAGACGTTCAGAAAAGGCACATTTGGAAGGGAGTCCTGGCTGGGTGTATTCCATCTGCCTGGGAGTTGGCTGAGCCCCTCACCTGAAGACCACGGCACTGAAGCGGGCACCTGCCTATGCCAGAAACGGGAGTAAGGCTTTGTAACTGCATTCAGCTATGCCATTGCCTTCTCCCTGTGCCAACCCCTTCAGCACTGCTACATCTCTGTGCCTAACACTACCCCATCTACCTCAACATCTTCTATCGCTGCCCTGGGACTACAGCTCTGCCTGTGGAGAGCTATTACACCTCTGCTGCATCCCACCATCTGTCCCAGAGGATCTGCACTGCAGAGCTGGTCACCTCTGACCAGATACCACAGGTGGCATCACAAACTTATCCATACACAAACTTTATTCAGTCCATCTATTTTACATGGACACTCAGGGCTACAGACCGGGTCCTTGCCACCGCAACACTTCCCCTTTAAGAGACCGGCCTGGTACTGAGTAAGTGAGTGAACCCCACTTGCCCTGGGGGGTGCTCCACTTCCCTATGAAAAGAAGGCAATTCCTAGAATAGGGCATCAATGTTAGATCATGGTAGGTAAACTTCACCTCTCCCTCTAATCAACTGCTTAAAGTGGACTCTGATTCAAAAGGCGACATATCACTTTCCGGGCTGCTTAGTGTCATTTTTATAAAATCACTTTTTTATCAGCAGGAGATTATCAGTAGAGGACTAGTTATTCTGCTGCCAGGGAGTCTAGCCCCAGCCCCACCACTGATTAGCAGCTTTTTGTGTACACTGTTTATAGGCAGAAAGCTGCCAATCAGAGGTAAGGGCCGAGTTTTACACAGCATTTGGGAAACTGGTAGATCTCGTGCAGATAAACCAGATTTTAATTAAAATTGTAGCACCCAGTAAAGTAATTGATACATCACTGGAATTAGGGTCACTGCCCCGACATTATGCAGCTGTCATATGAGGTAGCAAAAACCTGTTGACAGATTTACTTTAAAGAGACTGTGGCACTGATGCATGGCATAGACAAGTATGAACCAACCAACAGTTGCTGTATACATTGAAGAGGCTTTGGTGCCTATATAAGCACCGCAGGCATTTCAAGCAACTGATCAGAGGGGATCACCCACTGATCTGATATTGATGGCCTATCCTAGGGATAAGCTTTCAATTTTAAAAGGCAGGATAACCCCTTTAACCTGTCTCTATAAGGATGCAGTCAGACAGCATTATAACACTGAAAATGATCGCATTGCAATGATAAGTCTGGCCAGTAGCTCTCCTGACCCAGGCATATTTTTATGCAGTTGTCCCTCAGCTTGCAGCCTGCCAGCACAGCAGTTCTTTGGGATGGGCCTGAAACGAAGCCTCTACTGTGAGGGATGGTGTCGCAGTAAGGGCCGGAGCCTTCTTAGTAAGGCTATGTGCCCACGTAGCGATTCTCATGCAGAATAAACCTAAGCAGAATCGCACACCCTGCTCCCGGGAAAACGCATGCGCTTTTTGACGCGCTTTTGTAAGCGTTTGTCAAGCGTTTTTGCATGCGTTTTCCTAAGCGTTTTTTCCCATATAATTGATGGTATGCGGAATCGTGTGCGATTGCGCAAAATTAATGAACATGCTGCGTTTTTAAACGCTAAACATTTCCGCAGCGGCACTATTAGCACAACATGTGCGTTTTTCATTGCAAATCCATTGGATGCTTTTCTTAAGCGTTTCTGCAGCAGAAACGCTTGTCTAAAAGCGCTGCAGAAACGCTTAAAAAATGCTACGTGGGCACACCGCCTTAGCGTGGAGAGAGTTTACACCAAAGAAGGGGCAATGTGCCTGACTGCGGTAGCTAAGAAGAGCAATGTTCCGGAAGAAAGGGTTGTATACGGAGTGATGAGAAGAGCGATGTACTGCAGATGGGGCTCAATATAGAGAGGCTGAAAGGAGTGATATACTGCAGGATGTAGCTCTATATAGGGGTTGAGATTGGTTTAGCTGTGTTTGTTGCCTCCGGCTGAGAGACCAGTGATGTGAGACTGCAAATGATTTGTACTTCCGTTGTGGAAAAGCGTAGAAGAGTTTAGCTCTGCTCGAACGAGAAAATGATGTAAAACCACACTGCAGCTATACTGATTTAGATGGTAAAAAATAAAATCGGTAAGGCAGGGTACTGTGCAGGAGCAGAGAGTGTACAGAAGCATTAGGTGAATATTACACTTATATTAGTTTCATGCTACCTCAGAGACTAGGGGCTAGACAGGAGCACACAGGAAAGCAAGGGAGGGGTCTGCAGTACTGTGGAGCAGCAAGTGCGGCTGGGAAATGTAGTTTTAGATAAGAATAGGACAGCTATTTGAAGCTAGATGTATAGAGGATAGATAGAAAAAAGACACAAAGGTACAAGACAGAAATTTTTTGTTGGTCTTCCTCTATATATTAACAATAAGTATGTATTTACTGAGCTTTGCGAAAAATAATCTGATTCTGGTAATAACTCTTTAATGAACAGGGACGTAAATGCAAAGAATTTTGTAGTGATTATTGCTGTGATGGAGTTGTGAAGATTATGATATCCTAAATTGACTGCATGGATTTACTGAATCCAACAATGGCCTGGTTGTTGCTATATGCAAGGATGCAATGCTTCTGTAAATGTTGATATTTTATGTTGTATGCTTGCTCATATAGTGTCATCATATTCTGCAGTGGTTCATAAAAAATGTCATCACTTTCCCCATTGGGGCTCATAATCTAGTATTACCATAAAGTATATTTTTGTAGTGTAGGGTGAAACCAGATTATGTGGAGCAAACCCTCACCAATACGAGGTGAACACAAAAGATTCTTGTAGCTGCTTCCATCCAATGAAAAAAAAAAGAATCTCCTTTCATGACAGATCCCTCTTTCATTTTTGCGTTTCTGCCCTTCATTCCCCTTTTTCCAGAGCCATACTTTTTTATTTTTCCATCAATATGGCGATGTTAGGGCTTCTTTTTTGCAGCACAAGTTGTTCTTTTGAAATACACCATTGGTTTTATCATATTGTGTACTCAAAAATGGAGGAAAAAAAATTGCAAAAAAAAAAGTGCAATTCCACACTTGTTTTTTGTTTGGCTTTTTTACTAGGTTCACTAAATGTTAAAACTGACCTGCCATTATGATTCTCCAGGTCATTGCCAGTTCATAGACAACAAACAAGTCTAGGTTCTTTTTTATCTAAGTGGTGAAAAAAATTCCAAACTTTTAAAAAAAATATATATATATATATTTTTTTATTTTTTTTTATTTTTAAGAACATTTTGTTTTTACTTTTGGCATGCTTCCATAGTTTCCATGGGAGACTAGGAGCTGCCATAACCTGATTGGCTCTGCTACATAGAGGCGATGATCAGATCGCCTATATGTACAGTAGCTAACTTACTCACTTGCTATGAGCGCCGACTACTGGGAGACCTCTGGTTGTTATGCCAACAAACCGGTTACCCACGATCACGTAACAGGGGTCACCAGTGGGAGGATTTCCTGCCCGATGGCCGGAAGCGCATGTTAAATGCCGTTGTCAGAATTTCACAGCGACATTTAGCAAGTTAATAGCCGCAGGTGGATCGCAATTTCACTGGCGGCTATTGTGGGCACATGTCAGCTGTTCAAAACAGGTGACATGTTTCAGGAAAGATGTGGGCTCACCGCCGGAGCCAACATAAAAGGGGAAGACACGACATGCGCCGTACTAATACGGCACATGTCGTGAAGGGGTTAAAAAGAGGCACCACCAGATTAAAGAAGTGTAGCTTTATTGACAACACGTTCCCATAGAATCTCGATGGAAACTTGTTATCAATAAATCTTCTCTTCTTTGAGCTGGTGGTGGCATTTTTTCATTTATTTTTCCATTGGATCCAAGTGCTACTGCATATGCCAGGAAGAAGTGAGTTTTATGAAATGGATGAACTGCTGTATTGGCGTGTGGATTGCACATTGCAAACATTAAAAATGCACCTAAATAGCACAATTCAGCAAGGTGAGTGGAGAACTCACTGATGGTAGGGGAGAGTCCATCCATCCACATCTTGTTACACCCCACTTTCCTTTAACTTTCCAGTGTACCTTTCAGATGTTGTCCTTGGTGGGATTTGAACCTAGGAGCCCACCTGTTGTCATTATTGAGCTTTGAAACCCAATGCCTGTTTTTTTACCAACTAAACAGTTGATAGTGATGATTTTTATAGGTGTGAAAATTGTTTCTTGCCTAACGTTTTTCTGTGTAACAATTATTATGATTAATTAGAAACATTAATTTATTGGCCAGACTAACTAGGACTTTACATGTATCAAATGAAATCAAATTTAAAAAAATAGTCAAACTGACCCCTGTTAAAGATTCTGCTATCAATTGTTTGAGAACAGAAGAAACATAATAATATGGTAGTATGTAAATAGGACTTTAATGCATAAACATAAATAAAAAGTATTCCTTGAAAGATCATTTGTTCATCTCATGGTGTCATTGAACATTTATGGCCAGGTTGGTCCAAGAATGAGACTTATACACCACTGGTGGCTTCGTGCTGACTCCGTTAGACCCCCCACAAGGTTCAAAGCCATAGAAAATCCAAGATTCCGAGACACTACATAAAAAAGGGATTATTCCATCCTTAAAAATCACATGGCGAAATACAATTGAGGTAAACGAGTGAAGCAACATTTTGGCCTAAAAGGGAAAAGTGTTTTTTTCAAGCCAGAAATATAATAAAAAATTACAGACTATAATTTTGATTGTATTTCTGGCTTGAAAAAGTCCCTTTTGGGCCAAAACGTTGCTTCACTTGTCTACCTCACTTTTATTTCACCATGTGATTTTTTTGGGGGATATAATAGAGGTTATGTTTTATCCCTATTTTCTCTGGTCCTTGGAATCTTGGATTATTTATGGCCAGGTTAAATGACTATGACGGGCAATAGGGACTAGTATGTGTATGGCCGTGTCGGTCTTATGATCGCTCATTGAACAATTGTCCAACTAGCAACATACTTTAAAGGGGGCCTTAAAGTTTACTAGGCAGAAAAAATGATTTGCTTGAGCTCTGAGATTTACTACGTCTTCATTGGAGGTCTGACAGTTCATTCGTTCAAGCAGAACTGGCAAATGAGTAGCTGCGTAAAAGTGACTATGATTTATTTGCATTAGGAGGAATAAAGGTCTTTCTGACAGCTATTTATTATCAGCCATTCCTGACATAGTGCTGAATCGTCAGGTCAGTGCGTAGAGAGGACAAGCTGCTAACCTCCATTCTGGAGGAGTGCACTATGCATTACTAATACTGGAGTCAATGTGAACTTGTTTAACTCGAACATTATAGAAACTGTGAGAGAAAGTGGTAATGATTATAATAAATCAGCTACAACATTTCCTTAACTCTCATGTGTCAGAGTAATTGAGTAATTTACACTAGAACATGGGCAGGACCTCCACTCTGGCCCTACACTGTGTATGTTATTTTAGTTAGGTGTCTCAGTAAGGTCTAAATCCCAGAAACGGAATCTCTGTAATCTTTTAATTTGCTCATATTCCCCTGGTGCATCAAGTTTCAACCAAGGAGCCATAAATAGTATTTGAGATGTCCAGTCCAATGAAAGATAGCTGCATTGCATGTCTATATATCAAACAAGTGTTGTTAGACTATGTACTGTAAGTTATAAAGCTCCCATCCTTAAGTGTGAAGTAGTGACCCTTTTCTGCTTGATTATGTATCTCATCTCATCCTGTAGTCTAATCAATACACTTATACACTTAAGGTGATTGGTAAAATATTTTTCCAAATGTGCCCAAAAAAAAAGTACTTGATTTCTATTTTTTTGGAAAATGTGCTTGCAATTATTTGTTATGCTTTGCTTATATAGCACTATCATATTCCACAGCACTTTACATACATCATCGCTGTCTCCATTGGGGCTCACAGTCTAGATTCCCTATCAGTATGTCTTGGAGTATGGGAGAAAACCGGAGTACCAAGAGGAAAACCTCGAAAACACGAAGAGAACATACAAACTCCTTACAGATGACTAACCCGTTCGTTACACCATAATGAAAAGGTGAACAGAAAAAGCACAATTACCAAAAGAATAAAACAAAATAGTTTTTATTGAATACAATTAAAAATAACAATAGAAAAAAATAATTATAAAACTTGCAACCTCTATTGTGGGACATGCAAGGCTAATCACCTCTTTAAACACATTAATATGAGAAAAAGGTAGAGACAATAAATCCTAACAGCAGATAAAAATTATATTAATAGTACTAGGCAAAGTTCCATCTCCTTAAATGCGCTCGGACAAAGCCGCAATTATAAAAGCCCAGCATCAGCCATAGCCTACAATAGCGCTTAGGAGAGAACCAGATACACTCAATCTCGGCTATTAGCCAAAGATAGAACTGTCAAAATGCAAGTGACTATCTGCCATAAATTGTGTACAAACTGCAAATGAAATTAAGGCTATAAAATTATCTCACCGATCCACTAGCATGTGTGGAATGAAAGCCGCGTTCCTCACCCCGACGCGCGTTTCGTCCTCTTCTTCAGGGGGCGTAACGGGGAAGAGGGAGAGCGGGTATTTAAATCATCCTTCCACCAATGAGAGGAACGTGCTTAAAAGCTTATTATATTCTAACCGCCTTTCTAAGTAGCAGCGCGCCATGTCATTCAGCCGCTACCTTTAAAATGTCTCGTCATCTCCGGTTAGTGAAGCTGAAACATCCAGGCTACCTAAATAACAGGTGCGTGGGTGTCAAGTCATCTCCATATTACCGGAGGATTTCAAGACAAGGAGCAGTCAGAACTCTATAGCGCGCACATGGAGGGCAGAGAGTAATTAAATGAAAAATGCATACAAATTTAACAAGGAATCTACCAGTGCATAAAATATAAACAAAATATATAATATTAAAGTGACAACGTGCTACATCATTAGTCATTTTGTTAACAAACAAATATGAACAAAATTCATATACAAATAATTATGAACAAAAAACACAACTATATTTTTCATATAGTGAAAATACCCAAATATTCAATAATTTCAAAATTACACTAATTATAAAAGTGACAGAACAACATTATAAAAATATATCCATATAAAAATGACAGTGCATATACATTCTAAATACTAACAATAAATATTTCAAATTACTAAAGTGCATATAATATATAAAGATCCACTTGAAAAATTGATGAAGATGAAAGTCATTTTGTGCATATTTATCATAAAGTTCTTCATGGTGTCCAGACTCAATACTCTTATTACAACAGATTTTCCATTTTTTTCTAAAAAGCAATAAATAAAATAAAATGATTAAAAATAGCCCAAAAAACACTCACAAACCCATAAAAAAAGCAAAACCACACTATAAAAATGCGCTGAAGCCAAAATTTTCATTTAGCCCATGGGGGACTAAAGTTCCCAACCTATAAATCCATTTACATTCCAGTTTTGCCAGATTTTTTCCCAAATCACCTCCCCTTGATCCCATTTGAACCACATCAATGCCTTTAGCCACCAAGAGACTCGAGTCACTGTTATGATGATGGAAAAAATGTCTCGGTATAGTTTTGAGAAGTGACGGATCCTCAACAGTTCGTCCCTTCTCAAAGTCTCTAATATGTTCTCTGATCCGAATGCGCAATTCACGTGAGCCCAACATATATTTTTCCACATGGACATTGCGCACTGTAGGCAACACCTTTAGTTGAACATGTGATGTAATGTCTGATATTATAGTTACGGGTACCACTTGCATTAGAAAATTCTTTAGCTTTAATCATATTCTCAGTCAAATATGCTCAGTCATGCGCATGCGGATGAGTCAAAAAAACGCATTACTGTCTATGGAGCGCATTGGTACGCAAGGACATGCGTACTGTATGCATATGCGATCGATACGCATGCTTAATTTTAATGAGTTGGTCCAGGAAGTGATTTAACCACCTGCTAACTGCTAGCTCTATAAAAGGAAGTGTGGACTCTGCAAGGCCATAACTCTCTGAACTCTGGACGATAGCACAAGACTAGCTATTTAAGCATAGAACCTTTGAAAATGTCAGTCTCTCTCACTGCCATTTGTACTAAAAAAAATTTCTGTTACTCTTAGATTGTCGACTCTCCTGGTGCTGTGGTTGTCTCCTGGTGCAGCAGTTTTCTCCTGGTGCAGTGGTTTTCTCCTGGTTGTCTCCTAGTGCTGCAGTTGTCTCCTGGTGCTGCGGTTGTCTCTTGGTGCTGTTTTCTGTCCTGGTGAGGACAACACTGTCTATGTAGGTGTACAGGAAAGATGTATATCTTTGTACCGTGTTATCCAGTAGATAGAAAAATATTCAGCATTGAGAGTCCTCAGTGGTTGATACCTTTTAATGGCTAACTGAAAAGATGGTAACACATTGCAAGCTTTCGAGACTACGCAGGATGGAGCCTGAGCAACAGCTAAAGACGTTCCACGAACAGTTTAATCAATTTCATCCCACCATCAACTTAACACTCAACTACTCCAGCACTGAGATTAACTTTTTAGACACCATCATTAGGCTAAAAAACAATGAAATAGAGACATCCCTGTATCAGAAGCCAATCGACCTTCCAACATACCTTAAATGGGACAGTTTCCATCCAAAACACATAAAGAACTCTATTATCTACAGCCAAGCCATCAGATACAATCGTATATGTTCCAACCCCATGGATAGAGATGAACACCTTGGTCACCTCAGAATAACCTTTTTGAATCAGGGCAAACATCCAAGAACAAATGAAAACCAAATTACAAGGGCCACCAGAATATCAAGGAATCACCTGCTACATTACAAAGCTAAAGATGAAAACAACCGGGTGCCACTAGTGGTCACCTACAATCCAAATCTTGAGGTGCTAAGGGGAGCTGCATGGAAATTACATCCTCTACTGCAAAAAGATGCCCATTACAATGCATATTTGCAGACCCCCCACTGCTGTGTTTTAAGCAGCCCCCAAGTTTAAGAAGCATAATTGTCAGAAGCTCCCTGTCCTCTCCAACAGCTGCAAGAACCTTTCCTTGCAACCAGAAAAAATGCAATACCTGTCCATTTATAATGACCACGGACAAGATAAAGATCCCCAACTCACATCAGGACTACAAGATCCCAGGTATGTTCAGCTGCATCATATCTAATGTGGTGTACTTAATTATTTGTACTAAATGTCCTACTGGGGGTCTGTATGTGGCGGAGACCGGGCAAAAACTGAGAACAAGGATGAATTCTCATCGCCACACAATAAGAAAAAAAAGAATGGATCTATCTGTGGCAAAACATTTTTTGTATCCCTGGTCATAGCATGATGGACATTAAATTACTTGTATTAAAAGGTAACTTCAAGTCTCAGAGAGAGAGAAGAATCTCTGAGTACAAATTTATGAAAACTTTCGACACATTCAGTGCAGTTATTAATGTGTCGCATGGATTTATGTCTTTTTACATCAATTAAGGAATTTGCCCATCAGACCTTCTGGGGCCATCACAACACAGACCGGCAATCAGAGGACAATAAAACCTTCACACTGCTTATCTATGAACTGCTCCAATATTTTTGCTTATCTCTCTCTCACAATGACTATTCCGCTTCACATCACTTGTCTTATCTATTGAGTTATTTATGTGCTGTCTTGTGTATAAATAAGTTATTCTTCAGATTTTGTATTAGTCTAACCTGATGAAGAGACCTGCGTAGTTTCGAAAGCTTGCAATGTGTTACCATCTTTTCAGTTAGCCATTAAAAGGTATCAACCACTGAGGACTCTCAATTCTGAATATTTTTCTATGTAGGTATAGAAGCTTTGAAGATGTCTGTCTCTTCCAATGCTTTTTCTGCTCCTTGTAGACGGTTGTCTCCTGGTTGTCTACTGGTGCTGTGGTTGTCTCCTGGTGCTGCGGTTGTCTCCTGGTGCTGCCATCTGTCCCTGGCCTGTGCTTACTGCTGTGCTGTTGTACTACTGCCTGTAATGTACTGTAAGTATTGTTGTCCATGGATTTTTTTTTTGTCTACATTGTGTTTGGATCTTAACAAATTTAATTTTTCTTTGTTCTTTTCTGTAGTGTTTCACTTGACTGCTGCCTGCTTCTCAGGATCGTCGGGCCCATGTGTCTCAGGAGGAAAGACAGGGTGTAAGTATTCTTCTCATCAGAGTTGTAATAGAATTTTTTTCAGTTTTACTTAAAATTCTTTTTTTCTATTTGAGCTATAGGTTTCACAATGGGAAGAAGCCACACTGGATATTGACAATTACCAACTAATCCACCTTGTTCAAGAGTGAGTACCGTTGTGGGACACCTGTGACCATCAACACTCCAACAATGTGGTGATTCGACATCTCTGGGAAGAAGTGGCAACATCGCTGCTGGCTGATTGGGACCGTGACACGCCACGTGCCAGAATTGATTTTGATAAGTATTGCAATGTGGTCTAATGCGGCAGTGAACCTTTTAGTGTATGTGCATTGTTTTCCAATTATTTTTTTCATTTTTTCCCCTTTACAGTGAAGAGAATCAAAATCCGTTGGCGTTTGATGAAGGACCACTTCAACAAGGACATGAGAGAGGAGATTCGGGTTCGAAGTGGTGCTGCTCAAAGGTTCCGGAAATACAAACACCACCGGAACCTTGCTTTTCTGAGGCCTGCCCTTGCTCAGAGAACGTAAGTGTATATATATTATTTTTCTTTTTAATAATGTTTTATTTTATTTTCCACACAGAACCTGGAGCAGCACAATACAACCTTTTTTTTATTAATGTTTTTCTTTTCCACAAAAAACCTGGTGCAGTACAACACAACCCGGATCATCCTCTGTTGAAGTGGCCAGTCCAGCACCATGCCAGATAACTGCTGCAGAGGGCACCACTCGAGTATGGTTTAATGAGGTTGGCACACATTTGGAACGCCTGATCCCCAACAACATCAAAAGGCATTGGTGGTCCTTCAGTGTTGGGAAGAGGTCGTGGCTGCGGAAAATTAAAATCATTCCCATACAGACGTTGGCCCATGTCAGAGTTTTTGAAAGTCTGCGAGTCATTTCCTTGTCCAAATGAGCCAATGTCCATGGCAACAAATCTACACTCAGCATCTGCAATAGCCATTAGAACAATGGAATAATATTTTTTATAATTGAAATACTCTGTTCCACTTCCAACAGGTTTCATAATCCTAATGTGTTTGCTGTCCACAGCCCCCACACAGTTTGGAAAATTAAAAATTTCCTGTAATTTGGAAGCATTTTCCAGCCAGAGTTCAGTTGTGGTTTGGGGGAGGAATTCTTGCCACAGAACATCACCTAAAGCACGACAGGTGTCTGCAATAATCCCAGAAAGTGTGGACACTCCAATCCTGAATTGAAAATGGAGTGATGATAAGGTCTCTACGGTAGCCAGGAATCTGCAGATCAGAAAATGAGAAAAAAGTCAGGACATGGCTTTAATAGCAATCATATTAATGCCAGGTGTTTCTTTTTCCAAATTATGTACCTCAGGGTGACCAAAGGACATTCCTCAGCAGGAATTGCTCGACAGGGCTGTATGTCCTGCCTGGCGATGGACCCTTGTACACGTAGCTACAAGTCATGGAAGCTCAATTCCGACATCCTCGTGTAGTCAAAAAACTTCTCCGGGTTTTGCCGCAGCTCTGTGTACAAAGAGTGGTAGTCTCCATGGCTCTCTCAGAGTTCAAGGATGGGGTGTTTGCCAATAGCTATGTCGACATCTTTTCCGTCTTTCTCTTCGTCTTTCTTCTTGACAAGCAAAATTCAGCAGCCAACTTCAGTTGTAAATCCAGATCTTCATAGAAGCTGTGCATGTCAAGATCCATCTTGCAGCTAGATGCAGCATCCAAAGACGAGGATTTCATCAGTGCAGTGTATCTATATATATAGAAATCACATGAGACACGCCTACTGGGTGTCTGATGACAAGGAAAAGCTACTGCAAAACATTGGAAATTTCTAACGCATGCGCATAAACAACGCAAACGCATGTAAAACGCATAGAAATGCATGCACATGCAGTGGTGTTTTTACCGTCAGGCGTAAGATGATGCGGTTAAAAAACACTGCATAAACATGCGTTTGCATGCGTTTTTGCATGTGTTTGCGCATGCAGATGATACGTTGCGCACAGAAACATTAATGTGAACCTAGCCTTATCCCTAATCGTTACATCACAGTTGTCTGTAGCCCTCAGCTGGGACATCATTGTTTATTATCCTGGTTCGGTGCTAACACATCATTACTTAAAATTGTTCAACATACTGTGACATCACAATTCCTTTTTCTTCAGTGCTTTTTTACCATGATCACTGTATTTAAGTTAGTATACATGCAACGTGTAGGTGCATGTTCACACTGGTCACTAAATAGACAAAACCTGAAATAAAACCAAAATGAGAAAATACCCTACAGTAAGTAAATAAATAGTGAATGAAAATAACATAGTGAACATTGTTTTGCTAAAAAAAAAAATAAAAGCTGTCCTGCCAGTCAAGGTATACACAAATTGGGATGGTCCTTACCTCTAGTATTGACACCTATTCCATATGTGAAAAGGTTTTAATACTAGCAGTTAGGACTGTCACAAGTAGGGTCACCTTGACATGGTAGGATGGCTTTTATGCTTTTTTTGATCAAAACAATGTTAACTAATTACCCTATGTTATTTGTATGCACTATTGCTATTTATTTACTTACTGCAGGGTATTTGCTCATTTTGTTTTTATCATAGGTTTTTATCTTGGGTTTTGCATGATTACTGTATAGGTCCCGGCTCACATAGCGAGATCGCTAGCGAGATCGCTGATGCATCACCGATTTTGTGACACAACAGCGACCTCGCCAGCGATCTCGCTATGTGTGACACGAAGTGACGTCCAAGCCCACGCTGTGATGTCGCTGATCGTGCTCGATTGCCTTGGGCCATTTTTTGATCTCTGGTGTCCCGCTGGCCAGCGCGCAATGCTGTGTTTGACACTGACGAGCGACCTCGTTAGCGACTCGCTGCTGTGTGACAAGGTCCCAACGACCGCCGAGGTTGTTATACGGATCACTGGATCGTTTCTGCATCGTTGGGTAAGTCTGCCTGTTTGACGGCCATGTAGTGATCATGTAGCGATGCACCAGCGATCCTTACCAGGTCGCATCGTTGTCGGGATCGCTGGTGCGTCACTTAATGTAACGGTACCCTTAGTATCATTCTTGCACTACTTCACCTTGGTTATTACACCTCTGCATCACTATCTTTAATGTGCTTGTTTCTACATGTCACTGTTTATTATTAGTGATGAGAGAGCGTGCTCGGATAGCATGTTATCGAACATGTTATGTCGAACAGCCATGAGACATATACAGTCATGGCCAAAAGTTTTGAGAATGACACAAATATTAATTTTTACAAAGTCTACTGCTTCATTTTTTCTAATGGCAATTTGCATATACTCCAGAATGTCATAAAGAGTGATCAGCTTAACAGCAATTACTTGCAAAGTCAATATTTGCCTAGAAAATTAACTTTATCCCCCAAAACACATTTCAACATCATTGCAGCCCTGCCTTAAAAGGACCAGCTAACATTGTTTCATTGATTGCTCCCTTAACACAGGTGTGGGTGTTGATGAGGACAGGGCTGGAGATCAATCTGTCATGATTAAGTAAGAATGACACCACTGGACACTTTAAAAGGAGGCTGGTGCTTGGCATCATTGTTTCTCTTCTGTTAACCATGGTTATCTCTAAAGAAACACGTGTAGTCATCATTGCACTGCACAAAAATGGCCTAACAGGGAAGAGTATCGCAGCTAGAAAGATTGCACCTCAGTCAACAATCTATCGCATCATCAAGAACTTCAAGGAGAGAGGTTCCCTTGTTGCCAAAAAGGCTCCAGGGAGCCCAAGAAAGACCAGCAAGCGCCAGGACTGTCTCTTAAAAGTGTTTCAGCTGCGGATCGGGCTACCAGCAGTGCAGAGCTTGCTCAGGAATGGCAGCAGGCAGGTGTGAGTGCATCTGCACGCACTGTGAGGCGGAGACTCTTGGAGCAAGGCCTGGTCTCAAGGAGGGCAGCAAAGAAGCCACTTCTCTCCAGAAAAAACATCATGGACAGACTGATATTCTGCAACAGGTACAGGGAGTGGACTGCTGAGGACTGGGGTAAAGTCATTTTCTCTGATGAATCCCCTTTTCGATTGTTTGGGACATCTGGAAAACGGCTTATTCGGAGAAGACCAGGTGAGCGCTACCACCAGTCTTGTCTCATGCCAACTGTCAAGCATCCTGAAACCATTCATGTGTGGGGTTGCTTCTCAGCCAAGGGAATGCGCTCTCTCTCAGTCTTGCCTAAAAACACAGCCATGAATAAAGAATGGTACCAGAATGTCCTCCAAGAGCAACTTCTCCCAACCGTCCAAGAGCAGTTTGGCGATCAACAATGCCTTTTTCAACATGATGGAGCACCTTGCCATAAAGCAAAGGTGATAACTAAATGGCTCAGGGAACAAAACATAGAGATTTTGGGACCATGGCCTAGAAACTCCCCAGATCTTAATCCCATTGAGAACTTGTGGTCAATCATCAAGAGACGGGTGGACAAACAAAAACCTTTGAATTCAGACAAAATAAAAGCGTTGATTTTGCAAGAATGGACTGCTATCAGTCAGGATTTGA
Source organism: Dendrobates tinctorius (assembly GCF_039654945.1). Lineage (NCBI taxonomy): Eukaryota > Metazoa > Chordata > Amphibia > Anura > Dendrobatidae > Dendrobates > Dendrobates tinctorius. The sequence goes on from NW_027361714.1 coordinate 41,209,713, forward strand.
TCCAGAAGTTGATTGAGAGCATGCCAGGGAGAATTGCTGAGGTCCTGAAGAAGAAGGGTCAACTCTGCAAATATTGACTTGCTGCATTAACTCATTCTAACTGTCAATATAACCTTTTGTTACTCATAATATGATTGCAATTATATTTCTGTATGTGATAAAAACATCTGACAAACACACATAAAACCAGAGGGCAGCAGATCATGTGAAAATATAATATTTGTGTCATTCTCAAAACTTTTGGCCATGACTGTAGCTACGGCGACCCAAATATAGTATTTGAACAATTAGCACATGAGAATGCTCAAATAGCACCTTATCTGAGCATGCTAGCTCATAGCTATTTATTATTAGCGGTGCAACTTGACGTTTGTGGTCCCTAATGCAATATGTCCAACAGGTTCACCAACTATTACAGGTCTTTAAGGCTGTGTGCACACGCTGCGGATTCTGCTGCGGATCCGCAGCGGTTTTGGTCCTGCGGATCTGCAGCAGTTTCTGCTGCGGTGTACAGTACCATAATATCCTATTGGAAATGGAAACCGCGGTGCAGACGGTGCTGATTTTTCCGCGCGGACTTGCTGCGGTTTCTAATCCGCAGAAAGAATTGACATGCGGTTTACCATCTCCTCCATTGTAGAGGTGATAAACCACAGAGCAAAACTACAGGCTAATCCGCAGAAAAACCGCAGGTCTTTTGACCTGCGGATTTTGCTAAATCAGCACGGATCAATCCGCAGCAGAATCCACGTACCCTAAGAGTAATGGACTTCTAATATAGGCCAAAGGGTCCTTTTAGGCCACACTATACTCCAGGAACTGGGTGCAACAGAAACCCCTGCACCCATTTTTGTTACATCCCTTGTTACTTTTTTTAGGTAACCTTAGACTGTGACTTAGATGGGTTTTTCATGCCTTGCTAGTACCAAGCATAACAATATAGGACCTGTGAACTGGTCCTGAGGTGATCCATAGGGTCTTATGCCATACATTGGAATATAAGTACTATAAATCTCATGTAATGTTACGAAGTCCTGTTGAGTTCTGCATTGGGGCCCAAAACTTCAAGTTACCTGACTTGATACAGTTTTACAAAATGAAATTTACCAAAATAATATTGAAAATTTGCTGGAATGTCTATGTCAGATTTGTGTCAATGTTTTGGTCTATTTAAACAGTTTTAAAATGTACTGAAAGGGATGAGTCTGTAGAGTTGTAAAATTATGATTTACATGTATACCACTCATTAGGTAGTCAAGAGTTTCAGCTGGTCAGTGCAAAAACAAAATTGCAGCAGGGATTATATCTGCGGTGATTATAACTACCTATGGGATTTTTTTTTATTATAGTAATATATCTTACATTTAATCAATACGTAATGTATTCGCCCCGCTGATGATTTGATTCATATATATATATATATATATATACACAGTATATATATATATATATATATATATATATATACAGTGGCATGTAAAAGTTTTGGCACCCTGGTCAAAATTACTGTAAAAGTCCTAAAGTTAAAGATGACACATGTCCTTTCGATTTTAGGCCAAAATGAATATATATGTTCATCTTTTACATTTTAAAAATTACAAAAAGGAAAATGGGCTGATACAAAGGTTTAGGCACCCTTGTAGATTTGTGTGCTCAGATATCTTTGACCAAGATTTCAGACCTTTATTAGCTGGTTAGGGTTATGGCTTCTTCACTATCATCTTTAGGAACGGCCATGTGATGCAAATTTTCTAGCTTTATAAAAACCCAGCCTCCTCTAACCTTGTACCAAAAAACAGCAGCCATGGGTTCTCCAAAGTCGCTGCCAAACACTCTAAATTAAAATGGTAGAGTCCCACAAAGCAGGAGAAGGTTATAAGAAGATAGCAAAGCATTTTCAAGATACTCTTTATTGAGTTTGAAATTTAATTAATAAATGGCAGTTAACAGGAACAGTGGAAGTCAAGATAAGGTCTTGAAGACAAAGCAAAATTTAATTGAGAGCTACTAATAAGATTGCTAGAGAGGCAAATCAGAACCCTCTCCTGACTGCAAAATACCTTAAGAAAGATTTAGCAGACTTTTGAGTTGTGGTACACTGTTCTACTGTTCAGAGATACCTGCACAAATACAGCCTTCATGGAAGAGTCATCAGAAGAACACTTCTCCTGCATCCTCAACATAAAATTCAGCTTCAGAAGTATGCAAAAGAACATCTAAACAAGCCGGATGCATTTTGGGAACAAGTCCGCTGGACCGATGAGGTTAAAATAAATCTCTTTGGCCACAATGATAGGTTTGTGTGGAAAAAAAGGGCACAGAAATTCAGGGAAACGTCTCACCAATCATTAAGCATGGGGGTGGATCAATCATGATTTGGAATTGTGTTGTAGCTAGTGATGCGCGATGATGCTTGTTACTTGAGATTTACGTGCATGCTCGGGTGTTCTCAAAGTAGTTTGCTTGGAGATTTATTTTGTGTCGCCGCAGCTGCATGATTTGCGGCTGCTAGACAGCCTGAATACATGTGGGGATTGCCTGTTTGTTAGGAAATCTTCACATGTATTCTGGATGGCTAGCAGCCGCAAATCATGCAGCTGCGGCGACACAAAATAAATCTTCGAGCACGCCCAAACTGATCTGAGAACACCCGAGCATGCTCGTAAATCTTGAGTAATGAGCTTACTCGCTCATCACTAGTTGTAGCCAATGGCACGGGGAACATTTAACAGGTAGAAGGAAGAATTAAATTTCAACAGATTCTTAACCCCTTCACTACCAAGGGTGGTTTGCACGTTAACTCCCGGGCCAATTTTTACAATTCTGACCACTGTCCCTTTATGAGGTCATAACTCTGAAACGCTTCCATGTGATTCTGACATTGTTTTCTCGTGACATATTGTACTTCATGTTAGTGGTAAAATTTCATTCAAATAACTTGCGTTTATTTGTGAAAAAAATGGAAATATGGCGAAAATTTTGAAAATTTCGCAATTTTCCAACTTTGAATTTTTATGCCCTTAAATCACAGCGATACGGCACACAAAAAACTTAATAAATAACATTTCCCACATGTTTACTTTACATCAGCACAATTTTGGAACCAAAATTTTTTTGTTAGGGAGTTATAAGGGTTAAAAATTGACCAGCGATTTCTCATTTTTGCAACACCATTTTATTTTTAGGGACCACATCACATTTGAAGCCACTTTGAGGGGTCTATGTGATAGAAAATACCCAAAAGTGACACCATTCTAAAAACTGCACCCCTTAAGGTGCTTAAAACCACATTCAAGAAGTTTATTAACCCTTTAGCTGCGTCAGGAATTTTTTGAATATTTAAAAAAAAAATGAACATTTAACTTTTTTTCACAAAAAAAATACTTCAGGTTCAATTTTCTTTATTTTACCAAGGGTAACAGGACAAATTGGACTGCAAAAGTTAATGTGCAATTTGCCCTGAGTACGCTAATACCTGATATGTGGGGGGGAACCACTGTTTCGGCGCATGGGAGACCTCAGTAGGGAAGGAGCGCCGTTTGACTTTTTCAATGCAAAATTGGCTGGAATTCAGATCGGACGCCATGTCGCGTTTGGAGAGCCCCTGATGTACCTAAACAGTGGAAACCCCCCCAAGTGACCCCATTTTGGAAACTAGACCCCCCAAGGAACTTATCTAGATATGTGGTGAGATTTTTGAACCCACAAGGGCTTCACCGAAGTTTATAACGTACAGCGGTACAATTAAAAAATCATATTTTTTCCACAAAAATGATCTTTTCACCCCCAATTTTTATTTTTCCAAGGGTAACAGGACCCTAAAAGTTATTGTGCAATTTGTCCTGAGTACGCTGATATCCCATATGTGGGTGTAAATGACTATTTGGGCGCATAGCAGAGCTCGGAAGGGAAGCAGCGCCATTTGACGTTTTTGGCTAGAATTGAGGTCGGACACCATGTCGCGACTGGAAAACTCCTGATGTACCAAAACAGTGGAAACCCCCCACAAATAACACCATTTTGGAATCTAGACCCCCAAAGGAACTTATCTAGATGTGTGGTGAGCACTTTGAACCCCCAAGGGCTTCACAGAAGTTTATAACATAAAGTCGTACAATTAAAAAATCATATTTTTTCCACAAAAATGATCTTTTCACCCTCAATTCTTATTTTTCCAAGAGTAACAGGACCATAAAAGATATTGTGCAATTTATCCTGAGTGCGCTGATACCCCACATGTGGGGGTAAACCACTATTTGGGCGCATGGCAGAGCTCGGAAGGGAAGCAGCACCATTTGACGTTTTTGGCTGGAATTGAGATCGGACACCATGTCGCGTTTGGAAAGCCCCTGATGTACCAAAACAGTAGAAACCCCCCACAAATGACACCATTTTGGAAACTAGACCCCCCAAGGAACTTATCTAGATGTGTGGTGAGCACTTTGAACCCCCCAGTGCTTCACAGAAGTTTATAACGCCCGGGCGTGAAAATAAAAAATTGTATTTTTTCCACAAACATCATCTTTTAGTCCCCATTTTTTTATTTTCCCAAGGGTAATAGGAGAAATTGGACCCCAAAAGTTGTTGTCCAATTTGTCCTGAGTACGCTGACACCCCATATGTGGGAGAAAACTACTGTATGGGGATACGTCGGGGCTCGGAAGGGAAGTAGTGACGTTTTGGAATGCAGACTTTGATGGAATTGTCTGCGGGTGTCATGTTGCCTTTGGAGAGCCCCTAATGTACCTAAACAGTGTAAAGCCCCCACAAATGACTCCATTTTGGAAACTAGACCCCCTGAGGAACTTATCTAGATGTGTGGTGAGCACTTTGAACCCCCAAGGGCTTCACAGACGTTTATAATGCCCAGGCATGAAAATAAAAAAATCGTATTTTTTCCACAAACATGATCAATTAGTCTCCAATTGCATTTGGAGAGCCCCTGATGTACCTAAACTATTGAAACTCCCCACAAGTGACCCCATTTTGGATATTAGACCCCCCACGGAACTTATCTAGATGTGTGGTGAGCACTTTGAACCCCCAAGTGCTTCACAGAAGTTTTTTCCGCAAAAATGATATTTTTGCCCCCAATTTTTTATTTTCCTAAGGGTAACAGGAGAAATTGGACCCCAAAAGTTGTTTTGTAATTTGTCCTGAGTAGGCTGATACCCCATATGTGGGGGTAAAACACTGTTTGGACGCATGGCAGAGCTTGGAAGGGAAGGAGCACCATTTGACTTTTTTAACGCAGAATTGGCTGGAATTGAGATCAGACGCCATGTTGCATTTGGAGAGCACCTGATGTGCCCAAACAGTGAAATACCCCCAATTATAACTCCAACCCTAACCCCAACACACCCCTAACCCTAATCTGAGCCCTAGCCCTAACCCTAGCCCTAACCCTAGCCCTAACCCTAGCCCTAACCCTAGCCCTAGCCCTAGCCCTAACCCTAACCCTAACCCTAATGGGAAAATGGAAATAAATACATTTTCTTTTAGTTTTATTATTTTTCCCTAACTAAGGGGGTGATAACGGTGGGTTTGATTTACTATTTATGGCGGTTTTTATGTTTGGCTGCTGTCACATGCTAAAAGACTCTTTTTATTGTAAAAATAGTTTTTGCATCACCACATATTGAGAGCTATAATTTTTCCATATTTTGACCCACCGAGTCATGTGAGGTCTTATTTTTTGCGGGACGAGTTGACGTTTTCATTGGTACCATTTTCAGGCATGTGACATTTTTTGATCGCTTTTTATTCCGATTTTTGGGACGCAGAATGAACAAAAACCAGCGTTTCATGAATTTCTTTTGGGGGGTGCGTTTACACCGTTCCGCGTGCGGTAAAATTGATGAAGCAGTTTTATTCTTCGGGTCGGTACGGTTACAGCGATACCTCATTTAGGTCGTTTTTTTATGTTTTGTCGGTTTTTTGCAATGAAAACAATTTTATATAAAAAATAATTATTTTGGTATCACTTTATTCTGCGAGCTATAACTTTTTTATTTTTTTGCAGATGACGCTGTATGGCAGCTTGTCTTTTGTGGGACAAGATGACGTTTTCAGCGGTACCATGGATATTTATATGCGTCTTTTTGATCGCGCGTTATTGCACTTTTTGTTCGGTGGTAAGATAATAAATCATTATTTTTTGCTTCGTTTTTTACTTTTATTTTTTAAGGGGTTTGCTAAAGGGGTTAACTAATGAGACTGTTTTATAAGGCGGGTCGCTACGGACGTGGCAATACCTAATATGTGTACTTTTATTGTTTTTTTTTTTATTTTGAAAAAATGGATTTATTGGGGAATATTTTTTTTTTTTTTACTAATTTATTTAGCAATTTTTTTTACATTATTTTTAACACTTTTTTTTTTACTTTATTACCTTGTCCCAGGTGGGACATCACTGTCCAGTGACAGATCGCTGATCTGTCACATCACAGATCACTGTGACAGATCAGCAATCTGTCACAGGCAGTTCTGCAGACTTCCTCATGCCTGCGCTTTGCAGGCAGTGAGGAAGTCAGCTCCCTACAGGCCCCCGAAGGCCCCCGTCGCCATCTTGGATCTGGGGGCCTCTAGGGAAAGAGCCCCCCGCAGCAGCGCTGCACATTGCGCTGCCGTGGGGGGCTCAGGGAAGCACGGAGGGAGCCCCCTCCCTGCCGATGCTTCCCTTTAACCCCGGTACACCGCGATCGCGTTTGATCGTGGTGTACAAGGGGTTAACGTGTTGGGGGCGGTCCGTGACCGCCCCTGACACATTGTGCCGGGTGTCAGCTGTGATAATCAGCTGACACCCGGCCGCGATCAGCGGCGCTCACCATGTGGGCGCCGCTGATCGCTGGGACGTAATATTCCGTCCATGGTAGTTAGGTCCAGGGTCACATGGATGGAATATTACATCCATTGTAGGTAAGGGGTTAATGCAAACATAACCCCATCTGTAAGAAAGTTAAAGTTGAAAAGAGGATGGCTTCAACAAATGGATAATGATCCCCAAGGCTGGGTTCACATTAGGTTTACATCGCGGCATAACGCGGTGTAAAGCAGTGCGTTAACGCTGCCATTGCCCTCCATTGTCGGGGCATCGCTTTACGGCATGCATTCGCGATGTGCTGTCATTCAGTGATGGAGCCTCGGACGCGGGCTGCAGTGTCTGAGGCCCCGTCACCACTAGCACAGATAAAGCATCTGCGCTAGCGGTACAGCATTACCTATACACTTCAAAATCCACAATAGACTACCTCAAAAGGCAAAAGTTGTAGGTTTTACAATGGCCCTCACAGTCCCCTGATCTGGATATCATTGAAAATCTGTAACTAGATCTCAAAATAGTAGTGCATGCAAGGTGTCCCAGGAATCATGCATATATATATATAAAGCTCAAGTGTGTGTATGTATGAATGTATGTATGTATGTGTGTATGTCCGGGATTTGGCATCCGCACCGTCGCAGCTACAGCCACAAAATTTGGCACAGTCACACGTCTGGACCCTGACAGCATCATAGGCTATGTTGTGAGGTGAAATTTTAACCCCGCGCGTTCCAATTCACCAAACAATTGTGCTCCTATCTACATAATGGGGAAAAAGTGTTTATGTGTATCAAGCCCCGCCCCTCATTATGATGTCATAATGGTTGCCATGGCGATGCTGATGTCATCATAGGTTGCAAGCCCCGCCGCTCATTATGTCATAATGGTTGACTATGGGATGGAGGATGTGTGATGGATATATGGGCACTGGACTATGGGATGGAGGATATGTATGACGGGTATATGGGCACGGGCCTATGGGATGGAGGAACTGTGATGGGTATATGGGCACTGGACTATGGGATGGAGGACATGTATGACGGGTATATGGGCACGGGACTATGGGATGGCGGATATGTATGATGGGTAGATGGGTATATGGGCACAGGACTATGGGATGGAGGATATGTATGATGAGTATATGGGCATGGGACTATGAGATGAAGGATGTGTGATGGGTATATGGGCACTCGACTATGGGATGGTGAATATGTATGATGGGTATATGGGCATGGGACTATGGGATGGAGGATGTGTGATGGGTATATGGGCATGGGACTATGGGATGGAGGATGTGTGATGGGTATATGGGCACTCGACTATGGGATGGAGGATATGTATGATGGGTATATGGGCACGGGCCTATGGGATCGTGGATATGTATAATGGGTATATGAGCACGGGACTATGGGATGGAGGATAATTCTGATTTGCTATAACTAACCACAGTTAGTTACTATGCCCGGGCAGCACCAGGCTCTTTAGCTAGTATATATATATATATATACACTCACTGGCCACTTTATTAGGTACACCTGTCCAACTGTGTGTTTAGACTTAATTTCTAATCTGCCAATCACATGGCGGCAACTCAGTGCATTTAGGCATGTAGACATGGTCAAGACAATCTCCTGCAGTTCAAACCGAGCATCAGTATGGGGAAGAAAGGTGATTTGAGTGCCTTTGAACGTGGCATGATTGTTGGTGCCAGAAGGGCTGGTCTGAGTATTTCAGAAACTGCTGATCTACTGGGATTTTCACGCACAACCATCTCTAGGGTTTACAGAGAATGGTCCGAAAAAGAAAAAAAATCCAGTGAACGGCAGTTCTGTGGCCGGAAATGCCTTGTTGATGCCAGAGGTCAGAGGAGAATGGGCAGACTGGTTCGAGCTGATAGAAAGGCAACAGTGACTCAAATTGCCAGCCGTTACAACCAAGGTAGGCAGAAGAGCATCTCTGAACGCACAGTGCGTCGAACTTTGAGGCAGATGGGCTACAGCAGCAGAAGACCACACCGGGTACCACTCCTCTCAGCTAAGAACAGGAAACTGAGGCTACAATTTGCACAAGCTCATCGAAATTGGACAGTAGAAGATTGGAAAAACGTTGCCTGGTCTGATGAGTCTCGATTTCTGCTGCGACATTCGGATGGTAGGGTCAGAATTTGGCGTAAACAACATGAAAGCATGGATCCATCCTGCCTTGTATCAACGGTTCAGGCTGGTGGTGGTGGTGTCATGGTGTGGGGAATTTTTTCTTGGCACTCTTTGGGCCCCTTGGTACCAATTGAGCATCGTTGCAATGCCACAGCCTACCTGAGTATTGTTGCTGACCATGTCCATCCCTTTATGACCACAATGTACCCAACATCTGATGGCTACTTTCAGCAGGATAATGCGCCATGTCATAAAGCTCGAATCATCTCAGATTGGTTTCTTGAACATGACAATGAGTTCACTGTACTCAAATGGCCTCCTCAGTCACCAGATCTCAATCCAATAGAGCATCTTTGGGATGTGGTGGAACGGGAGATTCGCATCAGGGATGTGCAGCCGACAAATCTGCGCCAACTGTGTGATGCCATCATGTCAATATGGTCCAAAATCTCTGAGGAATGCTTCCAGCACCTTGTTGAATCTCTGCCACGAAGAATTGAGGCAGTTCTGAAGGCAAAAGGGGGTCCAACCCGTTACTAGCATGGTGTACCTAATAAAGTGGCCAGTGAGTGTATATATATATATATCACATATTTTCAATCATATTCATCTTCATTTTTAGCATTTTTAGTTTCAGTGAGTGAGCTGCACTTGTGTCCATTATTAGACATGTGTGAATAAAACCTTTCCAAAAAGTTAAGACACTTGAAAGGATATGACTTATTGCTCAGCTTATACTAGTCTAAAGTTTTTGCTTGCCTGGCTATCAGTCTTTCTAGAAATCACTGGTAGATAACGTGTGAACTGGCTTAGCAAAGAACAAATACTGTTCCTTTGGCCAACTAGTTCATCACTGCCTGGTCCCATCCTCCTGTACACATCCTCAATTTTTTTTTTGTGGGCAAAATTATTTTTGGAACTACTAGCTCTACACTAGAAAACTATTCGACTTATGCTGTTATATAACAAAATACTATTTTCATGCTAACACTAATTAATGACTTATGGGTAAACTGGAGCTGAAATAGCCACCAAAAGTTTTACTATAAAAGTTCAATTGAAAATATTACTGTAATTGAAAGTTATTAAACACACAATAAGCCCAAAAGAAATATAAATGGGTATTAACTAAAAAGAACTTAGAAAACAACAATTGGTTATAAAAAACAATAACCACTAAAAAGTATAACCCATATAAATATTTTATTATAATTTAAATATTTAAAAGAATTTTTTACAGTGCATCAATACTACTGGGCATTATACAAAGTGAGGGGACCAACATCATTCATAGTATTCAGTAGTGTTTTTTAGCCTAATCTAGCAAGTTATAACCAACAACTACATATCTTAAAAATCTAAATATCACTTATACACATATAATAGGCATAAATTATAATAGGCATAAATAGTAAAAACAAGCGGGATGGCAACACTTACATAAATAAAAATGATGAGACAGGTCCCCACCACCCCAAAGCATGTTTCGTATTAAAACTTCATCACATGCCTCCTGAAGTTTTATTTGTGTATTCTGCCTCACAAAGATCATAGTAAGGCTCGGCTCACATTTATCATGCACTCTGCCCTGAGCACTTACACAGGGTTTTCTGTGTAAATCTCTAAACTATATATTATTATTATTATTAATTTATTTATTTACATAGCACCATTGATTCCATGGTGCTGTACATGAGAAGGGGTTACATACAAATTATAGATATCACTTATAATAAACAAACTAACAATCACTGACTGATATAGAGGCTTGCAGGCTTACATTTCATACAGAACCTCTGAAGAAAGTGTTCCTATCATGAGGCAGATGTAGGCACTGTGGATGCTGCTTGGCCTATGGTCCAGCGGTGTCCGTCTTTTTAAGCATGCATAAAAGGCCACAGTTTTATGCACTTCTGAATAGAAGAACAATGTTGAACAAAGGCCCCTTTACATTTAGCGATGCACCAGCGATCCCGACCACGATATGACCCGGTCAGGATCGCTGGTGCATCGCTAAATGGTCGCTAGTGAGCTGCCATACAGGCAGATCTCACAGCGATGCAGCAGCGATACAGCGGTCATTACTTACCTTTCAGATGCGGCGATCCTGACGTCCTCCCGTCCGCGTCCACGCATCGCTCGTCGGCGCCAGCAGGAAGCCCAGCAGGAAGCGCCCGATGAGAAATGGAGCTGCGCGATCTTGTGCGACCAGCGACAAACAGCGGGGGAGCCGGTCGGAGGTAAGTATCACGCATAGCGATATCGCTAGCAACATCGCTGCTGCTTCACAAAATCGGTGACGCTTTAGCAATATTGCTAGCGATATCGCTATGTGTAAAACCCCCTTAACTCTGCTGCCTCATTATAGTGAATGGATCCCTGTGGGATTTCATCTGAATCATGTCCGATGTAAGTGCTCAGTGTAGAGCACAGAATAAATGTGATCAAAAAAATTCTGTCAAATGTTCCCAACAAAAACTTCAAATCAATCCACAAAAAAATCAAGTCCTCACTGAGGTCCATCATCTGTCATGAAAAAATAATGGGCTTCCACATCACTGGTGGTGCAAAGGCTCTGGAAAAGTGAAATGGTTCCTTGCCCCAGAAAAGTAATTCAGGAAATTTAATGCTCCTCAATCCAAACTCCCCCTTCACTTCTGAGTTCCACAGTGTGACTAAGCCACATTTAGAGTCAACATGTTTCACATTTCTGTAGCGATGAGATCCCGCCAAATTTACAGGTGCATGTCTCCAGAAACATGAGCTGGGCATAATGTTCTAGACACTACAATAGCAGATTTGCAGTTTTCATTCATCAACATCCACTGCTGCATCCTTCTGGAAAACACCCATGGTGTCAAATCATCACTAAACCTGTAGATAAATTCCCAAAGGGGTGTAATTTCCAAAATGGGGTTACTTGAGGGGGGTATTTTGCTCTTCTACCACTAGTTGCTCTGCATATGGAGTCCACAAGCTATTCTAGGAAAATCTGTGCTCCTTGAGGCAAATATTGCTCTGTCCCTCCCTAGTCTTGCTGTGCGGCTAAACAGCACTGTACAGCCACATATGGGGTATTTCCATGTTCAGCAGAAATTGTATGACAAATTTTGGTGCCTTTTAGTACTTTTTACTATTTCCCTGTGTAAAAATGTAAAATATGGGGCTAAAAGAAAATGTTTGTGGTAAAGATATAACTATTTTTTCTTCACTGCCAATGGTATAAAATTCAGTGACAAACCCATTGTATCAATAAGATCACTGCATCTCTAGGTGTATTCAATAAGGGGTGTAGTTTGTAAAATGGGATCACTTATGTGAGGGGGCTCTGCTGTTCTGGCACCTCAAAGGCTTTTCCATTGGGTCAAGGCCAGGGGTGGATTAAAGGTAGCCAGGGCCCCGGGCTGTTCAGACTTTGTGGGCCCCCGGTTATGTGACGGGGTCATGTGACGGGGTCGGGAAGTCACTAGTTTTCATGACGCATATTGTGCGTCAAGGAACGGGAAGGAGTTAAATACTGAGGTAAAAACCTCAGCAAATACACAACGTGTGCACGAGGCCTCACAAATACTGAGGTAAAAAACACCAAATACTCAGCGTGTCCATGAGGCCTCACAAATAGAACGTTTAGTGAGGTCATAGCCATGTGATCACCTGTGGGTGTGGTTACAGGGCTATGTAATTGAGGTGTTTAGCACATGTGGAAAAAGTGAGAGGGAGTCTGTCAGAGTGTGGACAGACTTCCCTGTGTCCAGGTGGGACACTACAGAGAGTGGCCTGTGTGCTAAGGAAGGAGAAGCCTTCCTGTGTCTGCGGCTGCAGATGGAGCGCTGCTCTGGACATTGCCCTGCCCTGGGTATATTAGTTGAATATGGGGAGGACTACACCTCCCAGCATGTGCTGAGACTCTCGGTCCGAGTCTGAAGCCACGGACATTTATGTTCTTTTTTGCCTAAGCTAGAGGCTATTTTGGTGATATGCAGATATATGTTTTATGGAGCAAATAAACCTCATGAACTTTGGGAAGAACCTGTCTCATGATTGTCTCCCGCTGCACTTGAGCGAGTCACATCCCTACAATACACACACACATATTACTACATTTCAGGTTGTATAGCTTTCAACTGGTCAAAACATTTCTCTCAGTAAGCCAAGAAAGAAATGTGGCAGGAACAAAGTACACCTCATAGTAACTTATGTGTGAGGCAGAGGTGACAAGACCCGCCATCTCGTGCCCACCTTACTAGAGGTGCCCATTGCCCACATATAACAAAGTTGATGATAACAGACGACTTCCACTATGATGGTGGGTTACCGGCCGCCCGACCACACCCATTTCACAACTAGTCAAACCCATGTCCACGCCCCATCCACACCCATTTAGCACTGCTGATCACACTGACTGGTACTGAGGGCACAGTAGCTGGCATTATGGGCACAGTGGCTGGTACTGTGAGCACACTAACTGGTACTGAAAAAAATAAATAAAGAACAGAGAGAGAGAAAAAGAAAACAGACAGCGAGAGAAAGAAAGGTGAGGGAAAGAAAGGAGAGAACGAAAGAAAGAAAGAAAAAAAGAAAGGAGAGGGAAAGAAAGGAGAGAAAGAAAGAAAGAGAAAGAAAGAAAGAAAGAAAGAAAGAAAAAGAACAGAGAGAAAGAAAGAGGGGAAAGAAAGAATAGAGAGAAAGAAAGGAAAATAAAGAAAGAACTGAGAGAAAGAAAGAAAGAAAGAAAGAAGGAAAGAAAGAAAGAAAGAAAGAACAGAGGGGGAAAGAGGGGACAAAAAAAGAACAGAGAGAGAGAAAAAGAAAGGGGAAAGAACAGGGAGGGAGAGAGAAAGCAAGAGGGGGAAAGAAAGAATAGAAAGAAAGAAAGAAAGAAAGAAAGAAAGAAAGAGAAAAGAAAAAAAACAAAGAGAAAGAAAGAGGGGAAAGAAGGAAAGGAAGAACAGAGAGAGAGAGAGAAAGAAAGATTATAGAGAAAAAGAAAGAGGGGAAAGAAAGAGAAAGAAAGAACAGAGAGAAAGAGAAAGAAAGAGGGGAAAGAAAGAACAGAGAAAGAGAAGGAAAGAACAGATAAAGAGAAAGAAAGAACAGAGACAGAAAGAAAGAACAGAGAGAGAGAAAGAAACAGAGAGAGAAAGAAACTGAGAAAGAAAGAAAGATTCTACATAGATATCATACCAGTTCTGCTCACATTGTAGTGCCCACCTGAGCCTCCTGGTGCAGGACATATCATGATCCACTCACATGGCCGACATCCCCGAGTCCAAGGCGATCCCGCTGTCTGCGCTGTCGGAGGAGGACATGGTGATGATCTGAAGCATTCCCTGAAGTGTCTCCATGGTTCCGTCACAATCTCCTTCCGAAATTAGCTCATTTCAGGTCAGCTTCCAGCACGTCACTTCCGATGGAACGTCACGTGTGAGTTTTCAAGTGCTCCTTGGAGCTCCGCTGTGTACTCCTGTGTCCGTGGGAAAAGTCAGCTCCCGGTCGGGGCAGTGGGGCAGACTCTCAAAATCTGGGACGGCTGGGAGGTATGAATGCTCCCCATCATACACCTTGTACACTCATGGCTCCGCACACCTCATACACACACGGTTCCGCTTTGTATGCCTCGTACACACATGGCTCCACTCAGTACACACATGGCTCTGCTCCGTAAACCTCATACACATGCGGCCACGCTCTGTAAACCTTGTACACATGTGGCTTTGCTCCATACACCTCATACACACGCGGCTTCACTCCGCTCCGTAAACACACGGCTCAGCTCCGTACACTTTGTACACACAGGGCTCCGCTCCGTACACACATGCGGCTCCGCTCCGTACACCTCATACACACACGCGGCTCCACTCAGTACACACATGTCTCTGCTCCGTAAACCTCATACACATGCGACTCTGCTCCGTACACCTTGAACACACGCGGCCATGCTCTGTAAATCTTGTATACACATGCGGCTTCGCTCCGCTCCGTAAACACACGGCTCAGCTCCGTACACTTTGTACACACAGGACTCTGATCCATACACCTTGTGCACACGTGCGGCTCCACTCAGTACACACAAGGCTCTGCTCCGTAAACCTCGTATAGATGCGGCTCTGCTCCGTACACCTTGTACACACGCAGCCATGCTCTGTAAATCTTGGATACCTGCGGCTTTGCTCCATACACCTCGTACACACGCGGCTTCAGTCCACTCAGTAAACATACGGCTCAACTCCGTACACTTTGTACACACAGGGCTCTGCTCCGTACACCTCGTACACATGTGGCTCCGCTCCGTACACCGCGTACACACGCAGCTCCGCTCCATACACCGCGTACACACACGGCTCCGCTCCGTACACTGCGTACACACACAGCTCAGCTACATCCACCCTGTAAACCCCTCTTGACCCCACACATACTTCCCTCATTCAGCACGATGACAACCAGCACAGCAGAGTCCTGCATACATACATTGAGGGCTATGCACAGAGGACCTGTGATGAGGTCACAGGAAGGGAGAAGTCAGGAGTCACATGATCAGGGGCCTCCGACCGAGACGCCTGATCAAGTGACCCCTGACTCCTCCCTTCCTGTGACCTCATCACACGTCCTGTGCGCACAGAGCAGGGATTTATCAGTGAGGGGCTGCGGTGGCGCTATGGTGGTGGATTATAATGGGGCAATTTACCCTGGGCTGGTGGGCCCCCCCACACCACTGGGCCCTTGGCTACTGCCCATATTGATCTCATTATAATCAACCACTGGTCATGGCACCTGCAAACCAAAAGAGTAAAATCTGCACTATAATATGGCACTCCTTCCCTTCTGAGCGGGGCTCTGCAAATGTGACATGGCACCCTCAAAACATTCTTGCAAAATCTGAAGTCTAATATGGCGCTTCTTCCCTTCTGAGCTTTGCACTGTGCCTCAAAAGTAACTTTTGACTACATACTGTATGGGGTATCAATGTGCTCAGGAGAAATTGCACAAAAAATTGTGTGGTGTAATTTCTCCTGCTGCCCCTAAACAACATTTTTGTGGGAAAAATGTAATTTTTTTTCACAGCTTAATGTTATAAACTTCTGTGAAGCACCTGGGGGTTCAAAGTGCTCACCCCCCTTCTAGATATATTCCATTCTAGTTTCCAAAATGGTGTTACTTGCCCTCCAAGCATGATATGCCATCCGCTAACAATTTCAGATAATTTTGTAGTCAAATGGCAGTCTTTCCCTTCTGAGCTCTGCCATGCACCTAAATAATAAAACAGCAAAGGTATATAACAGCATCCTGTATATGCCAGCAAATAAGCTTACACTGTTGAAAATGAACAATGAAAGGATCAGTCGTTACACATCATAAAGCGGAAGTGTGGAAACTACAAAAAACTACGACCAACAGATCAAAGATATTAAAAATTATCTCTTTTATTAGGAAATTGGACAAAAAAGGGAAAATGGGGAGCATGTGCAAAGAATCAAGCAAGGTGCAGCAGTGCAAGAGGACGCGCTGAGCCTGACCATAACCGTACAATGTTGTATCAATATCTTATTAGCAGTAAGAAAACAACTGTTTATTGAGATTGTGCCATAAATAAACCTCCTGAGATGCTATATAATACACTAAAGGGAATGCACTGAAACCCAGTATTAACTGCCATAATGCATATATAACTCCCTTCCCAATAATGTCATGTAAGCCATTGTGATGAGTTAGGTGTATGTCTAGGTAGACACATAGGTCCGTCCATAAAAATGTGCTCCTTACATTTAAAGCAGCACGGCCAAATTCAAAATGTGGCCAATTAATATAACATCACCACCGTCTAAAAGCCATGGCTGACATGAGGGCTATACCCAAATTGGGCCATAGGCTAGGCCCAAAGGAGACACAACAACAAATGAGTGTTAGATGAGGTTAGATGAGAGAGGTAAATCACCCCCCCCGGGAGAGGACACAAAGTTCCACCCCCGAAATGAAGATAAATAGTCACAAAGTTTTACCTCAGGAGGCACAGGTACAGATGGCAGAGCGGTCAGCGCGTCACACCGACGCGCGTTTCGGAGCTATACTCCATCGTCAGGGGGCGTGGAATAGGTATAAGCCATCAGTTTAAATATCGCCGTACTGGAAGTGCCCATGACGCGGACCGGAAGTGACGCATGCATAACCATGACAACCCGGGACGCAAGATGAACGCTGTGTCATGCAGTGGGAGGCACCGGGTGTTACCCCAGACACTCCCCCACCCACATAGAGACACAATCCCAATAAACAGTTGTTTTCTTACTGCTAATAAGATATTGATACAACATTGTACGGTTATTGTCAGGCTCAGCACGTCCTCTTGCACTGCTGCACCTTGCTTGATTCTTTGCACATGTTCCCCATTTTCTCATTTTTGTACAATTTCCTAATAAAAGAGATAATTTTTAATATCTTTGCTCTGTTGGTCATAGTTTTTTGTGGTTTCCACACTCCCGCTTCATGCACCTAAATAGTAGATAATAATAATAATCTTTATTTATATAGCGCCAACATATTGCGCAGCGCTTTACAGTTTAACAGTAGTTTTTACACCACATATAGGGTATAAGCATACTCAGGAGAAATTGCACAAAAAATTTTATGGTCCATTTTCTTATGTTACCCTTGTGAAAATGCAAAATTTTGGGCTAAAGTAACATTTTTGTGGGAAACAATAACATTTTCATTTCTCCTTCCACATTGCTTTAGTTCCTGTGAAGCACCTGAAGAGTTAATAAACTTATTGGATGTGGTTTTGAGCAGTTTGAAGGGTGCAATTTTTAGAATGGTGTCACTTTTGAGTATTTTGTGTCATATTGACCTCTCAAAGTGACCTCAAATGTAATGTAGTTCCATAAAAATATGGAAATATAACTACTGTTGGAAAAATGAGAAATCGCTGATAAACTTAACCCTTCTAACTTAAAAAAACTAAGTTTCAAAAATTATGTTAATGTAAATTAGACATTTGGCAAATGTTTTTTATTAACTATTTTGTGTGACATAACTCTCTGGTTTAAGGGCATTAAAATTAAAAGTTTTTAAAAACATTTTGGCCAAATTTTCAATATTTTCACAAACAAACGCAAACCATATCGAACAAATTTTACCACTATTGTGAAGTACAATATGTCACGAGAAAACAGTCTCAGAATCACTTGAATATGTTGAAGCATTCCAGAGTTATTACCTCTTAAATTGAAACTGGTCAGAATTGAAAATTATTGGCCTGGTCAGGAAGTTGAAAACAGGCTGTTGGGCGAAGGGGTTAAGCGTACTCACATACTTGTATGCTTATCAGTCACTGTCTCATGAGGCCATGTAAATTAGACCTCTTGCTCAACTAATAGCTTTCTTTCCTGACTTTATGAAGCCGAACATCCATATTTATTACAATAGGGAGAGGCCGCAAAAAAGGGAAGGTTTACTTTTAAAGACTTTCCAATATTTCACCAAGATTTTTACATTTTTCATCTTAGGTTTACCCAAGTTAATTATACACTAATTAATTATACAGTACCCTTTGAAATCGGAAGGTGCTCATCATTGCTATAAACTCAGACCTGGCAGCAAACAGTGGGATCCAGCTACACCTATCTGCTGTTTGGAGATGTCTGGCCAGAAGTGGTGTTCATAAAAGAACTGCACCAAAAATGCCAAACCTTCATCATGTAAACAAGGCCAAGAGGCTCAACTATGGATAAAAGCAAAGAAACTGGTGTGGACTGAATAATTAGATTGAATTTTTGGCGGTAACAGAATGCAATTTGTTCACCAAAAGACCTGAGATCGGTAAAATAAAGAGTGTCTGCAGGCAACAGTGAAGCATAATGGAGGTTATTTGCGGGTTTGGGGATGCATTTCCATAAACAGAGTTTGGGATTTAGTCAATATTGATGGTGTCCTCAATACTGAGAAATCAGGCAGATCCTAATCAATTATGCAATGTCAAGAGGAAGGCATTGACTTGCAGGAAATTAATTCTGTACCAGGACAATAACCACAAACATACAGCCAACATTATTAAGAACTAAATATATACTGAAAGGGAATATAGATTGTGAGCCACAATGGGGACAGTAATGAAAAAGACTGTAAATTGCTGTTAAATATGTAAAACTTTTTTAAGGAATTCTTACCTTGCAGCATTTTTTCCATACCTGCCTAAACTTTTCCACAGTAATGTGATTGTGCATATACGGCACTTCTACATTTACCTCTGAGACATAAAAAAGTTTCAGGATGGAAATATCTAAAAAAAATTAAAGCAAAAATATATCAGAAACTTCTATGGACCTTAAAAGAGAACCAATAAAAACTACAACTCGTCCCACAAAAAAATAAGCCCTTGCATAACAATATCAACAGAAAAATAAAAAGGTTATAGTTCTCAGAATAGTGTGACTGAAGCCAACAGTTGGAACATCGGAAGTTTTTTCTTATTTTTTTAACCAGTAAAACAAAAAAAACCATACTGACCGATAGAACAAAGATACCAAGTAAATTTTAATCCAAAGTGAATGTTTTAAAAACAAAAATTCTAAATGAAAAGCTGGAATTGCTGAGGGGTTTTTCACTGTTACCCCATTTGAAAATCCTTTCATGCTTTTTAGTGAAATGTATGGTAGAATGAGTGGTGTCATTCAAAACTTCATCTCTTCTAACAATGAAACATGCCCTCATATATGGCTTTGTCAAAGGAAAAATAAAAAAAATTATGGCTCTTTGAATTGGAGAAATAAAAGAATAAAGAATGAAAAATAAATAATGGCCATGTCTCCAAGGGATTAAATCTTTTGTCGTCCTTTTACTTGACCCTACATTTAACGAAGTGAGAAAAGAGTTTAATGGATGAGGAGCTAAAAATGTAATGTGCACCTGTTTTTAAAAAGATTAAGTATTTCGTACTCAATTTCCACTGGCTAAATGGCACAGTGTATCAGCCCTTGATCATGATTTGGGTATCTTTAGTAAGAAAACTTCAATAAATGACCTGTAAATTAATGACATTTTATACAAAGTTATCATTTATTATAATTAAATGAAGCATATAAAACAAAAAGAAAAACTGAAGAAAAGTAAAAAAAAAAGCTAATGATTGAGCAATGTAAAAGAAGAACAAATGTAATTGACTTGGAATATGATGCTGTTCACAAGAGAAGTAAATGAAGAGCACTCACACTCCACAGGGAATTCTGTGTCATCACTTTGGAAGGATCTCAGGAAACTCAGTGATATACTTTATTTACCTTCCTGGCTAGTCAGAGAAGAATTGCATGTAGAATGAGGAAAAAGGTCATTAACTGGTGGCAATGCAAGACATATAGCTCAGTCTTGCTTAGGTTGCAATATAATTACATTATAAGTAAGGTAATATACCATAAAAGTCATTCTGATCTTGTTAAAACTTAAGCTACAAAAATATTTATTTATTTATATATATATGAACATCAAAAACTATTTGCCAATTTCCATTACATGTCAAGATCCTTCAGCCCTCAAATGTGTTCAAATGATAACATTGTTTGGTACCTCCTAAAATTCTACAAGGTTGAATATATTCTCCTATATTTCACTGCAGGAATTCTAACACAATACCAAACTAGGGGAATATTATTGATTGCTCCATTCTGTGTAAAAATGTATGCAAAAAGCTATGAATTTAGAAAAACGAAAGGAAAGACCATCCTAAAGTAGCTAAGAGAAACCATATCAGCAATATGCAGTGAACACTGTATAACAAAACTACACTTTTTAACCCCTGTTAAAATACCAGGTTTTTGTAATGCAAAAAAATCATACCAAGGAAAATAATTTCAGAGCTTTTTCTACTTTAAAGGGAAGGTGCCATCCCAAAAAAAATTTTCGGCAATTGAAAAAATGTAAAGAATTAATGTTTACATTTTCTTAAAAAATATTAACATTTGTTTTTAATTTTGTAAAATATGAAAAATAATTTTAAAAAGTTTGGCATTTCCACTTGTTAACACTAGGGGGAGCAGATACTGAAATTTGGCACAAAAACCTAGTGTACTGCACAACTAGCTCACATTACTGTCCTGCAGTAATTATGGGCATAGCGTCCATGATGTTTGATATTGATATATGATCATGCCCTAAAATGGACACTGTATGGGCGGAATCTGCTGACATGGGTGTGGTGTCACTCCTCTCCTCCCCTACTGGGTGCTTGCTAAGGGAAAAGAGAGGATGACATCAAGGAACACAGTGAGCAGCCATTTTGATGGGGCCTGCAAAGTTATACTGACTGTCTTTTCATGTAAAGTCTGGATCAGAACAGGTCACCAATCAGCAGAAATGTTTCCTGGATTTCTGTGGAGCAGACAAGAAGACGGTCCATCCATGTGTATAAAACACAGCGCTCTATGTACAATCCCTGGCACCGAACAGCATGCCCCCCATAGACCAGCACACTGCTCTCCTGAAATACTCTGTGCTGCTATCACCCTGCTCCTCCCCATATATCTCCCTCTGTGCCCCCCACAGACCAGCACACTGCTCTCCTGAAATACTCTGTGCTGCTGTCACCCTGCTCCTTCCCCCATACATCTCCCTCTGTGACCCCCCCATAGACCAGCACACTGCTCTCCTGAAATACTTTGTGCTGCTGTCACCCTGCTCCTTCCTCCATATATCAGGCCCCTGTCGCCTCGCTTTCACACAACGCCAGGACAGGATCTGAGGAGAGGAATGGGGTCTTTGGTCACCAAGGATGGCAGGCAGCAAGGATTCTGGGAGCAGGGTGACAGCAGCACAGAGTATTTCAGGAAAGCAGTGTGCTGGTCTATGGGGGGCATACAGAGATATATGGTAGAGGGAGCAGAGTGACAGCAGCACACAGTATTTCAGGAGAGCAGTGCGCTGGTCTATGGGGGGCACAGAGGGAGATATATGGGGGGAGGAGCAGGGAGACAGCAGCACAGAAATCCAGGAAACATTTCTGCTGATTGATGGCCTGTTCTGATCCAGACTTTGCATGCAAAGACCCCATTCCCCTCCTCAGATTCTGTCCTGGCGATGTGTGAAAGCGAGGCGACAGGCGCAGTCCGGGGTGACGCTGGGAAGCAGGCTGGGGGGGGAATGGAGCCATACAGTAATGATAAAAATGAGACCCCTCTCTTCAGCTGCCTCCCCAGCCCTCCCCTGACTGCATCTATTACCCCTGACCCGTGTGCAGGTGCTCAGCCAGAACCACCCTAGAATGGGTCCCCTTTTAGCAGATCACAAATAATACCGCCATATACTTCACACACAATGCTGCCATATAGATCATACACAATACCACCATGTAGATCACACATAAAACCAGCAGGGTGACAGCAGCACAGAGTATTTCAGGAGAGCAGTATCACACGGCAGAGAATTAGATACACGGCTCAGCAGACAGTATCACACAGGAGAGGATTAGATACACGGCTCAGCAGTCAGTGTCACACAGGATAGGAATAGATACACGGCTCAGCAGACAGTATCACACAGGAGAGGATTAGATACACGGTTCAGCAGTCAGTATCACACAGGAGAGGATTAGATACACGGCTCAGCAGTCAGTATCACACAGGAGAGGATTAGATACACGGTTCAGCAGTCAGTATCACACAAGAGAGGATTAGATACACAGTTCAGCAGTCAGTATCACACAGGAGAGGATTAGATACACGGCTCAGCAGACAGTATCACACAGGAGAGGATTAGATACACGGTTCAGCAGTCAGTATCACACAGGAGAGGATTAGATACACGGGCTCAGCAGGCAGTATCACACAGGAGAGGATTAGATACACGGCTCAGCAAGCAGTATCACAGGCACTGGTGAAACTTCCAGCCCCCCCCAATTATACACTAGACTATGGGCTGTATATGTCACTGTCCTCCTCAGACAGCCATAAAAGCTCTCCTAAAAGCAAAGGTGTCAGATTACCGGAGATCACTGGGGCTGTGTGTGAGTGAGGAGGCGGAGACAGAGCAGGAGGACAGTGGAGCAGGAAGCACGGTGCAGAAAGTGGAGCTCAGCAGATAGCACTGGGCTACAGTAAAATGGCGCCCAGCCACACCTACAGCAGTGAATGGTGCAGCCCACAGGGGCGTGCCCAGTTCACTGCTAATGAGGCTGCAGGGTGGGGTCGGGAACCGACCGCAGTCTCCTATGTCCAGGGACGGCCATATTTGCAGACTGTATGAGTCCTCCACAGATCTGCAAATCAAGATGGCAGCGCCCAGTGGCTACATTAAAACATTATTACAAATAAACCATAAATCCTAGTTAGTACAACATTTGCTGAAACAACATGTTTTGTTACTTACTCTTTTTTTGCAAATTATAAAAAATTGCGGCACCTTTCCTTTAAGGCTAAGTTCCCACATTGCAGAAATGCTGCGGAAATGTCCGCAGCATTTCTGCAACTCCCCGCCGCGGGTAAAACGCATGCGGAATTCTCATGCGTTTTCCCGCAAAACACAAGCGTTTTGCAAGCATTTTTAGCTTGCAGAATGCTTGCGCTTTTCCAAGCAATTTGAAGCATCGCTTGGAAAAGTGATTGACAGGTTGGTCACAGTTGTCAAGCATAGTGCTTGACAAGTGTGACCAACTTTTTACTATTGATGCTGCCTATGCGGCATCAATAGTAAAAGATAGAATGTTAAAAATATTTAAAATAAAAAATAGGGTTATACTTACCCTCTGTCGGCCCCCGGCGTCCTCCCGCCTCTCAGCCACGCTGCCGGCAAGCTCTGTTCCCAGGGAATGCCTTGTGACAATGACCTCTGATGACGTAGCATCACGCGAGACTGCTACGTCATCAGAGGTCATTCACGCAATGCATCCCTGGGAACGGAAGTTGCTGGCAGCGTGGCTGAGAGGTGGGAGGACTCTGGGGACCGTCAGAGGGTAAGCATATCCCTATTTTTTATTTTAATTCTCTTTTTAACAGGAATATGGTACCCACGGCGTTTTATTAGCACTTTTTAAGCTTTTTTGCTGCGGCAAAAACGCAGCAGAAATGCATAAAAAACGCAACGTAGGCATACAGCCTTAATGTCAAATAAGCTATAGCAGAAATTGGAATCTAAAACTTAGCATTTATAGGTATTTATTAGAGATGAGTGAGCACTAAAATGCTCAGGTGCTCATTGCTCGCACCGAGCAATTTCTAATACTCGCATGCTTGTTTTGAGTAACGAGTATAATGGGAGTCAATAAGAAAGCTGTGCATTTTTCCAGCAGATCCTATAAAAAGCTCTGAGGGGCAATGAAAATGTTCAAATGGAGTGACAATAAATCATTCCAAACCAATGAGAAATTGCATTTTGCAGGAAAAAAGTGCTAAGAAATCTTTTCTCCTAAATCCTGACTTGTATATGAGGCAAAATTTAAAAAGGATTTTAAAAAATGTATAATTTTAGTAAACCAAATTTGATTTTTTAATTAAAAATAGGAAATTTCAGTTGACTTTAAGAAGGAAGCAAGAACTGCCAAAAAATAGGGACTCAGATACAACCTGTATTAGACATAAAGGAGGGCCTCATACACATCCTGTTCAAATTGTCATGTATTGTTGCTCCTAGACTCATAAAGGCTATGCATCCTTTGAGGGTTATATACAAAGCAAATGTACTTCAGTTGATGGAATAATTTATGGGTGAGCAATGCAATACCGATATACAGTCATATGTTAAAGTTTGGGCACCCCTATTAATGTTAACCTTTTTTCTTTATAACAATTTTGGTTTTTGCAACAGCTATTTCAGTTTCATATATCTAATAACTGATGGACTCAGTTATATTTCTGGATTCAAATGAGGTTTATTGTACAGAAAATGTGCAATCTGCATTTAAACAAAATTTGACCGGTGCAAAAGTATGGGCACCCTTATCATTTTCTTGATTTGAACACTCCTAACTACTTTTTACTGACTTCCTGAAGTACTAAATTGGTTTTGTAACCTCATTGAGCTTTGAACTTCATAGCCAGGTGTATCAAATCATGAGAAAAGGTATTTAAGGTGGCCACTTGCAAGTAGTTCTCCTATTTGATTCTCCTATGAAGAGTGGCATCATGGGCTCCTCAACACAACTCTCAAATGATCTGAAAACAAAGATTATTCAACATAGCTTTTCAGGGGAAGGATACAAAAAGTTGTCTCAGAGATTTAACCTGTCAGTTTCCACTGTGAGGAACATAGTAAGGAAATGGAAGAACACAGGTACAGTTCTTGTTAAGCCCAGAAGTGGCAGGCCAAGAAAAATATCAGCAAGGCAGAGAAGAAGAATGGTGAGAACAGTCAAGGACAATCCACAGACCACCTCCAAAGACCTGCAGCATCATCTTGCTGCAGATGGTGTCACTGTGCATCGGTCAACAATACAGCGCACTTTGCACAAGGAGAAGCTGTATGGGAGAGTGATACGAAAGAAGCCGTTTCTGCAAGCACGCCACAAACAGAGTCGCCTGAGGTATGCAAAAGCACATTTGGACAAGCCAGTTACATTTTGGAAGAAGGTCCGGTGGACTGATGAAACAAAGATTGAGTTGTTTGGTCATACAAAAAGGCGTTATGCATGGAGGCTAAAAAACACAGCATTCCAAGAAAAACACTTGCTATCCACAGTAAAATTTGGTGGAGGTTCCATCATGCTTTGGGGCTGTGTGGCCAATGCCGGCACGGGAATCTTGTTAAAGTTGAGGGTCGCATGGATTCAACTCAGTATCAGCAGATTCTTGACAATAATGTGCAAGAATCAGTGACGAAGTTGAAGTTACGCAGGGGATGGATATTTCAGCAAGACAATGATCCAAAACACCGCTCCAAATCTACTCAGGCATTCATGCAGAGGAACAACTACAATGTTCTGGAATGGCCATCCCAGTCCCCAGACCTGAATATCATTGAACATCTGTGGGATGATTTGAAGCAGGCTGTCCATGCTCGGCGACCATCAAACTTAAATGAACTGGAATTGTTTTGTAAACAGGAATGGTCACAAATACCTTCATCCAGGATCCAGGAACTCATTAATAGCTACAGGAAGCGACTAGAGGCTGTTATTTTTGCAAAAGGAGGATCTACGAAATATTAATGTCACTTTTATGTTGAGGTGCCCATACTTTTGCACCGGTCAAATTTTGTTTAAATGCAGATTGCACATTTTCTGTTAGTACAATAAACCTCATTTGAATCCAGAAATATAACTGAGTCCATCAGTTATTAGATATATGAAACTGAAATAGCTGTTGCAAAAACCAAAATTGTTATAAAGAAAAAAGGTTAACATTAATAGGGGTGCCCAAACTTTAACATATGACTGTAGGTATGTGCACATGTTGAGTAAATTTCTGCACCGTTTCTGTATCTCCTGGCAGGGAAAACACCGCTGCAAAAACAAGCATTTTTGGGTCGCTTTTGCCTGCATTTTCGCATGCAGTTTTGATTGATTTGAGTGAAGTCAATGATGAAAAACACAGGGCAAAAACACACAGAGAATTGACATGCTGCAGATAATTTTTTGCACCAAATCTGTAAGTCAAAAATACTCAATGTGTGCATGACACATCAGGTTTCTTATTCACTTTGATGACGTCAGGTTTTGCTTTAGGTTTTGTCACAAATCCGTGCAGAATGAAAGCTACAAAAATGCAACAAATCTGCAATGTGTGCACACAGCCTAAATTTTTGAGGCTTGTATAGCAACAAAATATACTCCAGAATAGTCTATGGGTGATCAATATAATAACAATAACATTTTGAACAATTTTTTGAGGCTTTTATATTAACTAAATAAACTCAAGAATACGTAAAAGTCAATAAGTGAGCAATATAATTCTAATAAATTTTGAGCACTTTTTTTGAGGGTTATATAGCAACGAAATGTACCCAAGAAGATGTAATACCCTATGGATGAACAATTTAATACCAATAAATTTTGTACATTTTTTTGAGGCATGTATAGCAACAAAATCTACTCAAGAAGATTTAATACCCTATGGATGAACAATTTAATACCAATAAATTTTGAACATTTTTTGAGGCTTATATAGCAACAAAATGTACCCAAGAAGATGTAATACCCTATGGGTGAGCAATATAATACTGATACATTTTTAGCAAGTTTTTTGAGGGTTATATACTAAGGAAATGTACTTGAGACCAAGGAATAGTCTATGAGTGAGCAATATAATACCAATAAAAAATGTTAACAAGTTTTTTTGAGGTTTTTATAGTAAAAAAAAATGTACCTTAGAAGATGCAATACCCTATGGATGTCCATAACACTGTCAAATTTTAATCACGTTGTTTGAAGCTTATATACCAACGAAATGTACTCCAGACCATGGAATAGTCTATGTATGATCAAGATAATGATAACCTTTTTAACAAGTTTTTGGCGGTTATGTTAACAAACAAGCAAAATTTTAAAACACTTTTATGTAGAATTACATACCACCAAAATGTGACAGAAAGCACATAATACTGTATGGATGAGTAATCTAATTCTGAAATATTTTTCTACAATTTGTGTAAATTTTACATATCACTGTTATGCAACAATAACTGTGTTAAACTGTATGGATGAGTCATTGAATCCATTTAAAAAATCCGACATACTTTGAGAAAATTTGGTGCTCACAGTGATCTCCTTGAGGTCACTGCAGTTGATTGGGCCGCTCACATTGAAGTGTGGAAGCGCATCCTCAAGGACTGTCGGTGACCTCTATGATGTCACCGCTAGTCACAGTAGCTGCACTCGCAGCACCACAATGTATCATGCTTTTCAACCTGGACAGTTGCATCATGTCACCGTCTAATTCATATCGCTGAGATGGATTACAGCGTGGAACAGTATGTCGGATAGGTGAGGAATATGATTGTTCATTTTTTTGCCTTTTTACAGGGGATATGGGCTTCAATGGAATGGGCAAAAGGTGAGTATATGATTGTTTATTATTTTCTGGGGTTTTTTTACAGGAGACATAGCTTTAAAGGGAATGTGTGTAAGATGAGTATTACTGTGTTTTTTATTTTTAAATAAATGTGTTAAACAGAGTGTTTTGTATTATTTCAAATAAATTACTTTATTACTTTATTCTTGCTGTGTGCTTATTTCAATACTTACTAGGTGTGACCCTACAACATTTTTTTTCTGGGGTCCCCCATAAATTCACAAGGAAAGGCTAAACAAACAGCTCTGAGCTGTTATTAATAATTAATTCTTAAACGATGAAATACATTATGGATTCTAAAGGTAGATGGTAAACAATACCAGTTGAGATCCCATGTAATCTAATTATTTCCCTGACAAAAACTTGCGCCCAAAATTTGGCATTTGTTAACGCTGGTAAAGCGATAAAATAGTAAAAAGATTTTACTGAATCTATCCACCACCACCAGAATTACAGTATTGCCCATGGACACGGGTAGGTCCGTGATAAAATTGACCAATAAGTGAATCAAATGTCTGCTAGGAATCTCCAGTGGTTAGAGAGCTCCCGATGGAATAGTATGAGAGGTCTTAGAATGCGTGCAAGCACTGCAGGTGGCTACATACTCTCAGACATCCTTATGAGCACCTGGCCACCAAAACATCCAGTAAGCTGATCTGCGGTGGATTTATTACCAGGATGTCCAGCCAACACCGAATCGTGATGTTCACTGAGAACTCTAAGATGAAGACTAACTGGAACAAACAGCTTACCAAGTGGACAGGCAGCAGGGGCGCCCCCCTGAGCGTCAGCAACCTCTCTTTCCAGATCAGAGTTTATAGACACCATAACCACTCCTTTTTTGAAGAATAGGTACCAGTTAACACTTATTTCCTCCCATAGGACAGCAATGGGATAAGTCATCTGCTATAAGTGACAAAAAAGTAAAACATGGTAAAGAACAATGCCCATCTTGCCTGTCGATGTATTAGACATTTCGCTGAATCCAAGTATACCAGATTCTTATGATCCGTGATTGCCATCACTGGGTGAACAGCTCCCTCCAGAAAATGACGCCACTGCTCAAAAGCCCATTTGATTGCTAAGAGTTCCCTGTTACCAATATCATAATTTCTCTCAGCACGGGACAGTTTCTTCAAAAAATAAGCGCATGGCTGCCATTTACCAGGAGATGCACCTGTGATATTACAGCCCCACTCCCACCTCAGATGCATCGCCCTCAATGATAAAAGGCTGAGAGAAGTCAGCCTGAATAAGAGTCAGTGCAGAAGCAAAACACCTTTTCAATGAATCAAATGCCTCCCTGGCAGGACTGGACCACTTGAAGAAGTCCTTCCCCTTCCTGGTCATATCTGTAAGAGATTTGGCTACTACAAAAAAGTTTATTATGAACTTATGGTAGTAGTTGGCAAAACCTAAAAATCTTTGTAACGCCTTCAAATTCTCTGGATGATCCCAATCCAATACCGCCAAAACTTTCCCTGGATCCATGCGAAAACCGGTGGAAGTCAACACATATCCTAGGAAAGGGATCTCCTCAACCGAGAACATACACTTCTCGGGTTTGACAAATAATTTATTGTCTTGAAGTATATTTAAGACCTGCCTGACATGTACGTGGTGTGACTCAAGGTCAGGTGAATAAATTAGTATGTCATCCAGATAGATCACAAATAATCTGCCTACCAAGTGACTAAAGATGTCATTTATAAAGTGTTGAAAGACAGCAGATGAGTTTGTCAACCTAAAAGGCATCATCAGATTCTCATAGTGTCCCTCAGGCATATTGAACAGACTCTTCCACTCATCCCCCTCTTTAATGCGGATGAGATTATACGCCCTCCTGAGGTCCATCTTGGAGAACTATTTTGCCCCTACAATTTGATTAAAGAGGTCAGGGATGAGAGGGAGCGGACACGGATCACAGACTGTGATTGTATTGAGTTCCCGGAAATCCAGTCAAGGGTGTAACCTCCCATCTGTTTTCTTTACAAAAAAGAACCCCACAGCAATGGGGGATAAGGATGGTCTGATATGACCCTTAGCCAGACTTTCTGTGATGTAGTCCTTCATGGCCTTTCTCTCTGGACCAGAGATATTATAGAGTCTGCTCTTGGGCAGCTTGGCACTAGGAATGAGATTAATGGCACAATCCTAAGGACGATGGGGAGGAAGTTCTTAGCTCCCCTGTTCTGAGAACACATCCCCAAAATCCGACAGTTAACTAGGCATGAACTGGGCATCCACCCCAGCCAACTGGGTACCCAAGCAGTGTCCTTGTCAGTACGCACTCCATTTAACTACTTCCTGAGTCTGCCAATCTATTACAGGATTTTGCAGAGTGAGCCAAGGATGTCCCCGTACAACAGGTGAAGGCAGACCGTTTAGCACCTAACAGTCCAACAGCTCAGTGTGTATGGCTCTCACCAGAAGCCGCAAGTCTCGGAAAACTTGACTATGGTGCCTCTGTCTTAAGTGGGCAGAGTCGATGG
The DNA here is from genome assembly GCF_039654945.1 of Dendrobates tinctorius. Taxonomy (NCBI): domain Eukaryota; kingdom Metazoa; phylum Chordata; class Amphibia; order Anura; family Dendrobatidae; genus Dendrobates; species Dendrobates tinctorius. Next base: position 41,240,161 of record NW_027361714.1, read on the forward strand.
TAATTATGTGTATGTAACCTGGACGGACCTGGCGTCGATCAAATTAGACCCCGACCCAATGTCTAGAAATTCAGGCACGTCCACCTTAATTCCACCCACGTGTATTACGCTGGTAGAAAAAACTGTGTTCTACCCAAAGAGGTGATAAGTACACCTGGGCTGCTAACCTCCCGCAACCTGGGCTCTCTAGTTTTCCAGCGGTTGTTTACTAAGTGGTCTGGAAGGACACATGCCCACGAAGTGGCCCTTTTTACCACAAAAGAAACACACACCCTTACGCTGGACAACAGACAATTTACCAGAATGTGATGCAGCACCCACTAAATGGGTTCCTCAGCATGGTCAGGGCTGACCTCCCTCGACCCCGGAACTCCCGCACCCAGAGTTGACTCCTTATGTCTCTGGTGAAGACAGCAATAAACTCAGATTTCCAGAGACATGGCTGCCTCAAGGGAGTCAGTGGTCTCATGTAGAGCTAAGGCATCTTTCACCTTTATTGTAAACACCTTGCAGAACTGACTACTGAGTGAGGGGTCATTCCACTTGGTATCCGTGGCTCACCTCCGGAACTCAGTGCAATATTCCTCCACTGGGGGATATCCTTGCTGAAGTTAGCGCAGTGTGGACTCAGCTAAGGAGATGCTATTGGGGTCATAAAACACAAGGCCTAGGGCCTGAAAAAATCCCTCTACCATCTGAAGCAACTGTGAATCAGACGGAAGAGAAAATGTCCTTGCTTGGGGGGGTCCCCCTGAAGGAGTGAGAAAACTATTCCCACACATTCCTCCTCTGTACCTGAGGAAACCAGACATAACTTGAAGTATAGTTTACAGGCCTCTTGGAAAACAACAAACTGGTCACATACCCCAGAGACCCTGTCCGGCAACACGACCTTGGGCTCCACTATGGTTTGCCCGATAGAGGAGATTCTCACACCAGATGTATCAGGGTACTGCAAAACCATTGTGTGTAAATCTGCCACCTCCAGACTGAGCTGCTGAAATTGCCCTGTCAGAGCAGAGATTGGATCCATAATGGATCAGAGAAAATGGTAGCAGTCAGGGCTAATGTCATGACACAGCTGTCGGGTGACCTGGGACAAGGGGCTCCTTTCTTGTCCCTAACACTAGGAGGCACCCTAGCTCACCCTGCTCCCCGGGATACTTCAGATGGCAAAGATGCTGGGGCCTCCGACCTTGCCTAATCTCCTAAGTAAGTCCTCTGTCTGTTCTTTTCCCCCACCGAGGGAAGAGGGGGCGCTACTGTGCACCGGAGTACACCAACCCGACAAACAGGACAACACAGACAAGAGTTAACAGAAAACTCCAGACATACAAAATATTCACTCACATATAACAGAGGAATCCACTGCGGTATGCAGGATTGGGAAAAAAACAAAATAGAGAAGGATAAGGAATTACCACATGTACAAACCAAGCAACAGTCAGTAATAATTTCTCCAACTCTCCTTCTCATACCAACTCCTTTCCCTCTGTCAGCCATGCAACAATAAAGCTAGCTCTGATGAGGATTAGTAACAGAGCCCAGATAATAAAGGGAAAAGGAGTGACTAACCGACCACAGCTGAGCACAGGGATTTCCAACATGTCAGATTAACCCCTGTGCTGTCAGAAGAAATAAAGACATTTAATATGACAGAGAAGTGCTTATTCTCAGCGCTGGAATTGGAGCAATCAAAAGCCGAGGTCTTCTGGCTTCACACTGTTGTGGTAACTCCATGATAGCTGGTTATCAAAATTGCACAGGAACCCAGTCTGTTTTTTTAATTTAATTATTTATTTTACACAGTTGATACACAATGGGGGATGAATACAACTCCCATCATTGTTTCCTGGTCATGCTAATCTCAGCATGAGCAGGAGACAATGATCAGAGCTGACGTCAGCAGCAGGTGTCTGGGATCAACATGAACTCTCCTGCTTTTCTCAGGCACCAGGACAACCGCTTGTGGCCAGGGATGCTACATTTCTCTGACAACACACTATGTGAACATTGTGAAGGCCGGGGCCGAGTACAACTTTTACACACCACCAGAAGATCGCACATAAAGTGTTCTATATTTGATCGAGGCTCGCTAGTTGTTCTAGGGTCTATGGATGACCATACTTATAATTTTTCCCTGGCTTTGCTCTTTGTCCATAGTCTTTATGAGTGTAGGAGTACCATAACTATTCTTTGTTCACAATATCTGACTGAGACAATACAGTTGGTGCCTTCAAGAGTGAATTGATGACCCTACCTGTATTTTTGGGCAGGATATTCATTTAGTGCATAGCCTTTATGAATCTAGGAGTACCAAGAAACGACAATTTGAACAGAATGTGTATGAGACCATCTTTTGTGCTTAATACAGCGTGTATCTGAGTCCATCTGAGTTTTTAATTTTTGGCAGTTCTTGCTTTCTTCATAAATTATACTGAAATTTCCTATTTTTTAATAAAAAATGGTTTACTTAAATTATTAGTTATTTTAAATCCTTTTTAAATTTTGCCTTATATACAAGTCATTATACAGGAAAAAATTTTCTTAACTTTTTTCCTGTAAAATGCTATTTCTAGTCTATTTGTAATGTTTTATTGTCACTCCTTAAAGTAGATTAAAAGTGTGACAACATTGTTCTCAGCAGCTATCTGGGAGCCAGAGTTGCTTCCAGGGGTCTTCCCTATGCTGTTCTCCTTCCATTCAGCACTTTTTCGATCCATTCAACATTTTCATTGCACCCCCCCAGACTTCTTTGTAGGGCCTGCTGGAAAAAGCTCCGATTTCCCATTGACTCAGTTACTCAAAACGAGCAATCGAGTATCTGTTCGAGCAACGAGCACTCAAGTATTTTAGTGCTCGCTTATCTCTAATATTTATTATTTTTTAAGGCACTGTATATGGCTTTATTCATACATCAATATTTTTGATTAGTATTTCAATATTATTTGCATGCCAAAACCAGAAGTGTCTCCACAACACAGAACAAGTGTCAATCTTTCAATTATATCTTTTCTCTGTAAATTCCACTCTCAGTTTTGGCATACACACACTGATGCAAAATACTGACCAAATACAGGCATGTGGAAAAGCCCTGTGTGTTTTTTTTACATAACTTTGTTCCTTAAGAGAGATCATAAGAATTTCTAGAGATCATTTTTTTTTTATTGTGCATTTTCCCCTACTTTGCCATGCACCATTAGCAGACCTCATTGACTTGCGAGGATCCAGCAACTCTGCTATGCTACCCAGAGACTCAGTGATATTATGTTCTTTAGAAGCGTCAGCAATGAAGATGCTTCTGTTCAACACATAGCACTCTTCAACAATTATGCATCCGGAGAAATAGAAGACAGAAGATTTAATAATCCGCATATGTCCTTTCACCAGGGTCCCCGTATCTGACACCAAGGGATGGGATCTGTTCATGTTATGCTGTAGGAACAAAAGCTTTAAGCCTCTTGATCAAAATGTTAGACCCCCATAAAATAATAAAGTCGATACTCACCTCCAGTGTCCATTCCGTTCCAGCGATGTCAGCACTCACGGACCCAGGGCTCCTGAGTGGTTGTTTTGACAAGTTACGCTAGTGCCTAATCAGCGTTACCGTCACTGTCTCCACCTTCGGACAAATCGGACATGAAGATGAAGTCTGGGCTGCATCTGATCTCGCATTTTCTCTTACTGCTCAATTCAACAATGGTCTGAGACAGTGACACGAATGCTGATTGGGAGCCAGTGTCACGTGTCTTAGCAACAGCATGGGATCCCCGGGAGAGCAAGTTCCGACACCATGGGGAATGGCGCCAGCACTGGAGGTGAGTAAAAGCTTTATTATTTTATTGGGCCCAAGCGAGGGGCATGACTAGTAGTTGTTCAGGTATTGGACAACTTCTTTAACCCTGGGTGCAAAATATAGAATAACATGGGGTCAAAGCTCAGGACAAAGCACAGTAAATTTACAGCACTAGGTCAGCATCAAGTTAAAATTACCAATTGTATTTTAACCTATATGATGCTTAGGACAAGTGGTTCTGTCCTACCTATACTTGTTTGGATGTTAGAAATAATCTATTATTTCAATATCAGACATTTATGGCATAAACACCGGATATCCCACAATACATAATAGATAATAGATATGGATCATAGAATGCCTGCCTATTTTTAAAATACCTGAATGAAAAAGCTGTGCATGCACAGCCACCCCTTCATTCACAGGAACATGAGACAGGACCTGGTTCTTGAGGTAAATGTGGGTCACTGTGGTGAGACCACCACATCGTGATGACTAGAGGTGGATGCTGCGTCCTGCCGAGTCCTCACTTCATACGATATACGGGTTCCTACAACACCCCTACCTGGCTGCACGCTGTAAGTCCAGGTTAGGCAACCCATCTCTAATGCTACGGTGGCCTCTCCCCATGGGGAAGAACACATCTATCTATACCTTAAACACGCAGCAGTCGGTACACTGAAGAAGGTCATTAAGACCGGAATGTTTGTATGTATTTTCTCTACTACTCTAAGTGGACTGAAACTTATTTCACTTCATCATCTGGTGTGTGCCAAGTTTACTTCATTTCACATTATAGTTTTTCGAACCTACTTGTGCACCAACCACAGCAGTGCTATTGGTATTCATCAATACTGTGGTGAGACCAGAATCTATCAGACATTTATGGCATATGTCTGAGACAGGAATATCCCTTTGACCTTAGTGAAATATCTTATCAATTTAATCTCTGACCTTGTGGCATCTTCTTTTTGTTTACAGATTAAACTGAACTATGGAGAGATATCCTTCTTTAGATACACAAGCACATTTTAACCACCCACTTTGTAAATCTTTCCTAAATACCCTTCACTATTTTATTAAGCAGATTCTGTTACAGTTATATCACTTTCACTACTCCTTGACATTGATTGTTCAAGCCAGTGAGGTATAACAAATCCCTACAATAATGATCTGGGTAGTGATGTGGAAACCACAGAGTTAGCAAAAAGAAGTATTTATAAAAATAACAATAATTAAATTGCGCAGAATGAAGGTTCCAGCAATCATTACGTGCCCAAGAAGAATTAGAAATAGCTACTTTAGCAACAAGAAAAAATAGCATTAAGATTATCTTAAAGCGAACATTTTATCAGGATCTTGCTAAGTAATCTACAGGCATTGTCAGGTTGGCGCTGTAACACTGATTAAAATGATATCTGGAGGAATTTAGAATACACCTCACACTTTATTTGTTTTCTATACAAATTATAACGTTTTATTCACAAGATATAAACAGGGGAGCAAAACAGATATACAGTAAGTGACCGAAAGATATATGACGTTTCGACCCTCCCGGTTCTTACTCTATATAAAGTCGCTAAAAGACAAAACAGAAATAAAAATAAATATCAACATAAATATGCATTTACATATTGAACAAAAGTAAAAAAGCAAAACATAAAATATAGCCACATAATGTTTGTAGTGTGGTTTAGCGATAACCATTAGGGATGGGCGAATCTACTCGTTAGGACTCGTTACTCTGCGAGTAGTAGGGGACTCGCAGGAGTCGGTACTCTGCGAGTTTCCAAGCGATTACTCGCACAGTAACGAGTCCAATGCAAATGAATGGCAATCCTAGTTTTTGCAGAGTTTCTTAGCGATTTTGTGTCAGCAGCTGGACACAAAATCGCTAAGAAACTAGGATTGCTTGTATTAAACTGTGAAAAAACTAGCTAGGAGTTCTCTCTCTCTGTTTTGCAGCGATTCCTGTGCTGGGGGATTCCTGTGCTGGGGAGGAGGAGAATGGGGATGCGAGTTTTGCAGCGATTCCTGTGCTGGAGGGGAGAGAGAGAGAGAACTCCTAGCTAGTTTTGTGTGTCCTAGCTGGACACAAAATCGCTAAGAAACTAGGATTGCTTGTATTAAACTGTGAAAAAACTAGCTAGGAGTTCGTTCTCTCTCTCTCTCTCCTCGCATCCCCATTCTCCTCCTCCCCAGCACAGGAATCGCTGCAAAACAGAGAGAGAGAACTCCAAGCTAGTTTTTTAACAGTTTAATACAAGCAATCCTAGTTTCTTAGCGATTTTGTGTCCAGCTGCTGACACAAAATCGCTAAGAAACTCTGCAAAAAAAAAAATCTGCATCCCCATTCTCCTCCTCCCCAGCACAGGAATCGCTGCAAAACTCGCATCCCCATTCATTAACATTGGACTCGCTAGACTTGCAACGAATAGCGAGTTTCCAAGTCGGACTCGTTACAGCCTAGCGATTCCGAATATTTCAGGATTCGCCCATCCCTAATAACCATAGAACATAGCAAGCACAAACCAATCACCAAAAGCAAAGAAATCAAAAAGCCAGGTGCATAGAGTCTAGAAGGTTCCAACTGCCACTATGGAACAAAGGGTGGAAAGAACAAATTAGGAGATCAAATAGCTAGACTAAAGTATAGTCAGAGATAGATACAGTTTTTCCTGGAGAAGAATGGGATTACCTCAGTAATAGAGATAATATGTAGATTGAAAAAGGATATGTGGGAATTGCTGTAGGGAATAGGGAATAATAAAGTGTTAATATTTTGTAATAGAGGAGATGGGGTTCCCACACAGGTACGCACTAACATGAAAGTACTTGCTTTACAGAGAAAATGATATCTAATAAAGTGGGTAATGTCGAACCATGTTTGGGACCTGTAATGAGTCAGAGGTGCATGCATTAATACAATCGCAGAAGAAATGCTCCATTAAGCTGTATCGTTAATAGTTGAAGATGGACATGTCAGCGGTAATGCGTCTTTAACCCCTTCACTACCAAGGGTGGTTTGCACGTTAACTACCGGGCCAATTTTTACAATTCTGACCACTGTCCCTTTATGAGGTCATAACTCTGAAACGCTTCCGTGGATCCCGGTGATTCTGACATTGTTTTCTTGTGACATATTGTACTTCATGTTAGTGGTAAAATTTCATTCATATAACTTGCGTTTATTTATGAGAAAAATGGAAATTTGGCAAAAATTTTGAAAATTACGCAATTTTCCAACTTTGAATTTTTATGCCCTTAAATCACAGAGATATGGCACATAAAAAAGTTAATAAGTAACATTTGCCACATGTTTTCTTTACATCAGCACAATTTTGGAACCAAAATTTTTATTTGTTAGCAAGATATAAGGGTTAAAAGTTGACCAGCGATCTCTCATTTTTGCAACACCATTTTATTTTTACGGACCACATCACATTTGAAGCCACTTTGAGGGGTCTATATGATAGAAAATACCCAAAAGTGACACCATTCTAAAACTGCACCCCTTAAGGTGCTTAAAACCACATTCAAGGAGTTTATTAACCCTTCAGGTGTGTCACAGGAATTTTTTGAATATTTAAAAAAATTAACATTTAACTTTTTTTCACAAAAAAAATTACTTCAGGTTCAATTTTTTTTATTTTACCAAGTGTAACAGGAGAAATTGGACAGCAAAAATTATTGTGCAATTTGTCCTGAGCACGCTGATACCTGATATGTGGGGGGGACCACTGTTTCGGCGCATGGCAGAGCTCAGAAGGGAAGGAGCGCCGTTTGACTTTTTCAATGCAAAATTGGCTGGAATTCTGATCGGAAGCCATGTCGCGTTTGGAGAGCCTCTGATGTACCTAAACAGTGGAAACCCCCCACAAGTGACCCCATTTTTGAAACTAGACCCCCTAAGGAACTTATCTAGATATGTGGTGAGAACTTTGAACCCACAAGGGCTTCACAGAAGTTTATAATGCACAGCGGTACAATTAAAAAATCATATTTTTTCCACAAAATGATCTTTTCACCCCCAATTTTTATTTTCCCAAGGGTAACAGGACCCTAAAAGTTATTGTGCAATTTGTCCTGAGTACACTGATACCCCATATGTGGGTGTAAATGACTATTTGGGCACATGGCAGAGCTCGGAAGGCAAGCAGCGCCATTTGACTTTTTTGGCTGGAATTGAGATCAGACACCATGTCGCGTTTGGAAAGCCCCTGATGTACCAAAACAGTGGAAACCCCCCACAAATGACCCCATTTTGGAAACTAGACCCCCCAAGGAACTTATCTAGATGTGTGGTGAGAACTTTGAACCCCCAAGTGCTTCACAGAAGTTTATAACGCCCAGGCGTGAAAATAACAAAAAAAAAATTTTCCACAAAAATGATATTTTTGCCCCAAAATTTTTATTTTCCTAAGGGCAACAGGAGAAATAGGACCCCAAAAGTTGTTTTGCAAATTGTCCTGATTAGGCTGATACCCCATATGAGGGGGTAAAACACTGTTTGGGTGCATGGCAGGGCTTGGAAGGGAAGGAGCACCATTTGACTTTTTCAACGTAGAATTGGCTGGAATTGAGATCAGATGCCATGTTGCGTTTGGAGAGCACCTGATGTGCGCAAAGAGTGGAAACCCCCAATTCTAGCCCTAACCCTAACCCTAACCCTAGCCCTAGCCCTAGCCCTAACCCTAGCCCTAACCCTAACCCTAGCCCTAACCCTAATGGGAAAATGGAAATAAATACATTTTTTTAATTTTATTATTTTCCCCTAACTAAGGGGGTGATAACGGGGGGTTTGATTTACTATTTATGGCGGTTTTTATGTTTGACAGCTGTCGCATGCTAAAAGACGCTTTTTATTGTAAAAATAGTTTTTGCATCACCACATATTGTGAGCTTTAATTTTTCCATATTTTGATCCACCGAGTCATGTGAGGTCTTATTTTTTGCGGGACGAGTTGACGCTTTTATTGGTATCATGTTCGGGCATGTGACATTTTTTGATCGCTTTTTATTTCGTTTTTTGGGACGCAGAATTTACAAAAACCAGCATTTCATGAATTTCTTTTGGGTGGTGCGTTTACGCCATTCCGGGTGCGGTAAAATTTATAAGGCGGTTTTATTCTTCGGGTCAGTACGGTTACAGCGATACCTCATTTAGGTCATTTTTTTATGTTTTGACGCTTTTATGCAATGAAAACAATTTTATATAAAAAATAATTATTTTTGCATCACTTTATTCTGCGAGCTATAACTTTTTTATTTTTTCGCTGATGATGCTGTATAGTGGCTCATTTTTTGCGGGACAAGATGACGTTTTCAGCGATACCATGGATATTTATATGCGTCTTTTTGATCGCGCGTTATTGCACTTTTTGTTCGGCGGTATGATAATAAATCATTATTTTTTGCTTCGTTTTTTATTTTTATTTTTTAAGGGGTTCGCTTAAGGGGTTAACTATTGGGACTGTTTTATAGGGCGGGTCGTTACGGACGCGGCAATACCAAATATGTGTACTTTTATTGTTTTTTTGTTTTTTTATTTCCAAAAAATGAATTTATTGGGGAATATTTTTTTTTTTTTTTTTAATTTATTTGGCGATTTTTTTTTTTAATTATTTTTACACTTTTTTTTTATTTTTTTTTTACTTTATTACAATGTCCCATGGGGGACATCACTGTCCTGTGACAGATCGCTGATATGTCACATCACAGATCACTGTGACAGATCAGCGATCTGTCACAGGCACTGCACAGGCTTCCTCATACCTGCGCTTTGCAGGCACTGAGGAAGCCAGCTTCCTGCAGGCCCCCGGAGGTCCCCGTCGCCATATTGGATCCGGGGACCTGCAGGAAAGGAGTCCCCCGCAGCAGAGCTGCACATTGCGCTGCCGTGGGGGACTCAGGGAAGCACGGAGGGAGCCCCCTCCCTGCCGATGCTTCCCTTTAACCCCCGGTACACCGCGATCGTGTTTGATCGCGGTGTGCAAGGGTTAACATGTCGGGGGCGGTCCGTGACCGCCCCTGACACATTGTGCCGGGTGTCAGCTATGATAATTAGCTGACACTCGGCCGCGATCATCGGCGCTCACCACGTGGGCGCCGCTGATCGCGATGACGTAATATTCCGTCCATGGTAATTAGGTCCATGGTCACATGGACGGAATATTACGTCAATTGTAGGTAAGGGGTTAAGAATGGTGCAAGGGTTAATATGAAATAAAAATCATTGGTGTGTAGTGGGAGAAGGGTGGTTACCTCATGACTGGTGTATATCATCGGCACTCCCGCACCTTGATGTTGGTGGCGTGCTGTGCAGAGAGAAGTGCTGGACTTAAATGAAGCACGTCATCCCGCCCGGAAGTGCCGCTGTTAGGATAGGAAAAAGAAACTGCGCATGCATGGCGGTTGTTATGGACGCTAGAGGAAACTAGGTAGTTAAGAGGCCTGACTGTGCAGGCGCCATGTCCAAAGCAGTAGCAGTACAGAGTACCTGGATGTTATGGTGTGCATGGTTATAGGTCGACATTGTGGATATGGAACACATGTGCTAAATGTAATAATAAAACAGATATAAAACCCTTGTAAGCTTTAAAGATAACTAGCTGAAGAGCCCGGCGCTGCCCGGGCATAGTAACTAACTACGGTTAGTTATAACAAATTATAATGATTATATCTATATATAAAGCTGAGTGTAGAGCCCCGCCCATTTCGCATAGCCACATTCACTATAATATCAAACATCATTCTGTCAGCCAGAGCTACCGGACTACTACCCATAATATCCCATATCGTCCCATCAGCCAGAGCCACCGGACTACTACCACTAATATCCCACATCATCACGTCAGCCAGAGCTACCGGACTACTATCCATAATATCCTACATCGTCCCATCAGCCAGAGCCACCGGACAACTACCACTAATATCCCACATCATCCCATCAGCCTGGAGTCAGAACCAGAGCGCTGAGAAGAACGATCCTAACTTCCATACTGGGGATCCCTTTAAGAGAGGCCTGGCATCAGAATCAGAGCGCTGAGTGGATTTGACCTGACTTCCATACCAATAATCCCTTTAATAGAAACCTGGGGTGAGAATCAGAGTGCTGAGGTATTTACTCTAACTTCCATACCGGAGATCTCTTTAAGAGAGGCCTGGTGTCAGTACCGAAGCGCACAGTGGATTTTCCCTCACTTCCGTACTAAGGATCCCTTTAAGAGTGGACTTGGGTCAGAACCAAAGCACTGAGTGGATTTGCCCTGACTTGCATACCAATGATCCCTTTAATAGAACCCTGGGGTCAAAATCAGAGTGCCGAGGGATTTGCCCTAACTTCCATACAGGAGATCTCTTTAAGAGAGCCTGGGGTCAGTACCGGAGCATTTGAAGGCAATTGCCCTGACTTCCATACCAGGGATCCCTTTAAGAGAGACCTTGGGGGTCAGAATTAAAGCGCTGGATGGATTTGCCATGACTTCCATACCGGAGATCCCTTTAAGAAGGGCCTGGGGTCAGTACCAAAGTGCAGAGTGGATTTGCCCTAAATTCCATACCAATGATCCCTTTAAGAGACCCTGGGGTCAGAACCACAGAGCTAAGTGGAACTGTCCTAACTTCCATACCGGGGTTCCCTTTAAGAGAGGCCTGGGGTCAAAATCAAAGCACTGGATGGATTTGCTCTGACTTCCATACCAATGATCCCTGAGGGAAGATGTGCCTATGGGATGGAGGATGTGTGATGGGGATATGTGCACGGGAGGGGGGATTCTGTTATGAATGAGTCACCGAGGAGGAAAAACAAAAACAAGCTAAGTCCCAGAAAACCAGAGAGGATGGTAACTAAGCGAATTGCAGACCCCTGATCCCAACTACACAACTAGCAGTAGCCGTGGAGCGTACCTACGATGATCCTAGACGCCTCATCACAGCCAGAGAACTAAATAAGCCTAAAGCAAGAAAAGGGGAAATCTAAACTGCCCCAGGGCAGACCCCAAAGCAATAGACAGCCCCCAAACATGTATTGTTGGTGGGACAAGATGAAAACACAAACACAGATAGAGAAATAGGCTGAGCAAACGATGGGGCCCACGCTAACTAGAAAGGACAGGAAAGGAAAGATGCTGTCTGCAATCACGCACAAAACCCTGCCAAAAAATGTCCAACACTTTCTGATAACAGAAAACCCTGAAGTCACTAGACTTCAATTCCCTATATCAGCACTCTGGTATATTCTGAAGACAGAGCAAAAAAGAGACCAATCTGATCAGGGACAAAAAGCAAACTGGCATAAACAGAGACATAAGAATGGAAATTCAGCACAGCCCCAGCAGGGGCTGGCTGACCACAAAAACTGAGTAAACCAGACCAAATCTCGTGAAAAAATAGCAGAGGACACTTAGCTTGAGAAGGCAGGAGCAGAACTGGAAACCAGAACCTCAGGGCAGGAAAAAATTACCAGCACAAAATTAGGGAGTCGGCTGTCTTAAATCCAGTCAGAGACTCCTGATGTCCACTCATAGTCCTCCTCCTCAGGTGGCAGGTCTCTGCCATTTAGATCAGCTTCATTACCTGCTGTCACCACCAGAGGGAGCCCAGATGGAGAACGCATGACTCCTCTGTCAGCACAGCCAGCTCCACCACCCTCACCAGAAGCCAGAGGTAAACCAGAAAATGAGTTCACAACAGTACCACCCCTTGAGGAGGGGTCACCGAACCCTCATCCACGCCACCAGGCCGATCAGGATGGGCCCGGTGAAAAGCACGAACCAATCTTTCGGCATGAATGTCAGAGGCAGAGACCCAAGAATTGTCCTCCTGGCCATAACCCTTCGACTTGACCAAATATTGGAGTCTCCGTCTAGCCAGATGAGAATCCAGTATTTTCTCTACCTCATATTCCACATTAACTTCAACCAACACAGGGTCAGGAGGTGCCGTCATAGGAACCACTGGCTCAACAAACCTCTTCAACAGAGACTTATGAAACACGTTATGGATCTTAAATGTAACTGGAAGAGCCAATCGAAAAGAAACCGGGTTAAGAATCTCCAAAATCCTATAAGGCCCAATAAATCTTGGCTTGAACTTTGGAGACGCAACCTTCATAGAGATATTTTTTGACGACAACCAAACCATATCACCCACTTTAAACCGGGGACCAATGGTCCTATGCCGGTTGGAAAACCGCTGGGCCTTTTCCTGAGAGAGTGACAACTTATCCACCACTTGGTCCCAAATCTGCTGCATTCTCTTTACCACAGTGTCCACACCTGGGCAGGTCGAAGATTCCACTTGCCCTGAAGAAAATCAAGAATGAAACCCAAAGTTACAGAAAAAGGGCGACATCAATGTGGCAGAACTAGCTCTATTATTTAGGGCGAATTCGGCCAAGGGCAAAAATGAGACCCAATCATCCTGATCAGCAGATATAAAACATCTCAAATAGGACTCCAAAGTCTGGTTTGTTCTCTCCGTCTGCCCATTGGTGTGAGGGTGAAACGCAGAGGAGAAAGATAACTGAATTCCCAGCTTGGAACAAAAGGCTTTCCAAAATCTGGAGACAAACTGGACTCCTCTGTCCGACACAATGTTCTCAGTAATCCCATGCAACCGAACCACCTGTTGTAAAAACAAGGGCACCAACTCTGAGGAAGATGGCAGCTTTGGGAGTGGTACAAGATGGACCATCTTCGAAAATCTATCACAAATCACCCAGATAACAGTCATTCTCTGAGACACAGGAAGATCAGAAATAAAATCCATTGAGATATGGGTCCATGGCCTCTTGGGCACCGGCAAGGGCATCAAAAACCCACTAGAACGAGAACAGGGTTTAGACTGCACAAAATTCCTGACATCAAGAGATAAGGCGGGCCACCAACAAGACCGACTCACCAAATCTCTGGTACCAAAAATACCTGGATGACCAGCCAACGCGGAGCAATGAACTTCAGACATCACTCTCTTCCTCCACTGGTCAGGAACATACAAATTTCCTATAGGACAATGCTCAGGTTTGTCCTCCTGAAATTCTTCCAGGGCACGTCTCAAATCGGGCGAGATGGCAGAAAGAACTACCCCCTCACCTAGGACGGTAGTAGATTTGGTCACAATGGGAGAATCAGCAAAGAAACTCCTAGAAAGGGCGTCTGCCTTAACATTCTTAGTGCCCGGAAGAAAGGAGACCACAAAATCAAAACGCGTGAAAAACAAGGCCCACCTAGCCTGTCTAGGATTCAAGCGTTTGGCCGACTCCAGGTAAATCAAATTCTTGTGGTCAGTGAGGACCACAACTTGATGTCTAGCTCCCTCCAACCAATGTCTCCACTCCTCGAATGCCCACTTCATGGCCAACAATTCCCGATTCCCCACATCATAGTTGCGTTCAGATGGGGAGAACTTCAGGAAAAGAAGGCACAGGGATTCATTTTAGAAGTCACCGGATCTTTTTGGGACAAAACAGCTCCTGCACCAATCTCCGAAGCATCTACTTCTACCTGAAATGGAAGTGAGACATCAGGTTGCCGTAAAACCGGAGCAGAAGTGAACCTCCGCTTCAGCTCCTGAACTGCCAAAACAGCCTCTGGAGACCAATTCAGCAAATCATCGCCCTTCTTGGTCAGATCAGTCAGTGGTTTGGCAATACCAGAAAAATTAGCTATAAATTTACAATAAAAATTAGCAAAAACCAAAAACTTCTGGAGAGCCTTCAAAGAAGTGGGCCGAACCCAATCATAAATGGCCCGCACATTGGCCGGGTCCATTTCAATAGTTGACGGAGACAAATAAATCCCAAAAATGAAATCCTCTGTACACCAAAAAGGCATTTCAATCCCTTAACATACAGGGAATTCTCCCTCAAAATCCGGAACACAATCCGAACATGTTCCACATGAGAATCCCAAACACTGGAAAAGATCAGAATATCATCCAAATTGATGATCAAAAACTTATCCACAAAGTCCCGGAAAATATCATTCATGAAGGATTGGAAGATAGAAGGGACATTAGTGAGCCCAAAAGGCATCACCAGGTACTCAAAATGTCCCTCCGGAGTATTAAACGCCATCTTCCATTCATGTCCATGCTTGATGCGAATAAGATTATACGCCCCCCTGAGGTCAAGCTTAGTAAATCAGCAGGCACCTTTAACTCTGGAGAAGAAATCAGAAATCATGGGTAACGGATACTGATATTTAACCGTAATCTTGTTAAGGGAACGATAGTCAATACAAGGCCTTAATGAATCATCTTCCTTAGCCACGAAAAAAAAAACCAGCACCTAAGGGTGAAGAAGATGGTCTAATATGACCCTTCTCCATCGACTCCTTAATATAAGATCGCATAGCCTCGTGTTCAGGTACAGATAAGTTGAAAAGCCGACCCTTGGGAAATTTACACCCAGGCCTCAACTCAATTGCACAGTCATAATTCCTATGAGGAGGCAGGGACACAGACTTACTCTCACTAAATACATCATAAAAATCAGCCAAATAGTCAGGAACATCATGAGACTGGGGAGAGGTGGCGAAAACAGGAGTGTCACCAAGAGCACACCGACAGCCCCAACTCACCACAGACACAGATTTCCAATCCAAAACTGGATTATGGATTTGCAACCAGGGGAAACCCAGAACAATAGTATCATGCAAATTATGCAGTACCAAAAATCTACAATTTTCTTGGTGGTCTGGGGCGACCCGCATTATCACCTGGGTCCAAAACTGAGGTTTATTCTCCGCCAAAGGAGAAGCATCAATACCCCTCAAAGAAATAGGCGTCCGCAGAGGTATCATGGGAAAACCACAACATTTAGCAAAATCCAAATCCATCAGATTCAAAGCCGCTCCTGAATCCACAAAAGCCTTGGCGGAAAGTATGGATAAGGAGCAGATTAGAGTAATTGCCAAAAGAAACTTAGGTTGTACGCCACCCAGAGAAAATGTGTGTGCAAAACTTTTCTCTCATTTAGGGCAAACAGAAATAATATGAGAGGCATCTCCACAGAGAAAACACAGCTTATTACGCCTTCTATACTCCTGAGGTTGCATCCTAGACAAAACTCTATCACATTGCATAGGTTCAGACATTTGTTGAAAAGGTGGCAACACCTCTCGTGTAGTTTTACGTTCACGTAAACGCCGATCAACTTGAATGGCTAATGACATAGAATCGTCAAGACCAGAGGGAACAAGAAATCCCACCATAATATCTTTTACGGTTTCTGATAAACCCTTGCGAAAGAGAGCTGCCAAGGCACCATCATTCCATGTAGTAAGGACCGCCCACTTTCGGAATTTTTGACAGTATAACTCTGCAGAATCCTGACCCTGGTTCAATGCCAATAGGGCTTTCTCAGCTTGATCAATAGCATTAGGTTCATCATACAACAACCCCAAGGCTTGAAAAAATGCATCCACATTAGTCAGAATAGGATTTTCAGGTGTCAAAGAAAACGCCCAATCCTGGGGATCGCCACACAGCAAGGAGATGACAATTTTAACCTGCTGCACAGAGCTCCCCAGTGAGTTAGGCTTCAAGGCAAGAAACAATTTACAATTTTTCTTAAATTCAAAAATTTAGACCGATCCCCAGAAAGCACATCAGGAGTAGGGATTTTTGGTTCAACCGCATGTGATTGAGCAAGATAGGTGGAAATTCCCTGGACTTCAGCAGCGAGCTGCTCCACACGATCAGACAATTGCTTAATCTCCATTAAGGAAAAAATCCTCCTACAGCCCCAGAGAAAAAGAGGAAAAAATACATATAAAAAAAAAATTCTGACACTTTTTTTTACAATTTTTTTTCCTGCTTTTGAGTACCCTAGAATCTGCGGTATGGCTGGTGATTCTGTTATGAATGAGTCACCGAGGAGGAAAAACAAAAACAAGCTAAGCCCCAGAAAACCAGAGAGGTTGGTAACTAAGCGGATTGCAGACCCCTGATCCTAACCACACAACTAGCAGTAGCCGTGGAGCGTACCTACAATGATACTAGACGCCTCGTCACAGCCGGAGAACTAAGAAAGCCTAAAGCAAGAAAAGGGGAAATCTAAACTGCCCCAGAGCAGACCCCAAAGCAATAGACAGCCCTCAAACATGTATTGTCGGTGAAACAAGATGAAAACACAAACACAGATAGAAAAATAGGCTGAGCAAGTGATGGGGCCCACGCTAACTAGAAAGGACAGGAAGGGAAAGATGCTGTCTGCTATCACGCACAAAACCCTGCCAAAAAATGTCCAACACTTTCTGATAACAGAAAACCCTGAAGTCACTAGACTTCAATTCCCTATATCAGCACTCTGGTATATTCTGAAGACAGAGCAAAAAAGAGACCAATCTGATCAGGGACAAAAAGCAAACTGGCATAAACAGAGACATAAGAATGGAAATTCAGCACAGCCCCAGCAGGGGCTGGCTGACCACAAAAACTGAGTAAACCAGATCAAATCTCGTGAAAAAATAGCAGAGGACACTTAGCTTGAGAAGGCAGGAGCAGAACTGGAAACCAGAACCTCAGGGCAGGAAAAAATCACCAGCACAAAATTAGGGAGTCGTCTGTCTTAAATCCAGTCAGAGACACCTGATGTCCACTCACAGTCCTCCTCCTCAGGTGGCAGGTCTCTGCCATTTAGATCAGCTTCATTACCTGCTGTCACCACCAGAGGGAGCCCGGATGGAGAACTCACGACTCCTCTGTCAACACAGCCAGCTCCATCACCCTCATCAGAAGCCAGAGGTAAACCAGAAAATGAGTTCACAACAGGATTCATTTCTGTCATGTACTCACTGCTCCTTTCTGGGGGTCAGACAATGGCTGGTAGCTTATGTTCCCAGGGATGTTATATTTCTCCCACCATGTCAGTGTCTGCTGAGGTGTTTTCCAGTGGGAAAACTGTTGGTCAGAGCAACCAATCACACCTCAGCTTCTTTTAACCAGCTCTGGTGAAATGAGAGATGCTTAGTGATTGTTTGAAAGGAAAACTGTTGCTCATAGCAACCAATCACAGCTCAGCTTCTTTTGAACAGCTCTGGTGAAATGAAAGATGCTTCGTGATTGGTTGGTGATACACACACACATTCATTTTTATATAGAGAGATTATGGAGATTATGACTATTTTATAGGTTCAATAGAAATAAAGCTCACCATTTGCATATGTATTCAGCGGGTCTAAAAGATAGAAGATATGATTAATAAAGAATGTAGAGTATAATTAATAAAGCATTTAATAAAAGAAAGGAATGATTTAAACAAGCCAGTCTATTTCTCTATTGAGGCTCTTTGTGAGAGGGTATCAAGTGTATAGATCCAAAAGGTTTCTTGTTGTGAGTTCATTTTCCCCTCCGTCACTGAGGCCTGGTGAACTCCCTGTTCTAGTGAAGGAAGGTAGTGAGCCTGATTATCAGGCACCTGGGACTAATGAAGACGATTGGCTGAGTGGAGTCACTGACTGGATTTAAGGCAGCCTACGCCCTTTCTGCCCTGCGGGTGATTTCTCTGTGGACTCTTGGACACCAGTCTGATTCCTGCTCTCCTAAAGCTAAGTTTTCTGTTTTGCCTTTTTGCATTTAAGATTTGTTTTTGTTTTTCTTGCTTTTTGGATTCTGCCACTCCCTGCTGGAGTGTGCAGTGTTCCGTTAGCTCTGTCTTCTGAAAGTACCTGAGTGCTGATTTAGTTTTTGAAGCTTAGTTGCTTCAGGGCCATTTTTATATCAGCTTGTTGGCTTTTGTCTCTGATAGGGTTTTGGCAGATTGCAGACAGCAGCCTTCCTATCCGTTCCTATCTAGGTAGTTTTTGGGCCCCGTCTTTGCTCAGCCTGTCTTTCTGTCTGTGTAAGTGTTTTCATCTTGCTTCACCGTCATTATATGTGGGGGGCTGCCTATTGCTTTGGGGTCTGCTCTGGGGCAGTTAGATTTCCCCTTTCCTTCTTTAGGCCTATGTATCTCTCCGGCTGTGATCGAGGGGTCTAGGTCATCGTAGGAACCCCCCACGGCTACTGCTAGTTGTGTTGATAGGTTCAGGGGTCTGCAATCTGATAGTTGCCAACTTCTCTGGTTTTCTGGACTTAGCTAGCATTTATGTTTTTGCCTCCTACGGTGACTCAATCATAACAGTTTCTCTTGATTTTAGGAGTTTAATATGGTTACCCCCTCTCCTGGGGCATGGGACCTGTTCAAGGACTTGAAATTTGAGTTGTACCACAGAATGTTTAAATGTGCTATAATGAACTGGGAGAGGAAGCCACATTTTGCCACAAAGTATAGTTGATTTGTGGCTGGCTATGCGATCCCTAACATGTTGGTTGGTCTCCCCAACATACAGGAGACCACAAGGGCATTTAATAACATAGATGACAAAATTGGATTCACAAGTGAAGTTACCATGTATGGGGTATGACTTCCCCGTTCGGGGATGAGTGACACTATCAGACTTATTATGAAGAGACAAGGCACTGGGGGTGAGGGTGAGAGGATGGGGGTATTATAGGGAGAGGAGACAGGGCACTGGGGGTGAATGTGAGAGGAAGGGGTATTATGGGGAGAGGAGAAAGGGTACTGGGAGGTGAATGTGAGAGGATGGGGTATTATGGGGAGAGGAGACAGGGCACTGGGAGGTGAATGTGAGAGGATGGGGTATTATGCAGAGAGGAGACAGGGCACTGGGGGTGAATGTGAGAGGATGGGGGTATTATGGGGAGAGGATACAGGGCACTGGGGGTGAATGTGAAAGGATGGGGGTGTTATGGGGTGAGGAGAAAGGGCACTGGGAGGTGAATGTGAGAGAATGGGGGTATTAGGGGAAGAGGAGAAAGGGCACGGGGGGTGAATGTGAGAGGATGAGGGTATTATGCAGAGAGGAGACAGGGCACTGGGGGTGAATGTGAGAGGATGGGGGTATTATGAGGAGAGGAGACAGGGCACTGGGGAGTGAATGTGAGAGAATGGGGGTAGTATGCGGAGAGGAGACAGGGCACTGGGGGGTGAATGTGAGAGGATGGGGGCATTATGCAGAGAGGAGAAACGGCACTGGGGTGAATGTGAGAGGATGGGGTATTATGGGGAGAGGAGACAAGGCACTGGGGGTGAATATGATAGGATGGGAGTATTATGGGGAGAGGAGAAAGGGCACTGGGGGGTGAATGGGAGAGGATGGGGTATTATGGTGAGAGGAGAAAGTGCACTGGGGGTGAATGTGAGAGGATGAGGGTATTATGCAGAGAGGAGACAGGGCACTGGGGGTGAATGTGAGAGGATGGGGGGTATTATGAGGAGAGGAGAATGGGCACTGGGGGGTGAATGTGAGAGATGGGGGTATTATGGGGAGAGGAGACAGGGCACTTGGGAGTGAATGTGAGGGAATGGGGGTATTATGCGGAGAGGAGACAGGGCACTGGGGGGTGAATGTGAGAGAATGGGGGCATTATGCAGAGAGGAGAAACGGCACTGGGGGTGAATGTGAGAGGATGGGGGTATTATGGGGAGAGGAGACAAGGCACTGGGGGTGAATATGATGGGATGGGAGTATTATGGGGAGAGGAGAAAGGGCACTGGGGGGTGAATGGGAGAGGATGGGGTATTATGGTGAGAGGAGAAAGTGCACTGGGGGTGAATGGGAGAGGATGGGGGTATTATGGGGAGAGGAGAAAGGGCACTGGGGGTGAATGTGAGAGGATGGGGGTATTAATGGGAGAGGAGACAGGACACTGGGGGTGAATGTGAGAGGATGGGGTATTATGTGGGAGAGGAGACAGGGCACTGGGGGTGAATGTGAGAGGATGGGGATATTATGGGGAGAGGAGACAGGACACTGGGGGATGAATGTGAGAGGATGGGGGTATTATGACGGAGAGGAGTCAGGGCACTTGGGGGGTGATTGTTAGAGGATGGGGGTATTATGGTGGCGAGGTGTCAGGGCACTCGGGGGTGATTGTGAGAGGATGGGTGTTGTGAATTCTCTCTCTGGCTTCCCTCTGGTGATTACTGAAGGTAGTGGAGCTGGACATATTGATAGAGGGGTTGCAAGTTCTCTTTCTGGGCTCCCTCTGGTGGTTACTGGAGGTAGTGGAGCTGATCTGATTGACAGAGGCTTGCCACCTGATATTGAGGAAGACGATTGGAGTTCGGGCGTTTCAGATTGGGATTTAATACAGCCGACTCTGCTGGTGATTTTCTTTCTGTGCCTCCTGAGGTCTGATGTCTCCTGCTCTGTCCCTGCATGTTCAGCTAAGTGGTTCATTTGCTACTCTGTTTGCATTTGATCTGGTTTTGTCTATCTCTGCTTTGTGCGGGTCAGTCAGCTCCGGCTGGGGCTGTGCTGAATCACCGCCCATATGTTACTACTTGTGCCAGTTTGTTTTGTCCCCTGTTATATTGGTCTCTTTTTGCTTTGCTTTCAGAACATACCAGAGTGCTGGTATAGTGGGGGTGAAGTCGTGTGACTTCAGTGTTTTTGTGCATCAGACATGTTGGACTTTTGCAGGGTTTTTTGCGTGGTTGCAGTGTCTTTTCTTTCCTGTCCTGTCTAGGCAGTTTGGGCCCCATCGTTTGCTCAGTCTATTTTTCTGCCTGCGTTTGTGTTTTCATCTTGTCTCACCAACAATATATGTTTGGGGGCTATCTATTCCTTTGGGGTCTGCTCCGGGGCAGTTTAGATTTCCTCTTTCTTGCTTTAGGCTTAGTTAGCTCTCCGGCTGTGCCGAGGCATCTAGGATCATCGTAGGCACGCTACACAGCTACTGCTAGTTGTGTGGACAGGATGAGGGGTCTGCAATCCGCTTAGTTACCAACCTCTCTGGTTTTCTGTGGCTTAGCCTGGGCCTGCTATCCTCCTCGATGACCCATTCATAACAATGGGGGTATTATGGGGGAGAGGAAACATGGTGCTGTTGTGTGAATGTGAGTGGATGGGAGTATTGTGGCTGTTGGGGTGGTGGAGAGGAGATAGGGAACTGGAGGGTGAATGTGAGAGGATGGGGGTATTGTGGGTGAGGGGGACAGGGCACTGGAGGCTGATTATTATACTGTTTTGATATGAAATAATATGCACTCCCATCACATGTAATAGTTGCTATCTTCAGGGGCTTGAGATAGGGAGGTAGGTGGCTTTTTATATTTGCAAGCTGGGTCTTTTATAAGTATTAGTATGATAAGCATAACGATACAGGTTAATAGTAATAATACATTAATAAGGGGTTAATATCTAAGTATTAGTAGAACCAGGATGAGTATAAGACCAGGGTCAGACTTGCGAGTGTGATGCGAGAAACTCGCGCATCAACACTCGGCACAGCATGTGCAGCTGCATTGAAATACATGCAGCTGCACACTCTGGTCCCGAGTGCCAGCAGCAGTGCCGGGTATTGAGGTGCGAGACTCATGCAAGTTTCTCGCAAGTGTGACCCCGGCCTTAGCATAAGGACGCAGGCAGACGGCCGTATAATTTATGTGAGCGTCGCTCCTGACATCAGTCTGACAATGTGATGGATTACTATGCAGCTGTTACACTCAGGTCAGGAGAGCCAGCTGCCAGTCTGAGGATTGCGATACGATCCTCGCACGAGAAATATGTCTGTCTGTTTGCCCCCTAACAAGTATAACAATACAGTAACCACGAGCTGCATTCTATTTAATAATTTCATAATTAATTAATTATAAAGTTATTAAAGGCTCGGGATAATTGTCTGCAGTCACTCTGAGACTACAGATGGCCAAATCATAATATGGTGCACCTGCTGTCATGAGATCCCAATATCACTGGTGCGATCAGGCGGTCATGTGATCATGTTTGCTATGTGCCTGTGTCGACTAGATAAGTTTGTCTTCTCTCAATAGAAGATAATTGGGAGAAGCCAAACAAGTCATCACAAGACCCCCTGCTCACATCAGCAATGCCAGGGCCATGTTAAGCCCCCGTTACACACTGCGATATCGCTAGCAATATCGCTGTAAAGTCACCGATTTTGTGATGTAGCAGCGATATTGCTAGCGATATCGCTACATGTGATACTTACCTCCGACCGGCTCCCCCGCTGGTTATCGCTGGTCGCGCGAGAAGGTCCTGGACCATTTCTCGTCGTCAGCTTCCTGCTGGGCTTCCTGCTGTGATGACGAGCGACGCGTGGACGCGGGTGGGAGGACGTCAGAATCGCCACGTCTGACAGGTAAGTAGCAACCCCCGACCCCTGCGATGTCGCTGGTGAGATCTGCTTGTGTGGCAGCTCACTAGCGACCACTTAGCGATGCACCAGCGATCCATATCGTTGACGGGATCGCTGGTGCATCATTATGTGTAATGGTACCCTTACTGTACATGAGGGGACTCAGTTAAATATTAAGTGGGCACTTAAGCATTATTATTTATAAGGGCACCAGTAGGGTAACTACTGGGTGGCAGACAGTGCTGAGCCGGCTGTCAGTCAGTGCCGGGGTGAGGTTACAGCCGCCACTTTCTATAGACAGAGCAGTGACTGAAACCATGCCAGCACAACCACTATGACTGGAAGAGCAAGGCTGCCCAGAGGAATAAAGTTAGTTTCTTCCCGGCAGAGGGGCTCTCAGTGCGGGCGCCGCACAGTGTCAGAACGCTATTAACAATTATACTGTGTATTGGAGAAGCAGTGGGGACATCATTATATGTGTATGGGAACTCTGGGGGACATCATACTTTGTATGAGGGAGCTGTGGGATCATCATACTGTATATAAGGGAGCTGTGTGATCATCATTCTGTTTATAAGGGAGCTGTGGAATCATCAAAATGTGCTTAGGTGTGCTGTGGGAACATCATATGGTGTATAGGGGAGCTGTACGATCATCATACTGTGTATAAGGGAGCTGTGGGATCATCATACTGTGTATAGGAGTGCTGTGGGATCACCATTTTGTGTATAGGGGAGCAGTGGGCTCACAATACTGTATACAGGAGAGTTGTACATGGGGAACTTAGGGGACATACAGTTGTGGCCAAAAGTATTGACACCCCTGCAATTCTGTCAGATAATACTCAGTTTCTTCCTGAAAATGATTGCAAACACAAATTCTTTGGTATTATTATCTTCATTTAATTTGTCTTAAATGAAAAAACACAAAAAGAATTGTCCTAAAGCCAAATTGGATATAATTCCACACCAAACATAAAAAGAGGGTGGACAAAACTATTGGCACTGTTTGAAAAATCATGTGATGCTTCTCTAATTTATGTAATTAACAGCACCTGTACCTTACCTGTGGCACTTAACAGATGTGGGCAATAACTAAATCACACTTGCAGCCAGTTGACATGGATTAAAGTTGACTCAACCTCTGTCCTGTGTCCTTGTGTATACCACATTGAGCATGGAGAAAAGAAAGAAGACCAAAGAACTGTCTGAGGACTCGAGAAACCAAATTGTGAGGAAGCATGAGCAATCTCAAGGCTACAAGTTAGGGATGGGCGAATCTACTCGTTAGGACTCGTTACTCTGCGAGTAGTAGGGGACTCGCAGGAGTCGGTACTCTGCGAGTTTCCAAGCAATTACTCGCACAGTAACGAGTCCAATACAAATCAATGGCAATCCTAGTTTTTTCAGAGTTTAATACAAGCAATCCTAGTTTCTTAGCGATTTTGTGTCCCCCTGCTGACACAAAATCGCTAAGAAACTAGAATTGCTTGTATTAAACTCTGAAAAAAAAAAATAGGAGTCTTAGTGATTTTGTGTCCCCCTGCTGACTAGTGTTGAGCTTTCCGATTGGCTGCCGAAATGACGTCATCATGATGCGCTGTCTGTGCGCATCATGATGCGCCGTCAGTTCGGGCCTTCGGGGGGGCTGTGCCGACTGTCCGGGGGTCTGTACCGGCCTGCCGGTGGTCTGTGCCGGCCTGCCGGTGGTCTGTGCAGGCTCCGGTGGTCTGTGCCGGCCTGCCGGGGGCTGTGCCGGCCTGCCGGTGGTCTGTGCAGGCTCCGGTGGTCTGTGCCGGCCTGCCGGTGGTCTGTGCCGGCCTGCCGGGGGGCTGTGCCGGCCTGCCGGTGGTCTGTGCAGGCTCCGGTGGTCTGTGCCGGCCTGCCGGGGGGCTGGGCCGGCCTGCCGGTGTTCTGTGCAGGCTCCGGTGGTCTGTGCTGGCCTGCCGGTGGTCTGTGCAGGCTCCGGAGGTCTGTGCAGGCATCATCCGATGGGACTTCAAGTCCCATCGGGCGATGCCTGCTACCATGACAGTGATTGACACATTAGCCAATGATGGGACAGTAGTAGTCCCATCATCCGGCTAATGTGTTGAATGTAAAAAAAAAAAAAAAAATTACATGCTACATACATACAACATGCATACTACATATATACTACATGCAACATACATACTACATATATACTACATATATACTACATGCAACATACATACTACATACTACATGCATACTACATACATACAACATATATACTACATATATACTATATATACTACATGTAACATACATACTACATATATACTACATGCTACATACATGCAACATACATACTACATACATGCTACATACTACATGCATACTACATACATACAACATATATACTACATATATACTATATATACTACATGTAACATACATACTACATATATACTACATGCTACATACATGCAACATACATACTACATACATGCTACATGCATACTACATACATACACTACATGCATGCAACATGCATACTACATATATACTGCATATATACTACATGCATGCAACATACATATATACTACATACAATACATACATATAGACATACAGTACATATAACATAGAGTACATACTCACCGTCACTTGTCACTTTGATCCACGAAGCCATTGTCGTCTGAGGAATAAATATAAAAATAAAAAAACACCAATATACTTACCCCGATCCGCAGAAGTCCACGAGGGTCCGACGTCCATCTTGCGTGGAGAACAGCAGCATCAGCTGATGCTACCGTTCTCTACGGGCTCCAGGAATACAATGACGGAAGGTAGGTATCCTTCCGCACTGTATTCCTCCACCACTTTAAAAAAAAAAAAAAGTCCCTAGTCTCACTTTATGCCATTGCTGCGTGGGAAATTCCCATGCAGCAATGGCATAAAGTGAGACTAGGGACTTTTTTTTTTTTACAGTGGTGGAGGAATACAGTGCGGAAGGATACCTACCTTCCGTCATTGTATTCCTGGAGCCCGTAGAGAACGGTAGCATCAGCTGATGCTGCTGTTCTCCACGCAAGATGGACGTGGGACCCTCGTGGACTTCTGCGGATCGGGGTAAGTATATTGGTGTTTTTTTATTTTGATATTTATTCCTCAGACGACAATGGCTTCGGGGATCAAAGTGACAAGTGACGGTGAGTATGTACTCTATGTTATATGTACTGTATGTCAATATGTATGTATTGTATGTAGTATATGTGTATGTTGCATGCATGTAGTATATATGCAGTATATATGTAGTATGCATGTTGCATGCATGTAGTGTATGTATGTAGTATGCATGCAGCATGTATGCAGTATGTATGTTGCATGTATGTAGCATGTAGTATATATGTAGTATGTATGTTACATGTAGTATATATAGTATATATGTAGTATATATGTTGTATGTATGTAGTATGTATGTAGTATGCATGTAGTATGTAGCATGTATGTAGTATGTATGTTGCATGTATGTAGCATGTAGTATATATGTAGTATGTATGTTACATGTAGTATATATAGTATATATGTAGTATATATGTTGTATGTATGTAGTATGTATGTAGTATGCATGTAGTATGCAGCATGTATGTAGTATGTATGTTGCATGTATGTAGCATGTAGTATATATGTAGTATGTATGTTACATGTAGTATATATAGTATATATGTAGTATGCATGTTGCATGCATGTAGTATATATGTTGTATGTTGCATGCATGTAGTATGTATGTAGTATGTATGTAGCATGTATGTAGTATGTAGCATGTATGTAGTATGTATGTTGCATGTAGTATACAGTATATGTAGTATGTATGTTGCATGTAGTATATATGTAGTATGTATGTTGCATGTAGTATATATGTAGTATGTATGTTGCATGTAGTATATATGTAGTATGTATGTTACATGTAGTATATATGTAGTATGTATGTTGCATGTAGTATATATGTAGTATGTATGTTACATGTAGTATATATGTAGTATGTATGTTGCATGTAGTATATATGTAGTAGGCATGTTGTATGTATGTAGCATGTATGTAGCATGTAATTTATTTTTTTTTTTTTTTTTACATTCAACACATTAGCCGGATGATGGGACTACTACTGTCCCATCATTGGCTAATGTGTCAATCACTGTCATGGTAGCAGGCATCGCCCGATGGGACTTGTAGTCCCATCGGACGATGCCTGCACAGACCACCGGAGCCTGCACAGACCACCGGCAGGTCGGCTCAGACCACCGGAGCCTGCACAGACCACCGGCAGGCCGGCACAGCCCCCCGGCAGGCCGGCACAGACCACCGGAGCCTGCACAGACCACCGGCAGGCTGGCACAGCCCCCCGGCAGGCCGGCACAGACCACCGGAGCCTGCACAGACCACCGGCAGGCCGGCACAGCCCCCGGCAGGCCGGCACAGACCACCGGAGCCTGCACAGACCACCGGCAGGTCGGCACAGACCACCGGAGCCTGCACAGACCACCGGCAGGCCGGCACAGCCCCCCGGGCAGGCCGGCACAGA
Source organism: Dendrobates tinctorius (assembly GCF_039654945.1). Taxonomy (NCBI): domain Eukaryota; kingdom Metazoa; phylum Chordata; class Amphibia; order Anura; family Dendrobatidae; genus Dendrobates; species Dendrobates tinctorius. The sequence continues at coordinate 41,267,675 of NW_027361714.1, forward strand.
CCACCGGCAGGCCGGTACAGACCCCCGGACAGTCGGCACAGCCCCCCCGAAGGCCCGAACTGACGGCGCATCATGATGCGCACAGACAGCGCATCATGATGACGTCATTTCGGCAGCCAATCGGAAAGCTCAACACTAGTCAGCAGGGGGACACAAAATCGCTAAGACTCCTATTTTTTTTTTTTCAGAGTTTAATACAAGCAATTCTAGTTTCTTAGCGATTTTGTGTCAGCAGGGGGACACAAAATCGCTAAGAAACTAGGATTGCTTGTATTAAACTCTGAAAAAACTAGGATTGCCATTCCCCATTCATTAACATTGGACTCGCTAGACTTGCAACGAATAGCGAGTTTCCGACTCGGACTCGTTACAGTCTAGCGATTCCGAGTATTTCAGGATTCGCCCATCCCTACTACAAGTCCATATCCAAAGACCTGAATGTTCCTGTGTCTACCGTGTGCAGTGTCATCAAGAAGTTTAAAGACCATGGCACTGTGGCTAACCTACCTAGATGTGGACGGTAAATAAAAATTGACAAGAGATTTCAACGCAAGATGTGCGGATGTTGGATAAAAAACCTCGACTAACATCCAAACAAGTTCAAGCTGCCCTGCAATCCGAGGGTACAACAGTCTCAACCTATACTATCCATCGGAGTCTGAATGAAAAGGGACTGTATGGTAGGAGACCCAGGAAGACCCCACTTCTTACCCCGAGACATAAAAAAGCTAGGCTGGAGTTTGCCAAAACTTACCTGAAAAAGCCTAAAACGTTTTGGAAGAATGTTCTCTGGTCAGATGAGACAAAAGTAGAGCTTTTTGGGCAAAGGCATCAACATAGAGTTTACAGGAGAAAAAAAGAGGCATTCAAAGAAAAGAACACAGTCCCTACAGTCAAACATGGCAGAGGTTCCCTGATGTTTTGGGGTTGCTTTGCTGCCTCTGGCACTGGACTGCTTGACCGTGTGCATGGCATTTTGAAGTCAGAAAACTACCAACAAATTTTGCAGCATAATGTAGGGCCCAGTGTGAGAAAGCTGGGTCTCCCTCAGATGTCATGGGTCTTCCAGCAGGACAATGACCCAAAACACACTTCAAAAAGCACTAGAAAATGGTTTGAGAGAAAGCACTGGAGACTTCCAGGGTGGCCAGCAATGAGTCCAGACCTGAATCCCATAGAACACCTGTGGAGATCTAAAAATGGCAGTTTGGAGAAGGCACCCTTCAAATATCAGGGACCTGGAGCAGTTTGCCAAAGAAGAATGGTCTAAATTTCCAGCAGAGCATTGTAAGAAACTCTTGATGGTTACCGGAAGCTGTTGATCGCAGTTAATTTGGCTAAAGGTTGTGCAACCAAGTATTAGGCTGAGGGTGCCAATACTTTTGTCTGGCCTATTTTTGGAGTTTTGTGCGAAATGATCAATGTTTTGCTTTTTGCTTCATTCTCTTTTGTGTTTTTTCATTTAAGACAAATTAAATGAAGATAATAATACCAAAGAATTTGTGTTTGCAATCATTTTCAGGAAGAAACTGAGTATTATCTGACAGAATTGCAGGGGTGTCAATACTTTTGGCCACAACTGTAATTAAATATTAAGTGGGCACTTAAACAATATTGTTATAGGGGCACTCAGTATTGTGACCTTCAAAGTTGCATGTGGAGTATTATTACTTTCTAGGTTCAAAATGCGGAGGGCACATGCAAAGGAAATTAATATTTTCTTGGAGGCAATTTTACATCTAGAGATCACAAAGGAGGCGTTATTACGATGTAAGGCTAATTTCACACTAGCGTTTTATCGCGCAGCGCATCGGGCGCTATCGGGTGCATGCACAATGGTCCCCTATGTTTAACATGGCGGGTACAGGGTCTACCGCTTGCATGAGTTCATCAACGTTTTCGTGTGCTGCACATTTTCCAGGTGTGTGCCCAGATGTGCAAGACGCTACATGTTGCATATTTTGTTCCACCCAACCTTGTTAAAAAATCGCATGCACACGTGTGCGCACGGAATGCGCAAATAAATATCATTACAGTCTATGGGGTCACATGCGTGTGTATGGACGTGCGCATGTCAGCGCTTTTTGCGCGCATGCGATTTTAGAGTAATCAATGTCTAGACACTTGTTTAAACCACCCCTACACAAGCAACATTGTTTGGGAGGAGTCTAGATAAAAGAGGGTGTCTGCACGGTCAGACCACTATTCTACAGACAGCCTAGAAGAGACCAGATAGCCTTGCAAATCAGAGCCCTTTGTATCCAAGCTGCAGCAGCCAAAATGTGAGTATTAAACCTAATGTCTGCCTGTCCTTTCAAATTTATTATGTACTAATGTTTATTTTTTTAAAAATTGCAGCATGTCTTCTGGATCAGAATACTCTCCATCCCAGCAAGAACTGGCCCAAGCAGAGTGTGAGGTGAGTAATCTTGCTGCCTTTGGGTAAGTATAGCTGCCTCTAGAAATGTGTAATCATTTTTTTTCTTTACAGACATCGTCATCGGACCCGACAAGTGAGGCCGAAAAGCGGGATCAGCCTAGCCAAGTCCCAGCAAGGAGACGGATTGTAAGTATAAAGTCTTTGAATGTCCCTTTTTTAAATTATTTTTTATCTTCCTTTTTTCTGTCCTGTTTTTCATCTTCTATCTTGCTTATTTTATTTCTATTTTTCTATCTTTTTCCTTATAAAAAATTTCCAAGATTATAATGTTTTTTTTCCTAGGTTCCACAACGGGTCGAAGACACCTATCTGGACAATGACGCCCTGATCGGCCTGGTCCAGGAGCGTGTCCCGTTGTGGGACAGCCATGACCAGCAGTACAAAGACACTGTGGTGACCCAGCAGCTCTGGAATGAGGTGGCCGCAGCGATGATGGATGGCTGGGACAGCGCCTCTCCAACTTCCAAAAAGGTGTTTAGTAAGTATTTCCATGCTCTGTGATGCCACATTGACTCTTGTTCCTGATGATACTGTTGTGTTTCCTGCTAGATATATTCTAGCAGTAAACACAACAGTGTCCTCAGGATCAACAGTGACTGCATTGTGTATAGTATTGCTATATTGTTCCTGCTTTGACTCTTGCTCCTGATGATACTGTTGTGTTTCCTGCAAGAATATATGCTAGCAGTAAACACAACAGTGTCCTCAGGATCAACAGTGACTGCATTGTGTATTTTACTGCTATATTGTTCCTGCTTTGACTCTTGCTCCTGATGATACTGTTGTGTTTCATGCTAGAATATATTCTAGCAGGAAACACAACAGTGTCCTCAGGATCAACAGTGACTGCATTGTGTATTGTACTGCTGTATTGATCCTGCTTTGACTCTTGCACCTGATGATACTGTTGTATTTCCTGCTAGAATATATTCTAGACCAACCCAAAAGAAGAGGAAGTGTCAGACAGAAATAAAATATTTAGAAATTTTATTATTCTCAATTAAAACAGATCATATCCAAAAAATCAATATAGAACAAGGCAGAGTGTACTCCATGCACTATCAAACATTAAATCAAGTGAGCAGGTATACAGGACAGCAGAAACACCACATAAATGATCATTTGAGAACATGTGACCACTAAGTATAAAACAATAAATCCATGTGGATAAATGAAGTGGACTGAGACCAATATATGGCAATTACCAAACATTTACAATTTATCATATAAAGTGCATTGTGCAGAGATATAGAATACCATGATTAAAAATTCATGTAAAGTCTATCATGCTGAGGTAGAATATTCTATAGTGAGCCCATGAAATATACAGTATCCACTATTCAAAAGGCAAAGTGCCAATGGACTATGCTGTGGAAAATGCAGGAGGGCCAATGTACATAGGTGAGCCAAAGTGCAAAAAACAATGACAAGATGTATACCTGAAGATAGCAGCAATGATATAAGGACCCCGACGCGTGTTTCGCTGATGTCGCTTCTTCCAAGTGGGCGTCAACAGTAACTGCATTGTGTATTGTATTCTTTTGTGATGCTGCATTGACTGTTTGCCAAGTTCACTCAGGTGTGTGTGTGATGATACAGATGTTTCCATCAGTGCATTGTATAACATTTTTTCTTTGTTTTTCCAACAGTGAACAAAGTCCGCACACGTTGGCGTATCGATGAAGAACCACTTCAACACTGATGTTCGTGCTGAGGGACAGGTTTCCAGTGGTTCAGCAACAAGGACCAGAACAAAATACCGCTATCATCACGAGTTGGCGTTCCTAAGACCGGTCCTTGCCACCAGAGCGTAAGTATTTTTTTAAAAAGAAATCTGTGCTTTTCTATTCCACAGCTGATGCTTCTTGTAAATGCATGATAGTAATGTTTTTCTTTTCTTTCCACAGCACCTGGAGCAGCACCCTGCAACCTGTCCCTGGAGCGGTCCTTCATCGGACAACCTCGGACCCGTCCCAGCCATCCAACAGCCAGGAAGCAACTTGCAGGTCAGCAACACGGACAGCTGGTGACCAGGAAGCTGGTGAATCAGGTGTTCCCCTGTCCCAGGTCTCTGCCACTGGTTATGCGGGCACTTCCCGGCAGCGGCAGAGGGCCTCAGACAGGCTTGTCTTGCCCGAGTTCATGCACTTGAGCGAGGCCTTTCATGCCAGCCTCAAGTTGCTGTCAGATAGAGTGTAAAGCGGTTTTTCACTCATGGAATGTGGTTTTACCCACATGGAACACTGCTTCCACTCTGTCGACCAGCGCCTTGACCGGTTGGAGGCCGACCTCAACAGACCAGCGCACAATTACCAGTAGAATCGGTACGTGCAGCAGTCAGTGGTGTCATTTCCTACTGTGCCACCACTGACTCGCTACACCTCACTACTGACTTCTGCTGCATACCACTACATGGCCACCTGCATTCCAAGCCAAGCCAGACACCACTATACCACACCTGTTGTGAGTTCATTTTTCCCTTCACCTTTGAGGTCTGATGAACTCCCTCCTCTGGTGAAGGAAGGTAGTGAGGCTGATTACCAAACACATGGGCAGCTAGATGATGACTGGGTGGCTGGAATTCAGGACTGGATATAAGGCTGCCGACGCCCTTCTTCCTGGCTGGTGATTTTCCTGCTGAATTCTAGGAGACCAGTCTGATTCCTGCATCTCAAAGCTAAGTTTTCTGCTCTTCTTTGTACTCTTCAGTTTTGTTTTTGTTTTGCCTTGTTTTTTGGGAGTTCTGCCATCCCCGGCCGGGGGTGAGCTGTACTCCATTTTTGTCTCTGATCTGTTGATATTTTGCTTTGTCTTCAGAATATATCTGAGTGCTGATATAGTCTTTTGAAGCCTAGCGACTTCAGGGCCTGTTTTTCCTATCAGTCGGTTGGCTCATTTTGATAGGGTTTTTGCGGATGGCAGACAGCAGATTTCCTATCCTGTCCTATGTAGCTAGCTTGGGCCACATCATTTGCTCAACCTATCTTTCTATCTGTTTTAGTGTTTTCATCTTGCTTCACCGTCATTATATGTTGGGGGCTGCCTATTGCTTTGGGGTCTGCTCTGGGGCAGTTTAGTTTTCCCCTTTCTGTCTTTAGGCTATATAGTTCTCCGGCTGTGATCGAGGGGTCTAGGGCACCGTAGGAACCCCCCACGGCTACTGCTAGTTGTTGTGGATAGGTTCAGGGGTCTGCAATCCGATAGCTGCCAACCTCTCTGGTTTTTCTGGACTTAGCTGGTATTTTGTTTTTTCCTCCTTCGGTGACTCAACATAACACACACCAATGCGGAGTGCTGCTGGACACTCCACCCCCACCACCACCATGGCAAGCGCTGCTCCTGTCTGGAGCACCACCACCGCCACCGCTCAACCATCTTGGAGCACCGCCACCGCAGAACCTGCTTGGACCACCGCCACCTATTCTCCTGTTCGGAGCACCGCCACAACTTCTCCGTCTAGGAGCACCGCCACCACTCATCATCAATATAGGAGCACCGCCACCACTTCTCCTCATTCTAGGAGCACCGACACCACTCCTAATCATTCTAGGAGCACCACCACTCCTCATCATCTTAGGAGCACCGCCACCACTTCTCCTCCTAGGAGCACCGCCACCACTTCTCCTCCTAGGTGTACCGCCACCACTTCTCCTCCTAGAAGCACCACCACCACTTCTCTTTCTAGGAGCACCGACACGACTTCTCCTTCTAGGAACACCGCCACGATTTCTCCTCCTTCTAGGAGCACAGCTACCACTTCTTCTCCTTCTAGGAGCACCGCCACCACCACCACCGAGCATCAGAAGGGTGACCCATATTCCCTCTTTTACCCATCAAAGCCACGGTCCAGCAGCTCAAGGTGGTCGAGCAATGTAAGGCGGTCACACAGTGGAAGTTGGTCCAGTCAGGAGACTCATGCCTCAAAGAAGCAAAAAAAACCAAGACTTTGTTTGTCCCTCCCCCCTCTCCTCCTAATGTGTCTCACCCTGCCTCCAGTTCAATCCCTGATCTCCCTTCCCCCACTACTTTCGTTGCCCCTTCCCCTAGAACCCCTTCCTCAACTTCCAGCCGTTCCTTGTCTCTCCACACCCCCAAAGTATCCCAATCTTCCCCCAAACGTCCTTCACAATAAAAAAATTTTTTAAATAAATGTGCAATTCTGCTTTCACCTAATACGGTTTGATTAATGTGTCTTTCGCCGCCTACACACACTGCACCGTTCACACACTGCGCCGTACACTTTGCTGTTGTGAGTTCATTTTCCCCTTCATTACTGAGGCCCGAGGAACTCCCTCTTCTGGTAAAGAAAGGTAGTGAGCCTGATTATCAAACACCTGAGGCTGATGATGATGACTGGCTGAGTGGAGCTACTGACTGGATATAAGGCTGCCGACGCCCTTCTGCCCTGCGGGTGATTTCTCTGTGCGATCCTTGGAGACCAGTCTGAATTCCTGCTCCTCTAAAGCTAAGTTTGCTGCTCGGCCTTTTGCATTTGTGCTTTGACTTTGTTTTGCTTTGTTTTTCTGGATTTCTGCCATTCCCTGCTGGGGTGTGCTGAATTCCTTTAGCTCTGTCTTCTGAAAATACCTAAGTGCTGATTTAGTTTTTGAAGCCTAGCTGCTTCAGGGCCTTTTTCATATCAGCTTGTTGGCTTATGTCTTTGATAGGGTTTTGGCAGATTGCAGACAGCAGCCTTCCTGTCCTTTCCTATCTAGGTAGTTTTGGGCCCCGTCTTTGCTCAGTCTATCTTTCTGTCTGTGTTAGTGTTTTCATCTTGCTTCACCGTCATTATATGTTGGGGGCTGCCTATTGCTTTGGGGTCTGCTCTGGGGCAGTTTAGATTTCCCCTTTCTTTCTTTAGGCCTAGTTAATTCTCCGGCTGTGATCGAGGGGTCTAGGGCATCGTAGGAACCCCCCATGGCTTCTGCTAGTTGTGTTGATAGGTTCAGGGGTCTGCATTCTGATAGTTGCCAACTTCTCTGGTTTTCTGGACTTAGCTTGTATTTCTGCTTTTGCCTCCTACGGTGACTCATTCATAACAGAATCACCCGCCATACCGCAGATCCTAGAGTACTCAATAGCAGGAAAGAATTGTAAAAAAAAAAAAAAAAAGTGTGTATATTTTTTCCTCTATATCTCTGAGGCCGTAGGGGGAATTTTTTTTTCTCTCAATGGAGATAAAGCAATTGTCTGATCGTGTGGAGCAGCTCACTGCAGAAGTGCGGGGAATTTCCGCCTACCTTGCTCATTCACATGCTGCTGAACCAAAGATTCCTACACCTGATGTATTTTTTGGGGATCGGTCTAAATTTTTGAATTTAAAAAATAATTGAAAATTATTTTTTGCCTTGAAGCCTAACTCGTCAGGGAGCTCCGCGCAGCAGGTTAAAATTGTCATCTCTTTGCTGCGTGGCAATCCCCAGGATTGGGCGTTTTCTTTGAAACCAGATGATCCTATTCTGACTAATGTGAATGCATTTTTTCAGGCCTTGGGGTTGTTGTATGACGAACCTAATGCCATTGATCAGGCTGAAAAGGCCCTGCTGGCATTGAACCAGGGTCGTGATTCTGCAGAATTGTACTGTCAAAAATTCCGAAAGTGGGCAGTACTTACTACCTGGAATGATGATGTCTTGGCTGCTCTCTTTCGGAAGGGGTTGTCAGAAGCCGTAAAAGATACTATGGTGGGATTTCCTGTTCCCTCTGGTCTTGACGATTCTATGTCATTAGCCATTCAGGTTGATCGGCGTTTGCGCGAACGCAAAGCTGCACGAGAGGTGGTGCCACCTGTTGATCAAATGTCTGAACCTATGCAATGTGATAGAGTTTTTTCCAGAGAGCAGCGTCAGGAGTTCAGAAGGCGTAATAAGTTGTGTTTTTTTTGTGGAGATGCCTCGCATCTTATTTCTGTCTGTCCTAAACAAGAGAAACGCTTTGCACACACGTTTTCTGTTGGGGGTGTTCAACCTAAGTTTCTTCTGGCTATTACTCTGATCTGCTCCCTGTCCACATTTTCCGCCAAGGCTTTTGTGGATTCGGGAGCAGCCCTAAACCTAATGGACTTGGATTTTGCTAAACGTTGTGGATTTCCGATGACACCTCTGCAGACACCTATCCCTTTGAGGGGGATTGATGCTACTCCTTTGGCTAAAAATAAACCTCAGTTTTGGACCCAGGTGGTAATGCGGGTCGCCCCAGACCATCAAGAAAATTGCAGATTTTTGGTGTTGCATAATCTGCATGATACTATTGTTCTGGGGTTTCCCTGGTTACAAATTCATAATCCAGTTTTGGATTGGAAATCAGTGTCTGTGGTGAGTTGGGGTTGTCGGTGTGCCTTTAGTGAGGCTCCGGTGTTTTCCACCTCTCCTCAGTCGCATGATGTTCCTGATTATTTGGCGGACTTTTATGATGTATTTAATGAGAATGAGTCTGCATCTCTGCCTCCTCATAGGAGTTATGACTGTGCAATTGAACTGAGCCCGGGGTGAAAATTTCCCAAGGGTCGGCTCTTCAATTTATCTGTACCTGAGCACGAGGCTATGCGGTCCTATATTAAGGAGGCGTTGGAGAAGGGTCATTTAGACCATCCTCGTCACCCTTAGGTGCCGGGTTTTTTTTTGTAGCCAAAAAGGATGGATCATTAAGACCTTGTATTGATTATCGTGCCCTCAACAAAATTACTGTTAAATATCAGTATCCGTTACCCCTGATTTCTGATCTATTCTCCAGAGTTAAAGGTGCTTGCTGGTTTACCAAGCTTGACCTCAGGGTGGCGTATAATCTTATTCGCATTAAGCATGGGGACGAATGGAAGACGGCGTTTAATACTCCGGAGGGACATTTTGAGTACCTGGTGATGCCTTTTGGGCTCACTAATGCCCCTTCTGTCTTCCAGTGCTTCATGAACGATATTTTCCGAGATTTTCTCGATACATTTTTGATTATCTATCTGGATGATATTTTGATCGTCTCCAAGGATTTGGATTCTCATGTGGAACATATTCGGACTGTGTTCCAGATCTTGAGGGAGAATTCCCTGTATGTCAAAGGATCTAAATGCCTTTTTGGAGTACAGAGGATTTCTTTTTTGGGATTTATTTTGTCCCCATCAACTATTGAAATGGACCCGGCCAAGGTACAGGCCATTTACGATTGGGTTCAGCCCACTTCTTTGAAGGCCCTCCAGAAGTTTTTGGGTTTTGCTAATTTTTATCGGAAATTTATAGCAAAATTTTCTAGTATTGCCAAGCCATTGACTGATTTGACTAAGAAGGGTGCTGATGTGTTAAATTGGTCTCCGGAGGCTGTTTCTTCCTTTCAGGAGCTGAAGCGAAGATTCACCTCTGCCCCGGTTTTCCGGCAACCTGATGTCTCACTTCCATTCCAGGTAGAGGTGGATGCTTCTGAGATTGGTGCAGGAGCTGTTTTTTCCCAAAAGGATCCTGTAACATCTAAAATGAATCCCTGTGCTTTCTTTTCCCGAAAGTTCTCTCTATCTGAACGTACCTATGATGTGGGGAATAGGGAACTGTTGGCCATGAAATGGGAATTTGAGGAGTGGAGACATTGGTTGGAGGGAGCTAAGCATCAAGTCGTGGTCCTCACTGACCACAAGAATTTGATTTACCTAGAGTCGGCTAAGCACTTGAACCCTAGACAGGCTAGGTGGGCCTTGTTTTTTACACGTTTTGATTTTGTGGTTTCATTTCTTCCTGGAACGAAGAATGTCAAGGCAGACGCCCTCTCTGGGAGCTTCTTTGCTGATTCTCCTGTGGTGCCCAAGCCTGCTACCATCTTAGGCGAAGGGGTAGTTCTTTCTGCCATCTCGCCCGATTTGAGACGTGCTCTGGAAGAGTTCCAGGAGGACAAACCTGAGCGTTGTCCCAGTGGAAAGTTGTATGTTCCTGACCAGTGGAAGAAGAGAGTGATGTCTGAAGTTCATTGCTCTGCTTTGGCTGGTCATCCAGGTATTTTTGGTACTAGAGATCTGGTGAGTCGGTTTTTTTGGTGGCCCTCCTTGTCTCGTGATGTCAGGAATTTTGTGCAGTCCTGTGGGACGTGCTCCCGGTCTAAATCGTGTTCTCGCTCTAGTGGGTTGTTGATGCCTTTGCCTGTCCCCAAGAGGCCATGGACCCATATTTCAATGGATTTCATCTCAGATATGCCTGTCTCTCAAAGGATGACTGTTATTTGGGTGATTTGTGATAGGTTCTCTAAGATGGTTCATCTTGTACCACTCCCTAAGTTGCCGTCTTCCTCTGAGTTGGTGCCTCTGTTTTTACAACAGGTGGTTCGTTTGCACGGGATTCCTGAGAACATTGTATCTGACAGAGGAGTCCAGTTTGTGTCTAGATTTTGGAGAACTTTCTGTTCCAGGCTGGGAATTCAGTTGTCCTTCTCCTCTGCTTTTCACCCTCAGACCAATGGGCAGACAGAGAGAACAAACCAGACCTTGGAGTCATATTTGAGATGTTTTATTTCTGCTGATCAGGATGATTGGGTTTCATTTTTGTCTTTGGCCGAATTTGCTTTAAATAATAGAGCTAGTTCTGCCACTTTGATGTCACCTTTTTTTTGTAACTTTGGGTTTTCTTCCTCGATTTTCTTCAGGGCAGGTGGAGCCCTCTGCCTGCCCAGGTGTTGACACTGTGGTGGAGAGAATGCACCAGATCTGGGACCAAGTGGTGGATAAGTTATCTCTCTCCCAGGAAAAGGCCCAGCGGTTTTCCAACCGACATAGGACCATTGGTCCCCAGTTTAAGGTTGGTGATATGGTGTGGTTATCATCAAAAAATATTGCTATGAAGGTGGCTTCTCCTAAGTTTAAGCCTAGATTTATTGGACCTTACAAGATTGTGGAGATTATTAATCCGGTCTCTTTTCGTTTGGCTCTTCCTGTCACATTTAAAATCCATAATGTGTTCCATAAATCTTTGTTGAAGAGGTTTGTTGAACCTGTTGTTCCGGGGGTGGCACCTCCAGACCCTGTATTGGTTGAAGGTAACATGGAATATGAAGTAGAGAAAGTACTGGATTCCCGTCTGGCTAGACGGAGACTCCAGTATTTGGTTAAGTGGAAGGGTTATGGTCAGGAGGATAATTCCTGGGTCTCTGCCTCTGATATTCATGCCAAAAGATTGGTGCGTGCCTTTCATCGGGCTCACCCTGATCGCCCTGGTGGCATAGTTGAGGGTTCGGTGACCCCTCCTCAAGGGGGAGGTACTGTTGTGAGTTCATTTTCCCCTTCATTACTGAGGCCCGAGGAACTCCCTCTTCTGGTAAAGAAAGGTAGTGAGCCTGATTATCAAACACCTGAGGCTGATGATGATGACTGGCTGAGTGGAGCTACTGACTGGATATAAGGCTGCCGACGCCCTTCTGCCCTGCGGGTGATTTCTCTGTGCGATCCTTGGAGACCAGTCTGAATTCCTGCTCCTCTAAAGCTAAGTTTGCTGCTCGGCCTTTTGCATTTGTGCTTTGACTTTGTTTTGCTTTGTTTTTCTGGATTTCTGCCATTCCCTGCTGGGGTGTGCTGAATTCCTTTAGCTCTGTCTTCTGAAAATACCTAAGTGCTGATTTAGTTTTTGAAGCCTAGCTGCTTCATGGCCTTTTTCATATCAGCTTGTTGGCTTATGTCTTTGATAGGGTTTTGGCAGATTGCAGACAGCAGCCTTCCTGTCCTTTCCTATCTAGGTAGTTTTGGGCCCCGTCTTTGCTCAGTCTATCTTTCTGTCTGTGTTAGTGTTTTCATCTTGCTTCACCGTCATTATATGTTGGGGGCTGCCTATTGCTTTGGGGTCTGCTCTGGGGCAGTTTAGATTTCCCCTTTCTTTCTTTAGGCCTAGTTAATTCTCCGGCTGTGATCGAGGGGTCTAGGGCATCGTAGGAACCCCCCACGGCTTCTGCTAGTTGTGTTGATAGGTTCAGGGGTCTGCAATCTGATAGCTGCCAACTTCTCTGGTTTTCTGGACTTAGCTTGTATTTCTGCTTTTGCCTCCTACGGTGACTCATTCATAACACTTTGCGTTTTTGCCCACACATAGCTCCATTAAAGTGACACATGTTTCTTGTGTCATTACCGAAGATATGTGTAGTCAAAAACACAAATTTATGACTTGTATTTTCACCACCAGTCTCTTCAGTCTGCTAATATTGCACAGACTGAATAGAGGATGGTGTTGAGTGCAAGGCATATCTATTGTTACCTTGCCAGGTATCATAAAAAGTTAATTGAGGATGGTGTGTTTTTGCCATCATCATTTAACTATTTGTGAGACAAGGCAAGGGGATTCTAGATATACCTTGTAATTAACCACATCCTCTATTCATTGTGTTGAATAAACTGAGGAGATGATGGGGAAAATACACGTCATATGTACAATACCCTGGCTTTGTATCATAACTATCACACCTGGGCAGGTGAATACACATGAGTTTTAACCTGCAGTGTCGCTTCAGTCTGCATATATTTCAAGCATACTGTAGCGATGCTACAGTTTATCTCATATGTGTATTCTCCTGCCCATGTGTAATAACATTGTGAAGTCAGGCTGCGTTAGTTTGGGCGTCCTCACTTCAGCATGACAACAGACCTGGGGATTGTAGAAGGTGTATAACCTTTATTATCTCTCCAGTCTGCATTCAAACTCAAGCCACAGTGGTGATCCTACAAATAATATTTATGGTCACATGGTCAGGTGTCATAAAGAGTGATGGGTGCTAGTGCATCCCCAAAGCAATATTTTTAACATCAGGCCAGGTGACACAAATATTAGTTGTTTATCTCCACCATTGCTGCAAATTGAACTCAAACTGTAGAGATGATAAAGGTCATACAACTTGTGTGTTTGCATGCATAGTCACCTGGTCAGGAGTACTAGTAAATTCATGATGCACAAAACACAGCATCATGAATTCACTGGTACACCTGGCAAGTTGATTATTGTATTGGAGTGTAAAAACACAGAGTGCACTCGGTACAGGTATCAAAACAGGTTTTTTATTAACATATACAAAAGAAAACATTTTTACACCATTTGATATTGCCATTCCACCCATTCTACATCTGAGATGAAGTAGGCTGCAAATTAGTCCCTCATTTGGCCAACTTCAACGGATGACCTGAGAGGGTGCTGAGTGAATTCAGACAATTGGTTAGGAGCTGCATCATCGAGTTCAAAGTTAGGGTGCTCTTTAGCATTCACAAAATTATGTAGAACCACACAGGCCTTCACCACCTCATCCACTGTTTCCAGTTTCAGATTAATGGCAATTCCGAGAATGCGCCATCTGGAGACAAGTATACCAAAGGCACAGTTCTTCTGGCCCTGGTCAGCCTGTAATTAAAAATTTTTTGGTGTGGTCCAAGTCCCGGCTGAAGTAGGGTTTGAGCAGGTTTTGGCACATCTGGAATGCCTCATCCCCATCCATTACAAATGGCTGTGGCGGACCTTCGGTGTTGGGAAGAGGCCGTGGCATGGGGAAATTGAAAAGTTTGCCATACAACGTCCGGCCCATGTCTGAGTTCTTAAAAGCCTGGGAGTCATTCCCACGGCCAAATGCCCCAATATCCACTGCAACAAACATACAGTCTGCTTCCGCAATGGCCATGAGTACTGTAGAAAAGTACTTTTTATAGTTATAGTACTCAGATCCATTTCTTTTTGGTTTGATAATCCGGATGTGTTTCCCATCAACCACTCCCAAACAGTTGGGGAAATTGCAGACTGTCCAGAATTTTTCTGCTATTTCCACCCACTTTTCGGCAGTGGGCAGGGGCATAAATTCAGGACAGAGAACGTTCCACAAAGCCCGTTAGTTGTCCGCAACAATTCCCGACAAGGTGGATATTCCAATCCGGTATTGGAAGTGGAGAGAAGAGAGGCTCTCTCCAGTAGCCAGGAATCTGGGAAACCGAGAAAGAACAAAAAATAATATTTATGTATATGGATTTTTACAACACAAAAAAATAAAATAAAAAAAAAATACATGGCATAAAAATAATTCTGCAGCCTTTTGTTTACTACATTGCAGAACAATAATTCTGCCAGCTTTGGAATAGTAGATGTCACAACAAAGAAAATTATTCAGCCATTGGCTTTGCAATATTACGTACCGTAATGTGACCAGGAGCCGTTCCTCAGGAGGAATCGCACAACGGAGCTGTGTGTCCTGTCTCCGGATGGCTTCTTGGACACGATCAAGCAAATCACTGAAGCTTTGTTGGGACATCTGGGTATAATCGGTAAATTTCTCTGGGTTTGCCTTGATCTCGCTGTAGAGGGTGTGGTACGCTCCGCGGCTCTCCCGGAGTTCAATAATGGGATGTATCCACAAACGCCGCCGCTGCCGTCTTCGCTGTCTCTCTCTCTCCCTTTGTTGATGGCAAGCAACTGCATAAGCCTAAGCCATCCTGATGTCCAGATCCAAGTTGAAGTGAAAACTCTTCCAGCGCAGATCCATGTTTCACAAAGGAAAATGCAAGCAAATGTGAAGATTTCAGGTGTAAACAGGGTCTATATAAAGAATTTCCATAACACAAGCCCACTGCTGTCCCATTGTTGGAGTTTGTTGCAAGAATTTTTCAAGGATTTTCCTCCTGTGAAATGTGACACCTAGACAACCCATGCTCATAAAAAATGCAAACTCATGGAAAAACGCTTGAAAACGCATACAAACACTGCGTTTTTTGTCGTAATGCGCACAATGATGCGACGAAAAATCGCAGTGTTAACAAGCGTTTGCAAGTGTTTTTTGCATGCGTTTCATGTGCGCTCGAAATGCTGCGCAAAACGGCGCAAGTGTGAAACTAGCCTTAGGGGCATGGTGGTGGCATTACTATGTGAGGCACTAAGAGGAGCTCTGTTTTGTACCGCACAGCAAGTGCAGTAATAGGGATATATACGCAGCTGAGGCTCAGTATTGGGGTATCAGCAGGATGGAGCGTTTGGGCAGGTTGGGAATACATTTGCACATGGAAACACAAGAAGCAATGGGATGTAACTAAAAGGGAGAAGATACAGATTAGATATTAGAAAAAACTTTTTGACAGTGAGGGTGATCAATGAGTGGCCATGAGAGTTGGTGAGTTCTCCTTCAATGGAGGTCTTCAAACAGAGACTGAACAGACATCTGTCTAAGATGGTTTAGTGAATCCTGCACTGAGCAGGGGGTTGGACATGAGGATTATGATTCTACATGTGAACGGTGCTGGAAATGTGAGAAGTCAGATGTGTCTTTGTTGTCATTTCTGCAGCCGAGTCCTGGCTGGAGGAGTTGTCATGTTGGTCTGGGCCAGATGGAAAAGATGGGAAAAGTGAATGATTCCATCAGAAAGAATGTCAGCTGTAAGTCACCATCTATAACTGTACTGTAATCTCTTATATGCTCTGTAGGACTGGTATCTACCAGTATGTGTCACCATATGGCGGTAATATCAGTGCTAGTCTTTGTATAGAGATTTATTTTCAAAAACAGGGCGGTCATCTCCTGAGATTCCCCTATACCACCATAGCTATGATCATGATTACCTAGTTAGGGGCCACAAGGAGACACAGACAGAAAAGGCCCCTGTGCAAGAACTATATATGGGCCCTTTGCAGCCCAAGAGCTCCTAAAAATGCAAAATTGCACCTTCTTTGGAGGTAGATATGGGCTCCCTTACCTCTTGCGCCCATGTGCGGTTGCGCAGGTTGCACCAATAATATGTCCTCCTGTTAGGGGCCCACTCAGATGTTTCGCCCCCCCCCCCGAGCTGAACCCCTAGCTACACCTCTGAGTCTGACAGTTCGATAGAAACATTGCAAATCCTTCTCCAGCTGGAAGGCATGCCAGCTGGGAGTTGAGCAAAAGGACAGTCCTATTTAGAGTACCGCAAGTTTCGCAGGGGAGGTTTCCACTGTTTGGGCACATCAGGGGCTCTCCAAAGGCAACATGACACCCGCAGACCATTCCATCAAAGTCTGCATTCCAAAACGTCACTACTTCCCTTCCGAGCCCCGACGTGTGCCCATACAGTACTTTTCTCCCATATATGAGGTATCAGCGTTCTCAGGACAAATTGGACAACAACTTTTGGGGTCCAATTTCTCCTGGTACCCTTGGGAAAATAAATTGGGGGCAAAAATATATTTTTTGTGGAAAAAAAATATGATTTTTTTATTTTTACGCCCGGGCATTATAAACTTCTGTGAAGCACTGGGGGGTTCAAAGTGCTCACCACACATCTAGATAAGTTCCTTAGGGGGTCCAGTTTCCAAAATAGTTTCATTTGTGGGGGGTTTCCACTGTTTAGGTACATCAGGGGCTCTCCAAAGGCAACATGACACCCGCAGACCATTCCATCAAAGTCTGCATTCCAAAACGTCACTACTTCCCTTCCGAGCCCCGACGTGTGCCCATACAGTTGTTTTCTCCCACATATGAGGTATCGGCGTACTCAATACAAATTGGACAACAACTTTTGGGGTCCAATTTCTCCTGGTACCCTTGGGAAAATAAAAACATTGGGGACTAAATGATCATGTTTGTGGAAAAAATACGATTTTTTTATTTTCACTCCCGGGCATTATAAACTTCTGTGAAGCCCTTGGGGGTTCAAAGTGCTCACCACACATCTAGATCAGTTCCTTAGGGGGTCTAGTTTCCAAAATGGTGTCAATTGTGGGGGGTTCCACTGTTTAGGTACATCAGAGGCTCTCTAAAGGCAACATGACATCCGCAGACCATTCCATCAAAGTCTTCATTCCAAAACGTCATTACTTCCCTTCCGAGCCCCGGCGTGTGCCCATACAGTAGTTTTCTCCCATATACGAGGTATCAGCGTACTCAGGACAAATTGGACCCCAACTTTTGGGGTCCAATTTCACCGAGTACCCTTGGGAAAATAAATTGGGGGCAAAAATATCTTTCTTGTGGAAAAAAAATATGATTTTTTTATTTTCACGCCCGGGCATTATAAACTTCTGTGAAGCACTGGGGGGTTCAAAGTGCTCACCACACATCTAGATAAGTTCCTTGGGGGGTCTAGTTTCCAAAATGGTGTCATTTGTGGGGGTTTTCCGCTGTTTTGGTACATCAGGGGCTTTCCAAACGCGACATGGCGTCCGATCTCAATTCCAGCCAAAAACGTCAAATGGCGCTGCTTCCCTTCCGAGCTCTGCCATGTGCCCAAATAGTCGTTTACACCAACATATGGGGTATCAGCGTACTCAGGACAAATTGCACAATAATTTTTAGGGTCCTGTTACCTTTGGGAAATTAAAATTTGGGGGTGAAAAGATCATTTTTGTGGAAAAAATGTGATTTTTTAATTGTACTGCTGTACATTATAAACTTCTGTGAAGCCCTTTGGGGTTCAAAGTTCTCACCACACATCTAGATAAGTTCCTTGGGGGGTCTAGTTTCCAAAATGGTGTCATTTGTGGGGGGTGTCAGTATTCCGGGTTTTCTAAATCACCTTGTGAATGAATTTGCCCTTTGTCAAAATGGAGGTTGCTGTTCTTGTGTGCCCTACTTCCTGTTCATTTGTATAAAACCCGGCTCAGGTGCTGTCTTCCTTGCTGGAGTATTCTGCTTCCTTCAGCTGTGCTGTTTGTTTCTTAGTGTGCTTCTGCTGTGGCTCTGGACATTCCCTGTTCTCTGTAGGGAAAGCTGCACTCATCTATGGAACTTAACCCTTGGTTCACTTTATCTGGTAAGAACTGTGTTCCTGAACTATGTGTTGTTCTTAACCCTTCACTCTCCCCAATGAGAGCAGTCGGAACTGTCACCAACCGTATGCTTTAATGTGAACCTGTTCCTGGACTCACCTGTGTTCACGCCGCTCCTGGGATCAACTTGTAAATCAGCTTTTGGACTGTCCTGTGCTTTTGCTCATCTGGATTTACCTACTTGTTCTGGACTTCCCTGTGCTTCCTACATACCTGGATTGGACTCTCTCTGCATCACTACGTTGTGAACTGTGCCACATCACCTGAGTGTTACACTCACCTTTGGATCACATGTTTATGAGGACTCTGTCTTAGGAACTTTACTGAATGGCTATATAGCTTTTGGACTTGTCTCATTTCAGGTTATCAGCATATTGTGTTTGGGTGTCACTGCTGTTATAAAAATACACTATTTGCACTAAAGTAACTCGCTTCTGTCTGATCATTGCCCCACGCTATCAGAATCCTCGAGTTCCTACAATAGTATTACAGGGAGTTTCCACTGTTTTGGTACATCAGGGGCTTTCCAAACGCGACATGGTGTCCGATCTCAATTCCTGCCAAAAAAGTCAAATGATGCTGCTTCCCTTCCGAGCTCTGCCATGCGCCCAAATAGTCATTTACATCCACATATGGGGTATCAGCGTACTCAGGACAAATTGCACAATAATTTTTAGGGTCCTGTTACCTTTGGGAAAATAAAAATTGGGGGTGAAAAGATCATTTTTGTGGAAAAAATGTGATTTTTCAATTGTACTGCTGTACGTTATAAACTTCTGTGAAGCCCTTGTGGGTTCAAAGTTCTCACCACATATCTAGATAAGTTACTTGGGGGGTCTAGTTTCCAAAATGGGGTCACTTGTGGGGGGTTTCCACTGTTTAGGTACATGAGGGGCTCTCCAAACGTGACATGGCGTCCAATCTGAATTCCAGACAATTTTGCATTGAAAAAGTCAAACGGTGCTCCTTCCCTTCTGAGCTCTGCCATGCACCCAAACAGTGGTTCCCCCCCACATATCAGGTATCAGCGTACTCAGGATAAATTGCACAATAACTTTTGCAGTCCAATTTCTCCTGTTACCCTTGGTAAAATAAAAAAAATTAAACCTGAATTATTTTTTTTGTGAAAAAAAGTTAAATGTTCATTTTTTTCAAATATTCAAAAAATTCCTGTGAAGCACCTGAAGGGTTAATAAACTTCTTGAATGTGGTTTTGAGCACCTTAAGGGGTGCAGTTTTTAGAATGGTGTCACTTTTGGGTATTTTCTATCATATAGACCCCTCAAAGTGGCTTCAAATGTGATGTGATCAGTAAAAATAAAATGGTGTTGCAAAAATGAGAAATCGCTGGTCAACCTTTAACCCTTATAACTTCCTAACAAAAAAAAATTTTGGTTCCAAAATTGTGCTGATGTAAAGTAAACATGTGGGAAATGTTACTTATTAAGTTTTTTGTGTGCCGTATCTCTGTAATTTAAGGGCATAAAAATTAAAAGTTGGAAAATTGCCAAATTTCTGTTTTTTTCACAAATAAACACAAGTTATTTGAATTAAATTTTACCACTAACATGAAGTATGATATGTCACGAGAAAACATTGTCAGAATCACCGAGATCCATGGAAGCATTTCAGAGTTATTACCTCATAAAGGGACAGTGGTCAGAATTGTAAAAATTGGCCCGGGAGTTAACGTGCAAACCACCATTGGTAGTGAAGGGGTTAAGAACAGTGCAAAAATTTTATCTGGGTTGAAGAAATCCATTTTGTGGTTGTTGTTTAATCTGTGTTAGAAGTTTTCAGTTTATGAGATGCTCGTGCTTCGGGGTGGGCCGGTGGGTGGGTCTTTTATTTGGTGCTCTGGCTACATTGTCATCATTCTGGCTTAAATAACAGGGTCACTGGGGGTGTGGCTTGAGCTCTGCCAATGTGAGCAGCAAGAGCTCAAAGCTCCTGCATGGATCCACACAAAGCGACACTAAGTTTATTAGAGGAATTTTGTTCCTGTCCAAATTTTATTGGATCACCTTCCTGAAGCTGGTCTCAACATTTTGACACCAGGATTGATTATTTTGGGTGAGGGAAACCCATTTTTTCAGCCTTTTACATGCTGTGACTGGGAAGGAGTGGAGAGGAGGCGGAGGGATCTCTCACTTTCTTTGTCCTCTCACTGCCCTGGCTTGAAAGCCTGATACAGGATTTTTACCTGGAAGACCACTTTGAAATACCTCTGGATTACCAAGAAGTGCCCCCCAGATTGATTTGGTGCCTGTGCTGCTGCTTGGAGGTGAGACACACTGAAGATTTGCTGGCAGGGGCTGATGGTGCAGAGAAGGTCATAGCTACACTTCACTCAGCTGTTTGGGAAAAGAAGTTCCAGCCGTCCACCCTGCTTTGCACTGTTATACTATTGCAGTGGTGGCCCTGGTCTCAGGAGTGTAACTGGGTGCAATGGAGACTCCAGCATTGCTCATATCCTGACTGCTTTGCCGCTGAGACGTGAGCCTGGAGGACAGTTGTTCTGAGACTGCTAGGTCCAGGCTCGAGGGAGTCCCCAAGGGAGTTGTGCTGGTCACTATACTGTACTTGATGTGGCCCACTTTATGAACAGTGACACTGTGCGTGGTCTAGCTCTGAGAGCAGACTGAAGTGAAGTGTATGTTAGCTGACTGGCAAAAGTTGACCAGGCTGCTCTCGTAGCCCCTCACTAGCTTCCCTGCTACAGCTGATTGACACCTTAAGATTGCTGTGACCTGGTCTGGGAGGAACTCTCTGGGGAGCTACACCGGCTCCTGCATTGTTGAACCTGCGGTCTGCATGAGGAAGAGTGACATCCGGTGCTAACGTAGACTGAGAGTGGGCTGGAGAGACATACATACCAGCTGATTGTTGAAAGTAGTCCCGGCCTATCTCTGCTTTCTATTGCCGCCCAGCCTCAGCTGTGAAGTCAGTCTGAGGGAAATACCTGGTGCCACGCCTGCTCCTACCTGCTCCTGTACTACTGAGGCTGCGCTCATCTTACAGAGCAGAATAGCGGGAGCTGACATATATCTGGAGAGTGACGGGGGGTTACCCGGAACTGTCTGAGATGATACACCCCCAGCCACATCAGACGCACCTGTATTGTTCCTGTGTTGTAGCAGAGGACCCTGTTTAAGGGAATCTCTGGTGGGTCAGACACGTTGTTACTAGTGCTGCAGTTTATAATTCAAAGGGACATAGGTGGTGACTGACGGCTATCACTTACAGTCTTCAAGAGATTGGTTTGTTAAGTGCGGTGCTGCTGTATTTGCAAACTACATTCGTAAGCAACACTTTGAAACTTGAAAATTTCCCTTGTACAATGCTTCCTTGGAGATGTGACTCCTTTCTAATTATGCAACTTTTTTATTGAACTTGGTCTCCAAAACATGTGTCAATCTGACAACTAGATATTCCTGTCGAACCGGTCTTATTTTTACAAAACCTGCTGAACTGATAGGGGTCCAGGGTGCAATATTACTACAGCTATAAATAGTGTGTGTAATTTGTTACTATTATTAGTTTATATACCTCCTCCTTCTCAGAGGAGTGGCTATATTCTGCATTTCACGTAGATTTTATTTGCTGGCATCTTTTATACCTCACAAAAGTTAAATCATGTTCACAGAAGGGAAATCAAGCTATAAATCACAGAAGGGTAGACTCACATCCCAATACAGCTCAAAATCTTGGGGGGATGTTGCTAATTTGGTAAGTCCAGTGAAGTCAAGGTCCCCTTTAAAGAAAGACCCTCCCAAAAGTGACCCTGCAAAAAAATCCCTCTCCACAACTTATAGCAATGTTGCTAAAGGGGGAGCCATTTCCAAGGTGACCCCCTCCTCATCTCAGTTAGCTGGTGGTAATCAGAGGGAGACCCCCATCACAGCTCTTGGGGAAAATTTTGATGTGACTGAAGAAATGGACATAACAAAATCAGCTAAGAGGGGGGGCCCGGAAAATAAAGATAATAGGACACATTCGACCGCAGAAGACTCGGACTGCCCTTCTGATGACTATTCCCCTAATGTAAGTCCAGATAGGCAGAGAGCTAAAAGAATACACACAGAACTCTCTCTTCCAACAGTAACTCCACACCCTGCTATTAATTATGAGGAATTTGTGGGTTCCTCTAAGCAGACCACGGAGGGTTTTATGGCCAACCTTTTTAAAGCTTTCAACGATTCCATCAGATTAGGTTTCGAGGCACAGAACGAAACCCTTAAAGATACGTGTGATGCAATAAACAGGAGACTTGATAAAGTTGAGAATAGGGTAGAGGCAATGGAAAAAAATACAGGATTTCTTTCTAAACAAAACTCATTACTACAGGCAGAAATCAGCACTCTTAAATCAAAGTTAACCGATTTAGAGGACCGCAACAGGAGAAATAACCTGAAGATTAGGGGGATCCCTGAAAGTGTATCCCAGAATGAACTTTTTGGATACGCAAAAGATATGTTTAAAAAGGCAGTACCGTCACTTTCAGATTTGGAGTTAAATATTGACAGGATTCATCGTCTTCCTCGTCCCAAGGGTTTATCTCAAGATAAACCTAGGGACACAATACTACGCATTCACTTTTTTGAAGCCAAAGAGAGGATTTTACAAAATATCAGAGAAAAAGGCTCTTTTCCAGAACCTTACAGAGACATCAAAATCTTCTCGGATTTTTCGAAGGAGACGATGGATGCCAGGAGAGTTTTTAGAGATGTTACTGCCAAACTAAGAGACCTTAAAGTGCCTTACCGTTGGGGTTTTCCAACAAAGCTGTTAGTTTGGTACAATAATAGAAACCACATAATTAATACAGCTCAGGAAGGTTCCAGATTTGTAAAATTCCTTCTAGAAGAACCTGCGTTTAAGGACAGAGATTGAAACAATTGTTCATAATCTATGTATGTTTGCTTACATACTTAAACTAGTGGGGATCCATGGGGGAACTTTGCCACAATTTTTAATTTTTTTACCCCGCAAATAGGTGAGACTCCAATTTTGGAAGTCCGCCAGGAGGACTCTTACAGTCTTCACTTTTGTTTAATAGGCCTTGTTAGGCCAATTGTTGCTTGACTGCTTGATTACTTTTTTACTCGTTTTCTTTCCCTTTCATTGTACTTAATGAAAATTCTATCATACAATGTTAGGGGTCTTAACAGTCCCAATAAAAGATATGCTTTACTGAAAGAAATTTCCGGTACACATGCTGAATTTATATGCCTGCAAGAAGTCAAGCTGGCGAAGGATAACCAACCGACTTTTAAACATAAATCTTTTCCACACTTGTTTAAAGCACTTTCTCCATCAAAGAAGGCAGGAGTGATTACAATGATCGGTGGCACTGTCCCATTTCAATTGGTCAATGAGGTAGCAGACCCATTGGGCAGATTTCATATTCTCATCTGTGTATTAAATAATTTGCCTTGCACAGTAGTGAACATTTATGCTCCAAACAAAAACCACATCTCCTTTCTGAATAAGTTACTAAAAAAAGTTAATGAGGTTAAATCAGGAGACATCATTTTGTTGGGTGATTTTAACATCATTCCTGACAGTACAATTGACTCATCCTCTACAGTCCGTTACAAAGCTCCGGTGCTGAATAAATGGCTAAAACAAAATGAGCTTTTTGATGTTTTTAGGTGTCTGAATACTTCCTCTCGAGAATACTCACATCACTCGGATGTCCATGGCACAGCCTCACGCATTGACTTAATCCTTACGAATGTCTTTACGTTGAGCAAATTTAAGAGCTTTAAGTTCCTCAAAAAAACGTTATCAGATCATTGCCCTGTTTTGGCAGATTTCTCTTTAGGCCCGATTTCCGAAAATACACACCTTTGGAAATATAATCCAAATTTACTTAAGACTCCAGAATACAGGCAGGAAATTGAGGACCTAATTACTAATTATTTTAGAGAGAATGCTTCCCCCGAAATAGACGCTTTCACTTTATGGAACGCGCATAAGGCAGTTATCAGAGGTGGCCTTATTCAGATTGCATCCAGAAATAAGAAGAAAAGTAGAGAAAATATCATTAATCTTCAGGCCCAAATCAGTAAGAAAGAACAACAACAGATCAGTTTATAAACTCCTTCCTCCACTATCCAAGCGGAGATTTTGGGACTTAGGCAAAAACTGAGGTCTGAAATTACACTGGAATACAACGCTATGATTAGGGCCTCTAAATTCAAGTTTTACACATCCCTTAATAGACCTACTAAATTCATGATGGCTAGATTAAAGAAGGAGAGAATCAATAGGAGAATTAACAAAATTATTACACCTGCAGGTAAAACCCTAATACACCCTAAGGATATAGTCAACTCCTTTGCAGAGTTCTTTCATAATTTGTACAACTTAAAGGAAGACCCTAGTACTCCCAGTGTGGACACAGGATCTATTAATGCTTTTCTTTCTAGCATTAATTTGCCCAAGATATCCTCGGCAGATCTTGACTTTGTTAATGGCTCTTTTAATGAAAAAGAAGTGATTGACACCATTAACAGACTCAAGACCCAGAAAGCTCCAGGACCAGATGGTTTTTCTAATTAATATTTTAGGTCATTTTCAGGTCTTCTCGCTCCCCATTTGGTGTCGGTCTTTGAAGCTGCATCCTCTCGGGGCTCATTCCCAAAAGAAATGTTGGAAGCGACAATTATCATGATTCCCAAGGGGGGGGAGATCCTGAGAGGATTCGGAGTTATAGGCCAAAATCATTGATCAATAGCGATGTCAAAATTTACTCTAAAATTTTAGCAGACCGTTTAAAGAATATCTTACCATCTCTACTTTCAGATGATCAGATCGGCTTCATAAAGGGGCGTCAGGCTTCGGATGGGACAAGGAGAGTGATAAATCTGATAAATAAAATTGAGTTATCTGGCTCTCAAGCGGTTTTTCTGACACTGGACGCTGAAAAAGCATTTGACAGGCTGAATTGGTCATATCTCAAAGCCACCCTTGAAAAATTCGGTTTCGACCATAGGTTTCTGTCTTCAATTTTTGCACTTTATTCGGCGCCCAGTGCAAGAATATACGCCAATAATTTCCTGTCTGTAAAATTTGCCATTTCTAATGGCACAAGGCAGGGCTGCCCTTTGTCACCTCTTCTGTTTGTCCTGGCTATTGAACCCCTTGCTGAGAGAATCAGATCTAATACTGATATTCAGGGTTTTAGAACTCAACATCGTAAGTATAAAATTGGTTTATTTGCGGATGACCTGTTTTTGACTCTACTCGATCCTGGAAAATCCATCGCTGCATTGACTTTGGAATTGGAGCTCTTTACTAAGGCCTCCTATTTTAAGGTCAACAAAAATAAATCTAATTATCTGACTTTTAATTTGGACAACCTGGAGATTGAAGAGCTTAGGAAGGAGAATGAGTTCACCTGGGAGGAAAAAGGGGTAAAATACCTGGGGATAACTATAACTAGTAATCTACCGAATATTATTAAAACAAACTTGAATGAGATCCTCAGGATTGTCTCTCTCAACACTTCTTTCCATGCTCGACTAGCTCTTTCTTTATTTGGAAGAATATTGACTATTAAAACTATTACTTTGCCGAAGATTCTCTACTTCTTTAGGGCTTTGCCTTTGACCATCCCTCATAAATTCATCAATAAGATTCAAAATTTGATTAATTCTTTTATTTTGGGAGGGAAAAAGGCTAGAATCTCGAGAGACTTACTGTATAAAAACAAACGTAATGGAGGCTCAGGTTTGCCAAATATACATGCGTATTATCAGGCGCTCTTAATCAAACAAAGCTGGTTCTGGTTTTGTGACAAGATTCGACCTGCCTGGACTGACTTGGAAGATGATGTGGGTAGACATGTATCAGCAAAAGAGCATTTCTTTAATTTTATATTCCATTACCCGAGGCTGATCTCATCCCACCCAATTTTTAAGTCAATCATACTTGCATGGAGAATATTCTTAAAGCCTTCAAAAATGTACAACAATCGGGTCCAATTCAGGAAATTCCCTTTACACCTACTTGTCTCTGTATACAACATTCCTCTGCCGGAGTCTTGGCTTAGTTCAGATATTAAAAGAGTTGGAAGCCTCTACGAGGGAGACGAATTTCTCACCTTTAGTAATGTTAAATCTAAATATAACTTGCCATCTTCTGAATTAGTGCCCTTTTTAATCCTAAAGGAGTACATTCAGAAACTTAAAAAAATCAAAAATATTAACCTGGAGATATTGGTATCATTGCTGTGCAATGCTAATAACAAAAATATTTGGAGTTTAAAAAATTTATATAACTTCTTCAATGGTGATGTGGTTAGCTCCAAAAATGCATACATGAGGAGGTGGGAGTCTGAATTGAATGTGGCCATAGAAGATGGGCAATGGGATAGCGCCATCAAATATACCTACCAGTCTAATATTTCAATGACTCTTCATGAATCATATTTCAAGATTCTAACCAGGTGGTATTTCACCCCTCTTAGATTATCGCATATAAACCAGGAGCATTCTCCCCTTTGTTGGAGGAACTGTGGTCAACAAGGAAACCTTTTTCACCTGTTCTGGGGCTGCCCGAAGATTAAAGATCTTTGGAACAGAGTGTCACTGCATATCAATTCCTTTTTCCAAAATTTCAAAATCACTCCCCAAAGAGCTTTGCTGTCTCTAGACTTGGAACTTGTTGACCCGTCAGTTAAATTTGTTATCATACATATCTTTCTAGTAGTAAAGAATACAATTGCTTACTGGTGGAAAAAATCTGACCCACCATTATTTTGTGAAATTTTGGACAGACTTCATCAGCATAGTTCCATAGAAAAGAGATTTGCAACCGTTAATGATGGATTAATCAGATATTCCAACAAATGGATGGTTTGGAACACTAAATTCTGTAACACTTAATTATACTTGGTGCGGTTTGAATTCGCTAACTTGGCTTCATATATATGTGCATTGTATGGGTTTTGATACATTACTTATGTACAGTGGGGAAAAAAAGTATTTAGTCAGTCAGCAATAGTGCAAGTTCCACCACTTAAAAAGATGAGAGGCGTCTGTAATTTACATCATAGGTAGACCTCAACTATGGGAGACAAACTGAGAAAAAAAAATCCAGAAAATCACATTGTCTGTTTTTTTTTTCATTTTATTTGCATATTATGGTGGAAAATAAGTATTTGGTCAGAAACACGCAATCAAGATTTCTGGCTCTCACAGACCTGTAACTTCTTCTTTAAGAGTCTCCTCTTTCCTCCACTCATTACCTGTAGTAATGGCACCTGTTTAAACTTGTTATCAGTATAAAAAGACACCTGTGCACACCCTCAAACAGTCTGACTCCAAACTCCACTATGGTGAAGACCAAAGAGCTGTCAAAGGACACCAGAAACAAAATTGTAGCCCTGCACCAGGCTGGGAAGACTGAATCTGCAATAGCCAACCAGCTTGGAGTGAAGAAATCATGTATTCATGTACTTGTATGGCATTGTTAAAAAGACTTGAGTTCTCTACTTTTTATTCCCTTAATCCTCTTTCCCACCCTTTTCCCTTTGTTAATTCCCTTTCTTTCCCTTCTTTCCCTCCCCTTTTCCCAACCCTTGTTATTTACTAAAATCCAATAAAAATGTTTGAAATAAATAACAGGGTCACTGAACCTTCAGTCACCTGTCACCTATTTTAAATACTGCGCTTGCTCAGTTAATATTGTGATCTTTAAAAACAAATCTTAACTCCAGCAAAATGGCTTTGGCAGTGGCACATGTGCAGTGGCATCTATCGCTTGCCTACAGATACTACTGTGCATGCGCCACTGCCATTTTGCTGTGGACATTTTTTTTTCTTTGCTCCAACAAAATTGCAGCGGCGGCACATGCGCAGTAGCATCTATCAGCAAAGCGATGATCTCAATCTACGCAAGCGCCGCCCACCAGTGAATTTTTATTAAAAGTGTGATTACTTCTGTCTGATTGTTGTAATAGAAAAAAAAACAGGTGTTCAGCTCACCCTTTGTACTTCCATGTTGCTTTCAAGCATGGGCCACAGCTCTGTCAGGCAGTAGACAAAATACTGAAAAGACGGTCCAGCTCAAAAGGGTACAATCCCAAATATTTTATTTAGATATCTATAAAATAGGTATACAAAATACAAAAAATGCATATACCTGACCGGAAAACCGAAGAGAAGGTTGAGGAGACACTGTACGCGTTTCGAACGAAAAGTTCTTAAACTCAGTATACTATTTTATGGATATCTAAATAAAATATTTGGGATTTTACCCTTTTGAGCTGGACCGTCTTTTCCATGGTTGTTGTGATGCCATCTTCCTGGTGATGAATTGAAAGTCCATGAAGTTGTCATCATGTAAGACCTTAATTTTAACCAAAATGCTTTAGAATATAGATATAGTAATTTAATTAAAGAAAACTGGCTGCCACAAGTTTTGCATATAGTATTTATTGATCACAACATAGAGAGTAATTCATTGTTTACAATGCCATAACTTAGTATTTTGTAGCATGATCTCTTGCTTTAATTGCTGCCACCACACCGCAGCAAGCCATCAAGACATCCTGAGGGATCTTGCTCCATTCCATTTGCAAATCTACAAACAACTCATCTTTATTGCTATGGGTATGGGCCCATACTGGCCACCCTCACTCATCCCAAAGGTGCTCTACATGGTTTAAATCAGATGATTGGCTTGACCATTGCAACAGGCGAACATTTTTCTTTGGTAACCAATTTTTAACTAAATTGGAAGTGTGCTTAGGATCATTGTTTTGCTGGAATTTCCAGCCTCTGCCAACTTTGATTTTACCATGTGGCAGCATTACATTCTACAGTATATCCTTGTACATGTTATGAGTCATATTTCCATCAATTCTATACAGCGGGCCAATAGCAGATGCAGAAAAGCTGCCCAAAACAATGACATTGCCACCAACAAGTTTCAATGTAGGTGTTTGGTACCTTACATCATTACATTTTCTAATTGGGCAGCATATATAGTGCTTGCCATCACTACCAAACAGATTGATCTTGGATTCATCTGACCACAACACCTTAGACTAATTTGACTGTTTACATTGGCTGTGTTATTTGGCAAACTCAAGTGAGACTTTCCAGTTCTTTGCAGAGATGAAAGGAACTCTGGAACTCGAGCATTCAACCCTTCTGCTCCTAGCTATCACACGATAGTTTGACGACTCACTTTGACCCCATATTCTTCTTACATTTCGTGTGAAATCTGTACAGAAAGTGACTACTTTTGACTAATGTGATCAACTTTGGAGGAAGTTTTCCATGGTCATCCACTTCTAGGTTTGTCAGCTGTTCCATAACCTTCTCTTTCTTTCCTTATTGCTTTTGCTTGACTTCACTCTCAGAATAATAAGCTTCCTGACATCTTGTGATAAATTTACCTTTGCTTTCATCATGTTTTACTAATTAGGAAAGCCTCTAAAGAAAACTTAAAGTCTCCAAAAATTCAATTTAAACAACAGACAAAAAGGCAGCAACACTTACCTGCCCAGATCTTGGAACAAATGCACTACAGGGTGCAGCCAGCCCATAAAGCAAGATGTTAGCAACACAGGCGCAAAATAACAGATCGGCAGCCACCTCCACCTACCCATTCCTGGAGGGGGTGACTGCCCAGTATACAATTGCACAATAAAGGCCCCCATAGGGCATTATTCACACAAGGGTATTTGTTGTGAGTTCATTTTCCCCTCCGTCACTGAGACCTGGTGAACTCCCTACTCTAGTGAAGGAAGGTAGTGAGCCTGATTATCAGACACCTGGGACTAATGAAGACGATTGGCTGAGTGGAGTCACTGACTGGATTTAAGGCAGCCTACGCCCTTTCTGCCCTGGGGGTGATTTCTCTGTGGACTCTTGGACACCAGTCTGATTCCTGTTCTCCTAAAGCTAAGTTTTCTGTTTTGCCTTTTGCATCTAAGATTTGTTTTTGTTTTTCTTGCTTTTTGGATTCTGCCACTCCCTGCTGGAGTGTGCAGTGTTCCGTGAGCTCTGTCTTCTGAAGGTACCTGAGTGCTGATTTAGTATTTGAAGCTTAGTTGCTTCAGGGCCATTTTTATATCAGCTTGTTGGCTTTTGTCTCTGATAGGGTTTTGGCAGATTGCAGACAGCAGCCTTCCTATCCGTTTCTATCTAGGTAGTTTTTGGGCCCCGTCTTTGCTCAGCCTGTCTTTCTGTCTGTGTAAGTGTTTTCATCTTGCTTCACCGTCATTATATGTGGGGGGCTGCCTATTGCTTTGGGGTCTGCTCTGGGGCAGTTAGATTTCCCCTTTCCTTCTTTAGGCCTATGTATCTCTCCGGCTGTGATCGAGGGGTCTAGGTCATCGTAGGAACCCCCCACGAATACTGCTAGTTGTGTTGATAGGTTCAGGGGTCTGCAATCTGATAGTTGCCAACTTCTCTGGTTTTCAGGACTTAGCTAGCATTTCTGTTTTTGCCT
Organism: Dendrobates tinctorius; assembly: GCF_039654945.1. Lineage (NCBI taxonomy): Eukaryota > Metazoa > Chordata > Amphibia > Anura > Dendrobatidae > Dendrobates > Dendrobates tinctorius. The sequence goes on from NW_027361714.1 coordinate 41,298,299, forward strand.
CCTATGGTGACTCAATCATAACAGAATCACCCGCCCAAACCGCAGATCCTGGGGTACTCAATGGCAGGAAAGAATTGTGTTTAAAAAAAAAAAAAAAAGGTGTGTGTATATTCTTTCCTCTATATCTCTGAGGCCGTAGGGGGAATTTTTTTTTCTCTCAATGGAGATAAAGCAAGTGTCTGATCGTGTGGAGCAGCTCGCTGCTGAAGTGCGAGGAATTTCCGCCTATCTTGCTCGTTCACATGCTGTTGAACCAAAGATCCCCACACCTGATGTATTTTTTGGGGATCGATCTAAATTTTTGAGTTTCAAAACTAATTGTAAATTATTTTTTGCTTTGAAGCCTAACTCGTCAGGGAGCCCCGCGCAGCAGGTTAAAATTGTCATCTCTTTGCTGCGCGGCGATCCCCAGGATTGGGCGTTTTCTTTGAAACCAGATGACCCTATTCTGACTAATGTGAACGCATTTTTTCAAGCCTTGGGGTTGCTGTACGACGAACCTAATGCTATTGATCAGGCTGTAAAGACCCTGTTAGCATTGAACCAGGGTCGAGAATCTGCAGAGTTGTACTGTCAAAAGTTTCGAAAGTGGGCGGTCCTTACTACCTGGAATGATAGTTCCTTGGCTGCTCTCTTTCGGAAGGGTTTGTCAGAAGCCGTAAAAGATACTATGGTGGGATTTCCTGTTCCCTCTGGTCTGGACGATTCTATGTCTTTAGCCATTCAGGTTGGTCGGCGTTTACGTGAACGCAGGATTACACGAGAGGTGTTGCCACCGGTTGAACAGACGTCTGAACCTATGCAATGTGATAGAGTTTTGTCTAAGGCGCAATGTCAGGAATTCAGAAGGCGTAATAAGCTGTGTTTTTTCTGTGGAGATGCCTCACATGTTATTTCTGTTTGTCCTAAACGTGAGAAACGCTTTGCACACACGTTTTCTGTTGGTGGGGTTCAGCCTAAGTTTCTTTTGGCGATTATTCTGATCTGTTCCCTGTCCACATTTTCCGCCAAGGCTTTTGTGGATTCGGGAGCAGCGCTAAACCTAATGGACTTGGATTTTGCTAAACGTTGTGGATTTCCGTTGACACCTCTGCAGACGCCTATCCCTTTGAGGGGGATTGATGCTACCCCTCTGGCTAGAAATAAACCTCAGTTTTGGACCCAGTTGGTCATGCGGGTCGCCCCAGACCACCAAGAAAATTGCAGATTTTTGGTGTTGCATGGTCTGCATGATGCCGTTGTTCTGGGGTTTCCCTGGTTGCAGATTCATAATCCAATTTTGGATTGGAAGTCTGTGTCTGTGGTGAGTTGGGGTTGCCGGTGTACCTTTAGTGAGGCTCCGGTTTTTTCCACCTCTCCTCAGTCGCATGAGGTTCCTGACTATTTGGCGGACTACTATGATGTATTTAGTGAGAATGAGTCTGCGTCCTTGCCTCCTCATAGGAGTTATGACTGTGCAATTGAACTAAACCTGGGGTGTAAATTTCCTAAGGGTCGGCTCTTCAATTTATCGGTACCCGAGCACGAGGCTATGCGGTCCTATATTAAGGAGGCGTTGGAGAAGGGTCATATTAGACCATCCTCTTCACCCTTAGGTGCCGGGTTTTTTTTTGTGGCCAAGAAGGATGGTTCTTTAAGGCCTTGTATTGATTATCGTGCCCTCAATAAAATTACTATTAAATATCAGTATCTGTTACCCCTGATTTCGGATCTATTCTCTAGCGTCAGAGGTGCTTGCTGGTTTACCAAGCTTTACCTCAGGGGGGCGTATAATCTTATCCGCATTAAGCAGAGGGATGAATGGAAGACGGCGTTTAATACTCCGGAGGGACATTTTGAGTACCTGGTGATGCCTTTTGGGCTCACTAATGCCCCTTCTGTCTTCCAGTACTTCATGAACGATATTTTCCGAGACTTTGTCGATAAATTTTTGATTATCTATCTGGATGATATTTTGATCTTCTCCAAGGATTGGGATTCTCATGTGGAACATGTTCGGACTGTGTTCCGGATCTTGAGAGAGAATTCTCTGTATGTCAACGGATCAAAATGCCTTTTTGGAGTACAGAGAATTTCTTTTTTGGGATTTATTTTGTCTCCGTCAACTATTGAAATGGACCCGGCCAAGGTACAGGCCATTTATGATTGGGTTCAGCCCACTTCTTTGAAGGCCCTCCAGAAGTTTTTGGGTTTTGCTAATTTTTATCTGAAATTTATAGCAAAATTTTCTAGTATTGCCAAGCCATTGACTGGTCTGACTAAAAAGGGTGCTGATGTGTTGAATTGGTCTCCGGAGGCGGTTGCTTCCTTTCAGGAGCTGAAGCGTAGATTTACCTCCACCCCGGTTCTGCGGCAACCTGATGTCTCACTCCCGTTCCAGGTAGAGGTGGATGCTTCTGAGATTGGTGCAGGAGCGGTGTTGTCCCAAAAGGATCCGGTAACATCTAAAATGAATCCCTGTGCTTTCTTTTCCCGTAAGTTCTCTTCATCTGAACGTAACTATGATGTGGGGAATCGGGAACTGTTGGCCATGAAATGGGCATTTGAGGAGTGGAGACATTGGTTGGAGGGAGCCAAACATCAAGTTGTGGTCCTCACTGACCACAAAAATTTGATTTACCTAGAGTCGGCTAAACACTTGAACCCTAGACAGGCTAGGTGGGCCTTGTTTTTTACACGTTTTGATTTTGTGGTCTCTTTCCTTCCTGGAACTAAGAATGTCAAGGCAGACGCCCTCTCTAGGAGTTTCTTTGCTGATTCTCCTGTGGTGACCAAGCCTGCCACCATCTTAGGCGAAGGGGTAGTTCTTTCTGCCATCTCGCCCGATTTGAGACTTGCTCTGCAAGAGTTCCAGGAGGACAAACCTGAGCGTTGCCCCAGTGGAAAGTTGTATGTTCCTGACCAGTGGAAGAAGAGAGTGATGTCTGAAGTTCATTGCTCTGCATTGGCTGGTCATCCAGGTATTTTTGGTACTAGAGATCTGGTGAGTCGCTCTTTTTGGTGGCCCACCTTGTCTCATGATGTCAGGAATATTGTGCAGTCCTGTGGGACTTGCTCCCAGTCTAAATCTTGTTCTCGCTCTAGTGGGTTGTTGATGCCTTTGCCGGTCCCCACGAGGCCATGGACCCATATTTCAATGGATTTCATCTCTGATATGCCGGTCTCTCAAAGAATGTGTAACGTCCGTCTGCGGTTCTGGGCTGCAGCCAGGCAACACCCCGAGAAACACTGATACCCTTTACCCCTATACAGGGATCTGGATTTACAACAGAGCCCAGGAGGCGCTGTCTGAATAGGATCAGCGGCCAGAGCAGGTCGGTCGTCAGAGTGAAGTACAAAAACAGCAGGCAATAGCAGAGTCAATTTCAGGCCAAGGTCAGAGTCAAAAACCAGGAGGGCAGCAGAGGTACAGAATCGTTAGGAAGTAGCAGAGTCAGAATATCCAGGCCAAGGTCACAAACCAGGAGAGTAGCAGAAGTACAGAATCGTCAGGCAAAAGAGGGGTCAGAAATCCAGGCTGAAGTCAGAGTCAAACAGAAATCAATCACTAAGTAACACACAGGGGAACCAAGAATATATCCGGCGGCTTGCAAGACCAGTCCCAAGGTATTTGAGGGATCAGGTCATCCCTCACAGGTTCCTGGACTGGTGATGTCATTAGGGCCGCCCCCAGGACCAGGCCAGATGGAGTTGCAGTAACCCCCTGATGACTGACAGAGGGGCGGAGCCTGCGCCCACCAGATGCCTGCGCAGGAGCCACTTCTCTGTCACCACCATAACTCACAGGCGGACCACGGCGCCTCCCAGTGGCCGAGGCAGGAACAGCCGTCCCCGAGTCTGACAGTGAAGTGGCGGTCTGGCGCCTCCTAGTGGCCGTGACCGGAACAGCAGGCCTCGAATCCAACGGTGACGTTACAGACCGGCTCCTCCTAGTGGCTAAAGCTGGGACCATAGGCCCTGAGTCTGACGGCGACGTAATAGAACCACGGTGCCTCCCAGTGGCCGAGGCAGGAACAGCCGTCCCCGAGTCTGACGGCGAAGTGGCAGCCCGGCGCCTCCTAGTGGCTGCGACCGGAACAGCAGGCCCCAAATCTGACGGAGACGTGACAGAATGACTGTTATTTGGGTGATTTGTGATAGGTTCTCTAAGATGGTTCATCTTGTACCACTCCCTAAGTTGCCATCTTCCTCTGAGTTGGTGCCTCTGTTTCTGCAACAGGTGGTTCGCTTGCACGGGATTCCTGAGAACATTGTATCTGACAGAGGAGTTCAATTTGTGTCTAAATTTTGGAGGACGTTCTGTTCCAAGTTGGAAATTCAGTTGTCCTTCTCCTCTGCTTTTCACCCTCAGACCAATGGGCAGACAGAGAGAACAAACCAGACCTTGGAGTCGTATTTGAGATGTTTTATTTCCGCTGATCAGGATGATTGGGTTTCATTTTTGCCCTTGGCCGAATTTGCTTTAAATAATAGAGCTAGTTCTGCCACTTTGATGTCACCTTTTTTTTGTAACTTTGTTTTTCACCCTCGATTTTCTTCAGGGCAGGTGGAGCCTTCTGCCTGCCCAGGTGTTGACACTGTGGTGGAGAGAATGCACCAGATCTGGGACCAAGTGGTGGATAAGTTATCTCTCTCCCAGGAAAAGGCCCAGCGGTTTTCCAATCGACATAGGACCATTGGTCCCCAGTTTAAGATTGGTGATATGGTGTGGTTATCATCAAAAAATATTGCTATGAAGGTGGCTTCTCCTAAGTTTAAGCCTAGATTTATTGGACCTTACAAGATTTTGGAGATTATTAATCCGGTCTCTTTTCGTTTGGCTCTTCCTGTCACATTTAAGATCCATAATGTGTTCCATAAGTCCTTGTTGAAGAGGTTTGTTGAGCCAGTTGTGCCTGAGGTGGCACCTCCGGACCCTGTATTGGTTGAAGGTAACTTGGAATATGAGGTAGAGAATATTCTGGATTCCCGTCTGGCTAGACGGAGACTCCAGTATTTGGTTAAGTGGAAGGGTTATGGTCAGGAGGATAATTCCTGGGTCTCTGCCTCTGATATTCATGCCAAAAGATTGGTGCGTGCCTTTCATCGGGCTCACCCTGATCGCCCTGGTAGCGTTGTTGTGGGTTCGGTGACCCCTCCTCAAGGGGGGGTACTGTTGTGAGTTCATTTTCCCCTCCGTCACTGAGACCTGGTGAACTCCCTATTCTAGTGAAGGAAGGTAGTGAGCCTGATTATCAGACACCTGGGACTAATGAAGACGATTGGCTGAGTGGAGTCACTGACTGGATTTAAGGCAGCCTACGCCCTTTCTGCCCTGGGGGTGATTTCTCTGTGGACTCTTGGACACCAGTCTGATTCCTGTTCTCCTAAAGCTAAGTTTTCTGTTTTGCCTTTTGCATCTAAGATTTGTTTTTGTTTTTCTTGCTTTTTGGATTCTGCCACTCCCTGCTGGAGTGTGCAGTGTTCCGTGAGCTCTGTCTTCTGAAGGTACCTGAGTGCTGATTTAGTTTTTGAAGCTTAGTTGCTTCAGGGCCATTTTTATATCAGCTTGTTGGCTTTTGTCTCTGATAGGGTTTTGGCAGATTGCAGACAGCAGCCTTCCTATCCGTTCCTATCTAGGTAGTTTTTGGGCCCCGTCTTTGCTCAGCCTGTCTTTCTGTCTGTGTAAGTGTTTTCATCTTGCTTCACCGTCATTATATGTGGGGGGCTGCCTATTGCTTTGGGGTCTGCTCTGGGGCAGTTAGATTTCCCCTTTCCTTCTTTAGGCCTATGTATCTCTCCGGCTGTGATCGAGGGGTCTAGGTCATCGTAGGAACCCCCCACGAATACTGCTAGTTGTGTTGATAGGTTCAGGGGTCTGCAATCTGATAGTTGCCAACTTCTCTGGTTTTCAGGACTTAGCTAGCATTTCTGTTTTTGCCTCCTACGGTGACTCAATCATAACAGAATCACCCGCCCAAACCGCAGATCCTGGGGTACTCAATGGCAGGAAAGAATTGTGTTTAAAAAAAAAAAAAAAGGTGTGTGTATATTCTTTCCTCTATATCTCTGAGGCCGTAGGGGGAATTTTTTTTTCTCTCAATGGAGATAAAGCAAGTGTCTGATCGTGTGGAGCAGCTCGCTGCTGAAGTGCGAGGAATTTCCGCCTATCTTGCTCGTTCACATGCTGTTGAACCAAAGATCCCCACACCTGATGTATTTTTTGGGGATCGATCTAAATTTTTGAGTTTCAAAACTAATTGTAAATTATTTTTTGCTTTGAAGCCTAACTCGTCAGGGAGCCCCGCGCAGCAGGTTAAAATTGTCATCTCTTTGCTGCGCGGCGATCCCCAGGATTGGGCGTTTTCTTTGAAACCAGATGACCCTATTCTGACTAATGTGAACGCATTTTTTCAAGCCTTGGGGTTGCTGTACGACGAACCTAATGCTATTGATCAGGCTGTAAAGACCCTGTTAGCATTGAACCAGGGTCGAGAATCTGCAGAGTTGTACTGTCAAAAGTTTCGAAAGTGGGCGGTCCTTACTACCTGGAATGATAGTTCCTTGGCTGCTCTCTTTCGGAAGGGTTTGTCAGAAGCCGTAAAAGATACTATGGTGGGATTTCCTGTTCCCTCTGGTCTGGACGATTCTATGTCTTTAGCCATTCAGGTTGGTCGGCGTTTACGTGAACGCAGGATTACACGAGAGGTGTTGCCACCGGTTGAACAGACGTCTGAACCTATGCAATGTGATAGAGTTTTGTCTAAGGCGCAATGTCAGGAATTCAGAAGGCGTAATAAGCTGTGTTTTTTCTGTGGAGATGCCTCACATGTTATTTCTGTTTGTCCTAAACGTGAGAAACGCTTTGCACACACGTTTTCTGTTGGTGGGGTTCAGCCTAAGTTTCTTTTGGCGATTATTCTGATCTGTTCCCTGTCCACATTTTCCGCCAAGGCTTTTGTGGATTCGGGAGCAGCGCTAAACCTAATGGACTTGGATTTTGCTAAACGTTGTGGATTTCCGTTGACACCTCTGCAGACGCCTATCCCTTTGAGGGGGATTGATGCTACCCCTCTGGCTAGAAATAAACCTCAGTTTTGGACCCAGTTGGTCATGCGGGTCGCCCCAGACCACCAAGAAAATTGCAGATTTTTGGTGTTGCATGGTCTGCATGATGCCGTTGTTCTGGGGTTTCCCTGGTTGCAGATTCATAATCCAATTTTGGATTGGAAGTCTGTGTCTGTGGTGAGTTGGGGTTGCCGGTGTACCTTTAGTGAGGCTCCGGTTTTTTCCACCTCTCCTCAGTCGCATGAGGTTCCTGACTATTTGGCGGACTACTATGATGTATTTAGTGAGAATGAGTCTGCGTCCTTGCCTCCTCATAGGAGTTATGACTGTGCAATTGAACTAAACCTGGGGTGTAAATTTCCTAAGGGTCGGCTCTTCAATTTATCGGTACCCGAGCACGAGGCTATGCGGTCCTATATTAAGGAGGCGTTGGAGAAGGGTCATATTAGACCATCCTCTTCACCCTTAGGTGCCGGGTTTTTTTTTGTGGCCAAGAAGGATGGTTCTTTAAGGCCTTGTATTGATTATCGTGCCCTCAATAAAATTACTATTAAATATCAGTATCTGTTACCCCTGATTTCGGATCTATTCTCTAGCGTCAGAGGTGCTTGCTGGTTTACCAAGCTTTACCTCAGGGGGGCGTATAATCTTATCCGCATTAAGCAGGGGGATGAATGGAAGATGGCGTTTAATACTCCGGAGGGACATTTTGAGTACCTGGTGATGCCTTTTGGGCTCACTAATGCCCCTTCTGTCTTCCAGTACTTCATGAACGATATTTTCCGAGACTTTGTCGATAAATTTTTGATTATCTATCTGGATGATATTTTGATCTTCTCCAAGGATTGGGATTCTCATGTGGAACATGTTCGGACTGTGTTCCGGATCTTGAGAGAGAATTCTCTGTATGTCAACGGATCAAAATGCCTTTTTGGAGTACAGAGAATTTCTTTTTTGGGATTTATTTTGTCTCCGTCAACTATTGAAATGGACCCGGCCAAGGTACAGGCCATTTATGATTGGGTTCAGCCCACTTCTTTGAAGGCCCTCCAGAAGTTTTTGGGTTTTGCTAATTTTTATCTGAAATTTATAGCAAAATTTTCTAGTATTGCCAAGCCATTGACTGGTCTGACTAAAAAGGGTGCTGATGTGTTGAATTGGTCTCCGGAGGCGGTTGCTTCCTTTCAGGAGCTGAAGCGTAGATTTACCTCCACCCCGGTTCTGCGGCAACCTGATGTCTCACTCCCGTTCCAGGTAGAGGTGGATGCTTCTGAGATTGGTGCAGGAGCGGTGTTGTCCCAAAAGGATCCGGTAACATCTAAAATGAATCCCTGTGCTTTCTTTTCCCGTAAGTTCTCTTCATCTGAACGTAACTATGATGTGGGGAATCGGGAACTGTTGGCCATGAAATGGGCATTTGAGGAGTGGAGACATTGGTTGGAGGGAGCCAAACATCAAGTTGTGGTCCTCACTGACCACAAAAATTTGATTTACCTAGAGTCGGCTAAACACTTGAACCCTAGACAGGCTAGGTGGGCCTTGTTTTTTACACGTTTTGATTTTGTGGTCTCTTTCCTTCCTGGAACTAAGAATGTCAAGGCAGACGCCCTCTCTAGGAGTTTCTTTGCTGATTCTCCTGTGGTGACCAAGCCTGCCACCATCTTAGGCGAAGGGGTAGTTCTTTCTGCCATCTCGCCCGATTTGAGACTTGCTCTGCAAGAGTTCCAGGAGGACAAACCTGAGCGTTGCCCCAGTGGAAAGTTGTATGTTCCTGACCAGTGGAAGAAGAGAGTGATGTCTGAAGTTCATTGCTCTGCATTGGCTGGTCATCCAGGTATTTTTGGTACTAGAGATCTGGTGAGTCGCTCTTTTTGGTGGCCCACCTTGTCTCATGATGTCAGGAATATTGTGCAGTCCTGTGGGACTTGCTCCCAGTCTAAATCTTGTTCTCGCTCTAGTGGGTTGTTGATGCCTTTGCCGGTCCCCACGAGGCCATGGACCCATATTTCAATGGATTTCATCTCTGATATGCCGGTCTCTCAAAGAATGTGTAACGTCCGTCTGCGGTTCTGGGCTGCAGCCAGGCAACACCCCGAGAAACACTGATACCCTTTACCCCTATACAGGGATCTGGATTTACAACAGAGCCCAGGAGGCGCTGTCTGAATAGGATCAGCGGCCAGAGCAGGTCGGTCGTCAGAGTGAAGTACAAAAACAGCAGGCAATAGCAGAGTCAATTTCAGGCCAAGGTCAGAGTCAAAAACCAGGAGGGCAGCAGAGGTACAGAATCGTTAGGAAGTAGCAGAGTCAGAATATCCAGGCCAAGGTCACAAACCAGGAGAGTAGCAGAAGTACAGAATCGTCAGGCAAAAGAGGGGTCAGAAATCCAGGCTGAAGTCAGAGTCAAACAGAAATCAATCACTAAGTAACACACAGGGGAACCAAGAATATATCCGGCGGCTTGCAAGACCAGTCCCAAGGTATTTGAGGGATCAGGTCATCCCTCACAGGTTCCTGGACTGGTGATGTCATTAGGGCCGCCCCCAGGACCAGGCCAGATGGAGTTGCAGTAACCCCCTGATGACTGACAGAGGGGCGGAGCCTGCGCCCACCAGATGCCTGCGCAGGAGCCACTTCTCTGTCACCACCATAACTCACAGGCGGACCACGGCGCCTCCCAGTGGCCGAGGCAGGAACAGCCGTCCCCGAGTCTGACAGTGAAGTGGCGGTCTGGCGCCTCCTAGTGGCCGTGACCGGAACAGCAGGCCTCGAATCCAACGGTGACGTTACAGACCGGCTCCTCCTAGTGGCTAAAGCTGGGACCATAGGCCCTGAGTCTGACGGCGACGTAATAGAACCACGGTGCCTCCCAGTGGCCGAGGCAGGAACAGCCGTCCCCGAGTCTGACGGCGAAGTGGCAGCCCGGCGCCTCCTAGTGGCTGCGACCGGAACAGCAGGCCCCAAATCTGACGGAGACGTGACAGAATGACTGTTATTTGGGTGATTTGTGATAGGTTCTCTAAGATGGTTCATCTTGTACCACTCCCTTAGTTGCCATCTTCCTCTGAGTTGGTGCCTCTGTTTCTGCAACAGGTGGTTCGCTTGCACGGGATTCCTGAGAACATTGTATCTGACAGAGGAGTTCAATTTGTGTCTAAATTTTGGAGGACGTTCTGTTCCAAGTTGGAAATTCAGTTGTCCTTCTCCTCTGCTTTTCACCCTCAGACCAATGGGCAGACAGAGAGAACAAACCAGACCTTGGAGTCGTATTTGAGATGTTTTATTTCCGCTGATCAGGATGATTGGGTTTCATTTTTGCCCTTGGCCGAATTTGCTTTAAATAATAGAGCTAGTTCTGCCACTTTGATGTCACCTTTTTTTTGTAACTTTGTTTTTCACCCTCGATTTTCTTCAGGGCAGGTGGAGCCTTCTGCCTGCCCAGGTGTTGACACTGTGGTGGAGAGAATGCACCAGATCTGGGACCAAGTGGTGGATAAGTTATCTCTCTCCCAGGAAAAGGCCCAGCGGTTTTCCAATCGACATAGGACCATTGGTCCCCAGTTTAAGATTGGTGATATGGTGTGGTTATCATCAAAAAATATTGCTATGAAGGTGGCTTCTCCTAAGTTTAAGCCTAGATTTATTGGACCTTACAAGATTTTGGAGATTATTAATCCGGTCTCTTTTCGTTTGGCTCTTCCTGTCACATTTAAGATCCATAATGTGTTCCATAAGTCCTTGTTGAAGAGGTTTGTTGAGCCAGTTGTGCCTGAGGTGGCACCTCCGGACCCTGTATTGGTTGAAGGTAACTTGGAATATGAGGTAGAGAATATTCTGGATTCCCGTCTGGCTAGACGGAGACTCCAGTATTTGGTTAAGTGGAAGGGTTATGGTCAGGAGGATAATTCCTGGGTCTCTGCCTCTGATATTCATGCCAAAAGATTGGTGCGTGCCTTTCATCGGGCTCACCCTGATCGCCCTGGTAGCGTTGTTGAGGGTTCGGTGACCCCTCCTCAAGGGGGGGTACTGTTGTGAGTTCATTTTCCCCTCCGTCACTGAGACCTGGTGAACTCCCTATTCTAGTGAAGGAAGGTAGTGAGCCTGATTATCAGACACCTGGGACTAATGAAGACGATTGGCTGAGTGGAGTCACTGACTGGATTTAAGGCAGCCTACGCCCTTTCTGCCCTGGGGGTGATTTCTCTGTGGACTCTTGGACACCAGTCTGATTCCTGTTCCCCTAAAGCTAAGTTTTCTGTTTTGCCTTTTGCATCTAAGATTTGTTTTTGTTTTTCTTGCTTTTTGGATTCTGCCACTCCCTGCTGGAGTGTGCAGTGTTCCGTGAGCTCTGTCTTCTGAAGGTACCTGAGTGCTGATTTAGTTTTTGAAGCTTAGTTGCTTCAGGGCCATTTTTATATCAGCTTGTTGGCTTTTGTCTCTGATAGGGTTTTGGCAGATTGCAGACAGCAGCCTTCCTATCCGTTCCTATCTAGGTAGTTTTTGGGCCCCGTCTTTGCTCAGCCTGTCTTTCTGTCTGTGTAAGTGTTTTCATCTTGCTTCACCGTCATTATATGTGGGGGGCTGCCTATTGCTTTGGGGTCTGCTCTGGGGCAGTTAGATTTCCCCTTTCCTTCTTTAGGCCTATGTATCTCTCCGGCTGTGATCGAGGGGTCTAGGTCATCGTAGGAACCCCCCACGGCTACTGCTAGTTGTGTTGATAGGTTCAGGGGTCTGCAATCTGATAGTTGCCAACTTCTCTGGTTTTCAGGACTTAGCTAGCATTTCTGTTTTTGCCTCCTACGGTGACTCAATCATAACAGGTATTGCATAGTGTCTGGTTAACAGCCTATTAGTCATGCCCCTACATTTCGATTAGGCGAGCTGGCCAGCACACTCTCAATGCATCACAGTGTGAGCACCCCTCATGCAAGACTAGATGTTTTTGGGCTTGGCTGCACCCCGAAAAATATAGTGCAAAAGATACAAAAATAGTGAGGTATTAGTTGGTATTTTGGCCAAAATACGTAAGCTCCTAACCCGCGCCAAGGGTCCCAACGCTTACAAGTCCCTACACTAAACTAATAAGCAAAGTCACTAAAGAAGACTCAAAGTCTCCAAAAATTCAATTTAAACAGCAGACAAAAAGGCAGCAACACTTACCTGCCCAGATCTTGGAACAAATGCACTACAGGGTGCGGCCAGCCCATAAAGCAAGATGTTAGCAACACAGGTGCAAAATACCAGATGCAATTGCACAATAAAAGCCCACATAGGGCGTTGTTCCCTCAAGGGTACTGCATAGTGTCTGGTTCCCAGCCTATTTGTCACACCCCTACTTTTTGATTAGGCGGGCTGGCCAGCACACTCTCAATGCATCACAGTGATCACAGTGTGAACACCCCTCATGCAAGACCAGACGTGTTTGGGCTTGGCTGCATCCTGATAAATACAGTGCAAAAAATATATAAAAATAGTTTGTTTTAACCAAAAAACACACAAAAAAAATTTTGACTACCCATGACAAAATATGCAAAACATTTGGCCCAGAAAATGTTGAAAACTAACACATAAAGGGGTAAAAAAAGGTCAAACACAATTTTATCCTTATAGTTGACAATCATCTGCTTCTGTTTACTAAAATCACCAGGAAAATTGCATCACCACCACCAGATAGAAGTAATCACACTTTTTCTAATGCACACCTTTTAAGTATTTATGGCATATCCTTAACATATTTTATAAATATTTAAAGTCTGGTCTAAATTTGACAATTCTGCAGTCACTCTGTGTGTGCTGCGAGAATTTGACGGTTTATGAGCTGGCAGGTACGTATGTGATATGCTTACTCCGAGCCAGGGCCTGTCTAGTGGGCGTGGCCTTGCTCCATACACTTGTATTGAGAGAAGCTGAGCCCCTTTTAGTGACAAAGCAGTTCAGTGGGCATGGCCATCCAGTGGTTGTGGCCTCACTCTATAGAAATGTATAGAGCGAGACCATACTCTCTAAACGGGCCCTGGCCAGGATATGCATGATGAATAAAAGACGTTGTTCCACCGATTTCAGCCCATGGAGTGTCACCTTCTTTTCTATATATTTGAATGAGTTCATCTGCCGGGGTGTACACATGCACATATGAGTCGAAAGCAATTTGACCGCAAGCTGAATCCTGAGCTCGCATGGGGGTATGTGAGTCTGTTTGATGCCATCTATCCTTTTATTGCATAGCATAACCCTTCAGGTGCTTCACAGGAATTTTTAGAATGTGGAAGGAAAAGATTAACATTTAACTTGTTTTCGCAAAAATGTAACTTTAGTCCAAATTTTTTTCATTTTCACAAGGGCAACAGGAAAAAATGGACCCAAAAATTTGTTATGCAATTTCTCCTATTTCTCCTAATCATATTGACACCACAAGTGGGTCACGGAATGTTATACCAATGGGCAGTGAAGAAAAAATAATTACATTTTTATCACCAAAATTTTGTTTCGTCCCAGATTTAACATTTTCCCTTCGGAAAAATGACACCAGAATTTGTCCCACAATTTCTGCTGAAATACATTATATATGGCTGTACAGTACTGATTAGCCATACGGCGAAACTTGGGAAGGTCAGAGCGCTATTTTCCTCTTGGAGCACAGATTTTCCTAGAATAGTTTGCAGACTCCATATACAGAGCCCCTAAGTGCTATAAGAGCAAAATTCCCCTGAAGTGACCCCACTTTGGAAATTATACCCCTTTGGGAATTTAATTACAGGTGTAGTGACTATTTTGACGCAATGGGTGTTTTCCAGAAACAAGTAGACGTGGCTGTTACCATGTGAAATTGTATGTTGTAGTGACCAGTGCGTTGTAATGTGCCCAACTCATGCACCTGTAAATTAGGTGGGCTCTCATCGCTGCAGAAATTCCAAACATGTGGATGCTAATTGCGGTTTAGGCACACTGCGGGGCTCAGAAGAGAGGGAGGAATTTGGGAGCGCAGAATTTACTGAATTTGTTTTGGGCAGGCGAGGAACCATTTAGCTTTTCCAGAGCCTTTGTACTAAAAGAAACATGGAAGTCTCCTATATTTCTGTTAACAGGTGATGAGTAGAGTTGAGCGAAACGGGTCGAAAAAATTCAAAAGTCGCCGACTTTTGGCAAAGTCGGGTTTCATGAAACGAAACCCGACCCTAGGATGAGGTCGGCCACGAGGTCGGCGACTTACGCGCCAAAGTCGCGTTTCAAAAGTTTGTTTTGCGCTCTTTTTCAGCCAATCAGGATCCACGGACACTGTGGGCAACGTGATGACATAGGCACGGGTCACCACCATCTTTCAGAAGGGCATGCAAGTGATTGGCTTGCTTTGGTGGGCGTCACAGGGGGTATAAAAGGGCGTGCACGCCGACCGCCATCTTACTTCTGTCGATCTTAGTATAGGGAGAGGTTGGTGCTGATTCTGTAGGGAGAGCGTTAGGCAGGGAAGAAGACAAAAAAACTGCTTCTGCTGCTAGCGATTTGGCCTGCACAACACACAAGTCACTGTGTGTGCAGTGCAAGGGGAGGCTATATTGTGGTGTATCAGTGGTGTTGGTTGTTGGGCTGCCTTTTAAGGCTTCCTGACACGCTGGCATTGCTGTTTACCCACTGCTCCGCAAACTGCTTTTTTAAAAGCAATCCAATCTCCCTTATCCTCTCGTCACTTTGGTCACAGGCAGCTGTGCCATCGAGCGTGTCACATAGCGCTCAGATATCAGTGGGCCGCACACAATCCACAAGTGTCCACTGTCCACAAGTGTACGCAGAGATTCAAAATCTCCATTATCCTCTCGTCACTTTGGTCACAGGCAGCTGTGCCATCGAGCGTGTCACATAGCGCTCAGATATCAGTGGGCCGCACACAATCCACAAGTGTCCACTGTCCACAAGTGTACGCAGAGATTCAAAATCTCCATTATCCTCTCGTCACTTTGGTCACAGGCAGCTGTGCCATCGAGCGTGTCACATAGCGCTCAGATATCAGTGGGCCGCACACAATCCACAAGTGTCCAGTGTCCAAAAGTGTACGCAGAGATTCAAAATCTCCATTATCCTCTCGTCACTTTGGTCACAGGCAGCTGTGCCATCGAGCGTGTCACATAGCACTCAGATATCAGTGGGCCACACACAATCCACAAGTGTCCAGTGTCCACAAGTGTACACAGAGATTCAAAATCTCCATTATCCTCTCGTCACTTTGGTCACAGGCAGCTGTGCCATCGAGCGTGTCACATAGCGCTCAGATATCAGTGGGCCGCACACAATCCACAAGTGTCCACTGTCCACAAGTGTACGCAGAGATTCAAAATCTCCATTATCCTCTCGTCACTTTGGTCACAGGCAGCTGTGCCATCGAGCGTGTCACATAGCGCTCAGATATCAGTGGGCCGCACACAATCCACAAGTGTCCACTGTCCACAAGTGTACGCAGAGATTCAAAATCTCCATTATCCTCTCGTCACTTTGGTCACAGGCAGCTGTGCCATCGAGCGTGTCACATAGCGCTCAGATATCAGTGGGCCGCACACAATCCACAAGTGTCCACTGTCCACAAGTGTACGCAGAGATTCAAAATCTCCATTATCCTCTCGTCACTTTGGTCACAGGCAGCTGTGCCATCGAGCGTGTCACATAGCGCTCAGATATCAGTGGGCCGCACACAATCCACAAGTGTCCACTGTCCAAAAGTGTACGCAGAGATTCAAAATCTCCATTATCCTCTCGTCACTTTGGTCACAGGCAGCTGTGCCATCGAGCGTGTCACATAGCGCTCAGATATCAGTGGGCCGCACACAATCCACAAGTGTCCACTGTCCACAAGTGCAGAGATTCAAAATCTCCATTATCCTCTCGTCACTTTGGTCACAGGCAGCTGTGCCATCAAGCGTGTCACATAGCGCTCAGATATCAGTGGGCCGCACACAATCCACAAGTGTCCACTGTCCACAAGTGTGTGCAGAAATTCTAAAACTCCCCTGTCCTATAGACACCTTGTACCTTGTTTTACATTACTATATAGTTTGTTGGATTTTGTCTACATTTCTACCAAAAATGAGGAAGGCTGGTGGAAGAGGCCGTGGAATTGGGCGGGGGTTGGCAGCTGGTAATGATGGTGTTGGTGGTGGATCTGATGGTAGTGGCAAGAGCAAAATAGGACCGAATGCAGGAGGTGCTGACCCTGCGTCATCGTCTGGCTGCATAAGGACTCGAACGCTTAGTTTTCTAGGAGTTGGCAAACCGCTTTTAAAGGCAGAGCATCAGGAAAAAGTTTTGTCTTACATTGCTGACTCAGCCTCCAGCTCTATCGCCTCCTCTTCTTCAGTTGTAAAAAGTAAAAGCACTGAGTCGTCATTGGAGGCTCATGTTCATGAACCACACCTTTCCTTGTGTCCTTCACCCCAACCAAGATTGAAGGATGACGCAGGCCATACTACTGATTACTCCATGGAGCTGTTTTCACATACCATGCCTGGATTATCAAGTCAAATGGTGAATTACCCAGGCCAAGATGAATCTGACATGGAGTGCACTGATGCACAGCCGCTGATGGATGATTCTGCTGGTACATTCACTCAGAGCACTACATTGTCCTCGCAGTGTACAGAGCCAGATTTTGACCCTGATGAGACTCAGGTGCCCCTTCCCGCACACTATACCACCATACACGGTGACACAGAGAAAGGTGCACATGACATAGAAGAGGAGGTGATGGATGACCCAGTTGTTGACCCAGATTGGCATCCATTGGGGGAAGAGGGTGCTGCTTCCAATAGCTCAGATGAGGAGCATCCACAGCAGACATCGACATCGCAACAGCTGTTATCTGGCAGGCCCGGAGCACTCCAAAGACAGGTTCCAAACATCAAAAGAGTTGCTGGACAGCTTGTCCAGAGGGTCAAAAGATCACAGCGTGCTAGGCCGCAAAATGTCTGCCAAAGTAGGAAGAGTGCAGTGTGGCACTTTTTTGAACAAAATCCTCATGATCAGGCCAAGGTTATCTGTAAGAAGTGCGCAAAGACCTTTAGCCGAGGGAAAAATCTGAAAAATTTGAATACCAGTTGCATGCTTAGACATTTAACCAGCATGCACTTGCAAGCGTGGACACAACACCAAACCTCAAGTGCCACATGTGCAACTGATCACAACGAAGGTAGTCAGCAACGCTACATTGTTTCCCCCACTGTAAGCCCACCGGTTAGCACAGCAGCAAATGTTGAGGTGTCGTTGCAAGGCCACAGCAGTCAGGGAATCCCACTGTTATATCAACGAAAGACTGATTCTAGGCCATCAGAAAGAACACCAACTCCATCACCATCATCAACCCTCTCTCAGTCCGCCCTGTCCACCGCTACTTCCACCATATGCAGCTCTCAAGTCCAGCTCACCCTCCCAGACACTATGAGTAGGTCGAGAAAGTACTCAGTCTCTCATCCGCGTACACTGGGTTTGAACGCCCACATTGCCAAACTAATCTCGTTTGAGATGATGCCCTTTCGGTTGGTGGAAAGCACAGCTTTCCGCGAACTCATGGCCTATGCAGTACCACGCTATGACCTACCCAGTCGCCACTTCTTCTCTCGCAAAGCCATCCCAGCCCTCCACCATCATGTGAAAGACCGCATTGTCCATGCACTCAAGCAGTCAGTGAGCGGAAAGGTGCACCTCACAACTGATGCATGGTCCAGTCGGCATGGCCAGGGCCGTTACGTGTCCATCACTGCGCACTGGGTTAATGTGGTGGATGCAGGGTCCACAGGGGACAGCGGTGGTGGGACAGTGCTGCCTAGCCCACGGTATAGGAAACAGTTGGCTGTAGGCGTTCGACCCTCCTCCTCCTCCTCCTCCTCCAGAAGCGACAGCTCGTCCACAGAGCGCAGTCGTACGAGCACTCCATCTGCAGCTGCCACTGTTGCACACGATGTGTCCCCCTATCGAGCAGCTAGTGGAAAGCGTCAGCAGGCTGTGTTGCAGATGATGTGTTTGGGCGACAGACACACCGCCGAGGTGCTGGCCGAGTACTTGAAGCGACAAACTGAGTCATGGCTGGGCAGTGTACATCTTGAGGCAGGCAAGGTAGTTAGTGATAACGGCCGTAATTTTGTGGCAGCCATAGCCCTTTCAAAACTCAGCCACATACCTTGCTTGGCTCACACCTTGAACCTGGTGGTGCAGTGCTTCCTCAAAAATTATCCGGAGTTAACAGCCCTGCTCCAGAAGGTGCGAAGACTGTGCGCGCACATCCGCCGGTCGCCTGTACACTCCGTTCGTATGCAGAAGCTGCAGCGATTGCTCCACCTTCCCAACCACCGCCTCATTATCGACATTGCAACAAGGTGGAACTCCACCCTGCACATGGTGGAGCGGCTGTGCGAGCAGAGGCAGGCCATAATGCATTTGTGGGAGGATACACGGCCAGGCACTTTGAGAGCAGACATGGAGTTGACAGGCGTGCAGTGGTCGAAGCTGAAAGACCTTTGTAAAGTCCTTCAGTGTTTTGAGGAATGCACACGGCTGGTAAGCGCAGACGACGCCATCCTAAGCATGAGCATCCCACTTATGCGTCTGCTCATGCAAACTTTGACGCACCTTAAGGAGCAGGCGTCTGCAGCCAATGTTGATGAGGAGGAAGAGGAGGAGGGAATCCTTGATGACATTCAGCCATTGTCTGCTCAGGGACCTCTCCTGGATGAGGTGGAGGAAGAAGAGGAGGAGGAGGAGGATGATGGGGATGATTACTTAGGGAAGGAGGATGCATCTCGTGGGGCAAGTGAAAATGTTGGCGTGGCAAGGTCTGGTACAGGGTTTGTGCGTGACTGGAGGGATGTGGATTTGCCAGAAAGTGCTCCTCCACCCAGCACTCGCAGTGCATCATTGACACCGGGAACATTGGCCCACATGTCAGATTATGCCTTGCGGATCCTAAAAAGGGACCCCCGCGTTGCCAAAATGATGAACGATGACGACTACTGGTTGGCCAGCATCCTGGATCCACGCTATAAAGGCAAATTACAAAACATCATGCCACAGGAGAACCTTGACCTAATATTGGCTAATAAACAAGCAACTCTGGTAAATCGGTTGCTTGAGGCATTCCCAGCACACAGCAGCGGTGATGGTTCTCACACGAGCCGTACGGGCCGGGGGCAGCTTGGCAGAGGTGTTCATGGTGCACACAGCAGAAGTGGCGTTGGAGACAGGGGTTTCATGACAATGTTGTGGACTGATTTTTCAAATACCGCTCACACAACTGGTAATACTGCATCGATGGAAAGTGACAGGAGACAGCAGTTGTCAACTATGGTTACAAACTACTTTTCCTCCCATATCGATGTTCTCCCACACAGGTCATTCCCCTTTGACTATTGGGCCGCTAAACTGGACACCTGGCCTGAATTGGCCCAATATGCCTTACAGGAGCTCGCTTGCCCAGCTGCAAGTGTGCTATCGGAAAGAGTCTTCAGTGCAGCTGGATCAATCCTGACAGAAAAAAGGACCCGTCTGTCAACCCAAAATGTGGATGATCTAACCTTCATTAAAATGAACCACGCATGGGTTTCCAAGGATTTTGTCCCACCTTCCCCTGATGACACATAGGGTGACAGAAAAATGGCTTGCTTTGGTCCACCTCTTCCTGGTACTTCACCTATTTCGCCTTTTGCATCAGTTGAATGTCCAACATCAACATATGCCACTTTCTAAAACTCCCTAACTGTGCTGCCTCCCCCCCCATGGCCGGGGTCACCACCTAGCGCACGACACCGTGCGAGTGCCGTTGCCCTGGACAGGTGGGTAGGCCGACTCTTGGGCGCGGGCACTGGCACAGGGTCCCTCATAGTGCAATCAAGTGTCTCTGACGGTGGTGGTGCACACCCGCCGTCAGACACACCTCTGTACTATGAGGGGCCCAGTGCCAGTACCGACGCCCACGAGTGGGCCCCCCTTGCTTGGCCAGGGCCCCAGCATTTGCAATCTTTACCTCTCCCTGCTCCTCCGCTGTGTAATCTGGGCCGTCAAATCCATACTGTGCCTGACACCGTCTGAGCCTGCCTCCTGAGACATATATTTTGAATGTGTATGCTATCCATACATGTTATTCGGGGATACGGTACCCTTTCTAACCTTTGTGCAATGACGTGCAATCCATACTGGGCCTAACACCGTCTGAGCCTGCCTCATGCTGTATAGACATATATTTTGAATGTGTACGCTATCCATACATGTTATCCGGGGATACGGTACCCCTTCTAACCTTTGTGCAATGACGTGCAATCCATACTGGGCCTAACACCGTCTGAGCCTGCCTCATGCTGTATAGACATATATTTTGAATGTGTACGCTATCCATACATGTTATCCGGGGATACGGTACCCCTTCTAACCTTTGTGCAATGACGTGCAATCCATACTGGGCCTAACACCGTCTGAGCCTGCCTCATGCTGTATAGACATATATTTTGAATGTGTACGCTATCCATACATGTTATCCGGGAATACGGTACCCCTTCTAACCTTTGTGCAATGACGTGCAATCCATACTGGGCCTAACACCGTCTGAGCCTGCCTCATGCTGTATAGACATATATTTTGAATGTGTACGCTATCCATACATGTTATCCGGGGATACGGTACCCCTTCTAACCTTTGTGCAATGACGTGCAATCCATACTGGGCCTAACACCGTCTGAGCCTGCCTCATGCCGTATAGACATATATTTTGAATGTGTACGCTATCCATACATGTTATCCGGGGATACGGTACCCCTTCTAACCTTTGTGCAATGACGTGCAATCCATACTGGGCCTAACACCGTCTGAGCCTGCCTCATGCTGTATAGACATATATTTTGAATGTGTACGCTATCCATACATGTTATCCGGGGATACGGTACCCCTTCTAACCTTTGTGCAATGACGTGCAATCCATACTGGGCCTAACACCATCTGAGCCTGCCTCATGCTGTATAGACATATATTTTGAATGTGTACGCTATCCATACATGTTATCCGGGGATACGGTACCCCTTCTAACCTTTGTGCAATGACGTGCAATCCATACTGGGCCTAACACAGTCTGAGCCTGCCTCATGCTGTATAGACATATATTTTGAATGTGTACGCTATCCATACATGTTATCCGGGGATACGGTACCCCTTCTAACCTTTGTGCAATGACGTGCAATCCATACTGGGCCTAACACCGTCTGAGCCTGCCTCATGCTGTATAGACATATATTTTGAATGTGTACGCTATCCATACATGTTATCCGGGGATACGGTACCCCTTCTAACCTTTGTGCAATGACGTGCAATCCATACTGGGCCTAACACCGTCTGAGCCTGCCTCATGCTGTATAGACATATATTTTGAATGTGTACGCTATCCATACATGTTATCCGGGGATACGGTACCCCTTCTAACCTTTGTGCAATGACGTGCAATCCATACTGGGCCTAACACCGTCTGAGCCTGCCTCATGCTGTATAGACATATATTTTGAATGTGTACGCTATCCATACATGTTATCCGGGGATACGGTACCCCTTCTAACCTTTGTGCAATGACGTTCAATCCATACTGGGCCTAACACCGTCTGAGCCTGCCTCATGCTGTATAGACATATATTTTGAATGTGTACGCTATCCATACATGTTATCCGGGGATACGGTACCCCTTCTAACCTTTGTGCAATGACGTGCAATCCATACTGGGCCTAACACCGTCTGAGCCTGCCTCATGCTGTATAGACATATATTTTGAATGTGTACGCTATCCATACATGTTATCCGGGGATACGGTACCCCTTCTAACCTTTGTGCAATGACGTGCAATCCATACTGGGCCTAACACCGTCTGAGCCTGCCTCATGCTGTATAGACATATATTTTGAATGTGTACGCTATCCATACATGTTATCCGGGGATACGGTACCCCTTCTAACCTTTGTGCAATGACGTGCAATCCATACTGGGCCTAACACCGTCTGAGCCTGCCTCATGCTGTATAGACATATATTTTGAATGTGTACGCTATCCATACATGTTATCCAGGGATACGGTACCCTTTCTAACCTTTGTGCAATCACGTGCAATCCATACTGGGCGTGAGAACGGCTGGCGAGCTGTTAAGCAAGCTACAGCACCTGTCCAGACAAGTACAGGGATTCCCTAGCGAGGAGACTTATTTGATTGTTTTCTATGTTGGGACAGGAATTTTTGGGGAGC
The DNA here is from genome assembly GCF_039654945.1 of Dendrobates tinctorius. Lineage (NCBI taxonomy): Eukaryota > Metazoa > Chordata > Amphibia > Anura > Dendrobatidae > Dendrobates > Dendrobates tinctorius. Next base: position 41,320,589 of record NW_027361714.1, read on the forward strand.
ACTATACTCTGGAGAATGATAGATGGGGCCCACCATACACTGGAACATTCCAAAGGTGGACATCAGACACTGGAGCAGCATTTACAGGGCCCATTATACACTAGAGCAGTAGAAATGGGGACCATTATGTTTGGAGCATTATTTGGGCCCATAAGACAGTGGAGCTTCATCCATGGGGACCAACATATACTGTAGCATTATGTGGAGCTCATCATATACTGTTTCAAACATTATATGGGACCAATGATTTTGTATGGAGAAATAGATGGGCCTCGTCATGAGATGTAAAAAGTGAGGTATTTTTCATTGTACTATACCGCTATTTCTCTGCCGTATCGGAGCATGATGAGTTGTGGTATGTGTTAAAGGGGCGCTCTTTCGCCCAGGGCACATGAAAACCTGCAGCCAGCCCTCCCCCCCACAAATTTAGCCAAATAACCCCCATTTTTCAGTGCGTAACTTGTATTATGAAGTTAATTAAGGTTGACAAGCTTAAGTAAGAAGAATTGATGCTTTTGGCATTCAAATGGGCACTGTAGGTGTGTTTCCTGTCCTCCTCTCACTGCCGACTTTTATTCCCCATTGACTTACATTGGGTTTCGTGTTTCGGGACGACCCCGACTTTTCCCTATAATCGGACGATCTTGCTCGACCCGACTTTTGGAAAAGTCGGGTTTCACGAAACGAAACGCGACCCTAAAAAAGCAAAAGTCGCTCAACTCTAGTGATGAGCTTGAGTGAGGACTCGCTTTTTTATTAATTAATTTGAAGCTTGTGTTGGGAACATTTTACAAAAGATTTGGGATCACATTTATCCGGCAATCAACGCTGAGCACTTTGGAGTTTGCATCAAGATATCCAAGTTACATGATTCAGATGAAACCCCAAGGGAGCCATTCAATATAATGAAGCAGCAGGGTAACTTTGAACTTGTCTGGCCTCTGTTCAGTGTTAACCTTTTTTTCAGAAGTGCACAAAACTGTTTCGGACTGCGCTTTTATGCACGACTAAAAAGACAACACCGCAGGATCACAGACATCCAGACGGCATCTATAGTGCCTCCATCTGCCTCATTATAGACAATGTTCCACCGGAGGTTCCATTTGAATCACGTATTTCAGAGATTTACATAGAAAACTCAATGTAAGCGCTCAGTGTAGTGTACAGGATAAATGTGAGCTGAGTTTTATTGCGATCTTTGGGAGGCAGAATGAACAAATCAACAGCAGGTGAAGAATTGGTATTAATTATTGTTTACGTGCAGTATACCATATTTTTCGGACTATAAGACGCACCGGACCATAAGACGCACCCCTATTTTCAGAAGGAAAATAGGGAAAAAAATAATAATGTGTCAAATGGGGGTCCGTCTTACAGTCCGAATTCAGCTTACCTGGGAAAGGATCCGGCACAGGTGGAGAAGTAGTCACAGGGGTCATTCAGTGGTCCAGGCTTGTGCGGTGGCGGCGGCTCTGTGCTGGGGCAGCTGCGCTGGGGCAGGGGCAGCTGTACTGGGGCAGGGGCAGCTGTGCTGGGACAGCTGTGCTGGGGCAGGGGCAGCTGTGCTGGTGCAGGTGGGCTGGGGCAGGGGCAGCTGTGCTGGGGCAGGGGCAGCTGTGGCAGGGGCAGCTGTGCTGGGGCAGGGGCAGCTGCGCTGGGGCAGGTGGGCTGGGGCAGGGGCAGCTGTGCTGGGGCAGAGGCTGCTGTGCTGGGGCAGGGGCAGCTGTGGCAGGGGCAGCTGTGCTGGGGCAGGGGCAGCTGTGCTGGGGCAGCTGTGCTGGGGCAGGGGCAGCTGTGCTGGGGCAGGTGGGCTCTGCGGTGGTGGCAGCGGGCAGCGCTCTGCGGTGCGGTGGAGGAAGCGGGCTGTGCTCCGGTGCAGGGGCGGTGGCTCCGCCGGCATTTCTTCGCAGCCCAGAGGCCCCCGCACACCCCTTGCTGGGCGCCGCCATGTTGCGGTGGCCTCCGGGAGCATGGACGCCGGCAAGATGGCCGCCGGTCCGGGGACAGCACATGCGCAGCTTCAGATCTCATGCCGACATGGCGGCGCCCAGCAAGGGGTGTGCGGGGGCCTCCGGGCTGCGAAGAAACGCCAGCGGAGCCGCCACCCCTGCAGCGGAGCACAGCCCGCTGCCACCACCGCACCGCAGAGCGCCGCCCGCTGCCACCACCGCACCGCAGAGCCTCGCCCGCTGCCACCAGCGCACCAGGTACCGTGCATTGCGACCATAAGACGCACCCCCCACTTTCCCCCAAAATAAAAAATACGGTAAGTGATTAGCCTACTTTATTCTTTAGGTTGGTGTGATTATAGCAATACCAGATTTATATCTGGTTTTTATGTTTGGCTGCTGTCACACACTAAAATACGCTTTTTTTTGCGAAAAAATAGTTTTTGCAAAGCTATATTATGATAGCTATCATTTTTCCATATTTCGGCTGACAGAGTCATGTGACAGCTTGTATTTTGCTGGACGAGTTATTTTTTTTTTTATCATTTTTGGCCATATGACATTTTTTGATCACTTTTTATTCCAATTTTTGTGGGGCAGATGAACAAACACCAGAAATTCAGGATTTGTGTTCTCGGTCTTTTTTTATGCCATTCTACGTGTGGTAAAATTGATATGGCAGTTTTATTCTTCGAGTCAGTCCAATTACAGCTATTTCACATTTATACAATGTTTTGGCACTTTTACGCAATAAAAACTATTTTATAGAAAAAATAATTATTTTTGTATCGCTTTATTCTGAGAGCTATAACTTTTTTATTTTTCTGTGGATGAAGCTATATGGCAGCTTGTTTTTTTGCGCAACAAGATGAAGTTTTCAGAGATACCATATTCATTTACGTTCGTCTTTTTGATCATGTTTTATTCCACTTTTTCTTCGGCAGTATGATGAAAAAGCATAATTTTTTATTAGTTTTTTAGTTATTTTTTATGGTGTTCACTAAAGGGGTTAACTAGTGGGACAGTGTTATAAGTTTTATAGGTCCGGTCATTCCGGAACTGGCAATGGCCAATATGTGCACTTTTTTTGTTTTTGTTTTTTCCTCATAATAAAATTATTTCTTGCCACTATATATATATATATATAGTGCCTTGCGAAAGTATTCGGCCCCCTGGAAATTTTCAACCTTTTCCCACATATCATGCTTCAAACTTAACCCCTTTCCTACACTGGACATAATATTCCATCCATGTGACCTGGGACGTAAGTCCTAAGGACGGAATATTACATCACACGCGATCAGCGGCGCTCACGGGGGGAGTGATGCTGATCGCGGCTGGGTATCAGCTGATTATCACAGCTGACACCCAGCACTATGAGTCAGGGGTGGTGACAGATCGCCCCAGGCACATTAACCCCTGGCATATAAAACTGTCCCATTAGTTAACCCCTTTAGTGAACCCCTTCAAAAAAAAACAAAGCAAAAAACAATGCTTTATCATCATACCACCGAACAAAAAGTGCAATAACGCGCGATCAAAAAGACGGATATAAATAACCATGATACCGCTGAAAACGACATATTGTCCCACAAAAAACGAGCCGCCAAACAGCGTCATCAGCAAAAAAATAAAAAAGTTATAGCTCGCAGAATAAAGCGATGCAAAAATAATTATTTTTTATATAAAATTGCTTTATTGTATAAAAGCGCCAAAACATAAAAAAAGACATAAATGAGCTATCGCTGTAATAGTACTGACCCGAAGAATAAAACCACTTTATCAGTTATACCATATGCAGAATGGTGTAAACGCACCCCCCAAAAGAAATTCATGAAATTCTGTTTTTTGTTCATCCTGCGTCCAAACAATCAGAATAAAAAGCGATCAAAAAAGTCACTTTCCCGAAAATAGTACCAATAAAAACGTCAACTCGCCCCGCAAAAACTAAGACCTCACATGACTCTGTGGGTCAAAATACGGAAAAATTATACCTCTCAAAATGTGGTGATGCAAAATCTATTTTTACAATAAAAAGCATCTTTTAGCGTATGACAGCTGCCAAACATAAAAACCAGCTATAAATAGTAAATCAAATCCCCTTTATCACCCCCTTAGTTAAGGAAAAATAATAAAATAAAAAAAAATGTAATTATTTCCATTTTCCCATTAGGGTTAGGGATAGGGTTAGGGTTAGGTCTAGGGCTGAGATTAGGGTAAGGGGTGTGTTGGGGTTAGAGTTGGAAAAATGTGAAATGTTCAAAATTTTCGCCAATTTTCTGTTTTTTTCTCAAATAAACGCAAGTTATATGAATGAAATTTTACCACTAACATGAAATACAATATGTCACGAGAAAACAATGTCAGAATCACCAGGATCCATGGAAGCGTTCCAAACTTATTACCTCATAAAGGGACAGTGGTCAGAATTGTAAAAATTGGCCTGGGCATTAACATGCAAACCACCCTTGGGAGTAAAGGGGTTAAAGATACCAAATGTAATTTTTTGGTGAAGAATCAACAATTGGGACACAATTGTGAAGTTGAACAAAATTTATTGGTTATTTTAATTTTTTGTGGAAATTCAAAAACTGAAAAGTGGGGCGTGCAATATTATTCAGCCCCTTTACTTTCAGTGCAGCAAACTCACTCCAGAAGTTCATTGTGGATCTCTGAATGATCCAATGTTGTCCTAAATGACTAATGATGATAAATATAATCCACCGGTGTGTAATCAAGTCTCCATATAAATGCACCTGCTCTATGATAGTCTCAGGGTTCTGTTTGAAGCACAGAGAGCATCAACAAGACCAAGGAACACAACAGGTAGGTCCGTGATACTGTTGTGGAGAAGTTTAAAGCCGGATTTGGATACAAAATAATTTCCAAAACTTTAAACATCCCAAGGAGCACTGTGCAAGCGATCATATTGAAATGGAAGGTTTCAAAAATGGATCAGTCTAAACAGCAAGTTACTGTATATCTGGTAACAGAATAAAGCAAGGTGAACAGGTGCAAGTTTCTGTAACTGTTGTGAATTCCCTTGCTTGAAGTTCTGAGCCGAAACTCCCTCTGGTGGTCACTGAGAGTAGTGGAGCTGGCCAGGTGGATGGAAGTTCTCCACCTGACGACAATAATTGGGAACCTGGGATTCCTGGCTGGGAGCATATAATTGAGCTGGCTGCTCTTGGAGGTTGCTGGTGATTTCCTCTGTGTGCATTTGGAGTTCTTTTGTCCCCTGCCTGATCTGCATGGTTCAGTTAAGTAATTCTTTTTCTAATCCTTTGCATCTAATCTGGTTGTGTCTTTTTTTGCTTTGTGTTTTGCTGCTAGGGTTCAGCGTGCTCCGTGCTGGGGGCAGCGCTGGGCTCTGCTTCATATGTTGCAGCTTGTTCAGTCCCCTGTTATGCTAGGATCTTTTTGCTTTGCTGCCAGTTTATACCAGAGTGCTGATCTAGTGGGGGTGAGGTCGTGTGACCTCAGGTTTTTTGTATATCAGAAGTGTTGGACTTTTTCTTGGTTTTGTGCGTGATTGCAGACAGTATCTTTTCTGTCCTGTCCTGTTATACACAGCTTGGGCCCCACCATTTGCTCAGTCTGTTCTCTGCTTGTGTTTGTGTCTCAACTTGTCTCACCGACAATATATGTTTGGGGGCTGTCTATTCCTTTGGGGATCTGCTCCGGGGCAGTTTAGATTTCACCTTTCTGTCTTTAGGATTAGTTAGTCCTCTGGCTGTGACAAAGCGTCTAGGGTATCGTAGGAACGCTCCACGGCTACTGCTAGTTGTGTGGATAGGATCAGGGGTCTGCAATCCGCTTAGTTACCAACCTCTCTGGTCTTCTGGTGGCTTAGCCTGTTCCTGCCATCCTCCTCGGTGACCTATTCATAACATGTAACTGTGTTAAGTACAAACTAAAAGAGAGCAGCAGGCACGGTGTGCATTAAGATAATCCCTGTGTGCAGAATTCCTAGGCAACTGTGAGAATTTGACGGTTTATGAGAACTGCACCGAGGGCAAATAGTTGTCGGAAAGGCTTCCCTTACAGGTATGAGTTAGTGATGCGTTCCCAGTGAGGTGAGGGGAGATATATATCACCAGTCCAGGCTGGGGATATATATATATATATATATATATATATAAACCTCCCAGCCGTCACTGTCAGAGTTCCTCACTAACACAGTACAGTTTGCTGCCACCAGTTCCTCGTTTGAAATAAGCCCCGTCCGTCAGCAGTTTTATTTCAGGTCAGAAACCAACCCGGGTAGCATATAATAACCAACTGAGCATGTGGATTTGTTTATCGGGATAACAGAGCAGCCCAAGATTAATTTTATATTTAATCGCCGAAAGGCACACTAGAAATATACAGGCATATATTTACAGAACAATTTACAGGTATACAGTCAAGAGTGCAGTACAAAGATAGGGTATAGATAGGTTGTAATTACCGTGTTATGTAGCATGCAACAACAGGGAGGCGCTGATGGTTCACAGGTCCAAATCTAAGTTACGTGGTTTTCCTGGCTGTGTTTGCTAATGGATCCTCCTGCTAGTAGAAAAACTAAACTCAAAAATGAGGAGCTGTCTCTTATGTCCTTGGCTGTTCCCTCCCACACTCTATGCCCACTCCTGGGCTTGTGCAGCCTCTCTCTTCCCTTCTCTGAGTGTATGATTTTCCAGGCAGAACTGTCGATGGCTCATAACTTTCTGCCCGTAGCTCTGAATGGAACTGCAGTGGTGCCACTGGATTCTGCTGGATTTTATCTGCACAAAGAGACCAAATATGCCTACCATATTTAATCCCTAGTAGCTACACTCCATAACTCCATAATGCAGAGTGCTACAGGTGGCTGCCAGGAAAGGGATTGTGGGGGAAGGAATGCCAGTTCTGAGAATGTGCTCAGCTAGGCTCAGAGATATTGCATTCTTTTATTAAAGGTTTTTTTCCAGATTCAATACCTCAGAGCCTTGCTGTGATCTGTAGTGTGACAATGTCTCCATATGTTTGAGTCAGACAAAGGAATCCAGTTTGGCTGTAGCTGCACTAGAACTCACACCCTTGTGCTAATTGCTAGTCACTGAGCTTCAAAGGGCTTGTCCTTGAAGTTAATTAAAGGAAAACATTGCATTGCCTTTTATGTCCTGGGGGAACGGAGTGGACGGTGATGTCCTGAACCTATAGAATACAAAATGGAGTCTCCCTCATCCCCTACACCTCCCCACTTTAGAGGGCGCTAAGGGGTATCACATTCCTGTGTTCTACTGCATGCCCTTCCGCAACCTCCCCTTGCCGGAATAACCCATCAGCGTTGCCATGGTCACACCCCCTTTTTTGGTGAATGGAGAAGTGGTACAGCTGGAGCACCAGACTCCAATAGAGTAACCTCCCATTCTTCTCGGAGACAGTGTGCAACTATCTGAGGGGGTTGTGATCTGTCTCCATGATGAAGGGATGCCCGTACAACTAGGGCTGCAGATGCAACAGGGCCCATACAATTGCCAGGCATTCCTTTACCATCGTGGAGTAGGCCACCTCTCTCAGCAAACCTTCCTGCTCAGGTACAGGACAGGATGCTCCTGGCCCATGGTGTTGACCAGGCTGAGCACTGCACCGAGGCAGCTTTTTTTTGGTGAGGTCCATCAGGGGCTTGGCCAGGGCACTATAGTGTGGAACAAACCTATAGTACCCAGCAGTCTCGATGAAGGACATCGCCTGTTTCTTGGTCCTGGGGGTGGGCCAGGATGCAATGGCATCCACTTTCCCAGGCTCTGGATTCAGAACCCCCCGCCTACCTGGTGACCCAGGTAGAGGTCCTCGCTCACGCCCAGTTCTCACTTTTCTGGCTTGATGGTCAAACCTGCCCGATGGATCCACCTAGGCACCTGGGTTAGATGCTCTAGGTCAGGGGTCCCCAACCGCCGGTCCGCGGCCCAGCACCGGGCCACTGCAGTGCCCTTGCCGGTCCGCGGACACAAGGGGAGCCAGGGGCGGTCAGTGGCGTAGCGGGGGCTGGGGCGGCGCGCAGCAGTTCTTAGCGGCGGCCAGGGAGCGATCCAAGCAGCTCCGCTGCCTGCAAGAGGGAGTAGCAGGAGCGGAGCTGCAAGGACCCGTCCACTGCGTCCAGCTTCCTGGCCGCTGCCCGCGCTTCCTGTCTCTGACTGACACAGAGAGGAGCGCGGCTGCTGCTGTGTCAGAGCGAGGAAGCGCGGGCGGCGGGCAGGTGAGAGGAGAGAGGTGTGTGTGTGTGTATAGTGTGTATGTGTGTGTGTGTGTGTGTGTGACGGCAGTGATGGGGTGAAGGCAATGATGGGGAGAGGGGAGTGATGGGGTGAAGGCAATGATGGGGAGAAGGGAGTGATGGGGTGAAGGCAATGATGGGGAGAAGGGAGTGATGGGGTGAAGGCAATGATGGGGAGAAGGGAGTGATGGGGTGAAGGCAATGATGGGGAGAAGGGAGTGATGGGGTGAAGGCAATGATGGGGAGACAGCAGTGATGGGGTGAAGGCAGTGATGGAGAGAAGGCAGTGATGGGGTGAAGGCAATGATGGGGAGAGGGGAGTGATGGGGTGAAGGCAATGATGGGGAGACAGCAATGATGGGGTGAAGGCAATGATGGGGAGAGGGGAGTGATGGGGTGAAGGCAATGATGGGGAGACAGCAATGATGGGGTGAAGGCAATGATGGAGAGAAGGCAGTGATGGGGTGAAGGCAATGATGAGGAGAGGGGAGTGATGGGGTGAAGGCAATGATGGGGAGACAGCAATGATGGGGTGAAGGCAATGATGGGGAGAAGGGAGTGATGGGGTGAAGGCAATGATGGGGAGAAGGGAGTGATGGGGTGAAGGCAATGATGGGGAGAAGGGAGTGATGGGGTGAAGGCAATGATGGGGAGAGGGGAGTGATGGGGTGAAGGCAATGATGGGGAGAGGGGAGTGATGGGGTGAAGGCAATGATGGGGAGACAGCAGTGATGGGGTGAAGGCAATGATGGGGAGAAGGGAGTGATGGGGTGAAGGCAATGATGGGGAGAAGGGATTGATGGGGTGAAGGCAATGATGGGGAGAAGGGAGTGATGGGGTGAAGGCAATGATGGGGAGAAGGGGGTGATGGAGCACTTATTCAAAACCTATGGTGAGTTGAGTCACATTATAAATGTTATTTAATTATAAGTATGCACTGCTACACTACAACCGTGTCCATAGCCCCGCCCCCTTATGACCAAAGCCCCGCCCCTGCCACACCTCAATCCCCGCCCTGCCGGGCCATGGAAGAATGGTCTTGCTTGAAACCGGTCCCTGGTGCAAAAAAGGTTGGGGACCACTGCTCTAGGTGATCCTCCCACGTGGGACTGAGGATTGCAATATCGTTCAGGTATACAGCTGCATACCCTTCAAATCCCTGGAGCTGTGAGTTGACCATCCGCTGAAAAGTGGCAGGGGCATTCTTCATGCAGAATGGCATCATGGTTGACTGGTACAGTCCAAACGGGGTGATAAAGGCAGAGCGCTCCCGGGCCTCGTGGGTCAGAGGGATCTGCCAATATCTCCTGCTCAGATCCATGATGGTCAGGTATTTAGCCCCGGTGATCGGGAACAGGACAGACACTTGCACCCTGACTCTGCTAGTGAATATTTGCCAAGACATTTGCACCCTGACTCTGCCAGTTAATATTTCCCCAGACTCCTGCACCCTGACTTTGCCAGTGTATATTAGCGAAGCCACGTTGGGCTTGTACCATGCTGTGGCCCGCACCATTGTCAGGTACTTCAGCATATGGACTAGGGCTCAGCGGAAGGTACCGGAGACTGACCGCTGCTGCCAGAAGACAAGGCATTGATACCCACAGGAACTTCCTGGAAAAGACACTGCACCAGCCATTGCCAGCGCTATTTAGTTCCCAGCAGGAGTTACAATTTGAGGAACTGTTGACTCAAGTGCTTACCAGGTACTGTCGTTACTTGATCCTTTATTCTTTACCTCAGAATATCCTTTGCTAATTGTCCTGTTTGTTCCCCTGTTTAACCCATTGCCTCCCTGTGTGGAGTATTCCCTGTTAAGTAAAATTGTTAACCCTTGCTCTGACTCCTGTCTGTCACTGCATCCCGCAACCTGATCACACCTCTGTGCCAGACATATGAAAGTCCGCATAGACAAATGAAGGACTCCCATACTATAAGCAATAAGATTCTCTGGTCTGATGAGACGAAGATAGAACTTTTTGGTGATATTTCTAAGCGGTATGTGTGGAGAAAACAAGGCACTGCTCATGACCTGCCCAATACAATCTCAACAGTGAAACATGGTGGTGGCAGCATCATGCTATGGGGGTGTTTTTCAGCTGCAGAGAAAGGATGACTAGTTGCAATTGAAGGAAACATGAATGCGGCCAAATACAGAGATATCCTCGATGGAAACCTCTTCCAGAATGCTCTGGACCTCAGACTTGGCCAAAGGTTCACCTTAAAACAAGACAATGACTCTAAGCACACAGCTAAAATAACAAAGGAGTGGCTTCAGAACAACTCTGTGACCATTCTTGACTGGCCCAGCCAGAGTTCTGACATAAACACAATTGAGCATCTCTGTAGAGACCTGAAAATGGCTGTCCATCAACGTTCACCATCCAACCTGATGGAACTGGAAAGGATCTGCAAGGAAGAATGGCAGAGGATCCCCAAATCCAGGTGTGAAAAATTTGTTGCATCATTCCCAAGAAGACTCATAGCTGTACTAGCTCAAAAGGGTGCTTCTACTCAATACTGAGCAAAGGGTTAGAATTCTTATGACCATGTGATATTTCAGTTTTTCTTTTTTAATAAATTTGCAAAAATTTCTACATTTCTGGGGGGTTTTTTTTCAGTCAAGATGGCGTGCACCAAATGGCTGCAATGAAACAAAGTGTGAAAAATTTAAAGGGGTCTGAATGCTTTCTGTACCCACTGTATTTCAATATATAGGTAATGCCATAGTTCAGTAGGCTCTATGCCATTTGAGACCAAGAAAATGTTTCAACATTTTGAAACTCTTGGGTCTTTTTCAACAAGGTTGCTGAGAAGGTGGTTTGATGAGGGGATGTGTTATGTATGAATGCTGTGAGAGAACACAAGTGACCAGCGCAGCTGCGCTATTCTGGGATAATCAATCAACGTCGACCCCAGGGATCCAGATGCCAAACCAATGAAAGTGTGAAGAAAATGTCCAAATCCAATATGTGAAGAAAGCCGAGGCACTCACTGTCCCATTTGATTTCCTTTATTGTGGATTACATGAAAACAAAGCAGGAGAGCTCCCAGTGGAGCCTCACTGGACGATGCCTGTTTGCGCAAATATGCGCTTCTACGGGTCCTAGGTAGGAAGGAAATGACGAGCCTCATATACAAGTATGGAGCCTCCACTCCTGACAGGTCATCCAAATAAATGGAGACATTAAACCACCTATACAAATCTAAGTGAACAACAAATGCAAAACATTGACAAGCATTAACAAACAATTAGCAAAAAACAAATTAATTAAAAACATACAACAAGAACACAGACATGTCTACCTTCTCATTGAATCCTGAAGCACCCTGTGCATGGGTGTGCAGGATCCATCTGGCTTCCTTTCTCTATAACAATTTGTGGAAATCTCCTCCTTGAGCAGGTAATGTCACTCTCTCTCAATGCCTTTCTTCGCATTTTGGATTTGGATGTGTTAAGTATTTACAGGACCTTTGATGTCACCGTTAGATCATAAGTGTTGACATCCGGTCATGTGTGTAGTGACATGTGTCAGAATGTCAGATGCTAGCGGAGTATGTCTCCCTCTTAACTAATGGGTCTCATCAAGGCATGGCAACAGGTGAAGAATATTTGGAGGAGGTTTAGTCTCAGTGTATTTAATGAGTTACAACTATTATTAGTGTAGTTCTCTCAGCACACAGCACATAGCAGCTGGTTATTGCCTATACTTATCTTTTTCTTGTTGATTTTCCCTTTAACAAGTAAGACTGTCCTGAACACCCTACAAAAAAACAATCATACACTACTTTGTCACAGTCCCGTTTTCTACCTCTACTGCCTTGGTCATTGGTGGCCGACTACTAAGCAAAGATGCACCAACATCACCCAGTATGTGATCCTTAAAGCTGGTATTCTCTTGGCAAGAAGAAAACACCGGGCCTACCTAAGCCAGTTTAACATAGAGGAAAAAGTGAACAAATTTCCAGATCTCTTATATGTCTTTAATAAATGAAGTGATTCCTGCTCATACAGCCGGATATATGCCAGCATTGCAATCTACACCAATCTCACACAACTATACTGAATGTGGACAAAGCTGCCATTTTATTACTAATAAACACATTTTCCCACTACAAGATATTCTAATAAATTCTAAACCACTTGTGTATTATTATTTTATTATTGCAAACTATTCTCTGAGCTTTTTCCAATAAAGACATAAAGTTTCTGGATTTTTTTGTAGGCTTTTTTTATAATACATTACCTGTAACATTAAAGTGTTAAGCTTTTAGCAGCAACTTTACAAGAATTAATTTAAAAATATATATTATTATTTTCGGTGGGATCGTTCCAATTATGCATGTACTTGTTTACATTGCAGTGACAGCTCTGCAGTTACTTGGTTTCTATTTTAAACAAGTCATGTTTAAAGGCACTTAGTGAAAAGTAATATATGACAGCTACAGATAAATGGTGGACCACTGGCAAAAAGTGGGTAACTATAAATGAAAGGAGGGGGGACTAAAAGCACTACTCTGGAAACAAGAGATGGTGGAGGAAAATGACATTTTATGTACAGCTAGCTTCATAAAAAGGGTAGGGACTACAGTAATGTCTCCTGGGTCTTTATTACATGGTTGGTTTTTACTAAGCTCAAAAGAATGTACAAAATTCAATACTAACCTCTAGTTAGTACTGATTAAATTCAAAATTCTATTTCTATTTGGTTTCAGCCCACCAGAATGTAAACTTTCCTAATGTTAATAACAACATAAAAGTATTCCTTTCGATTCTGTTCATAAGGAGCACTATTGACAACACTTCAATTGTTGTGGAAAATATTTAAAAAAACATTGTGTTAGGGTACCGTTACACTTAGCGATGCACCAGCGATCCCGACAACGATATGGATCGCTGGTGCATCGCTAAGTGGTCGCTAGTGAGCTGCCACACAGGCAGATCTCACCAGCGACATAGCAGCGGTCGGAGGTCGCTACTTACCTGTCAGATGCGGCGATCCTGACGTCTTCCCGCCCACGTCCACGCGTCGCTCGTCGGCGCCACATGAAGCCCAGCAGGAAGCGCCCGACGAGAAACGGTCCAGGACGTTCTCGCGCGATCAGCGATAATCAGCGGGGGAGCCAGTTGGAGGTAAGTATCACGTGTAGCGATATCGCTAGCAATATCGCTGCTGTGTCACAAAATCAGTGACGTTACAGCGATATTGCTAGTGATATCGCTATGTGTAACGGGCCCTTTAGGCTACGTTCCCACAATGAGTTTTTGGCGAGTTTTTTATACACTTCAAAAAGATGCAGACAACCAATTTTACTTAATGGGTGCAGAAGTAATGCAGAAAATCTACAACATCAAAAACTCAGCAAATGCTCATCATGGGAATGTAGCTTAAATTCTTTATAATAAAGCAGTTTTCCCTTTTTAGAAAGTCACTGGGTGTATTTCGTTTAACCCCTTCACCCCCAAGGGTGGTTTGCACGTTCATGGCCGGGCCAATTTTTACAATTCTGACCACTGTACCTTTATGAGGTCATAACTCTGGAACGCTTCCATGGATCCCGGTGATTCTGACATTGTTTTCTCGTGACATATTGTACTTCATGTTAGTGGTAAAACTTCATTCAAATAACTTGCGTTTATTTGTGAGAAAAATGGGAAATTTGGCGAAAATGTTGAAAATTTCGCAATTTTCCAACTTTGAATTTTTATGCCCTTAAATCACAGAGATACTGCACACAAAAAACTTGATAACTAACATTTCCCACATGTTTACTTTACATCAGCACAATTTTGGAACCAACATTTTTTTTTGTTAGGAAGTTATAAGGGTTAAAAGTTGACCAGCGATTTCTCATTTTTACAACACCATTTTATTTTTAGGACCACATCACATTTGAAGCCAATTTGAGGGGTCTATATGATAGAAAATACCCAAGAGTGACACCATTCTAAAAACTGCACCCCTTAAGGTGCTCAAAACCACATTCAAGAAGTTTATTAATCCTTTAGGTGCGTCACAGGAATTTTTTTGAATATTTTAAAAAAATGAACATCTAACTTTTTTTCACAAAAAAAATATTTCAGGTTCAATTTTTTTTATTTTACCAAGGGTAACAGGAGAAATTGGACTGCAAAAGTTATTGTGCAATTTGTCCTGAGTACACTGATACCTGATATGTGGGGGGGGACGACTGTTTCGGCGCATGGCAGAGCTCAGAATGGAAGGAGCGCCGTTTGACTTTTTCAATGCAAAATTGGCTGGAATTCAGATCGGACGCCATGTCACGTTTGGAGAGTCCCTTATGTACCAAAACAGTGGAAACCCCCCACAAATGACACCATTTTGGAAACTAGACCCCCTAAGGAACTTATCTAGATGTGTGGTGAGAACTTTGAACCCCCAAGGGCTTCACAGAAGTTTATAACATACAGCCGTACAATTAAAAAATCATATTATTTCCACAAAAATGATCTTTTCACCCTCAATTCTTATTTTTCCAAGGGTAACAGGACCCTAAAAGTTATTGTGCAATTTGTCCTGAGTATGCTGATACCCCACATGTGGGGGTAAACCACTATTTGGGCGCATGGCAGAGCTCGGAAGGGAAACAGCGCCATTTGACGTTTTTGGCTAGAATTGAGATCGGACACCATGTCGCGATTGGAAAACCCCTGATGTACCTAAACAGTGGAAACCCCCCACAAATGACACCATTTTGTAAACTAGACCCCCCAAGGAACTTATCTAGATGTGTGGGGAGCACTTTGAACCCCCCAGTGCTTCACAGAAGTTTATAACGCCCGGGCGTGAAAATAAAAAATTCGTATTTTTTCCACAAACATGATCTTTTAGTCACCATTTTTTTATTTTCCCAAGGGTACCAGGAGAAATTGGACCCCAAAAGTTGTTGTCCAATGTGTCCTGAGTATGCTGATACCCCATATGTGGGAGAAAACTACTGTATGGGCACACGTCGGGGCTCGAAAGGGAAGTAGTGATGTTTTGGAATGCAGACTTTGATGGAATGGTCTGCGGGTGTCATGTTGCCTTTGGAGAGCCCCTAATGTACCTAAACAGTGGAAAACCCCCACAAATGACCCCATTTTGAAAACTAGACCCCCTATGGAACTTATCTAGATGTGAGGTGAGCACTTTGAACCCCCAAAGGCTTCACAGAAGTTTATAATGCCAGGGCATGAAAATAAAAAAATCGTATTTTTTCCACAAACATGATCAATTAGTCCCCATTTTTTTTATTTTCCCAAGGGTAACAGGAGAAATTGAACCCCAAAAGTTGTTGTCCAATTTGTTCTGAGTACACTGACACCCCATATGTGGGAGAAAACTACTGCATGGACACACGTCAGGGCTCGGAAGGGAAGTAGTGACGTTTTGGAATGCAGACTTTGATGGAATGGTCTGCGGGTGTCATGTTGCCTTTGGAGAGCCCCTAATGTACCTAAGCAGTGGAAACCCCCCACAAATGACCCCATTTTGAAAACTAGACCCCCTAAGGAACTTATCTAGATGTGAGGTGAGCACTTTGAACCCCCAAAGGCTTCACATAAGTTTATAATGCCAGGGCATGAAAATAAAAAAATCGTATTTTTTCCACAAACATGATCAATTAGTCCCCATTTTTTTTATTTTCCCAAGGGTAACAGGAGAAATTTAACCCCAAAAGTTGTTGTCCAATTTGTCCTGAGTATCCTGACATCCCATATGTGGGAGAAAACTACTGCATGGACACACGTCAGGGCTCGGAAGGGAAGTAGTGACGTTTTGGAATGCAGACTTTGATGGAATGGTCTGCGGGTGTCATGTTGCCTTTGGAGAGCCCCTAATGTACCTAAACAGAGGAAACCCCCACAAATGACCCCATTTTGGAAACGAGACCCCCTAAGGAACTTATCTAGATGTGTGGTGAGCACTTTGAACCCCCAAGGGCTTCACAGAAGTTTATAATGCCCGGGCATGAAAATAAAAAAATCGTATTTTTTCCACAAACATGATCAATTAGTCCCCAATTTTTTCATTTTCCCAAGGGTAACAGGAGAAATTGGACCCCAAAAGATGTTGTCCAATTTGTCATGAGTACGCTGACACCCCATATGTGGGAGAAAACTACTGTATGGACACATGTCGGGGCTTGGAAGGGAAGCAGTGACGTTTTGGAATGCAGACTTTGATGGAATGGTCTGCGGGTGTCATGTGCGTTTGGAGAGCCCCTGATGTACCTAAACTACTGAAACTCCCCACAAGTGACCCCATTTTGGACACTAGACCCCCCACGGAACTTATCTAGATGTGTGGTGAGCACTTTGAACCCCCAAGTGCTTCACAGAAGTTTATAACGCTCGGACGTGAAAATAAAAAAATCATTTTTTTTCCACAAAAATGATATTTTCCCCCCAATTTTTTATTTTCCCAAGGGTAACAGGAGAAATTAGACCCCAAAAATTGTTTTGCAATTTGACCTGAGTAGGCTGATACCCTACATGTGGGGGTAAAACACTGTTTGGGCGCATGGCAGAGCTTGGAAGGGAAGGAGCATCATTTGACTTTTTCAACTCAGAATTGGCTGGAATTGAGATCAGACGCCATGCTGCATTTGGAGAGCCCCTGATGTGCCCAAACAGTGGAAACCCCCAATTGTAACTCCAACCCGAACCCCAACACACCCCTAACCCTAATCTCAGCCCTAACCCTAGCCCTAACCCTAACCCTAGCCCTAACCCTAACTCTAGCCCTAACCCTAACCCTAGCCCTAACCCTACCCTAACCCTAACCCTAGCCCTAGCCCTAACCCTAATGGAAAAATGGAAATAAATACATTTTTTTTATTTTATTATTTTTCCCTAACTAAGGGGGTGATAACGGGGGGTTTGATTTACTATTTATGGCGGTTTTTATATTTGGCAGCTGTCGCACGCTAAAAGACGCTTTTTATTGTAAAAATAGTTTTTGCGTCACCACATATTGAGAGCTATAATTTTTCCGTATTTTGTCCCACCAAGTCATGTGAGGTCTTATTTTTTGCGGGACGAGTTGACATTTTTATTGGTACCATTTTTGGGCACGTGACATTTTTTGATCGCTTTTTATTCCGATTTTTGGGACGCAGAATGAACAAAAACCAGCGTTTCATGAATTTCTTTTGGGGGAGTGCGTTTACACCGTTCCGCGTGCAATAAAATTGATAAAGCGGTTTTATTCTACGCGTCAGTACGGTTACAGCGATACCTCATTTAGGTCATTTTTTTATGTTTTGTCGGTTTTATGCAATGAAAACTATTTTATATAAAAAATAATTATTTTTGCATCGCTTTATTCTGCGAGCTATAACTTTTTTATTTTTCCGCTGATGATGCTGTGTGGCAGCTCGTTTTTTGCGGGACAAGATGACGTTTTCAGCGGTACCATGGATATTTATATGCGTCTTTTTGATCACGCGTTATTACACTTTTTGTTTGGCGGTATGATAATAAATCATTATTTTTTGCTTCGTTTTTTATTTTTATTTTTTAAGGGGTTCGCTAAAGGGGTTAACTAATGGGACAGTTTTATAGGGCGGGTCGTTACGGACGCGGCGATACCTAATATGTGTACTTTTATTGTCTTTTTTTTTATTTCCAAAAAATTGATTTATTTGGGGGAATTTTTTTTTTTTTTCTAATTTATTTGGCGATTTTTTTAAATTTAATTTAACACTTTTTTTTATTTTTTTTTTACTTTATTAAATAGTCCCAGGTGGGACATCACTGTCCTGTGACAGATCGCTGTCACAGGCAGTGCAGAAGGCTTCCTCATGCCTGCGCTTTGCAGGCACTGAGGAAGCCAGCTTCCTGCAGGCCCCCGAAGGCCCCCGTCGCCATCTTGGATTCGGGGGCCTGCAGGAAAGGAGCCCCCCGCAGCAGCGCTGCACATTGCGCTGCCGTGGGGGCTCAGGGAAGCTCGGAGGGAGCCCCCTCCCTGCCGATGCTTCCCTTTAACCCCCGGTACACCGCGATCATGTTTGATCGCGGTGTGCAAGGGGTTAATGTGTCGGGGGCGGTCCGTGACCACCCCTGACACATTGTGCCGGGTGTCAGCTGTGATAATCAGCTGACACCCGGCCGCGATCAGCGGCGCTCACCACGTGGGCGCCGCTGATCGCGGTCGACGTACTATCCCGTCCATGGGCATAGGGGCCCGGGTCCCATGGACGGGATAGTACGTCTGATGTCAGGAAGGGGTTAAAAACAAAAAAACTGTTCTTTTTTTTCCCTCCCGGGGTCCAGCACTAAATCTCTGCCACTGTTTCCAGTGTCAGTTTTCCGCATCACTGATGTCACATAGGCAGCACTGCAGCCAATCACTCTGTGCAGCAACTCTGCCTGGGTATGAGATTCTCAGCACATTGATTGGGTGCAGCACTGTTGACGGCCGGGACATCAGTGCTGCAGACAATAAACACTCATGCAGTATTATAGACTCAGCTATGGACACGGAAGGGGTGAGTAAAGTATAGTCAATTAGTACAGTTAGTTTTCTTAAAACAAACTTCACTTGGGTCCACAGTTTTTCTGAAACTGGAAAACCCCTTCAATTAGTTGGGTGAGTCCCAAGGCATATAAAGTAATTTCTAGGAATTACTATGTGATTCCATGAGTCACAGCACTAATTTCAGGCTGTTTGTGACAAATTGATTACCTACACTGTAAACTTAAAAGGCAGGGGCATGGAAGGATAGCTTCACACGTGGTCAAAATTGTTGGTACCCTTAGTTTAATGACAGAAAAATTCACAATGGTCACAGAATAAACTTGAATCTGACAAAAGTAATAATAAATAAAAAATCTATGAAAATGAGCAAATGAAAGTCAGACATTGTTTTTCAACCATGCTTCCACAGAATTTAAAAAAAAAATAAAGCTCATGAAATAGGCCTGGACACAAATGATGGTACCCTTAACTTAATATTTTGTTGCACGACCTTTTAAGGCAATCACTGCAATCAATTGATTCCTGTAACAGTCAAATAGACTTCTGCACCTCTCGACAGGTATTTTGGCCCACTCCTCAAGAGAAAACTGTTCCATTTGTCTCGCGTTTGAAGGTTGTCTTTTCCAGACAGCATGTTTCAGCTCTTTCCAAAGACGCTCATTAGGATTAAGGTCAGGGCTCATAGAAGGCCACTTCAGAATAGTCCAATGTTTTCCTCTTAGCCATTCTTGGGTGTTTTTAGCTGTGTGTTTTGGGTCATTATCCTGCTGCAAGCCCCATGGCCTGCGACTGAGACCAAGCTTTCTGACACTGGGCAGCACATTTCTCTCTAGAATCCCTTGATAGTCTTGAGATTTCATTGTACCCTGCACAGATTCTATATGCCCTGTACCAGATGCAGCAAAGCAGCCCCGGAACATAACAGAGCCGCTTCCATGTTTCACAGTAGGAACAGTGTTCTTTTCTTGATATACTTCATTTTTCTGTCTGTGAACACAGAGCTGATGTGCCTTGTCAAAAAGTTCCATTTTTGTCTTATCTGTCCATAGGACATTCTCCCAGAAGCTTTGTGGCTTGTCAACATGTAGTTTGGCATATTCCATTCTGGCTTTTAATGATTTGTTTTTCAGCAATGGTGTCCTCGTTGATCATCTCCCGTGAAGTCCACTTTGGCTCATGCAATGATGGATGGTGTGATCTGACACTGATGTTCCTTGAGCTTGAAGTTCACCTTTAATCTGTTTAGAAGTTTTTCTGGGCTCTTTTGTTATCATTCATATTATCCATCTCTTTGATTTGTCATCAATTGTCCTCCTGCGGCCACGCCCAGGGAGGTTGGCTACAGTCCCATGAATCTTAAATTTCTGAATAATATGTGCAACTATAGTCACAGGAACATCAAGCTGCTTGGAGATGATCTTATAACTTTTACCTTTAACATGTTTGTCTAGAATTTTCTTTCTAATCTCCTGAGACAAATCTTTCCTTCGCTTCCTATGGTCTATGTTGAGTGTGATACACACCATGTCAGTTGGTTAAAGGCTGCTTTACAAAAGTATCAGATGACTGTTCTATGCACACAGAATGGTCATTAATATTATCATTCTTTCTTCATAGAATGTCATGTAATGTCATGTAATCGGCAGCACATCTGTTTACAAAGAGCAGATGTGCTGCCGATAACATTACATTCTTAAAATCATTACTGGCAGCACATCTGTGTACATTGGGCAGTATGCTGCCAATAATGATGATTTTTAACCCCTTTACCCCCAAGGATGGTTTGCACGTTCATGACCGGGCTAATTTTTACAATTCTGACCACTGTCTCTTTATGAGGTAATAACTCTGAAATGCTTCCATGGATCCCACTGATTCTGACAATGTTTTCTTGTGACATATTGTACATCATGGTAGTGGTAAAATTTAATTCAAATAACTTGCGTTTATTTATGAAAAAACGGAAATTTGGCAAAAATTTTGAAAATTTTGCAATTTTCCAACTTTTAATTTTCATGCCCTTAAATCACATAGATATGACACACAAAAAACTTAATAAATAACATTTCACATATGATTACTTTACATCAACCCAATTTTGGAACCAAATTTTTTTTTGTTAGGAAGTTATAAGGGTTAAAAGTTGACCAGCGATTTCTCATTTTTGCAACACCATTTTATTTTTATGGACCACATCACATTTGAAGTCACTTTGAAGGGTCTACATGATAGAAAATACCCAAAAGTGACACCATTCTAAAAACTGCACCTCTCAAGGTGCTCAAAGCCACATTCAAGAAGTTTATTAGCCCTTCAAGTGCTTCACAGGAACTTTTTGAATGTTTAAAAAAAAATTAACATTTAACTTTTTTTCACAAAAAATTATTTCAGGTCCAATTTTTTTTATTTTACCAAGGGTAACAGGAGAAATTGGACTGCAAAAGTTATTGTTCAATTTCTCCTGAGTATGCGGATACCTGATATGTGGGGGGGAACCACTGTTTGGCACATGGCAGAGCTCAGAAGGGAAGGAGCGCCGTTTGACTTTTTCAATGCAAAATTGGCTGGCATTCAGATCGGACGCCATGTCGCGTTTGGAAAGCCCCTGATGTGCCAAAACAGTGAAAACCCCCACAAATGACACCAATTTGGAAACTAGAGCCCCGAGGAACTTATCTAGATATGAGGTGAGAACTTTGAACCTCCCAGGGCTTCAAAGAAGTTTATAACGTACAGTCATAAAATTAAAAAATCACATTTTTTCCACAAAAATGACCTTTTCACCCCCAATTTTTATTTTCCCAAGCGTAACAGGACCCTAAAAGGTATTGTGCAATTTGTCCTGAGTATACTGATACCCCACATGTGGGGGTAAGCCACTATTTGGGCGCATGGCAGAGCTCGGAAGGGAAGCAGCGCCATTTGACTTTTTTGGCTGGAATTGGGATTGGACGCCATGCCGCATTTGGAATGCCCCTGATGTGCATAAACAGGGGCTTGGAAGGGAAGTAGTGACATTTTGGAATGCAGACTTTGATGGAATGGTCTGCGGGTGTCATGTTGCCTTTGGAGAGCCCCTGATGTACCTAAAACAGTGGAAGCCCCCACAAGTGACCCCATTTTGGAAACTAGACCCCCTAAGGAACTTATCTTGTTGTGTGGTGAGCACTTTGAACCCCCCAGTGCTCCACAGAAGTTTATAACACCCGGGAGGGAAAATAAAAAAAAATCATATTTTTTCCACAAACATGATCTTTTAGTCCCCATTTTTTTTTATTTTCCCAAGGGTAACAGGAGAAATTGGACCCTAAAAGTTGTTGTCCAATTTGTCCTGAGTACGCTGATACCCCATATGTGGGAGAAAACTACTGTATGGGGACACTTCGGGGCTCGGGAGGGAAGTAGTGACGTTTTGGAATGCAGACTTTGATGGAATGGTCTGCGGGCGTCATGTCGCGTTTGGAGAGCCTCTGATGTGTCTAAACCGTTGAAAGCCCCCACAAGTGACCCAATTTTGGAAACTAGACCCCCTAAGGAACTTATCTAGATGTGTGGTGAGCAATTTGAACCCCCAAGTGCTTCACAGACGTTTATAACGCCCGGGCTTGGAAATAAAAAAATCATTTTTTTTTTCCACAAAAAAGATATTTTTGCCCCCAATTTTTTAATTTCCTAAGGGTAACAGGAGAAATTGGACCTCAAAAGTTGTTTTGCAATTTGTCCTGAGTAAGCTGATATCCCATATGTGGGGGTAAAACACTGTTTGGGCGCATGGCAGAGCTTGGAAGGGAAGGAGCACCATTTGACTTTTTCAACACAGAATTGGCTGGAATTGAGATCAGGCGCCACGTTGCGCTTGGAGAGGACCTGATGTGCCCAAACAGTGGAAACCCCCCAATTTTAACTACAACCCTAACCCCAACACACCCTTAAACCTAATCTCAACCCTAACCCTAGCCCTAGCCCTAACCCTAATCCTAACCCTAGCCCTATCCCTAGCCCTAACCCTATCCTAACCCAAGCCCTATCCCTAACCCTAAAGGGAAAATGGAAATAAGAACATTTTTTTAATTTTATTATTTTTCCCCAACTAAGGGGGTGATAAAAGGGGGTTTGATTTCCTATTTATGGTGGGTTTTTATATTTGGCAGCTGTCGCGTGCTAAAAGACGCTTTTTATTGTAAAAATAGTTTTTGCATCACCACATTTTGAGAGCTACAGTTGTGGCCAAATGTATTGACACCCCTGCAATTCTGTCAGATAATACTCAGTTTCTTCCTGAAAATGATTGCAAACACAAATTCTTTGGTATTATTATCTTCATTTAATTTGTCTTAAATGAGAAAACACAAAAGAATTGTCCTAAAGCCAAATTGGATATCATTCCACACCAAACATAAAAAAGAGGGTGGACAAAAGTATTGGCACTGTTTGAAAAATCATGTGATGCTTCTCTAATTTGTGTAATTAACAGCACCTGTAACTTACCTGTGGCACCTAACAGGTGTTGGCAATAACTAAATCACACTTGCAGCCAGTTGACATGGATTAAAGTTGACTCAACCTCTGTCCTGTGTCCTTGTGTGTACCACATTGAGCATGGAGAAAAGAAAGAAGACCAAAGAACTGTCTGAGGACTTGAGAAACCAAATTGTGAGGAAGCATGAGCAATCTCAAGGCTACAAGTCCATCTCCAAAGACCTGAATGTTCCTGTGTCTACCGATCGCAGTGTCATCAAGAAGTTTAAAGCCCATGGCACTGTGGCTAACCTCCCTAGATGTGGACGGAAAAGAAAAATTGACAAGAGATTTCAACGCAAGATTGTGTGGATGTTGGATAAAGAACCTCGACTAACATCTAAACAAGTTCAAGCTGCCCTGCAGTCCTAGGGTACAACAGTGTCAACCTGTACTATCCGTCGGCGTCTGCATGAAAAGGGACTGTATGGTAGGAGACCCAGGAAGACCCCATTTCTT
This sequence comes from Dendrobates tinctorius, assembly GCF_039654945.1. Taxonomy (NCBI): domain Eukaryota; kingdom Metazoa; phylum Chordata; class Amphibia; order Anura; family Dendrobatidae; genus Dendrobates; species Dendrobates tinctorius. Next base: position 41,344,243 of record NW_027361714.1, read on the forward strand.
ACCCCGAGACATAGAAAAGCCAGGCTGGAGTTTGCCAAAACTTACCTGAAAAAGCCTAAAACGTTTTGGAGGAATGTTCTCTGGTCAGATAAGACAAAAGTTGAGCTTTTTGGGCAAAGGCATCATCATAGAGTTAACAGGAGAAAAAAAGAGGCATTCAAAGAAAAGAACACGGTCCCTACAGTCAAACATGGCGAAGGTTCCCTGATGTTTTGGGGTTGCTTTGCTGCCTTTGGCACTGGACTGCTTGACCGTGTGCATGGCATTATGAAGTCTGAAGACTACCAACAAATTTTGCAGCATAATGTAGGGCCCATTGTGAGAAAGCTGGGTCTCCCTCAGAGGTCATGGGTCTTCCAGCAGGACAATGACCCAAAACACACTTCAAAAAGCACTAGAAAATGGTTTGAGAGAAAGCACTGGAGACGTCTAAGGTGGCCAGCAATGAGTCCAGACCTGAATCCCATAGAACACCTGTGGAGAGATCTAAAAATGGCAGTTTGGAGAAGGCACCCTTCAAATATCAGGGACCTGGAGCAGTTTGCCAAAGAAGAATGTTCTAAAATTCCAGCAGAGCATTGTAAGAAACTCATTGATGGTTACCGGAAGCGGTTGGTCGCAGTTATTTTGGCTAAATGTTGTGCAACCAAGCATTAGGCTGAGGGTGCCGATAATTTTGTCTGGCCCATTTTTGGAGTTTTGTGTGAAATGATCAATGTTTTGCATTTTGCTTCATTCTCTTTTGTGTTTTTTCATTTAAGACAAATTAAATAAAGATAATAATACCAAAGAATTTGTGTTTGCAATCATTTTCAGGAAGAAACTGAGTATTATCTGACAGAATTGCAGGGGTGTCAATACTTTTGGCCACAACTGTAGTTTCATTCTGTTTTATAAAGTGAACCAACATTTGGGGTTTCTTTATTATTTAGCTAGACCCAAATGTATGAAAATGTAAACATATATGTATGTAAGCATACTGTATATGTATGCAAACATATATCCATGCTTTCTGCTCTATCTATCAGTAAGGCAAGACTTACATCTTCGTTCGAGAGTTCATTAGGAGCCTTCCTAGCAGATGCAGACAAAAAAACACAAAAGATAAAGTAAAATGCTGAGCTGTTTGTTTTGGAAAAAAATAAGGGACATTATGACAGAAACCTACGCACCCCAGTTTACTCAATATGGTCTGTTGCTAACTGTTGGTGTTACATCTGACTTTGCCATAATTTTAACTCTTCAGATACCAGCCTTACAGCGCTGGAGTCCTGGGTTCGAATCCCACCAAGGACAACATCTGCAAGGAGTTTGTATGTTCTCCTTGTGTTTGCGTGGGTTTCCTCCGGGTTCTCCAGTTTCCTCCCACATTCCAAAGACATATCGATAGGGAATTTAGATTGTGAGCCCCATTGGGGACAGCGATGAAAATGTGTGCAAACTGTAAAGCGCTGCGGAATATGTTAATGCTATATAAAAATAAAGATTATTATTATCCCTATAATGTAATATAAAAACTGAAAACCTGCACCTTTAAAGTTATAAAGACATACGTCTGTGATACATTTGGCACAAGGCTGCACAATAGAAGGTTATGCGAACATTATGCTATAGGACTATATATTTTTTTAATATACAGATGTATATATGGATATAACTCAAAAACATAGAGCTGTAGTAGGATAAATAGGATACATGAGCTACATTACAAATGTATTCAAACCCTAATATTTATCCCTTTTACCAAATATGTACAGGTGCTTCTCACAAAATTAGAATATCATCAAAAAGTTAATTAATTTCAGTTCTTCAATACAAAAAGTGAATCTCATACAATATATTTCATACAGTCATTATAAACAGAGTGATCTATTTCAAGTGTTTGTTTCTGTTATTGTTGATAATTATGGCCTACAGCCAATGAAAACCCAAAAGCCATTATCTCAGTAAATTAGAATACTTTATAACGCCAGCTTGAAAAAATTATTTTAAAATCCGAAATGTTGGCCTACTGAAATGTATGCTCAGTAAATGCACTCAATACTTGGTCGGGGCTCCTTTTGCATCAATAATTGCATCTATGCGGCATGGCGTTGAGGCGATCAGCCAGTGGCACTGCTGAGGCGTTATGGAAGCCCAGGTTGCTTTGATTGCAGCCCTCGGCTCAACTGCATTGTTGGGTCTGGTGTCTCTCATCTTTCTCTTGACAATACCACATAGATTCTCTATGGGGTTAAGGTCAGGCGAGTTTGCTGGCCAATCAAGCACAATAATACTGTTGTTGTTAAACCAGGTATTGGTACTTTTAGCAATGTGGACAGGTACCATGTCCTTCTGGAGAATGAAATTTCCATCTCCAAAAAGCTTGTCAGCAGATGGAAGCATGAAGTGCTCTAAAATTTCCTGGTAGATGGCTGTGCTCACTGTGGTCTTGATAAAACACAGTGGACCTACACCAGCAGATGACATTGCTCCCCAAACCATCACAGATTGTGGAAACTTCACACTAGACGTCAAGCAGCTTGGGTTGTGTGCCTCTCCACTCTTCCTCCAGACTCTGGGACCTTGATTTCCAAGGGCTAGTGTGAAGTATCCACAATCAATGATGGTTTCGGGAGCCATGTCATCTGCTGGTGTAGGTCCACTGTGTTGTATCAAGACCAAAGTCAGCGCAGCCGTCTACCAGGAGATTTTAGCTTTGAAAATAAATTTTGTAGTAAACTTGATTAAAAAATGGGAAAATATATATATCCATTTGTACATTGAGTTTATGGAATAAGAACAAATAGTTTACAGAGAGTACAAATCATGACAGGAGTTGCCCCTGTGTCAATTCTAAACTGCCATTGTTTCACAGGTAGGCAATTTTGGTTTACACATTAATTGATAAGCTTAAATAACTAAAAATAATAAAAGGTCTTTAAAACTAGTAGTAGTTTTCTATCTACTAGCTAACACGGTACAAAGATATATATCTTTCCTGAATTAAAACCCCAATATATTTGAGAGAAAATAAGACAAGAAAAATGGTATTACATACAATTTCCCAAAGTTTAATGAAACTGAAAAGGTAGAAAATATATTTTTAAGTCTATATATACATTCAGTCAACTAGATAGCATCATACAGATCATCCCCCCTAGTTGTATGCTGGGTATAAGCAGTGGCACTGTAAACATTAGACTGCCTTTTGTGCTCATTTCATGGAAGGTAATAGGAATATCCTCCAGAATACCACTTCTGCTTTCTGGAGCAGAAATTAATATACACAAGGACCAATGAAGCAGCAGAGTCAGAAAAGAAATCTGACTAAAGTGTCACCCATTAGCTATATATATATATATATATATATATATATATATATATATATCCAATAAAATGGAAGCAGCACACCGTTATTGGATCAAATCACGTGTGATTTAATTGCCTATGTGGCGACGTTTCGGTTCATAAATGTGGACCTTTCTCAAGTGTTTCTGGAACAAAACATCACCATATGGGCAATTAAATCGCACGTGATCTGATCCAATAACAGTGTGCTGTTCCATTTTATCGATATATTTAATAGGTTTGGCATGTACCTGGGAAGCTTTTGCACCCCAAAAATATTTTTTTGTGCTGCTCTTTGTTCCTATATACATAATATATATATATATATATATATATATATATATATATATATATATATAAACTAATTTACTTATTCATCCATGCAGCATCACAACCTAACTTGTGCATATAACTCCTGCAAGCATATTTGGAGAACAGACTAACAAATATTACAATAAAAATAATATTAGAAGTGTTATGATTATTATAAAGAGAAAAAAGAAAAAGCAGAAGAATAATAAGAACAGCCATTAATTACAGTGTTCCTACTCCCTTTTTAACTAGAAATAAAATTATGCATATTGCCTATTTCACATGTAAATGCATATTTCTAGTGGTGTCAGCTATGAAACAAAATATAAATTTATTTTTGCAGATATTAAATAGATATTCATATGGTATAAGTGTATTTTACGTGATTTAATAATTTTTTTTACTCTCAAAAAGTCTCAGAACTGGATTCGATTTCACTAATCCTGTTTTCATCCTTTGAATGTTGCCAATGTATTCTCAGGAAGGAAGCAAACAATATATTTACTCATTATTATCTCACTATGTAGTTATATATTGCTATATGCACACCTTTGATGCCTTTCTATCTATATTTGTGTCTGTCTCATATGCATCGATCCAGCTTGTGGCTAGGAGTCTGTGTCCTAGGTGGATGTGTTTATCCTGCACATCTGGCAGAGGATAGCTATGTGGCTATATACATATATACCTCAGTGGACACAGAAGAGGATGTGCCTAGCACATTACAGTCTAGAGACACAGCTGATGACAAGCTGCAGCCCTCAGTGTTACTTACTGCTCCCTACCAGTAGGACTTAATCTGAATATTCACTTCTATCACATCTATTCTTCCAACTTTCTAAAACAATTTTTTGCTTCCTTTTTCTTACTGCTTCTTTATAGTAGAAGACAAATCTTACCTGTAGCAGCCGCATGAACACCTATCTATAATGGGACACAAGGAAATAATAGGGGTCGGATTCTGCCTCTTCCATTGCTGTATATCTTATAGCCTGATAACGTGCTGGCAATAAATGGCTATCCTGGTGCTAAAAAGTAAAATGGCCAAATAAATAAAAGAATAATACAATGAATGCGCTTGTTTTGAAATCACTGAAAATATAACAGATATTGATAGTATTGAGGCTCTTTTATGATTCTTTTGCAGACATTTAATCATGGCCTTCTCAGTGTTCATTGAACATGAGTATACAGATCCCAAACCATAGATCTCATCAATAGTAATATTCATAGGCAATATTAATATTTGTTTTTTATAAACTCCCCCTTGTATCCCAGAATCAGCTCTCCTTTTCTATGCAGGATCCTCCACAGAGCTTGTTATTCTTGCACTAGTCACCTAGTAATGGGGTTACATGGCCTTTGACCCCAGTCATCTAGGAGACATCGGAGGAAATGACAATACAGTTCAGCAGATTACAACTTGTGTAGATAACACAGGACGTTTTTATACAATCTCCCTATTGCTTCCATTAAACATTTTTTTCTCTGTATCAAAGAAAGTGATTTTACTAGTTAATAGCTTTACAAAAGCTTTTTAGTTTAATCCAACGGTTCGTTTTATATTCTTGAATGATTTAAATGCAAATGATGCAAATATTTGATGATTTATTATTTAAATATCATATAGTTTAATATGTGAAAAAGGCATAAATGCTGAAATTCCATACGCCTTGCCAGATAGTGATGAGCAGTGGGAGGAATCCGTGGGCTGGCAGGAGACGAAGAGTAGACCATGTCCTCCTCCTCCCTGGTATCATTAGGCCCGGCCTCTCCCCGCCCTCCATCCCATAAATAAATGACTACTGTCCACACGAAATTCCACTGCTCTCCTCCTAAGACAAACACTGGAACAGGCGTGTCCCCTGCAGGCTGCTCATTAAACACATCCCCAATTATTCTCGGGCATCCATTCTCACCTGGACTATAGGAGGAAGCAGGGACAGCAATGTCTACGGGCTCTCTGAGTGATGGAGACGACTTCCAGGAGGTGGAAATGTTGGACTGCGATGCCATGAAACTGGATTCTAGCAAGGATTTTGGAATCTCAAATGACAGCAATGAGGAAAGTTCCGCTTGTGACAATGGGTCTCCTAAGAAAGGCAGAGGAACTACAGGGAAGAGGAGGAAAACCCCACGCAAGAAAAGTCCTCTGACTGGGGTCAATCATGAAGGAAAGCAGGTCCAGAGGAATGCGGCTAATGCCAGGGAGAGGGCCAGGATGAGGGTGCTCAGCAAAGCTTTCTCCAGGCTCAAGACTACCTTACCTTGGGTACCACCAGATACTAAACTTTCCAAACTAGATACCCTGAGGCTGGCATCAAGTTATATAGCTCATCTAAGACAGATCTTAGCCAATGACAAGTATGAGAATGGTTACATCCATCCTGTTAACCTGGTAAGTACAGCAATGCCATCAAGCTTTTCCCATACTTGTCAGTTCTATCTATGTATCTATCTATCTATCTATCTATTTTCTATCTATCTATCTATTTCCTATTATCTATAGATTTATCTATTTCCTATCTATCTATAGATCTATTTATCTATCTATCTATTTCCTACCTATCCTTAGATCTATCTCTATGTCCTATCTATTTCCTATCTATCTATAGATCTATTTATCGATCTATTTCCTATCTATCTATCTATCTATCTATCTATCTATCATCTATCGAGCTATCTATGTCCTATCTAGTTCCTATCTATTATCTATCTGTCTATGTATAGATCTATCTATCTATTTTCTATCTAATTCCTATTATCTATAGATTTATCTATTTCCTATCTATCTATAGATCAATCTACCTATCTATCTATCTATCCCATATCTATCTAAATATTTTCCATTATCTATAGATTTATCTATTTCCTATCTATCTATCTATCTATCTATCTATCTATCTATCTATCTGTCACTCTATCTAGTATATATTTTATTTTGACTGTCTTTTATTCTATCTAACTAAAGTAAGAGACAGATTTTGAGATGAAAGTTTTGTATTATTAAGCATTAGCATAGTGGAACATTCAGCTTGCCCTTCTAGAAATGTGACGTTACCACCTACTGCTAGAAGTAACTTCACCCTACCCATATTCCACTCTTATCTCCCCTAGCTGTAAATAATGAAACGGTGGGGATTTTCTTGAAGGCAGGAATGTTTTTATCTGCACTTCCAGCACTCTTTTTACATTAAGGAAAAAAAATAAAATAAGAGGAGAAGACGATGTTTATGAATTAGATATCGGTGTTAAATGCTGGAATGAAAACTGCTGGAAATAATGAAATAACGGAGAAACTGTAAAACTAACCTCAGTTATGATTATTGGATTGCAAATTATAATAGTAATAATAATTACAATTGTTATCCTCATCATGACAATTATTACCAGTAATTGTACATTATTATTATTAGTAGTAATGATTTATTATTACTATTATTATTATTATTATTATTATTATTATTACTACTACTTGAGTTGCTGATGTGGATGGTGTATTAGTAATCGTACATAACTGCTGTTATTATGATTAGTAATAGTAGCATTCAAAGTATGAATTATTGTAATTATTATTATTTTCATCATCATCGACACTACTACTAATATTGTTGCTGCAGTTGCTATATTAGTAATATGTATGTATTTGTTTATGATTCTAAAATTCAGCAAAAAAGAATAAGTATATAATGAAGCAAAAAAAAAAGAAGAGCTAATGATATACACTTAAGTGGAAACAACTTTAAACAAAAATTCAGACTTCCTGATTGAGTTTATTCTCACCCCAACCTACAAAGCATGGAGGCACCATGGGTTTTAAAGATAAACTCTGCACTGGGGAAAAAGGATGATGTGCTGTTTGTACTGATTGTTTCGGTATTCTCTTTTTTTGACAGACTTGGCCCTTTATGGTAGCTGGAAAGCCTGAAAGTGACCTTAAGGAGGTTGTGGCTACAAGTCGCCTGTGTGGCACTACGGCATCATGACCCAACTGATGGGCCTTGTGGATGGATGGATGGACAAGCTGCAGAAAGGGACATCTCAGTTTTATGGAAACAAGAGGAGACCAAATGTACATAATCCTTTATATTTAACGTGTACATTTCATGTTGCCCGAGTCTTGCTGGTCCAAGAGCTCTCAGAACATTGTGCATCATTTTGTACATTATGTTTATATATGATAAACCTTTAGAATGGGCTTTGGAAGTCCTGTATGGGGTTTACTTCATTTTCAGATATATAGATTTATATTACAAATTGATATATATTTTTGTTTTTTTCAAAAAAAATTAGATATTTCTTTGAATAAAATCTTCTTTACATAAGGATTGCACGTTGCATTGATTGCAAAGATAGACAGACAGATAGATATGGGATAGACAGATCGATAGATAGATAGATAGATAGATAGATAGATAAGATAGATATGGGATAGATAGATAGATATAGATAATTAAAGAGATAGATAGATATGGGATAGATAGATCGATACATAGATAGATAGATAGATATAGATAATTAAAAAGATAGATAGATAGATATGGGATAGATAATTAAAAAGATAGATAGATAGATAGATAATGAAAGAGATATATAGATAGATAAATAATTAAAAAGATAGATGGATTAGTTTTGTTTTATTTTTTCGATTTATAAACATGAAGTAAGAGATAGACAAACCAGACACCAAAAAAATAAAAATAAAAAAAAGATTCTGACTACACAAGGAAGACAATACAAATCTTTCTAAATAATAGTAGGATATGCTCTGCAGACATCTTTATCTATGTTTAAAAGGATTATCATGGTAACATTACAAGAAAACTGACAGTAATAATCCAAATGACCATAGTGATTGTGCTAAATCTGGGGAAAAGATCTGGCAATGAAATAATAATTTATTTCCTATTTACCTCACAAATATCTAGTTACTAAATTGTGCTCTCACTTCGCACTATCATTATTAATGACTAAACCTGGAAATAGTTGGTAAAAACACCTTGATAGCAATAATAACAACTACATATTGAAGCTTCTATTAGTGCTAAGCATCTACTGACACGATTTTATTGTCTTATAAATGTTTATTATATGAAGGGTATTTAAAGAACCAGTAATAATTTTATAGTAATGATAAATGAGTCTAATAATAATAATAATAACAGCTGCCTCTAAGTTACAAATGAACTAGAACCTTTTGCTTCAGCGTGCTAATAATCGTGTTATTATCACTAGTGGTGTACTGATGATTCCTCTCACCCCCACTTTATTGTCTTTGGAGGCATGACGTCCATCGATCAGTGTGTTTTGTGCCGACGATCCTGTGAGTGGTCATCATGTAGCTGGCAGGACGTGTCTGCCATCCTTCCTCCCCTGGCTGTGCCGCCTTGTGTATTGGGGTCTGCTGAGGCCACCTACAGCTCTGCCCTGGCTTATCTCTCGCTATTTATTATTAGAAGGGGGTCGCTGGGTCCTGCATACTATCTGCCTAATCCGCGGATGGCTGCACAGATACAGATCTGCTGTCACTGACCAGACCCCGAACAGCTAGCCACGAGGCAGTGAGGAGAGGGTTAACTGCTGGTCATTCTGCGGGGGGCGGCTTCTGACAGAGATCATGGAGATTTCACAGCACATTATTATTAATAACAGTAATAATATCAGTGTTCCCCGCTGGTTGTAAGTCACTGCCCGTACGCCCCGGGACTCACAGTGCGGCAGCAGCACGTTCCGCGTCTTCTTTTATATTGGTGGCAGAGAGGGGCGGAGCCTCCCATAACAACCAATTATATGCCTGCTTTCATTATCGGCAGACTCTTGTTGCTTTGGGTAACCCCACCGACTAGAAGTGAGGGGAAGCCTTTACCTCAGGGATGCCATACTGTGTCATACATGTACAACACTTAGGATAGACTATTGCTAGTGCTTAGCTATAATAAAAAATACAAACAGTAAAATTTCATTTTTAAAATTAATATCCACCAAATTCACTAAGGCCACGTGCACACTCAGTATTTGGTCAGTTTTTTACCTCAGTATATGTAAGCCAAAACCAGGAGAGGAACAATCAGAGGAAAAGTATAATAGAAACCCGTCAACACTTCTGGATTTATCACCCACTCCTGGTTTTAGCTAACAGATACTGAGGCAAAAAACTGACCAAATACTGAGGTAAAATTCTGACCAAATACCGAGGTAAAATACTGACCAAATACTGAGGTAAAATACTGACCAAATACTGAGGTAAAATTCTGACCAAATACTGAGGTAAAAAACTGACCAAATACTGAGGTAAAATACTGACCAAATACTGAGGTAAAATACTGACCAAATACTGAGGTAAAATACTGACCGAATACTGAGGTAAAATACTGACCAAATACTGAGAGTGTGAATGTGGCCTAATCCTACTTTTAATCTGCATCATCCATAATAGTTTTTTTTTTTTAAACAAAGCTGCATTAATGGCACATGATAAAACTCTCTGTGATGCTCCACACTAAATGCATTCTTTATAAAAATGCCACATGTTAATAAATATGGTGGACATGTCTTAGGCCAAATTCCCACCATGAGTATTCGGTGCATTTTTCATGCTGCTCATTTTCACCAATAAGCTATAATAAGTTACCTGTGCTTTTATCGTGATGTTTCAGCTGCGGTTTCTGCCTTCTTTTGATATGTCATGTTTTAAATAATGCTGCAGTGTTTTCCTTACGTCCTGTTACGTAGCTTTTAAAAAACGTCATTCATTGAGGCATATGTGGATTACATGCGCATTTAGTGCAGAAACACATTACAAACTCATATTATTATGCTTTGCTTACATAGCTCCATTATATTCACATTACCATCGCTGTCCCCATTGGGGATCACAACCTAAATTCCCCATCAGTATGTCTTTGGGAGGAAACCCACACAAACACAGAGTGAACATACAAACACTTTGCAGATGTTGTCCTTGGTGGGATTTGAACACATGGACACGTGGCGCTGCGAAGCACCAGTGTTAACCACCGAGCCACCATGCTGCCCACAATGGATTTTTTACCTGTGTATTGTCCTTACTTCATTTAATTCTGCAGTGAAAATCAGCAAATAAAACACATATTTACCACAAGTTAACCCGATATGCTACGGATTTCTAAAACAGAGGTCATTTTACACTGTTCAAAAAAATGTGCAGTGGGTTTAAGATTTCTATAAATCCCATTCACTTTTCTGGAACTGTAAGACACTGAGGTTTTCCCTGCGTAAAAATACATCAAATACAAATTGTGGGAACGTAGCCGTAAGCTAGGCGCGGACAATGTATTCTTAAGGCAGGTTCTGCTTAGAACCCGCCTGAAAAAGCACTAAAAAAACCCTTCAAAAGAAATCTACATACGCACAGCAATGTGAAAACAACGTTCTGTGCATATGTTCTTTCCTTTGCAACTTCCGCTTCAGACTTCAAAAGTCTTTCTCTACTTAAAAAGTTTAAACTACCAAAAAAAATGACGACAGAGATAGCGAATCAGGAAAAATACCGCCATCCTGAAGCCTCTTCTCCTTGGAAAATCTGGCATGTATGCCAGCGTCTAAAAGACACCGAATGCACATGAACTTAGGGTAGGTTCATACAAGTGTATTTTCAGGTGAAATGCCCATTCAAGTCTATTGGTGAGCAATAAAAAATGGATTCCACCGGAGACACTAAATAGTATACAATTTTTACAGATACAAAAGAAATATATTTGGAATTGAGAGTCCTCAGTGGATGATACCTTTTAATGGCTAACTGAAAAGATGGTAACAAATTGCAAGCTTTCGAGACTACTCAGGTCTCTTCCTCAGGCATATAGACTAATACAAAATCTGAAGAATCACATATTTATATACAGCAGAACTGTCATAATGGGAGAGTGATAAACAGCTGTGTCCATAAGTATTGGAACAGTTCGTAGATAAGGAGTGAAAGTTTTATTGTCCTCTGATTGGGGTCTGGGTCTGTGTTGTGATGTCCCCACAAGATCTGAAAAGCAAATTCCTTAATTGATGTAAAAATACATAAATCCATGTGACGCATTCATTCCTGCACTGAGTGTGTCAAAGGTTGTCATAAGTTTATACTCCCAGACTCTCCTGTCTCTCTGAGATTTGAAGTTAGGGGAGAGACAGACTGCCGTATTTCTGGTGTGAGAATTGCATTGTAAAACTAGTACTGGCTGTCATCTCTCCTGACCTGAGCTTGACAGCTGCATAGTAATCCATCATGTTGTCTTGCTCAGGTCAGGAGAGGTGCAGTGCGATGTGATTCTCGCACAAGTTATCCGGCCGTCTGACTCAGCCCTTACCTTTCATTACAAGTAATTTCAGGTCCATGCTGCTGTGATCAGGCATACAGAAATGTTTGGCCACAGGTAGATCCATTCTTTTTTCTCTTATTGTGTGGTGGTGAGAATTCATCCTTGTAGCTTTTGCCCAGTCTCCCCCACATACAGATTTGGTACATATAATTAAGTACACCACACTAGATGTGATTCAGCTGAAAGTACCTGGGATCTTGTAGTCCTGATGTGAATTGGGGATGTTTATCTTGTCCGTAGTCATAAATGGACAGGTTTTCCATTTTTTTCTGGTTGCAAGGAAAGGTTCCTCCAGCTGTTGGAGAGGACAGGGAGCTTCTGATAATGATGCTTCTTAGATTTGGGGGCTGCCTAAAGCACAGTAGTGGGGGGTCTGGAAAATGGATTGTAATCAGGCATCTTTTTGTAGTAAAGGTTGTAATTTCCATGCAGCTCCCCTTAGCACCTTCAGATTTGGATTGTAGGTGACTACTAGAGGTAACCGGTTATTTTCTTTAGCTTTGTAATCACTCTCCCATAATGACAGTGTAATGCCGGTGTGTTTGTACCTTGTTTCCCCTGCATTACTCTGCATGTCTGTGCTCTTACCCTTTGCTTCTTTCCCTCTAATCAGCTGGGATACTGTTGTCTGTTACCTGTATGGATGCTGCTCAGTTCCCTGCTTTGCAGCATAGCCGTGCATGTGTTGTAGATTCTTTGCTCCGCTGCATAACCATTCACGTGTGCGGTCCCTGGCTGCTGCTGTGGAAGCTATCCGCAGGTTGCGAGGTCCTCTGCAGCTGGTTCATGACTTTCCACATGTGTCCAGGCTTTCAGCCGCTGCCAGGTGCCTTAAGCCTCAGTTCTTGTGCTGGCTATACTGTACTGGTTTCTGTCTGTGCTTAGGCTGCGTGTGGCCACACCTTCCCTGCTTTTATTAAGGGTAATGTGTACGCTTCAATTGCTGCCCCCAGCCTATTGCTGAAGGGCAGCTCCTATTTAAAGTTCCTCTTCTTTGTTTGGTGTTGCCAGAGTTTCTCATTAGGTTCCTGAACCTAGCCATGCGTATTTGGTCATCCATGCTGCTCCTGGTCTGCCTTGTCTTCAGCTCCTGTTCTGCCTGATACCAGTTCTGGGAAAGCTGATGTCTTTGTCCCTGGACATGTCCTGTCTCTGTGTTGACACCAAAGCCTTTGCCCTGATTCCTGTTGTGTGATGTTCCTGAAGTCCTTCTGTGTCTAAAACCAAGTACCCAGTGAATTTCCTATAACCTGTGTCCTGTGAATAAACCTGTGTTCGTCTTTTGAAGATGGAGTCCGGTGTTTCTGCTGAGTGTCTACTACGCTGTGCTCAGCTTGTTATGCGGTGCTAGCTCCATCCAGATCTGGTCCAATCCTGTGGTGCTGGCACCACACCACTTGAGCTTCTTTCTAGGTCGTGTCCGGAGTCTGGATACCGGTGTCTGGTGCCTGGAGCCTGACAACCTCTGCTTGGTGCCTGGATGTCATGTCCGATATCCAGAGTCTGACCGCTGCCTTGTGCCTGGAGCCTGACAACCATTGCCTTGTGCCTGGAGCCTGATAACCACTGACTTGTGCCCGGAGCCTGACAACTGCTGACTTGTGCCCGGAGCCTGACTACCGCTGCTCGGAGCCTGATGACTGCTGCCTGGTGCCCGGAGCCTGATGACCGCTGCTTGGTGCCCAGAGCCTAAAGACCGCTGCCTGGTGCCCGGAGCCTGATGACCGCTGCCTTGTGCCCTTATCCTGACGACTGCTGCCTGGTGCCCGAAGCTCATGCCCGATGTCCGAAGCCTGACGACCGCTGCCCAATATTCTGCCAATGTTTCTGATGTCTTGCCTGTGTCCTGACATTCCCTGCCTGGATCCAAGTCTGTAGTCTGGAGTCCAGATGTCCTGCCTTTGTCCTAGATGTCCAGCCTGTGTCCAGATGTCCAGTCTGTGGTTCTGGTGGTCCAGCCTGTGTTCCAGAGTCAGTCCCACTTGTGTTCCTGAATGGGCTTCTCTTTTGTGTTCCTGGGGAGTCTCCAGTCTTGTTTCCTGGTGACGGCTGTGCCTGTGTGTCCTGGATCTGACCAGCCTATGTCCTGAGCTGCCATGCTGATGTTCCTGGACCTGTGCTGGCCGTATCTTGCCTGTGTCCCGATGTCCTGCCGGTTCCATGGGGTCCACCCTGTGATGACGTCCATCAGGGGTCGGTGTCTGATGTTCTCCTTCTGTGCCTACGTTACACCTGGGGCCTGAGAAAGAGGTTCTCCTGGTATACCCATGCCAGATGACCCTGGACTGCATCAACCAGTGTTGACCTCCTGCCATCGTCTGCTAACCAGTGATGTGTGCCCTTCCTTGATGTTCGGAATCGGGAGCATGGCATTATTTTGTCTTGGGTTCTTTATGTGACTTTGTCTTAGTAAACTTTATGTTCTTTATACCTGAAGTTGTGCGGTGTCATGTAGTCCTGCATGTCGCCACCTTGCCCACATTCTCAGCTGCCACAGACCCTGGTCACTGCCCTTCCCTAGTCTGGGTAGGCCCGGGTCCCCCACTGTGGTCTAGTGGGTCCACATTCCATTACCATCTGGGACGCATGCCCCATGTCGCCATGGCCTGGCGGTGTGGGAGTGTAAGCTAAGGTAACCAAGTTATGCCACATCATGTCCATCCTCCCAGGCGTAACAGAGTTTTGTGCTGTGTTGTGTATAAATATGTCATTCTTCATTCTTGCCGTATGAAAAATTGGTCTGATTTTCTCAGCCGAGAATCGTAGGAGTGTTCTCAGTATAGTGATCTGTATGTAATCTGTTTGCAATGCGATGATGCAATTTCCCTCGCATCTAGTATCCGTATGCAATCCGTATGCAATGCGATTTTAACATGAGCTTTTACACACACAGCAGTTCTCTGTCATTGATATACATCGTTTTAAAATGAAATATTCTTCAAAACATATATATATATATATATATATATATCTAATATATAAAGCTGAATGTGTGTGTTTGTATGTATGTATGCATATGTGTATGTCCGGGATAGGCATCTGCACCGTCGCAGCTACAGTCACAAAATTTTGCACAGTCACACGTCTGGACCCCGAGAGCGTCATAGGCTATGTTGTGAGGCAAAATTTTAACCCTGCGCATTCCAATTCACCAAACAATTTGACCTATTATTCTTATCATTTCTATGGTGTTATCGTCCTTCTGTAAAGCTGGAAATAACACAATTTATTACCGTGCCAACACAGACCACACTCTGACAGCCTGCAGGGGGAGCCCAGTATCACACAGGATAGGATTAGATACACGGCTCAGCAGTCAGTATCACACAGGATAGGATTAGATACACGGCTGAGCAGTCAGTAACACACATGATAGGATTAGATACACGGCTCAGCAGTCAGTATCACACAGGATAGGGTTGGATACACGGTCCAGCAGTCAGTATCGCACAGGATAGGATTAGATACACGGCTAAGCAGTCAGTATCACACAGGATAGGGTTAGATACATGGCTCAGCAGACGGTATCACACAGGATAGGATTAGATACACGGCTAAGCAGTCAGTATCACACAGGATAGGGTTAGATACATGGCTCAGCAGACGGTATCACACAGGATAGGATTAGATACACAGCTCAGCAGTCTGTATCATACAGGATTGGATTAGATACACAACTGAGCAGTCAGTAACACACAGGATAGGATTAGATACACGTTTCAGCAGTCAGTATCACACAGGATAGGATTAGATACACGGCTGAGCAGTCAGTAACACACATGATAGGATTAGGTACACGGCTCAGCAGTCAGTATCACACAGGATAAGGTTAGATACACGGCTCAGCAGACAGTATCATACAGGATAGGATTAGATACATGGCTGAGCAGTCAGCAACACACGATAGGATTAGATACACAGCTCAGCAGAAAGTATCACACAGGAGAGGATTAGGTACACAGATCAGCAGACATTATCACACAGGATAGGGTTAGATACACAGCTCAGAAACAGGATGTGCCAAAGGAGAGGACATTTTCATTCCAAGAATTCCACTCATTCAATCTGATTTGTTTTTTGATTTTAAACGCCTCCAGTTTCCAGTTCAACTGCTATTTGCAATGTCCATTAACAATGCTCAGGGACAGTCCTTGAAAGTAGTAGGGATCGATTTGCAATCTCCATGCTTTTCTCATGGTAAACTTTACGTGGTCTGTTCAAGAGTTGGAACTGCCAAAAATCTGTTCATCTTTGCACCGAAAGGAAAAACCAAAAATCTTGAATGAGTTGAAAATAAAATACTATCAATACTTTGGGTAATCATTTAGTTAATTTGTGTTGCAAATCTATAGTGTTGAATATATGATGTGAAATGTTTTTATGTGCAATATAATCATTATAATTTGTTATAACTAACCACAGTTGGTTACTATGCTCAGGCAACGCCGGGCTCTTCAGCTAGTATATATATATATATATACTGTATATATATATATGTATACACTGCTCAAAAAAGAGATCACTTAAACAACAGAATATAACTCCAAGTAAATCAAATTTCTGTGAAATCAAACTGTCCACTTAGGAAGCAACACTGATTGACAATCAATTTCACATGCTGTTGTGCAAATTGAATAGACAACAGATGGAAATTATTGGCAATTATCAAGACACACTCAATAAAGGAGTGGTTCTGCAGGTGGGGACCACAGACCACATCTCAGTACCAATGCTTTCTGGCTGATGTTTTGGTCACTTTTGAATGTTGGTTGTGCTTTCACATTCGTAGTAGCATGAGATGGACTCTACAACCCACACAAGTGGCTCAGGCAGTGTAGCTCATCCAGGATGGCACATCAATGCGAGCTGTGGCAAGAAGGTTTGCTGTGTCTGTGACAACAAATCCCGGCCTCCATTGGTTAATAAATTTGATATCCATTGATGATTTTTGTGTGATTTTGTTGTCAGCACATTCAACTTTGTACAGAACAAAGTATTCAATGAGAATAATTCATTTATTCAGTTTTAGGATGTGTTATTTGAGTGTTCCCTTTATTTTTTGAGCAGTGTATATATATTTAAATTGTAACAACCCTGCCTGCATGGCCTCCAATCCTCCACCTGCCTTACACACCAACTTACTACTCCGGGCCATGCAGTGAGTTCTGTCTTCTGCTGGCTCCATGTTGTATGCCTATTTCCTCCTGCCTGCTCTCTGCATACTTCCTGGCTGTGTGCATAGGGGGGCGGCACCAGAACTCTCTGGCTCCTATTAAGTGAGTGTGCACCTGCCTAATGTGTCCCCGGCCAATTGTCAAAAGGTCTCCAGTACTTAAGGCATCCTCCCCCATAGGAGGATGCCTGAGCCCTCAGTCGTGCCCGCCTGCCAGAGTGTCAGCCGTGCCCGCCTGCCAGAGTGTCAGCCACACCCACCTGCCAGTGTCAGCCACACCCACCTGCCTGAGTACCAGTCATGTCTGCCTACTCATCCGAATATCAGTCTGGTTTGTGGCACAGTGGGGCCATATCCCCATGCACGCACCAACCAGTCAGGACACGAGCGTAACATAAGTATTAGATTGATATATAGATAGATTAAAAGCCGGCAAATGATCTGCTGCATACAGTATAATCACAAAGTGACAGGTTAGAATAGAATAGATAGAATAGACATATACAGATAGAATACGTGTATATATATATGTCAGTGACATATATATATATACAGTATGTCTTTATATTTCATAGAGAAATAGATAGAAGAATAGCCAGTAATTCATTTGTCGGCTTCTGTAAAGTCACTGCAGGAGCCGACAGGATAGGAGAGATGAATTACATACAGTAAATCCATATAGAATAGGTAGATATATACATGTCAGTGACAATTACAATTAGTATAGCATGTGCGCAATCCCTTTCCTGTTTTATACAGTTCAACTACTTTTCCCATAGATCCGTTGACAATTCTTTTACTTTCGCCATGACTCACAATCCAGAACGTCAGTGGCTGGATGAATGATGCAAGAGTCTGTCTGGATCCCAGAAACTCACTCATCCTTTATGCACACACTGATTACAAGCAAACAGGTTACAGGTGAGGATGTTACCTTTAGTAGCCAGTCAAACCCATATGTGCCAACTTCTGTGCATGTTATCAGGCCAAAATCACCAGGGTATGTAAACTTTTGATCAGGGTCATTTGGATGTTTTGGGTTGTCATTATGATTTAAAAAGAGAAAACACAGTAGTTTGACAATAAATGGCTCCACTCAACCACTAACCATGAGTGGAGAAAAAGTTTTGGTGTTATCATTCATATTCTCTGAAAAAAGGCCAAGAAAGCAAAAATTCTGCTGGGGTATATAAACTTTTGAGCCCAACTGTAGATTACATAGATAGAAGAAAAGCTAGCAATTCAGCAGCTGTGTAGTTTAAAATCACAGCAAGAGCTGACAACATAGAATAGATGGATTACATACAGTAAATATACTGTACATAAAATAGGTAAATGTATAGATGTTAGTGTCATATACAATTAGTGCAGTGTGTGTGCAGCTTAGTGTAAATGTATTTAATTAATAAAAGATTTTTTTCTGAAAAAAAATGGTGTGGGCTACCGCAAAATTTTCTTAACCAGCAGAGGGAAAGCTGATGGCTGGGGGTTGATGTTTATAGCCTGGGAAGGGGGTAATACCCATGGATCTTCCCAGGCTATTAATATCAGCTCACAACTGTATACTTAGCCTTTACTGGCTATTAAAATGGGGGACCCTAAAAAAAGATGTAGAGTTCCTGTGATGGAGTCAGCTTACACTGAGTCGTTTTCTTTAGAGTGGACCCTCTGGGTCGTGGCACCCACCCACCTAGGGCAAGCTAACCTTGTGTGGAACCACCCCCTATACAGGGAGTGTCAGGGGCAAGACCAAGGGGGTGAGCCACCACGACTGCTGGAACCAGACGGCTGGCTCAAGGAAGACACGAGTGTCTGACGACAAAGGACATGCAGGAAACAAGACAAGACAAGACGTGAATTCAAGGTATCTTCATTAAGGCTAACTCAGGGTTACATCAGGTGCAAAACGTAATAACAGGGAAAACACAGCAAGGTGCGTGCGAGGGCACTCCTAGGTCCATGGCATGGTACGTGCTAGATGGCACGCCTAAGTACAAGCAAGGCTCGATGGCATCGGACACCGGACAGCTGGCAACGATCGACAGGTTCAGGGCATCAGGCTGCGGACATCAGCTCCGGTCATCAGGCCGCAGTCATCAGGCTTACGATCTCTGGCAGCGATCGTCAGGCTCTGGGCATCCGGGATGCAAAGCAGGGTTCAGGCAAGGAGGCACAACAGATCTCCAGACATGGTGCGTGTTAGGGAACACGCCAAGGTCCAAGGCAAGGTTCCAAGCAGGGTGCGTGCTAGGGGCACACCAGGGTCCAGGGCAAAATGCAAGGCAAGGTGCGTGTGTAGGGGATGCGCCAGGTTCAAAGTACAAAACACGGTGCGTGTGTAGGTGACACGCCAGGGTCCAAAGTTCAAAGGACAAGACATGGTGCGTGTGTAGGGACACGCCAGGCTTCTAGGTCCAAGGCAAGGTCCTGCGCGTGCCGAGGGACACACCATGGTCAGGGTACAAGGCATAGTCCTGCACGTGCAGAGGAGCACGCCAGGGTCAGGTTCAAGTCAGGGGCCTGCGCGTGCTAGGAGACATGCCAGGGTTCAGGCTAAGGCAAGGGCCTGCGCGTGGTGCAAGAGGGCACAACAGGGTACAGGCTAGGGCCTGTGCATGCTAGAGGGCACGACAGGGTACATGGCAAAACCTGCGCATACTTTTACAGAAGCACGGGGAGGTATGCCAAGGAGCAGGCTAGGGCCTGCGCGTGCTATTAGAGAAGCACGCAAAGCACAGTGCAGAGATAGTGTGGGTGCAAGGAAGCACAGAGAGCACGGCTGGGGCACTGGCTAACTGGTCGGGCTGAGGCACAGGCAGACGGGCAAGACTGAGGCGAACCCGCTGAGGCATAACAGGTGACACAGCTGTCACTGGCCAACGAGCACGGCTGAGGCACAAGCAGGCGGGCACGGCTAGGGCGGGCACGGCTGAGGCACAAACAGGAGGCTAGGGAAGGCTAGGTGCATGCAAAGGGTACACGAAGAAACAAGGCAAGGCAAGGCAAGAAAAAAGGCAAGGCAAGGCTTGGCAAAGTACAGAACAAGAAGCGGAACAAAGGCAGAAGCACACAGCGGGGTCAGAGAGAGCAAAAGGCTAGCAGCGGAGCATAGGCCGAAGCCCAGAGCCGGGTCAAGGGAGAACCTTGAGACTAGCCAGGAAATATGCAAGAGAGCACCATAGGACAGAGTATAGCAGCGGAGCGTAGGTCGAAGTCCAGAGCCGGGTCAAGGCAGAACTGTTATGAGCTCATTTTCTCCTTCACGTTTAATGTCCGATGAACTCCCTCTGCTGGTGAAAGAAGGTAGTGAAATTGATTTGGATGGGAAAAACCTGTCATCTGAACAGGTGGAGTGTGATTGGACATCCGGAATCTCTGAGTGGATATAAGGCCGCCGACGCCCTGCTGGGTTGCTGGTGATCCTCTCTGCTCTGAGCTCTGGCCTCCAGTTTAGTCCTGTCTGCTAAAGCTAAGTTTTTGCTCTGCTATTGTTCCTTGAGATTTTGTCTGGTTTACTTAGTGTTTGTGTTCAGCCAGCCCTGGTTGGGACTGGCTGAACTCCATTTTTTGTCTCTGATCAGTTGATCTCTTTGCTCTGTTTTCAGAATATACCTGAGTGCTGATATAGTGATTTTGAAGTCTAGTGACTTCAAGGCCTTTTCTATCAGACGTGTTGGACATTATTTTTGGCAGGGTTTTTGCGTGACTGCAGACAGTTGCTTTTCTTTCCTGTCCTATCTAGTTAGTGAGGGCCCCATCGTTTGCTCAGCCTGTCTTTCTGTCTGTGTTTGTGTTTTCATCTGTTTTCACCGACAATACATGTTGGGGGCTGTCTATTGCTTTGGGGTCTGCTCTGGGGCAGTTTAGATTTCCCCTTTCTTTCTTTAGGTTTATTTAGTTCTCTGGCTGTGAACGAGGTGTCTAGGACCACCGTAGGAGCACTTCATGGCTACTGTTAGTTGTTGTGAATAGGATCAGGGGTCTGCAATCCGCTAGCTACCAACCTCTCTGGTTTTCTGGACTTAGCTTGTATTTTTGTTTTTTCCTCCTCCGGTGACTCATTCATAACACAGAACCTTGAGACTAGACATGGAATGTGCTAGTGAGCACCAGAAGACAGAGTAAGGAAAACCAGGCAAAGAAAGGGAACATGAGAAGTACTACTAGGCTCAGAATAGCAAAGACCAGACATGGCGAAACAGGCAAGGCAGAGAACATAGGAAGTACTACAAGTCAAAGAATAGCAAGACAACACATGGCACAAAAGACAACACAAGACATGGCATGGAACAAGAGAAAGAGTACAAGCACAGAGTGTGTGCAGAGAGGCACAACAGGGCAGAGTGCAGGGGCACAGAATACAGGGAGCGACCGATCAAACCAAGCAGCCATGCAGGGAAGCAACACGATACTCAGGCCCCGACCATAGGAAGGGGCGGTCTGATATAGGGAATTAGCACCTGCACTTCCAGGTCAGGACCAGGGGAGGACTTCCGGTTCAGATCCTCCAGGATCATAGAGAGGATCACATGGTCGAGTCCTCCAAGACCATAGAGAGGAACATAGGACAGGTCACATGGTCAGGGTCTCCAGGATCACAGAGAGGGTAGCTGGATCAGACTGTGCTGGAACATAGGAAAGGTCACATGATCAGGTCACATGATCAGGGTCTCCAGGAACACAGAGAGGATTGCTGCAGGCAGAGCAGAGACAGCTGGTCACACAGCAACTGCGTGTAGCCATGAGGTAGAACACACATGCGCACTGGCAGGCAGCCATGAGATGAGGCGCGCGTGCACACTGCTCTAGGCATCTTGCAGCACAACAGTCACGAGGTGCGTGTGCACACTGTTTCCAGGGATCTTGCAGCATAAGACATAACGGGCATGATAGTTCAGTGCATGTGCACACTGCTCCAGGAGTCATGCGGCATACCTGACATGGCGGGCTTGATAGTTCGGTGTGCGTGCACACTGCTCCAGGGTTCATGCGGCATAACAGACATGGCGGGCATGACAGTTCTCCTATAATTAATAATCAGCAAAGGCTATTCTGATAGCAGCGGGCTGATTTTTATAGCCCAGGAAGGGGCCATGGATACTTCCCCCCAGGCTAAAAACATCAGCTTTCAGTTGCCCCAGAAAAGGCGCATCTCTAAGATGTGCCAATTCTGGCACTTAGCCTCACTTTGCTCACTTGCCCTGTAGCAGTGGCAAGTGGGGTGATGGTTGGGGGGTTGATGTCACCTTTGTATTGTCAGATGACATCAAGCCCCGAAGTTAGTAATGGAGAGGCATCAATAAGACGCTCCCATTACTAACCCAATAGTCATGTTGTATAAAAACACGCACACACAGAAAAAGTCCTTTAATTGAAAGAATGACACAGGCTCCTTTAATAAATCTTAATTAAACCATACTTACAACCTCGCCCATTCCACCTATGCCATTGTCTACTCCAAAAGAGTAAAAAAAACAAACAATATTCCTCACCTTTCCACACAGATGATGATCCATTTGTCCCATGATGGGTCTAGTTCTGCTACATCTAAATGGAAGGCCGCGTGGAAACATGATGCGACCATACAGCCTATCATCCAGCAGAGACACTGAACAGCGTATGCTCAGTGTCTCCCTGTGAACTCCTATTCCCTGTCTGACTGCACCGCGAACAAACACAGCGCCCCTTAGCAAAAGTTCTATTTGCCCCCCCACACCTCTAAAAATATATTTTTATATTTGTTCACTGAGATGGAGATATATATATATACTGTATGTGTAATATATTTATATATATACACATATATATATATATATATATATATATATATATTTATCATTATTTATTTACTGTATATCGCACCATTAATTCCATGGTGCTGTACATGAGGTGGGGTTACATCAAAATCCAAATATCTCTTACAGTAAACAAACTAACAAAGACAGACTGGTACAGAGGGAAGAGGAACCTGTCCTTGTGAGCTTAAATTCTATAGGATTATGGGGAAGGAGTCAGTATGTCGGGGGTTGAAGTAGCTCCTATGAAGTTGAGGTGGCAGTGTGGTCATTACAGGTTGTAGGTAGTGATGAGCGAGCATACTCGGTAATGCTCGGTTCTCGCCCGAGCATCGCTGTACTCGCGGTGCTTGACGAGCGCCAAGCATTTCCAGGTTTGCTCGGCGGGAGCTCGGGTCACCGCCCTGCATGTTTGGTGCTCTTTTGAGCACCAATCAACGTGCAGGTATTGTCTGCCACGCACTGTAATGCCGCAGCCATGTTGGTTGTGGCATTACAGTGATTGGCTTGCCGCACAGCGTCATCTGGTCTATATCAGACCTGGTGCCACACTGCTCATCCCAGTCAGCTTCGGAATCACCAGTGTGGGAAGAGTTGCTGCAGCCATAGGGACAGAATAGGTGGGGTATCAGTTACTGTGGGCATACCTTAATTGAATACACAAATCCAGCTAAATGAACAGTCCTTCTAAGGACTAATTACGAGGTATATAGATTGTAGTGCTAAGTAGGCAGAGAGTGTAAAGTATGTAGGTATATACATATCAGTGCAAGGCATACAGACACTGTATGTGGGTATATAGATATTACTGCTAGTCAGGCAGGCATTGTATGTGGCATACTTCATTGCATACATCAAGAGGGTCCATTCCATTACTGTCTGCTGCTGCCTATTACATATATTGACCGTATATACATAGCCCCAGGTATAGAATCATAGAATCATAGAATCGTAGAGTTAGAAGGGACCTCCTGGGCCATCTGGTCCAACCCCCTGCTCAAAGCAGGATTCGCTAAATCATCCCAGGCAGATGTCTGTCCACACCACCTCTCGTGGCAGCCTGTTCCACTCATTGATCACTCTAACTGTCAAAAAGTTTTTTCTAATATATAATCTGTGTCTCCTCCCCTTCAGTTTCATCCCATTGCTCCTAGTCTTTTCTTGTGCAAATGAGAATAAAGATGATCCTTCTACAATGTGACAGCCCTTGAGATATTTGTATAGACAGCTATTAAGTCTCCTCTCAGTCTTCTCTTCTGCAAGCTAAACATTCCCAAATCCTGCAACCTTTCCTCATAAAACAGGGTTTGCAGACCGGTCACCATTCTGGTCGCTCTTTTCTGAACTTGCTCCAGTTTGTTGATGTCTTTTTTAAAATGTGGCGCCCAAAACTGGACACAAAGTTGAGGTCTGACCAAAGAGGAGTAGAGGGCAATAGTGACTTCATGTGATCTAGACTGTATGCTTCTGTTAATACATCCTAGAATTGCATTTGCCTTTTTTGCTGCTGCATCACACTGTTGACTCGTATTCAGTCTGTGATCTATTAGTATACCCAAGTCTTTTTCACATGTGCTGTTGTTTACCCATTCTGTATATGCTTTTTTCATTTTTATTGCCCAGATGTAGTACTTTGCATTTTTCCCTGTTAAAAAACATTCTGTTAGTTGCTGCCCACTGCTCCAGTTTATTTATATCTTTTTGAATCCTCTCGCTCTCTTCTCTAGTATAAGCTATCCCTCCAAGCTTTGTGTGATCAGCAAATTTAATCAGTTTACCCTCAATTCCTTCATCTAAATCGTTGATAAAGATGTTGAACAATACAGGGCCCAGGACAGAGCCCTGTGGTACCCTGCTTTAGACATTCATCCAACTGGATGTGCAGCCATTTAAGACCACTCTTTGGGTCCGATCACTAAGCCAGATATGAATCCACCTAACAGTTGCCTTGTCCATTCCATACTTAGCCATTTTTTTAATAAGGTTTGTGTGAGATACTTAGTCAAATGCTTTGCTGAAGTCAAGATATACTATATCTACAGCATTTCCCTGATCCACCCAATCAGTGATTCTGTCATAGAAGGAAATTAAGTTAGTCTGACATGACTTATTAGTTACAAACCCATGCTGACTCTGTTTAATCACTTCATTCTTATCCAGGTACTTACATACATGTTGTTTAATAATTTGTTCAAAGATCTTTCCTGGTATAGAAGTCAGACTCACCGGCCTTTAGTTGCCTGGGTCCACCTTCTTCCCCTTTTTGAAGATAGGAACAACATTTGCTCCTCTCCAGTCTTCTGGGACTTCTCCTGTTCTCCAAAAATTTTCAAAGATTATGGAAAGGGGTTCAAAAATTTCTTCTGCTATCTCCATCAGTAATCTGGGGTGTAATTCATCTGAACCTGGAGACTTGAATTAATTTAGGTTAGCTAAGTGTTTCCTCACTATCTTTCTGTTTATAGATATCCTGGATTCTTCTATTCCCTTAACAGAACAGTGAAGAACAGTTGATGTTACATTTCCTTTCTGAGAGAAAACAGATGCAAAATAGGAATTTAAAAGTTCGGCCTTCTCAACATCCTGTCTTACCATTTCATCATTTTCATCCTGTAAGAATCCTATAGCATCTTTGACTTTTCTTTTAATTTTGACATATCCCCAAAATCCTTCATTATTGCTTTTGACGTCTCTTGCAAGCCTCAATTCATTGTCAGCTTTAATAATCTGATTTGCGTCCTGCAAGTTCTGCAGACAGCATTATATTCTTCTTTAGATATGCCTCCCTCTTTCCATTTTCTAAACATTTCTTTCTTCCTTTTTAGCATGTGCTTAAGTTCTGTGTTCATTCATCCTGGTTTTGTTAAATGCTTCCTATTCTTCCCTCTTTTCAGAATTGTTAACAATTGTGCTTTGAGAATTTCATTTTTCAAGATTTCCCATCCTTCGGGGACATTTTTGTCCTTACGGATATCCAGCCATTAGATCCCTCCAATTCTCTTTCTGAATCCCTCAAGATCTGCCTTTCTGAAATCTAACCTTGACGTCTGAGTCTTCACAGGTCTTCCTCCTCTAGTTATCCAAAATTCTAAAATAGCATGGTCGCTACGTCCTAGGGTCCCAGCCACTTTTACCTCCTCAACCATTTCCTCCCTGTTTATAAGAATTTAGATCCAAGGTAGCAGATCCCCTTGTTTTCTCTCCTTCCTTTTGGAACATAAAGTTGTCAGCAAGTGAGGATAAGAATTTCCTTGACCTGTTAGTTTTGCCTGAGAGAGATTCCCAACAAATGTCAGAATAGTTGAAATCTCCATTGACAACTATGTCTTATTTTTTGGAGAACTTGGCCATTTGATGCATAAAGAGTTCATCCACATCTTCAGCTTGCACAGGCGGCCTGTAGTAAATGTCTGCAATGGTGTCCTTTCCATTGTTCTGTCCTTGCATTCTTACCCAAACAGTTTCCACAGAACTCCCAGTCTCTGAAGCTTCAATCTCTGTGCAGATATACACGTTTCTAACATACAATGCGACACCCCCTTGTTTATCAAGTCTGTTTCTAGTAAATAAATTGTATCCTTCTAGCGTTGTATTCCAGTCATGTGTATTGTCCCACCAAGTTTCAGTGATTCCAATGACATCATATTTCTTTTCCTGTGTTAGTAGTTCCAATTCTCCTTGTTTGTTGCCCATGCTTTGTGCATTAGTATAGAAACATTTTAGTTTGTGATTGGTTTCTCTTTCTCCAATATTTTTATTATTTAGATTCTTTTGTCTTTGTTCTTCCTTTCCACTTCTAATAGCAGAGTTCTCAATAGCATTTGTCAGGTTTATGGCTTTTTCTGGCCTTTTGCTTCCCTTCCCACATTGTTCTAGTTTAAAGCTCTCCTGATGAGTGTAGCAAGGTGAATTCCAAATACATGTTTTCCAGTCTTCGTAAGGTGCACCCCATCTCTAGCAAGTAGTCCATCGTATAGGTAATTCAATCCGTGATCCAGAAATCCAAATCCTTGCTGACGGCACCATCGACGTAGCCAGTTGTTCACCTGCAGAATCTGGTTCCACCTCCTTGTTCCATGGCCATCCACTGGAAGGATGGAAGAGAAGACCACCTGCGCTCCCAGTTCTTTCACTTTCTTACCTACGGTAAGTTTTCAAAGTCACTGCAGATGGTTTCCAGGTCGTTTCTTGCTGTGTAATTTGTCCCCACATGTATTAGCAGGAATGGGTAGTTATCTATAGGTCTGAAGAGTCCTGATATCCTGTCAGACACATCTTTAATTTTAGCACCTGGAAGACAGCACATTTCTCTTGAGGTTATATCCGATCTGCAGATGGCAGCCTCTGTTCCTCTCAACAGGGAATCCCCTATAACCACCACTCTCCGTTTCTTCTTCACAACATTTTTCTTTTTCCATCCAGGAGGATTCTGAAGATGTACAAGGTTGCTGTTTGTGGACAGAGTCTTATCCTGATGTATTTCTTCATCGTTCTCCTGCGTAATTAAGAGACTGGTACTGGTTCCTGAGCAGTATGGGCGCTGACTGCCTCCCGATCCTCCTGCTTCTCTGGGTCACATGTTTCCATTCCTCTGTTTCTTCAGGTGCACGTCGAATTTCTTCTCTTTCTGTAACATGAAGAGATAATTCTGCTCTATCTAAGAACTCTTCACCTTCTTTAATGATCTTAAATGTAGCAAGAAATGCAGCTCACCAAATGGCTCCTGGCCTCTTCCATATTGTTATTGTCAAAGAGATTTCAAAGTGATGAAAAATGAGCCGGCGCGCGGTTTACCGATTTCCTCTTTTCAGCTGCAACGGCCAAAATCCAGTGATCGTTGAGCTCGTGGAGACTCTTCACTTATCCCAGAAGGCACTGGGAATATGCAAATTGTCTCCTAAGGACTCTTCCCCTGGTTTACCGATTTCTTCTTTTCAGCTGCAATGGCTAAAATCCAGTGATCGTTGAGCTCGCGGAGACAGTGGCCAGGAATAATTTTTTTTTAATCTTAATCCTGATTATTTTATTCAAAAGCAATCCAAAGAACACATTTTTTTCTCCATTTGCTTGATGACACTGCAGAATACAGCCAGATCCTTTCCATAGTACAGTGTGAAAATCAAGCTATCTTAAATGGGTTTTCCCTTCCCAGCGATCACATCTGAGTGTGCAAAAAATTATGCCATTTTTGTGGTACTATAAAAATTTTTTGTAGTGTCTTATACAATTTCTTGAGACCATTTTGCTGCCAAAAAATATTCAGCTGCCAAAAAAATATTTTGCTACAGGGCAGATATTTTCCACGGGTTTTTGTCCGCCACATGGATCGCATATCATTACAGTCAAAATTGTGCCATTTCAGGTCTCCATAGAATTGTTTTTGTTCTGTCTTAGCCTACTTACTGACACAATTTTACTGGCCCCCCCAAAAAATAGAGGCCAGATATTTGAAAGTGTGGTATCTCCATCCCACTCCTCATCTATCTGTGGGCTACAAATTGTGGCATTTCAGGCCTACATTGAACTGTTTTTGCTGTGTACTACCCAAATAGTGACACAATTTTGCTTTTAAAAAAATTACAGGCCATATATTTTAGTGTGGTATCTCTGTCACACGACTCAGCTTTCTGTGGGCTGGCTAAAAATTGTGGCATTTGAGGCCTCCATTAAACTGTTTTTGTGGTGTGTTACCCTAGTTCATGACAGTATTTTCCTGTAAAAAATAAAAATACAGGCCACATGTTTTATAGTATGTATCTCTGTCACACGTCTCATCTATCTGTTGGCTAAAAATTGTGGCATTTCAAGCCTACATTGATCTATTTTTGCTGTGTGCTTCCCTAGTTAGTGACACTATTTTGCTGTAAAAAAAAATACAGGCCACATATTTTACAGTGTGGTATCTCCGTCACTCGACTCAGCTATCTGTGGGCTAAAAATTGTGGCATTTTTGTTGCTCCTTTGAACTGTTTTTGCTGTGTCTTAGCCTAGTTAGTGACACTATTTTGCTGTTTTAAAAAAAAATACAGGCCAGATATTTTAAAGTGTGGTATCTTCGTTACACGCCTCACCTAATCTGTGGGCTAAAAATTGTGTCATTTCAGGGCTCCACCAAGATGGTGAACTGTAATGATGACATAATTAGCATCACCAGCCCACTTCTCTGTGTTCTGAAACACGCTCTGCTCACAATCAAAGATGATGCATTGCAGGCAGAGATTGATGAGACAGAGCAAGGAACCATACAGGGTGATTGCACACAGCCCAGCCTCATCTCATCCCAACATGGATTGGGTGACAATAAGGAAGAGGAGGTGGAAGAACAGGAGTTACTTTCATGTGCTCTACTACGGTACTACAAGCACAACTGTCATACTTTCTGTTCAGTGTTGATGGCCTGAGGACAGGGAAGAGGAGGAGGAGGAGGAGGAGGAGGAGTAGGAGAGCATGGTCAGTCTTCCTCTTGGTGAGGACACAGAAGTCTTGCCTGTTAGCAGTCTGGCACACATGGCTGAGTTTATGTTACACTGCCTTTCCTGTTACTATTTGGTGACATTTCTAGACCCACGCTACAAGGAGAACTTTATATCTCTTTTTTCAGAGGTAGAAAGGTCTACTAAAATGGTGCAGTACCAGAGAGCCCTTGTTGTGGAATTATTAAAAAAAAATCACATCTGAAAACCCTGTCGGCAGAAGTCACAATTCAGTGGACAACCAAGGATTACTAGCGAGAGAGACACAACTCCAATCCATCAGAGGCAGGGTAACACTGGCAAACTTCTGGGAGAGTTTTCTCAGACCCTCCCATCACACAGGCCCTGAAGAACAGGGTACTCTCACAAGGTGTGCAAAGTTTTGAAAGATGCTGAGGGAGTAACTTGTTGACTGTACCAACGTCTTCTGTGATTCCTTTGTGCCTTATAATTATTGGATATCCAAGCTGGACACGTGGCATGAACTTGCTCTGTACGCCTTGGAGGTCCTGGCCTGCCCTGCCGTTAGCATTTTGTCAGAGCGGGTATTTAGTGCCGCTGGTTTAATTCTAACTGATAAGCACATCTGCCTGTCAATTGAAAATGCTGACAGGCTGACTCATAAAAATGAACAAGGGCTGGATTGGGCCAGACTTCTGTACACCACCGAATGATAGCAGCAAAACAAACTGTAATCCAGTGTCTTTTTTTGGGAACTCTATTACCATGCACCTCTTCACACCCACACATGGGTATATGTGGCGCCCCTGAGGGTTCAGTCACCACAGAGGTACTGCACCTCCTCCTGAGGTGTAGTACCCCACCATTCAGGTAAGGTGGAGACTCCTGACCACTCTCCAACACCTGCACCCCACACCACAAAGTAGTGTAGGAAAGCACCTTCGGCGGCTCCCTGCTTGGAGTGTAGCATAGCACCCTTTGGTGGCTCCCTGCTTGGAACACGAAACGTGCTGGAAGGTGTGTGGAGCTGAGTTTACATAAAAGAGCGGGAAGAGTTGAGTCAGTCGTTCAGTCATTCATTCAGTCAGTGAGTGAGGATGTAGAAGGACAGAGAGAGACAGAGGAGATCCCCTGAGAGGGATGGAAGAAGGAAGTGCTGCAGCAGACCTCAGTGACCTGGGTCTGCTGGCACAGTAAAGAGACAGAGAAAGGAAGCTTGATTCTCCATTAGGAAGAAGGATTAGTACGGAACGTGAGTAGAAGAAGAGAACTAAGGATTAGGGTTAGAGGAGAACACTTCCCAAGTTCTAAGCGCAAGGCCGGGGTCCGGTCCCCGAGGTTGTATTGTGGCATCCCTGAGGCTCAGTCGCCACAGAGGTACTGCACCTTCTCCTAAGGTGCGGTGCCCCACCATCCAGGTAAGTTGGAGGCTCCTGACCACGCTCCAACACTCACACCCCACACAATAGAGTAGTTCAGCAAAACCACATTGCAGCTCCTTGCCTAGAGAGAGGCAGAGCACCTTTGGTGGTTTCCTGCTTGGAACACTAAACGTGCTGGGAGGTGGGTGGAGTTTAGGATACATATAAAAGAGCGGGACGGTTCCAGGATTGAGGTTCAGTTGAGTTCGGAGGTTGAGTAGGAGAGGAAGCCACTCGGCAGGAGTGGGGATCCCTGGAAGAGGGATGGAGAAAGGAGTGCTGCAGCTGCCTCAGTGATCTGAGAAAGCTGGCACGGGAAAGGAAAGAAGGAGAAGGACAGAAGCCTGAGCTTCCATAGAAGGGAAAAGACAAGTACGGAACGTAGGAGTAAAAGGGAACACAGAAGACGTGGGTTAGAAGAAGAACCCTGCCTAGAAGTTCTAAGCCCAAGGCCGAGGCCCGGTCCCCGAGGTTGTTGTGTCCCCGAGGACACTAATGGTTCTGCAGCAGACACTGGTGGAGTAGTGGGCTATAAATGCACTTCTCCCATCTAAGACTTGACGGCACAACAGCAACACGGATAGAGAGCTGGGACTTAGGAGTAGAGAGTCCCCAAAGCAGGCTACAGCTGTCTGCCGTGCAAGTAGAGTTCTTGAGAACATCTGTCAGGAGGAACTCCAGTGTAACTCAGTACTAGGAGATCTTCACACTTAAAGGCGCTATAGAGGAGACGTTCAGAAAAGGCACATAAGTTGGCGGAGTGTGGAAGGGAGCATTCCATCTTGCCTGGAGGTTGACTGAGTCCCTGACCCGGAGGACACGGCACAGAAGCGGGCACTACAGACTGTGAGTAAAGCTTTGTAACTACATGCCCTGGTGTCCTCCATTCCTTCCTGCGTCTGTCCGCCTGATACTGCTACATCCCCTGCTCCGAACACTACAACATCTAAGTGTCTCCACATCTACACTGCCCTGGGACAACAGCCTTGCCTGTGGAGGGCTATAACATCATTGCTGCACCACACCATCTGTCCCAGAGGATCTGTCTGCAGCGTCGGCTTAACACCTCCCTTGCCGAATACCACAGGTGGCGTTGCGAACTATTCATCTAACTACATTCCACCATTCACAACAACTTCCCCCATTACTTGGGCGTCCAGGGTCACGGTCCTGGTCACCGCCGCTGTGACACATCCCACTGATACCGGCCCGGTACCGAGTACCCCACGGCCCTGGGAGGGGGCGACCCAGTATGGATACTAATGGTCCTGCAGCAGACACCGGAGGAATAGAAGTTGTCACCACTTTATTTCCACACAAGGCTTGGGGGCACAACAGCAAAGTAAGAGAGAGCCGGGACTAGGTAGCAAGGAGTCTCCGAAGCAGGCTACAGCTGTCTGCTGTACGAGTAGAGTTCTAAGAACATCTGACAGGAGGAACTCCAGTGTAACTCAGTACTGTGAGTACTTCACTAAAGGCACTAAGAGGGAGACATTCAGAAAAGGCACATATGTTGGCAGAGTGTTGGAAAGGAGGACTTCATCTTGCCAGGAAGTTGGTTGAGCTCCTGACCCGGAGGATACGGCATGGATGCGGGCACCTGTACCTGCAACAGACTGTGAGTAAAGCTTTGGAACTACATGCCGCGGTGTCCTCCACTTATTCCTGCACCAACCCACCCAGCACTGATACATCCCGTGCGCCCGACACTACACCATCTAAGTGTCGCTTCACCTACTCTGCCCGGGGACTACAGCCCTGCCTGTGGAGGGCTATAACATCATTGCTGCACCACACCATCAGTCCCAGAGGACCTGTCTGCAGCGTCGGCTTAACATCTTCATTGCCGAACACCAGTGGTGGTGTCACGACTCATTCATTCAGAAACTTTAATCACCATAAGCACATTGAACATTCCCCTTTTACAATGGGCGCCCAGGGCAACGGGCCGGGTCCCAGCTGCCGTGACATCTCCCATTGAAGCTCATCGGGCCCGGTACCGAGTACCCCGCCAGCCCGTCACACCTGAGGAAGGGACACCCTGCTAGAGACCTGCAACCAGGGGAATATGTAACTTTTACCCGGCATGAGGGGCTGCGTGGATGGTACGCGCTGAACGTGTGCCGCATTCCTGAAGACTTCATTGTGGCCTATAAGAAGGAACACGCTTATGTTCGCCCAGCAGGAGTGCCACCCACTGTAGTGATCACACCTACCAATGCCAGGCAGGCAATATCTACCCCTGACGCCCACCCCATGGTACAGGTAGTTACCCCAGCTGTACCTCGGGCAGCAATCCACCCAGCTGCCGCCACCTTGTCTTATTGTAAACAGTCAACAGGAAAAGGATGTCCAGAAGTTCTCCCCTGGAAGCAGCAGCCCAAGTCAACAGCTTCCAGCATCCCAGGCGGGGAACATCAATACTAACACTAAAGAAGCTAACTAACTCTGTTACCCAGGAGGGTATTTGCACCATTGAGCCTGTTTTTTATATTTTCCTATTTTTTTGGTTATCATGATGTTTCCAGTTTTGTTGCCCAGTTTTATTGGCAGCGTTTTTCATATTGAACTGCAGTGATCATGAACTTGGAGTGAATCACAAACTTTATTGTATATAGTTGCACCTCTTTAGGTTCCCTTTCTTGGTTTTACATGTCTTTTAAGAATAAGGACTACCTCATTAAGAATAAGGACATTTCAAGACATCTTGGCTGGATCAATGTCTATATTGCACTTATTAGTAATGTCTAGCATTTTTGATAGAGCAAATAAATAGTGAATGTTTTATAGAGAGTAGACCAATGATTTGATATTTGAATAAAGATTTGAAAAATTTGCAGGTGTCGAACCCGGCATCAGCGGTTGTCAATTAAGGTTAATAATAGGATGTAGAAAATGTGAAAGAAGAGATAAAGAAGTGGTAGTGAGTTACTGCCAATAGCACTTTTGACTTAGGTACTGTATTAAAACATAGATAGCTAGTTAAAAATTGTTTTGCAACGTTCAAGAAACAGTGTCTCTCATATTGAGAAGATTAGATAAGAATTGTTTACTAAGCATTACAAAATTTTTTGTATGTTCCTGTATTTGTCAACCTTTGTTTTCTTGCAGCCCGCGGACGTGCTATGTTTAATTGGGGGGTATGTGGTGCCCCTGAGGGTTCAGTCGCCACAGAGGTACTGCACCTCCTCCTGAGGTGTGGTACCCCACCATTCAGGTAAGGTGGAGACTCCTGACCACACTCCAACACCTGCACCCCACACCACAAAGTAGTGTAGCAAAGCACCTTCGGCAGCTCCCTGCTTGGAGTGTAGCATAGCACCCTTTGGTGGCTCCCTGCTTGGAACACGAAACGTGCTGGGAGGTGGGTGGAGCTGAGTTTACATAAAACATCGGTAAGAGTTGAGTCAGTCGTTCAGTCATTCATTCAGTCAGTGAGTGAGGATGTAGAAGGACAGAGAGTGAGACAGAGGAGATCCCCTGAGAGGGATGGAAGAAGGAAGTGCTGCAGCAGACCTCAGTGACCTGGGTCTGCTGTCACAGTAAAGAGACAGAGAAAGGGAGCTTGATTCTCCATTAGGAAGAAGGATTAGTACGGAACGTGAGGAGAAGAAGAGAACTAAGGATTAGGGTTAGAGGAGAACCCTTCCCAAGTTCTAAGCGCAAGGCCGGGGTCCGGTCCCCGAGGTTGTATGGATACTAATGGTCCTGCAGCAGACACCGGAGGAATAGAAGTTGTCACCACTTTATTCTCACACAAGGCTTGGGGGCACAACAGCAACGTAAGAGAGAGCCGGGACTAGGTAGCAAGGAGTCCCCGAAGCAGGCTACAGCTATCTGCCGTACAAGTAGAGTTCTAAGAACATCTGACAGGAGGAACTCCAGTGTAACTCAGTACTGTGAGTACTTCACTAAAGGTGCTAAGAGGGAGACGTTCAGAAAAGGCATATACAGTATGTTGGCGGAGTGTTGGAAAGGAGGACTTACTTTTACAATGGGCACCCAGGGCCACGGGCCGGGTCCCAGCTGCCGTGACATCTCCCATTGAAGCTCATCGGACCCGGTACTGAGTACCCCGCCAGCCCTGGGAGGGCGACCCATATACGCTTCCTGATTTTGCCTATTTGCTGTTGTTGGCGTACTCCTCCTTCTTCTCATCTTCCAGCACCACTAGATCACCAGGGTGACCGTGGTCCGTGATGCAAAAGCCACGTTATTGTGTTAAACTGTGTTTTTAATGCCAGTGAAAAAAATGTTTACACATTTTGTTGATGTGTACCCCCCAGGGGGAAATGTTTGTCAGCCAATACACTTAGTGTATGGGCATTACAAGTATAGGAGACCAGCTTCTTTTTAATGGGAATTTTTTTTTATGTGGCCCTCCTCCACGTTTCTTCCAAAGGGGATTGGGGTGCATGTAACTTTGTGGCAAGGCAGGCCTTACATTCAATGCATAGGCAAATAGTATGGGAATACCAAATTTCTAATAATGGGAACTTTGGTTTCATGTGGCCATCCACTACGTCACTTCAAAGAGTTATTGGGGTG
Source organism: Dendrobates tinctorius (assembly GCF_039654945.1). Taxonomy (NCBI): domain Eukaryota; kingdom Metazoa; phylum Chordata; class Amphibia; order Anura; family Dendrobatidae; genus Dendrobates; species Dendrobates tinctorius. Next base: position 41,379,604 of record NW_027361714.1, read on the forward strand.
CGTGTAACTTTGGAGCAAGGCAGACCTTGCATTCAATGCATAGGCAACACTATGGGAGACCCACTTTCTTATAATGGGAATATTTTTTCATGAGGACCTCCTGAACGTCTCGTCAAAGGTGTATTGGGATGCGTCCTTAATTTTGGCAGCCCAGCCACTCATTGCATAGGCAACAGTAAAGGAGACCCACTCTTTAATAATGGGAATAATGGCTCTTTAAGAATATTAATGCCTGATGCCCTTATAAATATAGGCTTTGTGACTTTCAGAGTCCCTCTTTCATAAAAAAATCAATATGTGTCTGATGATGTGTCACACACCACATGGCCAGCTAAGGTTGTTAAATGTTAAAATGACATTTCCCAGTGAATGCATATGTATTGGTTGAAAGCAATGCTAAAGTTGAAAAACGCATCAAAAACGCTACGTGTGAACATAGCCCAAGTGGTGGAGGAACATTTATGTTTTGGGTTATTTATTTTGCCTTACATACAAATCGTTACCCTGAAAAGGATGTTCCTTAACATATTTTCCAGGAAAATCCATTTTGGTTTCACTTTTATATGTTTTAGTGTGCGCCTGTAAAAGTGGCATAACACTCTGACAACATTGTTCACAGCAGTGACCTAGGAGTCAGAAATGCTTCCAGGGGGTCTTCCCATGATGTTCCCATATCATTTGAGCACTGTTACCATAGATTTCTGACATTTTGGAGGTTGCGGCAAAAAAAGCTTGGGTTTACCGTACACTTACATTGGGCTCGCTGTTCGGGTCGAGCACCCGAGCGTTCCAATTTGCTCGACCCGAGCAACGAGCACCCAACCATTTTAGTGCTCACTCATCACTAGTTGTAAGCTTTTTTGAAGAGATGGATTTTCAGGTTCCATCTGAAGGATCTAAATGTGGTGGATAACTGGACATGCTGGGGCACAGAATTCCAGAGGATGGAGGATATTCGGAATAAGTCTTGGAGGCGATTGGGTGAGGAGTGAATAAGCATTGAGGAGAAAAGGAGGTCTTGGGAGTACCAGAGATTACGTGAGGGAAAATATTGATAGATTAGTTCATAAATATAGGGAGGAGAATGGTTATAGATGGCTTTGTAGGTCAGTGTTAGTAGTTTAAACTGGATACGCTGGGAAATTGGAAGCCAGTGAAGGGATTTGCAAAGAGGGGAAGCAGGAGTGTAGCAAGGAGAGAGATTAATTAGTCGGGCAGCAGAGTTAAGGATGGACTGGAGGGGTGTAAGAGTGTTATAAGGTAGGCCACAGAGGAAGATGTTGCAGTAGTTGAGGCGGGAGATGATTAGGGCATGCAAAAGCATTTTGGTAGAGTGAGGGTTGAGGAAAGGACGGGTTCTGGAAATATTTTTGAAGGACAAAAGTTTGAAGGACAGGGCAGAGTCAAGGTTTAATCCGAGGCAGCGGATTTCCGGGACGGGGCAAAGTGTGATTTCATTTAATGTGATAGATAGATCAGGCAGGGAAGATATGTGAGATGGAGGAAAGATAATTAGTTCAGATTTGTCCACATTGAGCATGAGGAAGTGAGAGAAGAAGGAGGATACGGCTGATAGACACTCTGGGATTCTGGACAGCAGAGAGGTGAGATCTGGGCCAGAGAGGTAGATCTGTGTGTCATCAGCTTCTAGATGGTACTGGAAGCCATAGGACTTTATGAGTTGTCCCAGGCCAAGGGTATAGATCTTGGTATGTCTGCTGAGCCCACATCTTAATTCAGAATACTCACTGAACCCCTGAACCCTCATGTATTGCTCACCCTCTGTTTTTACTTGGTATGTCTGTACTCTGATTTTTCCCCTGACTTTAATTCCATGTATCATACTTCAAATTGACTGTATGCATATTGATATACACATGCTCCTCACACCTAGTCTTATCTGCCCATCCTGTCCTACCTCTTTCTTCAACTCTGATGCTAGTCAAATGTCCCATTAACTGAAATTTGTTAATTGCCCCCTGCTGTGAACCGTCCTCCTCCCTCCCTCACCTGGCTTCATTTCATGGACATTTGAATGGTATAAAGGCCATGTCACACTAAGCGAGATCGCTAGCGATGTCGCTTAAGCGACACCGATTTTATGACGCAGCAGCGACATCGCTGACGATGTCGCTGTGTGTGACATGTAACAGCGACGTGGCCCCCGCTGCGATGTCGCTGATTGTGCACAAACGTTCAGGACCGTATTTTGATCGTTGGCGTCACGCTGGTGAGCCTGAATCGCTGAGTTTGATCCCCTTTATGAACGACGAGCGACCTCGTTGGCGACTAATATATGTTAGCGGCGCAGGCGGGACTAGGTTTTCTTTTGTAACGCCCCTCAGCTCAGATTGGTGGCCACAACATCACCTCAGCAATAAATGAAAACGTCAATCAGCACCCCCATCCATTGTTCCAGTGCGCTTTGTGGATTACTCCAACGTTCTGGTGCTAGTCCTTTGTGCGTTGTTGCGAGGATACTATCGTGTGTGGCAGGTTTTTTTGTGATCCAGTCTGAGTCGCTACTATGCCTCAACTTTGGCATTTATATCTTCTGGATTTTTGGGTTTCCCTTCCAAGGTACATATTGTTTGTGATGTTTTGTGATTTTTTTTTGTTATTTTTGAATCTTAAAACACCTTTTCTTATATATATACAGACGTGTTGCGTTTTTTTCTTTTTGGGGCCCCCAACCCCTGCAATTTTTGGATCTTTGTTGCTTTGTGAGGTAATATATTTGTAATATTTGATCCTCTATAACATTTGATAACCTAGCATTCTTTTGACAGCAACGCCCACCCCCGCCATTTTAGGCTTTTGTAAGCTTGCTTGTTTTGTCAGAGTTAACAAATGCAATGTTAACACAAAACAATTACTCTTAACATTTTTTTTTTTTTTTTTAAACTTAATTAAATAACTTTTCTCTTCTTTACTGGGCAGGTTGCACATAATGAACATGACCACTGCGGAGCGTGTGATTGTGGCAGCAGCTTTACTGATGGAGGGAGATCGGCAAGAAGAAGCGCTGATGGAAGAGAGGCGTTGCAAACGAAAGCGTCGCATGTGGACCAGAGAATGGCTGGAGCAGCGGTCCAAATTTACACACATGCATCTAGTGAGAGATTTGCAGGAGAAGAATCCGCAGGATTTCCGAAATTATCTACGGATGTCGGAGGATTCATTCAAGCTGATACTGGAAAGTGTGAGGCCACTCATTGAACGGCAGGATACACGGATGCGTGCAGCTGTTTCAGCAGAGGAACGTTTGGCAGTCACGTTGCGATTCCTGGCAACCGGACATTCAATGAAAGACTTGCAATTTTCAGCTGCGGTTTCTCGATCACTCCTCAGCGTGTTAATTCCAGAGACATGCAACGCGATCGTCTGCAGTTTACGGAGCTACATGCCTTTTCCAAAATCCGTGGAGGAATGGCAAAAAATTGCATCAGATTTTGAACGTATTTGGCAGTTCCCAAACTGTGGTGGAGCCTTGGATGGCAAACATGTGCGCATCACGCAACCAGCCAACAGCGGAAGTTATTTCTATAACTACAAGGGCTACTTCAGCGTGATCCTTATGGCCCTTGTTAATGCCAATTATGAATTTATAAACGTCGATGTTGGCATGAACGGAAGGGTTTCAGACGGAGGCGTTTTGGAGCACACTATTTTCAGGGAACGCTTGTATAACTCAGAACTGCACTTGCCAACCAACATGGACACCACCGCCAACCTTAACTTTGTTTTTGTGGGCGATGAAGCCTTCCCCCTTCATGCGCATCTTGTGAAGCCGTACCCACAAAAGACTTTGACAGAGGGAAGACGTATTTTTAATTACAGACTGTCAAGGGCACGCCGCGTTGTTGAAAATGCGTTCGGCATAATGGCCAACCGCTTCAGGGTTTTCCACACACCAATCAACATGAAGCTGGATTCTATAGACTCCGTGGTGTTAGCCTGTTGCGTGCTGCACAATTTTCTTCGGCAGTGCGATGCTGTAGCTTACAGTCCTTTCAGGCTTCATGGACTCGGACAGCAATGGTGATGTGGTGCTCGGAGAATGGTGTGAGAATGATCCCGCTATTGCAGGACTTCAACCTGTTAATCAAGGCAGGAGCAAGGATGATGCAAAGGCCAGCAGATACAAGTACTGCTAATACTTTAACGGGCCTGGTGCTGTGACTTGGCAGCATCAGATATAGTTTGCATGTAAAAAATTTTTTGCTTATCCTTTTTTAAACTTTCTGTTAATAAAAATATTTTACATTCTAAATTGTTTTCGTGTTTTTTTTTATTTCTGCAATATGGGACAAGGGCTAAAAGGGAGTGATGGGGGAAGGAGAAGTAATGGTGATTAATGGGGAAAACTCAAAAAAGAGGGGTGAGATAGGGAGGGCGGAGTAATGGGGAGAAGACAAGATGAGGGATGTGATTTGGCCGGGGGTTATAATGTGTAGAAGGCAAAAAAAGAGGTGTGAGATGGGGAGAGGGGAGTAATGGGGATAGCGCAAAAAAGAGGGGGGAGATGGCGAGGGTGGAGTTATGGGGAGAATGCAAAGTCATTGGTGTGATGGGGAGGGGGTAATAATGTGGAGAAGGCAAAAATAGGGGTGAGATGGGGGGGAGTAATGGTGATAACTCAAAAAGAGGGGTGTGATGGGGTGGGTGGAGTAATGGGGAGAACGCAAGATGAGGGATGTGATTTGGCAGGGGGGAATAATGTGGAGAAGGCAAAAAAAGAGGTGTGAGATGGGGAGGGGGAGTAATGGGGATAACGCAAAAAGAGGAGTGAGATGGCGAGGGTGGAGTAATGGGGAGAAGGCTGTCATTGGTGTGATGGGGAGGGGGGAATAATGTGGAGATGGCAAAAATAGGGGTGAGATGGGGAGGGGGGAGTAATGGGGATAACTCAAAAAGAGGAGTGTGATGGGGAGGGTGGAGTAATGGGGAGAAGGCAAGATGAGGGATGTGATTTGGCAGGGGGGAGTAATGGGGAGAAGGTAAGATGAGGGGTGTGATGGGGGAGGTGGGAGTAATGGGGCGAAGGCAAAATTATGTTATGCCTACACATATGTAAGTTTGTTGCGTCCCCAAAGAGGCCGCGGGATAACTATGACGCATCAGCGTTCCCGTGCGCCATGACATCATGACGCTCAGGTGGGCGGCGTTAATGCGGCCTAGAGAACAAATTTGTAAATAACATGGCTTCCAGGCCTTCTGTCCCTTGGGGTGAGCCTGAGGTACGATACCTTATACAGCAAGTAGATGCGCGGGACTATGACTGCGCAACACACGCCCGGCCCATGCTTCACAAGAAGCGCGTGTTAAAAAAAAATAAAGAGGCCTAATGCGCAACTTCAGCATCCAGCGGACCATGACGCAGATCAGGAAAAATTTGGCGGATCTGCGTTACCACTCAAGTCAGCGCATAGCCACCATCCGGTCCGAAAACCAAAGGGGAGAGGGTGAGTGTTTTTGACAGGATCTGCTATTTTTATTTTTAGTTGAATGTTGTCTATGGACGTGTACTTAACCGGGTCAGATCTGACATAGCACGTTCTGCTTTTGACAACTGTCAAATTGTAAACACTCAGCATGATGGCATTTGCTTTAATGATGGGATATTGCAATGTGGTTTAATGAAAGTGAAAGTGAAACTAAAAAGAAGTGTGAATATTATTATTATTTTTTTTTTGGTGTCACTTGTAAATAAACATGCAATTCTAAAGATTTTTAAAACACTTTTACTTAATTTTAACCTAAACATTTTTGTAAATTAAAAGTAGCATTACATTTTAAATTTAAGTCAAGGTGTAAAAGAAAAAATAAAACAGGTTTATTGTTGTCAGTTAAAAGCGGAACTCAAAAAGAGTACCGCAGAAAATTATAAATTGAGAACAACTAGAATACTTGTTATTATTCAATAGTAGTTAGCGGTATTCGAATACCGGTGACGATTTATCAACTCACTTAACTATATTCGGCACTGAGTTTTTTTTCAACAATGAAAGGCAGCATTTAACATTCAGATATCAATGGATTGTTTTCCCTATCTCTAGGACCACCATCACCATCAAGCCCGCCATCGCGGGCAGCACCACCAACAGCCCCAGCATCTCCAGGGGTTCACGACGGCACACCACCTACCCCTTCGCCCCCTGCCAGCCCATCACTCCATGATATCGGTGCAGGTTCTCCATCTGGTAATTAAAGCAATTATTTATAAAAAAAAAAAAAAGGTGTACTTTAACGTTTTGCTTTGGAAAGGATGTTGGGATGTCGTTAAATATTTTGTTTTTGGTCCCATAGCCGTTGATGCCACTGGTTCGGGGTGGGCTATTAGCCCCTCACCTGAGGGAACTGAGCCGCCACAATACCGTAAGTATAAAAGCAACAACCATGTACCTTTTGTTTGTAGTGTGTCAATAATTTATAGGTTTACGTTTCTCATTTCATCAACAGAAATCCCCACAGCACAGGCCCTGCTGGCATCTCACCGGCGGATGAAACCAGCTATGGCTGTCACTCTCGCAGCCATGGACGTGCATGGAGTGATGCTGGAGAGGTTCTTGGCGAGCCTACAAGAGGGTGGCAGTCCCCAGTAATTTTTTTTTTACGTTTTATTTATGCTTTTTTTGTTAAAGACATTTGTTACCATGTTTGAAAAAAAGTTTACATATATGTTATATAAATATGTCTGAAATATATATTTATATATTTTCAGTTTATATACGCGGCTGCATCGTATTTATTGTAAAAGATGTTCATGTGTACGGCCATCTTTTCATTGTAGGCTACAACAATGTTCAAATAAGTAACGAAACCAAGAAAAACAGACCTCTATTCAGTTGAAAAATAACATTTTTATTAAAATAAATGAAACAATTTTAAAAAAATTTATATACAGAAACAAAAACTTTAAATTTTTTTTGAAGAACTACAACTGTTGGTAATATGTATCGTTTTCATTACCACGTTGCCTTGACGGAGTATAAAAAAAAGTTGGGGGAACAGGGCTTGGATTGTACTGATGGTCTATCCCCCTCCTCAGTGTAGGTTCAAGAGGCTCAGGATTGTGCGGCCAAGTGTATTGCGGGTAGTGATTTCTGTCCAAGACAGCAGACGTGTCAGTGAGTTTCCTGGTTGCTGCTTGACTCAACACCTCGAGCATAAGCCTTTCAGCATAAACACGCTGTACTGGATCGAGTGTTGGCAGCTTCTCATTAGCATAGTACGCAAAGCCGGTTAGGTTCTGGGGTGTAGTTAGGACTTTTTTGGCAAGTTGGATAAATTCAGGAGTAGCCAAGGTGGGGGCCTTCCTTTTTCGACCTGAAAATGTGAGTTACCTCGGCACAGATGGGGATGGTGGCTCAGCTGGTTCCTCCTCTTGCACCATTGGCATGCTGTCTTGTTCTGGCATGATTAGCGGAGGTGTGATGACAGCCTCTTCTGTGTCCTGCGTGAACAGAAAAAACATGTTACATGACAAAGCTAAAGAAATTTATCTTCACACTATAACACCAAAATACAGCGAAAATGTGATAACGTGACTAGTATCTATGGTTTTTAACTGTCCTTTAACAGTATGTTAAATACATAGGACTCAAATTTTAAACGTGATTAGTTATCAGTATGTTATGGGATAACTTTTTGCTAGTGTGTCGATTTTGCCAAATTCATTTTTAATTTCAATTCCAAAATGGCATGTACATTCCTATGCGTACTACAAGATAGGTACTTACATCACCGACAGGGGAGTCCTGCTTGATCACAGGGTCTGGTGTCAACATAGATGCCATTTTTCTACAGTAGGTACTTCTTGGTCCCTTGTGAAAGCAAGAAGAGCAAAGTACCACAATTTGGGGACATATACATCTGACCCGGCTCCAGACTTGCTTGAATTCTCCACTTTGTTTAGTTCTTTCCGGTATACAGTGCGGAGGGCCTGAATTCTTTTTTTTACCGATGACTCATCCACTGGCTCATTGGGGTAATGGTTTTTGGAAAGCTCCACCAGTTTTTGGTAAGCCTCCTTCTTTTTCAACCTGTTGCTGTAATCCGCCGATTTTACTTTCCACAAGCAAGGCATCGAGCGGTACATCTCAATGAAGTCCCGCAGAAAATCTTGCTTATCGGCCATCTGTAAAAACAAAAAAGGATTATGTGAGAACGGCCTAATAAAAGTTACATTTGTTTTATTGAAAGGTATGATAAAATAAAATGCGTACATAGCCTACAACTTAAAACACAGCAAGGATCATAAATTGGCAGTGGTGGGTGCTGCAGAAACAAAAATGGCTGCTTCAAAAGAAAATTCAGAGATGGGCGACAACTGTTTACACAGCTGGAAAAAATGGCAAAGGTGGGTGCGGCAGAAACAAAAATGGCTGCCTCAAAAGAAAATTCAGAGATGGCCGACAACTGTTTACACAGCTGGAAAAAATGGCGATGGTGGGCGCGGCAGAAACAAACATGGCTGCCTCAAAAAAATTCTGAGATGGCCGACAACTGTTAACACAGCTGGAAAAAATGGCGAAGGTGGGCGCGGCAGAAACAAAAATGGCTGCCTCAAAAGAAAATTCAGAGATGGCCGACAACTGTTTACACAGCTGGAAAAAATGGCGATGGTGGACGCGGCAGAAACAAAAATGGCTGCCTCAAAAGAAAATTCAGAGTTGGCCGACAACTGTTTACACAGCTGAAAAAAATGGCGATGGTGGGCGCGACAGAAACAAACATGGCTGTTTCAAAAAAATTCAGAGATGGCAGACAACAGTTAACACAGCTGGAAAAAATGGCGAAGGTGGGCGCGGCAGAAACAAAAATGTCCGCAAGATGTGATAGGGGAGGGCGGTGGCAGGAAAACTACCATGGCTGCTGTATATAAAAACAGATATAAATATAGAATAAAGTTTGAAAAAATTAAATGCCTAAAAAATCATAAAATAAAAAAAAAGTGCATACCTTACAAGACAGTATAGAGATTTTGAAGGAATAAATAAATCCGGGCCAAACGCTATAGCGACACAGAATGGATCGCAGGAGCTGCAAACTGTAGAATGGCAGGCAGCACGCAATATGGAAGGCTGCTGGAAATTCGTATGAACCACTGCGCTCGAGAACAATGGAAGGGAGCGCTAATACGTCATCTTTTTATTACGCGGTCGTCCAATCACAAAGCGAGAGCTGTGACATAAACAGTCATGACATACAGTGACCACCAATCTGTGCTGAGGGGCGTGGAAAAGATTGTGCTCTATCACGCCTATCGAGGTCGGGGTCTTTTACAATACATGCTGTGTGACAGGTCCTAACGACCGCGAGGTCATTATACAGATCGCTGATCGCTGATGTGTTGTTTATGAGATCTTCCTGTTTGGAAGCTAACTAGCGACCATATAGCGATGTACTAACGATCTCTGCCTGGTCGTGTCGTTGTCGTGATCGCTGGTGCAAATGTTTAGTGTGACAGTACCTTAAGTTGAAGAGAGCAGGTCAGATATGACCTTGGTCAGATGTGACATCATTTGAAGTGACATATTTAAAGTGATAGATGAGAAATATACCAGAAATCGGTCAGGCGGTAAGACTAACCACTGCTTTCTTACTTTACTTGCTTTTTTTTTTTTTTAAACCCTGCCCTTCAACCATGCTCACACTTGCCATCACCGTTTTTGTTCCACTAATCTTCACTCTCCTTCGCTATCCCCAAACCCTTGCAACCTTGAACCAAATAACAATCTCCCCGTCTCTCTTACCCCCACCTCGCTTCATCTGCAGACTACTTCTTAAAGGGGTTGTCCAGGCTTTTCAAATAATCTCGGTACATATCTGGGCTGCAGAATTATGACAATAAGTAATTTACTTTCTGTCACTAGTTTGCACGGTTTTCTAGATATTCTGATCAGAACGTCCAAGGGGTGGGGGTGTTATGGCATTGAAATGAGAACTAGTCATAACCTCCTACTCTACTCCAAACATGCCCTCTATAGCAACAACCCCACCCTCCATAGCTACAGGCCCTCCCCGTCCACATGAAGCAGCCCTCATCACACAGTAACAAATCCTCCCCCTCCAGCAGCCTCAGTGCAGAGAGCAGAGAGCTGCTCCTCCCCCAGACACACACTGAACAGTTATCTATGGAAAATGAAACTAGTGAGGAGTGAAAATTGTCCTGTATTCTGGGCCACTCCATGATTACAATACATAACGCATTATCAGTAATTCCTTCCCTCACTGTCCCAGGCTGCTGGCAGCAGTGAGAACAGACTGTGTGATGGCCAGTGATGGGGGTCTGCAGCTTCTAATCTGCACAGGGGATGGCAGTCACTGATGTAATCTGTTGTGTGACAAAGCCTCTGCTGTGTTAATGAGACAGCTCTGTGTCACTGATGTCTTCACACAGCAGCAGATTTGGTGCAGTGCATGTGTGAGCACTGTGTCTCTAATGACATAAATACTGATGGGAGCAGCCTGTCCAATCAGCAGCTGTAACAGTGTGAAGTGTTGGGGGGTGTATGTATGTATGCATTGTGCTGCTTTCACAAATACAGGATCACTGCTGTGTTCTTTCCAATGCTGGAATAATGATAAAGATGAGTGCTGGTGCAGTTTACTGCCAGCCAATGAGTGGGCAGTGGGTGGTGCTGATCACTGGAGCTTGCTGGGAGTTTGGTGGAGCTTCGCACATACACTGCACCAAATCTGCTGCTGTGTGAAGACATCAGTGACACAGAGCTGTCTCATTCACACAGCAGAGGCTTTGTCACACAACAGATTATAATAATAAATAATAAATTTTATTTTTATAGCGCCGACATATTCCGCAGCACTTTACATTTCAGAGGGGATTTGTACAGACAATAGACATTACAGCATAACAATAATCACATACAGTAGATTATAACAAATACCAAGAGGAAAGAGGGCCCTGCTCGCAAGCTTACAGTCTATGAATTACATCAGTGACTGCCATCCCCTGTGCAGATTAGAAGCTGCAGACCCCCATCACTGGCCATCACACAGTCTGTTCTCACTGCTGCCAGCAGCCTGGGACAGTGAGGGAAGGAATTACATGGGGGTTAACACTTAGTGTCCAGGCAAGAGAATCTCTCTCTCTCGCCGGGCACTTGTGGGGTTAACATTCACAGAGTCCGGGCATGCGCTGTGGAAAAAGCCGGTCCGGCGCTGACAAAAAACGTTTCAGGGAACGTTTTTTGCAGATGCCGGACGGCTAATTTATGCCGTGTCCGGCAACAACCGGACACGACGCATAACCATCCGGCACGATGCGGCGCCCATGAAAGCTTATGGGACAAAACTGGATCCGGTGCTGGATCCGGTTATTAAAAATTTCGCCGCATCGTGCCGGATGACAAAAACCGGATGTGTGAAAGAGGCCTAAGACAGAGCACAGGAACAGAGTGTGTGCCAGGATGCACAACTGACCACAAGGCAGAGTGCCGGTTCAGAGCATGTGCCAAGAGGCACAGCAGAGTACAAGGCATCGTACAGGTTCAGAGCGTGTGCCAAGAGGCACAATAGAGTACTAGGCAGAGTACAGGTTCAGAGCGTGTGCCAAGAGGCACAATAGAGTACAAGGCAGAGGACCCGAATACAGCACACAGCCAGCCAGGGACACGGCTGACCAAGCCAGGAAGTACAACAATAATCAGGCACCTCCCATAGGAAGAGGTAGCCTGATATAGCACATGATCACTAGGGCTTCCGGGTCAAGTCCTCCAATACCATAGAGAGGACGGATCTGGAGACAGAGCTGAGAAGAGCGCGCGTGCGCACACAGAACATGGAGAAAACATGAACCTAAGTATGAGAGGTGCGCGTGCGCACCCGGCGGGACCCCCGGAGCGACCGCAGCTCCGGAAGAGATGATGTCGGGACCGAGGTCCCACCCCCAGGTGAGCGTGGCGTGACAGGCGGCATGACAGTACCCCCCCCCTTACGCCTCCTCTTTCTAAAGCTGGAGAGGAACTTAGACAAAATCTGGGGTGCATGGATATTCTCCCTGGGTTCCCATGACCTTTCCTCAGGGCCAAAACCCTTCCAATCGATCAAGAACATGGTTCTCCCTCTTACCTTCTTCATGGCCAAAATGTCATTCACCTCAAACTCATCCCCCATGCCAACTGGCTGGGGTGTGTGGCCTGGAGAAGGATGAAATCGGTTAAGTACCACAGGTTTAAGGAGAGACACATGGAAGGAATTGGGAATACGGAGCAAAGGAGGTAGCTTCAGTTTGTATGCAACATCATTAATACGCCTGAGGACCTCAAAAGGACCAATGTAACGTGGATCCAGTTTGTAAGATGGTACCTTAAGGTGTATGTATTTGGTGGAAAGCCACACCTTGTCACCAGGGAGATATGGAGGAACGTCCAGGCGCCTCTTGTCAGCGTGTAATTTCATTCTGTCCTGTGCTTTCTCGAGAGCGGTTTTGGTCTCCTGCCATACCCTGGAGAACTCCACAGACAGAGAATTGGCAGCAGGTAGCCCCGAGACAGGAAGTACTGGTAGAGGCACACTGGGATGCTGTCCAAAGACGATGAAGAAAGGAGACTTGGTGGACGATTCACTGGAGTGATTATTGTCGGCAAACTCAGCCCAAGGAAGTAGACGGACCCAGTTATTCTGATGAGCATTTGAAAAGTGCCGGAGGTAGGATGTAAGGATCTTGTTGGTACGTTCCACCTGCCCATTGGTTTGGGGGTGATAGGCGGAAGATAAATCCAATGACACTTTCATGAGTCCGCATAGAGCTCTCCAGAACCGGGAGGTGAATTGGACCCCTCTGTCCGACACGATGTGCCGAGGGAAGCCGTGAATTCTGAAGATATGAGAAATGAAGATCTTCACCAAGTCAGGAGCAGAGGGTAGTCCGGGAAGAGGAATGAAGAGGACCATGTTTAAGAATCGGTCTACAACCACTAAGACCACAGTACAACCGGAAGAATGAGGCAGATCAGTAATGAAATCCATGGCTATGTGCTGCCATGGAGCCAACGGAACGGGAAGCGGGAGCAGAAGACCGGAGGGTGGTTGCCTGGGTGTCTTGTTCTGGGCACAGGAAGGGCAAGATGCCACAAAGTCTTTAACGTCCTGGGAGAGAGAAGACCACCAATAATAGCGAGAGATTAAGCCCAAAATCTTTTTGTCGCCAACGTGGCCGGCAATCTTGGACAAATGTCCCCAGTTTAACACTCGTTTTCGGTTATTCTCAACCACAAAGGTTCTTCATGGAGGTAACGTGGTTAACTTGGTAGGAGCCACGGTAATTACTTTGGACGGGTCAATGATATGAGAGGGTTCTTCTTCTGCATCTGATGACAGGAATGATCTTGACAACGCATCCGCTCTAACGTTTTAATCGTCGTGCCGAAAATGTAGTTCAAAGTCAAAGCGGGTGAAGAATAACGACCACTTGGCTTGACGAGGATTGGGCCTCTGTGCAGACTGGATGTACGCCAGGTTCTTATGGTCCGTGAAGATCTTGAACGGATGTATGGCACCTTCCAGTAAGTACCTCCACTCCTCCAAGGCCAGTTTAATGGCCAATAGCTCTTTGTCGCCAATGGAGTAGTTCTGCTCAGTGGAGGAAAATACTTTAGAAAAGAAGCCACAGGTGACAAACCATCCAGATTTCTGCAGAAGGCTTGTTTCAACGACTGGAAGGCCTCTTCAGCCTCAGAGGGCCAAGCCTTTCGGTTAGACTCCTTTGCGGACAAGGGACGAGATGGATCGAACCAACGAGGAGAAATGGGGAACGAACTGTCGGTAGTAGTTCGCAAAATCAAGGAAGCGTTGGATTGTCTTCACCCCATGGGGTCGTGGCCAATCGAGGACGGCAGACACCTTCGCCAGATCCATGCGTAGACCAGAGTCTGAGATAATGTACCCCAAGAATGGCAGGGACGTTTGCTCGAAGGCACATTTCTCGAGCTTGGCATAAAGGCGGTTCTCCCTCAGGTGCTGTAGGACTTGACGCACGTTCTTTCTGTGGGCGGAGAGGTCTGGAGAAAAAACGAGGATGTCATCCAAATAGACTACCACGCAGGAGTACAGCATATCCTGGAAGACGTCATTCACGAACTCCTGGAACACCGCTGGGGCATTGCAGAGGCCGAAGGGCATGACCAAGTCCTCGCAGGGACCATCTCTGGTGTTAAAGGCGGCCTTCCACTCATCACCGGAACGAATGCGGATCAAGTTGTAGGCCCCATGAAGATCCAGTTTAGTGAAAATTCGAGCTCCTCTAAGCCGGTCAAAGAGCTCTGGGATCAATGGCAATGGGTACTTGTTCTTGACCGTGATATCGTTCAGCCCTCGGTAGTCTATGCAGGGACAGAGGGAGCTGTCGATCTTTTTGACAAAGAAAAACCCCGCTCCTGCGGGTGAGGACTTACAGATAAGACCTCTAGCAAGGTTCTCCTGGATATACTCAGATATCGCTTGGGTTTCAGCAGGGGATAATGGATATATTCTACCCCTGGGTGGCGTAGAACCAGGAACAAGATCAATCAGACAGTCGTATGGCCGATGGAGGGGCAGAGTCTCGGCCTCCTTCTTGTCGAAGACGTCGGCAAAGGACCAGTAAGCCGACGGCAAACCCGTAGGTGCCGAGGACAGACAGGCAGATTTCATCGGATGGATGGGCAACAGGCAATTCTCCTGACAGAACGGTCCCCAGTGGAGTATATCGCCCGACCGCCAGTCCAGGGTTGGCTCATGAGTCCGTAGCCAAGGGAGACCTAGAAGGAGCGTGTGAGACATAGTAGACATAATGTGGAAGGAGATCTTCTCCAGTTGCAGGGCTCCGACTAGCAGCTCGATCCCTTCGGTGGCCTGGGTAACGATCTCCTGCAAGGATGTACCATTGACCGAATCTATCGACCGAGGAGTCTCCAGGGATCTGACCGGAATCCGGTATTTTTTAACTGCCTCAAGTGTGAGGCCAGAATCCAGAAAAGCCTCCTCTGAATAACGCTTGGTACCAAGATTCAGTAACACGGTCACGACCAGGGAGGGAGAGGAGTCACAAATAACCTAGGGAGGCCTCTCCCAACAATCCTAGGTAGAGAAGTTTACCGGCTTCTTGGGACAAGAACGAAGGAGATGAGAGGAACTCCCACAGTAAAGGCAGAGACCAAGAGTAAGCCTCTCCTCGCGACGGTGTTCGACCAACTTGCCACGGTCGACCTCCATAGGCTCAGAAACGGATGTCGCAGAAGGCACGGGGCGCGAGTGGAGAGGTCTGCGGGTAGTCGACGGGAGGTGGGAAAGTCTTCTCTCTCTGGCTGATTCACGGGCACGCTCCTGGAACCGCAGGTCTATGCATGTCACCAGAGAGATCAGATCCTCTAAAGAGGTGGGAGTATCCTGGCCTGCCAGTTCATCTTTGATCCGACCGGACAAACCACGCCAAAAGACCCCTATGAGGGCCTCGTTGTTCCAACCGAGTTCGGAGGACAAGGTGCGAAAACAGATGGCATACTGTCCCACTGATAGGGTACCCTGATGGATGTTAAAGAGGGACTCGGTGGTGGAAGCCAGATGACCCGGCTCGTCGAACACCTTGCGGAAGGTGTCCAAAAAGGTGGAAAGCTGAGGGACGAGTGGATTGTTACGTTCCCAGAGGGGATTCACCCATGCTAACGCCTCCCGCTCTAAGTGGGAAACAATAAAGGCAATTTTGGCACGCTCGGTGAAATAGTGCTGCGGCAAAAGTTCAAAATGTAACCGACATTGGTTCAGAAATCCTCGACCAAACTTAGGTTCACCACTATATCAGGGTGGCTTGCATAAGCGCGGCAACGGGTGCGGAGCCGAGGACTGGGTAGAAACAGATTGTATGAAAAGGAGCCGATTATCTACCGACGCCATATAGTTGAGGATATGGGCCTGGGTGTCGCGTTGCTGTGTGAGTTCTTGCTGGAGGCTGGCCAACTGGGAAGCATTCCCAGGGTCAGAGGACTGTAAAGGTACTGTCACACTTAGCGATGTACCAGCGATCCCGACCAGTGATATGACGCGGTCAGGATCGCTGGTACATCGCTAAGTGGTCGCTAGTGAGCTGCCACACAGGCAGATCTCACCAGCGACATCGCTGGGGACGGGGGTCGCTACTTACCTGTCACACCAGGCGATCCTGCGTCCTCTCGCCCGGCTCCATGCTCGTCGCTCGTCTCTCCACAGGAAGCGCCGCAGGAAGCTGACGACGAGAAACAGTCCTGAACGTTCTCGCGCGATCAGCGATAACCAGCGGGGGAGCAGTCGTAGGTAAGTATCAGACACAGAGATATCGCTAGCAATATCGCTATAACGTCACTAGTTATAGCGATATTGCTAGCGATATCTCTTAGTGTGACAGGCCCTTAAGGCAGATAAACGGGACTCCATGGACTTAAGAAATGACATAATCCTAGTCTGGTTTTCCAGGAGGAACACCAGCTCTTTTTGGACGGAAGCTGCGGTACCAGCGGGGTCCATGGCCTGATTATACTGTGACGACTCCTGGAGTGGACCTCTGGGTCGTGGCACCAACCCTCCCAGGGCAAGCTGACCTAGTGAGGACCACCCCCTATACAGGGAGTGTCAGGGGCAAGCCCAAGGGGGTAAGGTACCACCACTGCTGGCACCAGGTGGCCGGCTCACAGGAGACACAAATGAGTGTGTCTGCTGGAGCGTGTAAAGCGTGGACACAGGGACACGTGGTGTACAGGACGGTACAGGGTGTACTCGGGAACACAAGGCATGTACACGGGTGTGCGCTAGATACAGGATAGTGCAAGATGGGTACATGGGAGCACGTATGGCGTGCAGCGACTAGTACGTCCGGGTGTGAGCAAAGCAGGACGTGTGCAAGGGAGCAAGTCAGAGTACTGAGTTAGGCAGCAGGTGTGCCAGGAGGTGTAACAGAGTACAGGAACAGAGTGTGTGCAAGGAGGCATAACTGA
This sequence comes from Dendrobates tinctorius, assembly GCF_039654945.1. Taxonomy (NCBI): domain Eukaryota; kingdom Metazoa; phylum Chordata; class Amphibia; order Anura; family Dendrobatidae; genus Dendrobates; species Dendrobates tinctorius. Next base: position 41,396,574 of record NW_027361714.1, read on the forward strand.
GTATAAGACAGAGCGCATGATCAGAGTGTTTGCCAGGAGGCACAACTGAGTATAAGACAGAGCACAGGATCAGAGCGTGTGCGAGGAGGCACAACTGAGTATAAGACAGAGCACAGGAACAGGGTGTGTGCCAGGAGGCACAACTGAGTATAAGACAGAGCACAGGAAAAGAGTGTGTGCCAGGAGGCACAACTGACCACAAGGCAGAGTGCCAGTTCAGAGCGTGTGCCAAGAGGCACAGCAGAGTACAAGGCAGAGTACAGATTCAGAGCATGTGCCAAGAGGCACAATAGAGTACCAGGCAGAGAACAGGTTCAGAGCGTGTGCCAAAAGGCACAATAAAGTACAAGGCAGAGTACCCGAATACAGCGCACAGCCAGCCAGGGACACGGCAGACCAAGCCAGGAAGTACAACAATAATCAGGCACCTCCCATAGGACGAGGTAGCCTGATATAGCACATGATCACTAGGGCTTCCGGGGCAAGTCCTCCAATACCATAGAAAGGACGGATTTGGAGACAGAGCTGAGAAGAGCGCGCGTGCGCACACAGAACATGGAGAAAACATGAACCTAAGTACGAGAGGTGCGCGTGCGTACCCAGCGGGACCCCCGGAGAGACTGCAGCTCCGGAAGAGATGATGTCGGGACTGAGGTCCCGCCCCCAGGTGAGCGCAGTGTGACTGGCGGCGTGACACCCTCAAACTTAAAACCTTTGCCACTGACCCCCTCCCTCCCGCACCCTCTTTCTGGAGCACTTTGGAATGCTCGCTCCATCTGCAACAAGCTCCACGTGATCCACGACCTCTTTACCACCCACAAACTTTCCTTCCTGGCCCTCACTGAGACCTGGCTGACACCCCCTGACACGGCCTCCCCGGCCGCACTGAGTTATGGCGGCCTCCACTTTACCCACACTCCTCGCCCTGGCAACAGACATGGTGGAGGAGTGGGTTTCCTCCTTTCTAAACACTGCTCCTTCAACCCTATCCAACCCCCACCCTCCCTTATCCTTCCTTCTTTCGAGGTTCACTCTGTCCATATTTACTCTCCCTCTCATCTCCAAATGGCTGTCATATACCGACCACCGGGCTCAGCCACTGCCTTCATTGACCAATTCTCCACCTGGCTCCTCCACTTTCTCTCTTCTGACATCCCCACCATCATCATGGGGGACTTCAACATCCCCATTGACACCGACCAGCCAGCAGCCTCCAAACTCCTGTCACTTACCTCATCCTTTGGACTTACTCAGTGGTCCTCCACAGCCACCCACACAGATGGACATACATTAGACCTCATATTCACTTGCCTCTGTTCCCTATCTAATGTCACAACCTCTCCCTTTCCCCTATCTGACCACCATCTACTCACCTTCTCATCCTTGTCCTCTTCACCTGCCCCCCCATGTCCAGCCACTAGCACATCCTCACAGAAACCTCGCACAGCTAGACATCCACAGACTCTCAGACTCTCTTCTACCTCTGTCCTCCATATCTTCACTACACAACATGGAGAGTGCCACCGCTTTCTACAGTGCCACCCTCACATCAGCCATAGACTCAGTCACTCCTCTCATGCATGGCAAAGTGCAACAAACCAATAGGCAACCCTGGCACAAAAATCTCACCAAAAAACTTCGACAAGCATCCAGGGACGCGGAGCAGCATTGGAAGAAAACACGCCTGCCAGACGACTTCACTGCTTTCAAACAAGCTACACTTGCCTTTAAATCAGCCCTCACCTCTGCTAAACAGACCTATTTCACAAACCTTGTATCTTCATTATCCCACAACCCTAAACAACTGTTCAGCACATTCAACTCTCTCCTCCGCCCACCACTGCCACCTCCAACTCCCCTCATCTCTGCTGAGGACTTTGCCACCTACTTCAAAAATAAGATTGACCAAACAAGGCAAACCTTTACAGTTCCACCACCCCAACCGCTCCACATACCAGACCTCTGCCCTCCCCTAATAACCTCCCTCTCCAACATCACTGAAGGAGAGCTTACTCATCTCCTTTCCAAATCATGCCTCACCACCTGTGCACTTGACCCCATCACTTCCCACCTGCTCCCCAACCTATTCCTAACTTCTGGTACCTTCCCCTCTGCCTTCAAGCATGCCACCATAACACCCATCCTCAAAAAATCAATCCTTGACCCAACTGCTATACCCAGCTATCGCCCCATATTACTGCTCCCGTTTGCTTCCAAACTCCTCGAACAGCATGTCCATGCTCAACTTTCCTCCCACCTCTCATCTAACTCCCTCCTTGACAACGTGCAATCTGGCTTCCGCCCCTACCACTCCACTGAAACTGACCAGACCAAAATTACTAATGACTTACTCACAGCCAAAGCTCAGACAGTTCTCCATCCTCCTCCTTCTTGACCTGTCCTCTGCCTTTGACACAGTTGACCACTGCCTACTGCTACAGATTCTTTCTTCCCTTGGCATAAAAGACCTTGCCCTGTCCTGGATTTCCTCATACCTTTCTGACTGCACATTCAGCGTTTCCCACTCCCACACTACCTCCTCATCCCGCCCCCTCTCTGTTGGAGTCCCCCAAGGCTCTGTCCTGGGGCCCCTACTTTTTTCCATCTATACTCTTGGCCTAGGACAACTCATAAAGTCCCGTGGCTTCCAGTACCACCTATATGCAGATGACACTCAGATCTACCTCTCGGGCCCAGATGTCACCTCTCTACTGTCCAGAATCCCAGAGTATCTATCAGCCATATCCTCCTTTTTCACCTCTCGCTTCCTAAAACTCAACATAGACAAAACTGAACTCATTATCTTTCCTCTATCTCATGTATCTTCCCTTCCTGATCTATCTATTATGGTAAACGGCATCACGCTCTCTCCCGCACCTGAAATCCGCTGCCTCCGAGTAACTCTCGACACTGCCCTGTCCTTCAAACCACACGTCCAAACTCTTGCCACCTCCTGTCGCCTCCAACTCAAAAATATTTCCAGAATCCGTCCCTTCCTCAGTCCTACATTTACTAAAACTCTTGTACATGCCCTCATCATCTCCCGCCTTGACTACTGCAACACTCTCCTCTGTGGCCTCCCTGCCAACTCTCTAGCACCACTCCAGTCTGTCCTCAATTCTGCTGCCCGACTAATCCACCTCTCTCCTTGCTACTCCCCTGTCTCTCCCCTCTGCAAATCCCTCCATTGGCTCCCAATTCCCCAACGAATCCAATTCAACACTGACCTACAACGCCATCCACAACCTTTCCCCTCCCTATATCTCTGAACTAATCTCCCAATATCTTCGCTCACGTAATCTTTGATCCTCCCAAGAGCTCCTTTTCTCCTCCACACTTATTTGATCCTCACACAACCGCCTCCAAGATTTCTCCTGAATAGCCCCCATCCTCTGGAATACCATGCCTCAACACGTCCGATTATCCACCACCCTCGGATTCTTCAAACGGAACCTGAAAACCCATGTTTTCAAGAAAGCTTACAGCCTGCAATGACCATTCTGCCGCCTCACCACCGCCTGAGCTGACGCCTTATCACCGCCCGACCCCTGTCCCGTAGAATGTAAGTCCGCAAGGACAGGGTCTTCTCACCTCTGTACCAGTCCGTCATTGTAAATTTGTTTACTGTTAACAATATCTGTAACTTTGTATGTAACGATATCTATAACTTTGTATGTAACCCCCTTCCCATCTACAGCACCATAGAATTAATGGCGCTATATAAATAAATAATATTAATAATAATTGAGAAGAGAAGGGGTCCTAGGTCAGAGCCTTGAGGGACACCAACAGAGAGGGGGTGAGATGAGGAGGTAGAGTGGGAGTAGGAAACGCTAAATGTGCAGTTGGTAAGTTATGAGGAGATCCAGGATAGGGCAAGGTCTTTGACACCTAGTGAAGAGAGGATCTGTAGTAGGAGGCAGTGGTCAACTGTGTCGAAGGCAGAGGACAGGTCTAGAAGGAGGAGCATAGAGAATTTTCTGTTACCTTTGGCTGTAAGTAAGTCATTAGTAAGTTTGGTCAGGGCAGTCTCAGTGGAATGGTGGGGACCGGAGCCAGATTGTAGATTGTCAAAGAGCAAGTTAGATGCAAAGTGAGAGGAAAGTTCAGCGTGGATGTGCTGCTCAAGGAGTTTAGAAGCAAATGAAAGCAAAGATAGAGGGCCGTAGGATTCTAGCAGCAACACGGGATGCAGTGATGGGATGCAGGCAGAGCAAGGGCTAACAGGTTTATTTACAGGAGAAATTATTTCAAGCAGAGAGATAAAAAGAGTTAAAAGGTATTAAAGGGCACAGCACAATAATAACTGTACAAATACATGTCAATTTGTGTACCAGGTATATCAGGAAGTCCTGGCTCTGCGTCTTCTGCTGCATACTCAATAGCGCTGATGATGGCGGGCACTACGCCTCCTCCTGGAGGTCGCTGTAGACGTTGGTCCGTCTTCTGGTGATAGTGGTTGGTCTCGGAACCTTCCACTGTCCCTTGTCTATATATAAATGTGACTAAATAAAGGCACGGGCAACAGTCCTGTATGGACCCAACGTGGCCCCTGATATTTCCACTAGTAACGTCCAGTCCAAAATGTCAGGGCAACTATCTACTGACCTAGTCGGGGCCCATTTGTCAGTCTGGTATACGGTTTTTCTTGTGCAGCACGTGTGCGGTACTCACGGTTGCATAGGGCACAGCACCCGGTTCTCTGGCAGTCATTGGGCACACCCTGTACACCCCACTCTCCATGGTCCCTGCTGTTGGTGGCGGGTGACGACAGACGCTGGTCTTGGCTCGGCTTTGCACGGCTCTGCACTCTCTGGCTCAGCTTCACATGGCTCTGCACACTCTGCACAGTGGTCCCTGTCTCTTTCATCAGGTGCAGCACTGCCTGTCACTGCCCTGGTATGTTTTGGTGAGGTGTGATTGTGGCATGTTTGAAAGCAGAAGGGAAGGTACCAGAAGTTAGTGATAGGTTGAAGAGATGGGATAAGTGTAGTTGTGAGGTTGGGAAGGAGGTGGGATGGGATGGGGTCAAGAGCACAAGTGGTGAGGTGTGATTTGGAGAGAAGATGAGAAAGCTTTCCTTCAGTGATTTTGGAGAGGGAAGTTGTAGGGTTAGGGCATTGGTCTGGTATACAAAGGGGTTGTGGTGGTCGGACAACAAAGACTTGCCTTGTTTGGTATATCTTATTTTTGAAGTATGTGGCAAAGTCCTCGGCAATGATTATGGAAGTTGGAGGGGGGGCAGTGGTGGTCGGAGGAGGGAGTTAAAAGTGCTGAACAACGGTTTGGGGTTGTGGGATAAGGAAAATACGAGGGATGTAAAGTAGGCCTGTTTAGCAGAGGTGAGAGATGATTTGAATGCGAGTGTTGCTTGTTTGAATGAGGTGAAGTCGTCTTGTGAGTGCGTTTTCTTCCAACGCCGCTCTGGAATTATGGATACTTGCCGAAGCTTTTTCGTGATGTTATTGTGTCAGGGTTGTCTATTGATTCGTCGCACTCTGCTATGCATGACAAGGGTGACTGAGTCGATGGCTGATGCAAGAGTGGCATTTTAGAAACTAGTGACAGTGTCTGTCATGGAGTGAAGCTATGGAGGACAGTGGTAGAATAGGGTCAGAGAGTGTGCTAGTGTCTAGATGTGCGCATTTTCTGCTGGGGTGCGCAAGTTGATAGACATGGGTGACAGGTGAGGAGAACAGTGATGAGAACGTGAGTAGATGGTGGTCAGATAGAGGGAGAGGGGAGGTTGTGACATTAGATAGGGAGCAGAGAGACGGGTGAAGACTAGGTCTATTGTATGTCCAACTTTGTGGGTGCCTGAGGAGGACCACTGAGTAAGTCCAAAAGATGAAGTGAGCGACAGGAGTTTTGAGGCTGGCGACTGGTGGGTGTCAATGGGGATGTTTAAGTCACCCATGATGATGGTGGGAATGTCAGCAGAGAGAAAGTGAAGAAGCCAGGTGGAGAATTGGTCAATAAAGGCACTGGTCAGGATTGAAGGTCGGTATATGACTGCCACTTGGAGGTTGGAGGGAGAGCAAATGTGGACAAAGTGGACTCCAAAAGAGGGGAGGATAAGGGAGGGTTGAGGTGGGATTGGGTTAAAGGTACAGTTGGAAGAAAGGAGAAGGCCCACTCCTCCACCATGTCTGTTGCCAGAGCAAGGAGTGTGGGTGAAGTGAATGCAGCCGTAACATAGTGCAGCAGGGGAGGCTGTGTCAGAGGTTGTCAGCCATGTTTCGGTGAGGTCCAGGAAGGAAAAATTATGAGAGGTAAAGAGGTTGTGAATCACATGGCGTTTACTGCAGATGGAGCAGGCATTCCAGAGTGATCCAGAGAAAGGGAGCAGGGCGGTGAGCGTCAAGGGCACAGATTTGAAGTGAGCGAGATTTCGGGTGTTTATATTGGGTTGGGAGTGATAGGAGGGGGTAGCAAAGGGAGGAATGAAATGTGGGGGTCCAGAATTGGGAAATATGTTGGCAGTAGTGAGGAGAAGCGGAGAGAGGGAGAGCAGGTGGGAGAAGGAGAGTGGGCGGCTGGTTTTAAGTTTTAGTAGGAGAGATGTGATGTTGAGGAGGAGGTCAGCAGGGGAGGCAAGAGGGAAGGAGAGATTATTACTTGGTTAGAGGGTGCTGGGTGCTTTATAAATATATTAATCTAAAATAGTTGAGGCAGCACATCATAGATCAAACATAAGGTGATATTTATTGGCTCATGTGGTGATGTTTTGGTCCATAAGTGTGGACCTTTCTCAAGCCTAGAGAAAGGTCCACATTTATGGACCGAAACGTTACCACATGGGCCAATAAGTAGCACCTTTTAATTGATCTATGGTGTGCTGCCTCAACTTTTTTTTATTTATCTGGAAGGACTGGTACATATGTACCTATGAGGCTTTGCACCCTACACCCACTTGTGCTGCTTTTTACTATATATATAGGGTGAAGAGACCAGCCTATCCAATTTTATGCAGCAACTTAATAATAATCAATTTAACCTTAAATTCACATTCAAATGGCATAAGAGACATATTGATTTTCTGGATATTAGTTTGTATGTCGGGGAGGTTGGACGAATTGAGACTGATTTATACAGGAAAGAGACCTCTGATAATTCTCTCTTACATGCCTCCTCGGCACACAACTACTCCACTATTAAAGCCATCCCAGTTGGACAATTTCTCAGGAATAGGAGGATCTGCTCTACAGAGACCAGATTTGAGAAACAATCTGCAATTCTTGCAGATAGATTTAGAGCCAGGGGGTACAGTGCCCGTTGCATCAAGGCAGGCTACAGACGGGCCAGATCCACAGGGAGGGGTGATTTATTGAAATCTTTTAAAAAAAGAGAAGAGACTGGGGAGTATAGGTTGAGCTATATCTCTACATCTCATTGCAGCTGGGATCGGATCCATGAGATCCTGAATAAACATTGGTCGGTGTTACGCACGGATGCGGTTTTGGCTGCTCACATACCACGGGTTCCACAAGTGACACATAGGAGATCAACTGGTGAGGAGCCACTATGTAGTGAAACAAATAAAGGTTGTTTGACTCAGGTGGCCCTAAACATGGATGCTTCCCCTGTGGTTCATGTGTGGCATGTCCCAATATATTTTGATGTGGGACCTTTAAGTCATCTGATGGGAGCAGGGAATTTGTCATCCGTGAGTTTATTTCTTGTAATACTGCATATGTGATTTACTATGCTACTTATCCCGCTCCCTGATATATGTTGGTCTCACATCTAGGGAACTAAAGATTAGAACTCGTGAGCACGTGCGTGACATTTTGGTGGCAAAAGAGGTGTCTGATGTCTCTACACTGAAAACTCTACCAAGGCACTTCAAAGAGTATCATGGATCTGATCCCAGCAGTTTGAAAGTCAGGGGTATTGATTGTGTTCATGGTGGTGTCAGGGGTGGCAATCTGAAGCAAGTTCTTGCTCAATGTGAATGTAGGTGGATTGTCACCCTTGACACCATGTCCCCCAAAGGTTTGAACGAGAAACTGACATTTGTACCCTTCCTGTGACTGGCCCGTTTGTTGATATGGCTTTGATTGTTGTTATAATTATTTGTGGGTGCTATGTTGCCCCCACAGCTTCGGTCGTCTTCTTGTTGGTAATTGCTTCCCATAATATTTATGGATCTTTGCTATTTTGATTTTTTAATTTTATGTTTTTCTGTCTTTTTTTATTCAGTTGTTTGTGTTTGTACGTGTTTTGTGATTCCTGGATGGATTCATTTTTCCCATATGGAGATTTCATCCGCCTTGGCCATCTCTACAGTCAGAGGAACAAAACATACCAATACAGGATATCTTAACACTGTGATTGATTTCCCAATCAAGATCTGCTTTTTGGAATCTACAGCGATTGTTTTTTGTTTAATAGAGTCACAAGTATGCACTTTTTTGATGTTTGTATTGTCAAGGATACAGTGCACTTTAGACATATGCACGTGCACTTTCATTGCACTTCTAACACTTTTATTCTCGTCATTGATGGTCTTCGATCTAATGCAGTAATTAATATATTTTAGAAATTGGATATTTAATAATTCACCGATTATTGGTGGATTCATAGGACACATTTCTTCACTGGTTCACTTACCGGTGTTCTCTCCTGTCTCGCTCTACCTCTCCTGTATAGACTTATTCCTTATTTTAATTTTTTATTTTTTATTGTTATATTTTCTATTTTCCACCTCTTATTTTTATTTTTTATTCTTTTATTTTTTTTCTTTTATATTAATATATTCATTTGATATCCTGTTTAAACATCGGGTCCATACCCAATACAATTATTCTTCCCATTAGACCTCATATCATCTCCATATTTGGTTTGTGATTCCTCTATATGTAGTTGATCTTCAATAAAATGGCCGCTAATGGTGCGCATGCGCATTGCGGCTTTACTCACACTGTCCATCTCTGACCGGCGACTACTAATAGCACAGTGTGCATGTGGAATGACGTCATCGGGTGCTTTGTCGCCCGCATGCTTGCTGCTCTGATACTCTGACAAAGTGGACATTCATCAATGTGAGAGGTCGCGGGTGCATGCGCCGGTGATATTGGCGCTTTAGCTTCCTATAAATAGAGCAATAAGACAGGAAGTTTCTAACATCCCCCTTTGAGAAAGCCATCACGCAAAACACGCGTCAGGGGTCGTGGGAAGTCAACTTGTAAGTCCTGACTAATTATGGGGAAGCACGGGCCTTTTTACTTTAATAGATGTTAGGTTGACACTTAGGCTGGGTTTACATTGCGCTATGGCAGTCCGTCTGATGGACACATTTTTAAGTAGCTAGAATGCAATGTAACGGTTATTGTAACGCACCCATAGACTTTCATTAGTATGATGCATCATAACGCATGTCAAAATTGCCATGCGTTTGCAACATTCCGCTTTTTTGTGATGCACCTTCCAACGCGGCCTGCAGCGTTTTCGGGTCCAGTCCAGCTAATGCACAGGTAATGGGAGCGTTAATTGTGCCATTGAAGTCTATTGCAAATGCAGCCAGATGCAAATCAAGCAAAATGTCCAAATGATACCATGCGTTGGATTGCGTTAATGAGGCTTTTCCATGTGGTCATGTGACAGGAAATATGATTTCAGCCATTTTGGAGCATACACTCTGCAGACACAGTCTTCAGAATGCCAGCTGCACAGGGTGTCTGGGGTGTGAGCGACCTGAGGCAATGTAAGTACAATTATATGTATATCTGTATATATACATGGTTTGAGTGTGTAGTGGCCGTATGATGTATGTGTACTAAATGTATGGTTTTGTATGTACACAGATGTCGGATAGTGAGGGATCGAGCTGCAGCAGCGTGTCTGCTGTCTTGTCATCTGAATCAGTAGGCTTGCGATTTAAAAAGCCCCCAAAAATGCTGTGTGGCACTCGAGTATATCATCGAGTGAATCATGTGTAATCATGTTTTTATTGCAAATAGGAATCTTCTGATCCAAAACCTACCAGGCCACCCCCAAAAAACAGTCAAAGTGGCCAAAAAGGTACATGCCACAAATTATGTTTTTTTAATATAAATTGCTACATGAATCGTAAAACGTTTTTTTTTATTTCTACATTGTAGGTTGTTCAAAAAGAAAAAAAAAACAGCCTCACCGTGTTTCATACCTCACCTTGAAGTGGTAATTATCACACAAAATATACATTTTGAACAAACCAAACTTAAATTTATTTTTTTTGTTACAACAAATCATTATACTTACAAAACCAATATAACACAAGAAACAACACAATATAACAACGTTTAAAGCCCTTTTTAACAAACTACATTAATTTTATAACATTAACCAAACAAACAGTACAAGGACACCTAACAAACATAATTTTAAGCGAATAAACATTGCAACATAGTTTTTAAAAAGCTGAAAGTGCTAAAAATTAAAAAATTTATGAAAAGTTTCCTTAAAAATATTGTTGCTTGGGGGATGTGATAAACGTTTTAAGAACAAATCAACTGAGGCTATGTGCACACTCTGCGGATTGGTCTGCGGATTTTTCCACGCGGATTTTGCAAAATCCGCAGGTAAATCCACAGGTCAAAAGAACTGCAGTTTATCTGTTTATTAGCCTGTGGTTTTGCCCAGTGGTTTTTCATCTCTACAATGGAGGAGATGGCAAACCGCAGCGGAATCTGCAGAAAAGAATGACATGTCAATTCTTTCTGCGGATTGGAAACCGCAGCAAAAACCGCATGGAAAATTCCGCACCGTCTGCTTAGCGGTTTCAATTTTCCATAGACCAGAATGATACTGTACATCACCTGCAGTTCTGCTGCGGATCCACAGGGCCAAATCCACTACGGATCCGCAGCAGAATCCGCACCATGTGCACATAGCCTTATACATTTTAATAGAAAACTTTGTGTTTACATAGTCCAAGCAGTCATCCAAAAAAGGCACATTGAGGTTGATGAAGAGCCCATGGATATCAAAAATGAGACACTGATATCGGTCCATATGAGATCAAAGTGACAGCTCGTACAATGATATTATTAAAAATCGGAGGTTGTGAGAGAAGATAATTTGCGAGTTGGACCCTCAGTATCTGGAGAAGTCCACCTCCTCTCCAAAAAAATTTTGTAATTAACGCTAAACTTCAGTTGCGAAAATGTTAATTAAGATTGTAAAAGAAATAAAATGATTTTTTGATTTTGATTGTAGCTGATGCAGTCCATACCCAGTGGAGATCCATTAGAGATCGATTTGTCCGGGACTACCGCAACAGCCAAAACACCTTCAGTGGATCTGGCAGCAAATGAGTCACCCCGTATGTTCATTACAAGCAATTGATGTTTCTACAGAAAACGTCCCAGCGCTCGTAAGTAAACTTTTTTTGGTGTTAAAATGTGAGAGAGCTACAAGTGTTTATTAAAATCTATAAAAAATTTTTTCTCTTTTTTTGGGTAGAACGATATGCAGTACCGCTGTGCCTCGAGAGGCTGAGGCATCGGAGCATCTCGACCTGGAAACAAGCCAACAGACGGGCACTGAAGATGTGTCAGTCCTGAGCGAGCCATGATCAATGGACAGCAGTACTGTGACTCCTGTTGTCAGTGACCGTTTGCAAGCACAGCGCGGACGCATGAGATTATCTGCCAAAGATGAAGTCGATGCCATAGGCTACTTTCACACATCAGGTTTTCGGCGTCAGGCGCGATCCGGCGTCGTGCCGGAACGCCGGATCCGGCAAATGTTTAGTAAAACCGGATGTGACGGATCCGGTTTTCTGCCGGATCCGTCTTTTTCTTGACAGACAAAACCGGATCCGTCTCATCCGGTTCATCCGTTTTTCTATCCGTTTTTCGACGGATTACGCCGGATCCGGTTTTTAAAATTGACCCTTGTGGCCTTCCGAACGGGATTGGCTACTGGAAAACTATATATAGCATGTTCCTACAGCCCTTCTTTGACAGGTTGTAGAGGAGAAAGTGCAGGTTGGAGAGAAGAGCAAGTTACTGGCGAAGATGGATGTTGTCATTGGAAATATTTTGAAGAATTTGGCGGATTTTACAGCGGAGGCAAATCGTTTGAGGGTGATTGTTCTGGAGAAGGAGAGAGTGAGACAGCAGGGCATCAGGCATCGTAGACGACGTTTGTGGATCCACCCCATCACAGCCAAGAGAATGACGCGTGGGGTCTATTCTACACTATGCATGGACCTTCGACGAAACCCGGATAAATTTTTTGGATATGTTAGGATGAAAATGGAGAATTTTGATTACTTGGTGGAGCGCATTGCACACCTCATAAGAAAAGCGGACACCTATTGCCGCTTCTCTGTTTCACCCGCAGAGCGTCTGATGGTGACTTTAAGGTAAGCCACATTTATTGGATATGATCGCATCAGAGCACACTTTCACTGCAATCTTGTTGGTGGTAATTTGTATCTCCAAGTGTTAGGTCAGTTTTGGTATGTAATGCTGTGATTTAAAACTAATTAATTGTTTTTTAATTCCCCACAGATTTCTTGCAACTGGAGAATCCCTTTCGTCACTGCATTTCCAGTACAGACTCGGGATTTCCACCATATCTGGAATTGTGAAGTACACATGCCGTGCACTGTGGGACTCCTTAGCTGAAGAGTTTTTACCAGAGCCCACAACAGAGAGGTGGATTGAAATTGCTGACAAGTTTCAACAGATATGTCAGTTTCCAAACTGCTTGGGCGCTGTGGACGGGAAACATATCCGCATTGTAAAGCCAGCTGGATCGGGATCGGAATATTTCAATTACAAGAAATAATTTTCAATTGTCCTCATGGCCATCGCTGACGTGGAATACAAATTTATTGCGGTTGATATTGGGGCCTATGGCCGCTCCAATGACTCTCAAGTTTTCAAACTGTCTGCCATGGGGTGTAAACTGTATGGAAACACCTTCCAGTTCCCACCACCTAGACCGCTGCCGCAAACATCTGGTCCACCTATGCCATTTGTCTGTGTAGGGGATGAAGCCTTCCAGCTGTCAGAACACCTTTTGAAACCGTACTCTAGCAGAGGATTGACAAGACCAAAACGCATTTTTAATTACCGCCTCACAAGAGCAAGAAGAATGGTTGAATGTACCTTTGGTATTCTGACAGCCAAATGGCGGGTCCTATTGACTGCGATCAACCTCAAGACAGAAACTGTGGACGAGGTGATCAAAGCGTGCGTGGTACTCCACAATTTTGTTATCTGCAAGGAACCCATTTCCATTGAGGACACCTCTGAAGAAACCACCTTGCAAGATTACCATGACATTACCACTAGAAGTTCTGTGACGGTTTCAGTAATGAGGGACAATTTTGCACTATACTTTATGTCACCTCAAGGCAGAGTACACTGGCAGGATGACAGAGTGTGAAAGATTTGTGCCCTAACCAAACTTGTGTACCTTCTGTACCAACAGTATATACCTTTGCCAACCAAAGTTGGCTATCTTGTCATGGTCTCTATTTTTAGCTTTAGGCCACAGGTGTGTACCTGGTTGTGTTTTATGCAAAGTATTTCACCTTTTAACAAAAGTTGTGTACATTGTTAGGAAATCACCAACAATAAACACAACTTTTTAGGTGAAATACTTTGCTTTAAACACAACCAGGAACACAACTGTGGCAAAAAGCTAAAATTTACCCACAGTTATATACCTAGTTTTGAATACCATTTCACCTTTTAAATACCCTGTATTTAACCTTTTTCGCCGCAGAAAGAAATGACAGACAACCAGTGTAAAATAATTTAACTTTTATTGAAAAATGTTTTTTTTAGTAAACTTTTTTAAAATTTTAATAAACTTGTTTAATAAAACTTTGAAACTATAAAACTGAAACCATAAAACTGGTCATTTTTATTTAAATACACACATTATAATTCTGTGTAGTGTGTGGTGGAAATACTGCTGTAGGGGCTGCGGGACACTTCGATACTGGGAGTGTGGAGAGAGGACTGGGATCGTGGTGGGGAAGGAACAGTTAGAGGTGAAGGTGTGGAAAAAACTACAGAATGGGTGGACATGTGGGAAGCAGAAGAGGTGGTGGGTGGTGGAGTGGAGGGTTGGGCAGGGACTGTAGGAGCAGATGATGTTGATGGCAAGTTGTATGGGGAAGGAGTTTGGTACGGGGCAGGTTGCTGGAAGTGGGGAGATGTCTGGTACGGGGCAGGTTGCTGGAAGTGGGGAGATGTCTGGTACGGGGCAGGTTGCTGGAAGTGGGGAGATGTCTGGTACGGGGCAGGTTGCTGGAAGTGGGGAGATGTCTGGTACTGGGGAGGTTGCTGGTACTGGGGAGTTTGCAGGTACTGTGGAGGTTGCTGGTACTGGTGAGGTTGCTGGTGCTGGGGAGGTTGCTGGTGCTGGGGAGGTGGATGGTGCTGGGGAGGTGGATGGTGCTGGGGAGGTGGATGGTGCTGGGGAGGTGGATAGTATGTAATAGGAGGGGGAGGATGGAAAGTGGCTGGAGGTGGATGGTATGTAATAGGAGGGGGAGGATGGAAAGTGGCTGGAGGGGGTGTAGATGTAATAGGAGGGGGAGAATGGAAAGTGGCTGGAGGGGGTGTAGATGTAATAGGAGGGGGAGGATGGAAAGTGGCTGGAGGGGGTGCAGGTGGAGGAACTACTGTGGTGGGAGGAGGAGGAGGTTGGGAGGTAACTTGCTGGAGAGCAGAGTGGCATGAATGCATTACATGCATCTGCTGGGCAGGAGAAAGCGTTTCCATGCGCTCCACAACAGACCTGAAAAAGGTGTGGTTTGGCGAAGATCTTGCTTCTGAATGCATGGTTTGCAGAAGTGTCTTCACCTCCAGAATGCTGGAGTTGATCTGCTGATAGCCTGCGGAGATTTGCTCTGACAAGACTTTTAGACAGTTCTGGAAAGATGCATTCAGATGCAAGAACTCTGGCGCATAAGTCTTTTCCTGACCCCTCTGCCGCCCAGTACCCGCAGGTGTACTAGAGGTGGCAGGGGCAGAAGGGTGGGGTAAAGGGAAAGCGATCTCCTCACCAGCAGCTTCATGTAATGTAGGCGGCCACGATGCTCCTGTGCTGGTGGATGGGACAGATGGGTCGAATGTGTGGGAAGGCTGGGAAGGTGCAGATGTACCGGGGCGGTCGAAGTGTCCCTCGGTGCCGGTCTCCTCAGGGATCGCCTCAGAAGGGTCCAATCGTGCCGGCTCCCGAGTGCTGCTCACCGTGCTGTGGAATAAAGAGAAAAAAAAACAATTAAAATACTGACATGGTATGGCCCTGGCTGAAAAAAAAATTTACATCTAACATTTTTTTCACATGTGGTGTGTAATATTTACCTTCTGGTGACCATTGTTTCCCGGAGGAACGACAGGGCTTCTGCGTACTTGTACTTGCTCCTGCGTCCTCCAGATCCACTCGGGGCCCGCATCTCTTTATTGAACTCCTTCTTGAAACGATCTCTCACAGACCGCCACCGATTCACAATTCTGTTCCCTGAAACGAGAAAGGAGTGGTTAGTATACAACATCAGTGTTTCCCAAACTCCAGTCCTCATGGTCCCCAGGGGTCATGTTTTCAGGATTTCCATAGTAAATAGAAATCCTGAACACATGATCCGTGGGGACCACGAGGACTGGAGTTCGGGAAACACTGGTTTAAATCAAGCAACCGGTACTGTATATACTTACGCTCTGTAATCTGGGCCCGAACATCGAGGTCCTCCCAGCGGCCCACAAGGAGCGAACAGATTTCCTCCCAGAGTCGTCGGGTAACGATCAGGTCAGCGTGGCGGCGGTTAGCCATATTCCAGAGCGGCTCCCTTTCTCTGACGAGATCGATGAGGCGGTCCACATCAATCCCTCCATCCTCAACGTCAGAGTCGGGAGCACGCTGTGAAGGCTGTTAAAGAAAAAGACAAAAATAACATAATTAGCCTCCACAAAAGAAATGAAATAAAAAGTGCAAAAAAACAAAGCAAAAATATTTATACTTACACGCTGGTGACCGCCGCGTTGCTGTCGCCGACGACCCTGGGAGGCACTGCGAGGACCTCTTGGCCAAGCACCAGATTGGGAAGACTAGAGAAGAAAACAAAAAAAGTTATGTCTTTGGATGTAGGCATTTGTTTGCTGTGTGTGGTCTGCAGAACATTGTTTTCTATGTGTTGTGTGTAGTGTGATGTTGTGTTTCTGCGTTTGATGCAAAAAACTTACCAATTGTGAGCCCACTCCAGGTATCTGTCCACCCCTTCCTTCTTCTTCTGGGAGCTCCTCTTCATCTTGTGATTCCTGTTTTGAAATAAAAGGCCATGAATAGACATATATTACAGAGAAGATGGATTTTGGAAATAAAAACTTACCGTCAAACGCTGACGATGCGAGGGAGGGCTCCCAGAAGATGATGTGCTGTCTTCCTGGTGGCCACACTCCATGCCTGTGGGTGGTGTTCCAGCTGCTGCCATTGCTGCTGCTGCTGCTGCATCTATTGGGCGGCTGTTGAATAAAGAGAAACAAAGGGCCAATGAATATCTTGATATTCAATAGCCCTAGTTTGGAGGAATGGGTGATTTGATAATTACCGTCTCTCATCTGCTGCTGGACTCCCCTCCCGTTGTTCAGCATGCTGCTCCAATTGGGGTGGTGCTGATGGTGCTGCTGCAGATGTCTCCTGCCTTCTCCTGCGCCTGGTTGCTGTCTTGGGTGGCATGTTGGGTGTGGCTGTGGGTCCCACTGTCTTGCTTTTATATATGTCTTGTGGGCAGAGCTACTGAGCATGCTCAGACCAAAAAACCGGATCCGGCCGCCGGATCTGGCTTTCGCCGGATCCGGCGCATTGCGGCGCTCATAGGCTTTCATTGTGTGAAAAAGCCGGACGCGCCGGATCCGGTGTGTCCGGCTTTTTCGCCGGAGACAAAAAACGTTACAGTAGACGTTTTTTCCAGACGCCGGATCGTGACACATTGCGACACATTGCCGGATCCGGCGAAAACCGGATGAAACGCATGGCCATCCGGCGCGATCCGGCGCAAATGCAAGTCAATGGGGGGGAAACCGGATCCGGCATTGCATTTCGCCGGATCCGGTTTCTGTCAAAAGCGCCGGATCGCGCCTGACGGCGAAAACCTGATGTGTGAAAGAGGCCATAGTTGTTGATGGACTGCAACAGTTAGAGGATCTGTGTCGCAGTGAACACAGAGATATAAGGCAGGAAATTAAGGAATTGCAATCACGGGAATCAGTATATGCAGCCAATGAGTGGAAGCTATTGTTTTTATTGTATGTCCCTGTAGCCTAAAAGATACCACCGCACAGAAATTTACTCTTTAGGCAAAGATTTCATGATCTATTTGAGGAATTTTGGGCCCCTCAGGAACCCACTTCCTCTAGACCAAAAACCATGGACATGCCATCATTCCAAGCACAATTCAGAGGTCAAGGTGAACCTGGTATGGAAATGCACAGGCAATGTAGCTGTCCAGCGTACAGTTGGGCAGACAATATGCCCGCATAATACCACAATCTGTAACTACTTTAAAAAAAAAAAAAAAGGCAAAAAAAGGAAAGATCATACCCACAAAGAGGGAACACCTCAATTACACAAAAAATACAATAATATGAAAACATTTTTGTTGTAATTTTATTAATGACCAAACAAGAATACATACATGACAAAACCAAAACATGTATAAAAACAATTAAAATTGCAAATAATTAGTGCAAAGAAGCCCAGAACAATGCCA
This sequence comes from Dendrobates tinctorius, assembly GCF_039654945.1. Lineage (NCBI taxonomy): Eukaryota > Metazoa > Chordata > Amphibia > Anura > Dendrobatidae > Dendrobates > Dendrobates tinctorius. The sequence goes on from NW_027361714.1 coordinate 41,414,293, forward strand.
CACCTTAATATGGAGACTGTGGCAAACCACACAGGATACTCACCGAGGCGCTATATAAGAAAAATAGCTGGCTTAAACATATATGACCACACAATCAATGTATGAGAAGAAACACCATAAAATCACACATAGATAACTATGCACCAATATACAAAAATGTATGCAACCTAAATGAGTGTGAATACGCTACCAACAAAGAGAGATCCAACAGCATTTATGATGGAAAGAAAAGATAATAAGATAAATAATCCTTTCTTTCAAAAAAACATTTTCAGGTTGTAGTTGCATGCAAGTTAGTAAGATACGCCATTTTGAGGTCAAAATGCCAAAGGTACATTCCACATAACGTCTTGCCCGGCTCAAGGGATAATTGAAAATGTCTCTTGTGTAGTTTAGACTACGGCCTGAGTACAGCTTTAGGAGGTTTCTTCCGAGTTAGAATGCCTCATCCCCAACTAAAACATAGGGCAAACTTGGGCCTTCGGTGCCCGGAAGTGGTCGTGTTGAGGGTATGTTGAAGCTGTTTCTGTACAAACATTTCCCCATGTTGGACTCCTTGAAGACTCTGGAATCATTCGTCCGTCCATATGCACCGATATCCACACCTACCAACCGGTATCTAGCATCCTCAATGGCCATTAATACAATGGAAAAGTATTTTTTATAGTTATGGTACAGGGATCCACTATGCACTGGTTTCTGAATCTGAATGTGCTTCCCGTCCACAGCACCAATGCAATTCGGGAAATTAGCCACATCCTCAAAATTTTTGGAAATCGATAGCCACATTTCTGTTGTCGGGGTTGGTAGCACAAGTGGTTGTAAATTGTTCCAAATGGCATCACAAGTTTCCCAAACTAGTTGGCAAATGGTCGATTTCCCCAGCCAAAATGGAAAATGCAGTGACGCAAAAGTTTCTCCCGTAGCCAGATATCTATCGACAATCCAAAAAAAATAAAAATAATTAGCACTATGGACATATTGAACAGATTTTTAAGGACAATGAAAATAAAGGCAAGTTAAAATGGACTAGGACAATTGGCAATGTGTAGAAAATTAAAAGACATGCACAACGATAAATTACATCCTGTCTTTGTCACTAGAACAATGTTTAACAAAAGGATATTTACCTCAGAGTCACGAGTAAACGTTGTTCCGCACAAATACTTTCCCGAAAAGTGCTGCGTTGATGATGTATCTCATCCTTCACATGCGAGAGCAGAATATCAAAGGTTTCGATGGACATCCACAGATAACATTGAAATTTAAAGGGATGATCCCGAAGTTGAACATACAGGGTGTGAAAGGCACCATATGTATTCCTGAAAAAATTCACTTCATGGATCCAATATCTCCTTTGGGAAATATGCCTTCTCTGCTGACATCGCAGCTGCATCAAGCGAAATATAACAAGCTCAGACACAAACATCTTGCTGGCAGCAGAAGTTCACTCAATACTTTCAAAATGGAGAATGTGTGTCCACCCACACCCGACGCTGACAAAAGGCAAAAAAAATGAAAAATGAACAACTTTATTGACAGTGCCTGAAGGCAGACAAACGGATGCGTCACGAACGGACATCAAAATTACATAAATGCAGTCACATGCGTTAATGCAAGCGTTAACGCGAAGCCAAATTTGGACAAAATTTGACTTATTTCAGCACATTCTACTAAATGCAATGTGAACCTAGCCTTAGGGATTGTACATAGGATTACATTGATGGGCATACTATGATTGTGTTAGCCTGTTACACCTGGACTTGGGTCCTTATTTACTGTTTACTATTCGTTGCTTTCCCAAGTCATAGTGTGGACTTGTGACCTTCCCTTTAAAGTACCTGCTGTATCTCCCATTCTATTGTTTCTATGGTGTACTTTGTATTGATGCTTTATGAGACTTTGATTGTTTGCAGTATTTAATAAATGTACAAAAAAATTAAAATAATCTTTGGGTATTTTTAGTACTCCTTTTTGTTTGTGTGTCTACATATATACAGTATATATTATATATATATATGTATGTATATGTATATATGGTGCCCCTGAGGGTTCAGTCACCACAGAGGTACTGCACCACAGCCAGAGATGTGGTATCCCACTTTCCAGGTAAGGTGGAGGCACCTGACCGCACCTTTACACCTGCAAGCAACACACACCCTAGAGTAGCAGGGCACCCTGGATAACCCCTGCTTGGGTCATAAAGGGTGTTGGGAGGTGGGTGGAGCTTGTGGGATAGAGTGGGAGAATAGAGGGAAGTTAGGACAGTCTTCCCGTAGGGGAAGAGGTGGACGGACGTAGCTAGAGCAGCTCCTGGTTGGGAGGAGCTGCTGGAAGGAGTATATACTGAAAGAAGCTCCCTGTAGAGGGAAGGGATCCCAGAGGCACCGGCTGGGCGAGAGCCACCCGTGGGGCTCGGTCCTCACTGACGGTCGTCAGGTGGAGGGATCAGGTCGCAGAGTGGTCTCGGCCCCTTAGCCTAGTGGAGTGGACAACAGGACTCAGCTAGCAAGCCGACAGCTGTGGCAAATTTAGGGGCCACAGCCACTAACCACAGTTATGTTCACCGAAAAGGCATCCAAAAGGGAGCAAGGAAACGAACTGAGCACATTATCCGATAAGGTCCATGGCTGCTGGCCTCGGACACTGACTGTGAGGTGTTGTATAGTAAGAGGTGAGAAAAGCAACACAGTGAGATGGCCAGGGAAGGCATATACTGAAGGGAGTGCAGGAAAGGTGTGCCTCATCTGCCTGGGAGTTGACTGGGCCCCTCAACTGGAGGACGCGGCACCAAGCGAGCATCTGTGCATACCAGAACTGTGAGTAAAGCTTTAAAACTGCACCCAGCTGTGTCCTCTGAATTGTTTCCTCAGCACTCACTCCACCCTGCTACATCTATCATCCTCAAACATATCATCTTCACTACCACTGACCTGGGACAACAGCTCTGCCTGAGGAGAGCTTTACCAACTCTGCTGCATCACACCATCAATCCCAGAGGATTTGCACTGCAGCGCTTGTCACCTCTGATCAGACACCACAGGTGGCGTCACGAACACTGTTACACCGCTCCGTCATACTCACCCGGCCTCCGCTCCCACGCCGCAGCCACTCTCCACCCGACGGCCACGGCGGTCACCTCTGACGGGCTCGCGGCCGACGCCATCCCTGCATGCAATGCGCATGCTCCATAGGCCGCGGCCACGCCTCCCTGCTGCTTCTTGTGCTCCGGCTGTGCCCTGACCCGGAAGCACCTTCAGACCAATGGCAGACCAGATGGGGCTATATCAGGCCGCTTACCCCTGAGGGAGGAGCCTGATCATTGTGTTACCTTGCTTACTGGGCCCTGCTTCCTCCTGTGCTCTCTGCAGTCTCTCGGTGCCGTCCTCAGTGTTTCCTGCAGCAGCCTCGCAGCCTGTCTTCCGTGTTCACTAACAGTTATTCTCAGTCCTGCTCCAGTGTTCCTGTTTCCTCCATCTCCTGCCTCCGGTGTTCCTGTTCCATCCTGCTCCAGTCCTGCCATCCTACTCCAGTCCTGCCGTCCTACTCCAGTCCGGCCTCCGGTGTTCCTGTTCCATCCTGCTCCAGTCCTGCCGTCTTACTCCAGTCCTGCCTCCTGTGTTTCTGTTCCATCCTGCTCCAGTCCTGCCATCCTACTCCTGTCCTGCCGTCCTACTCCAGTCCGGCATTCCAGTTCCATCCTGCTCCAGTCCTTCCGCCCTCCTTTATTCCTGTCTCCTGTGTTCCAACTTTGTCCTGTCATCTACACTTCAGTTCCTCCACGTTCCAGTCTATAGTCTTACTCCATTCCTTTCTCCTTTGTTCCAGCCGTTCTGTCATCTACACTTCAGTTCCTCCACGTTCCAGTCTATAGTCTTACTCCATTCCTGTCTCGTGTGTTCCAGCCCTGTTCTGTCATCTACACTTCAGTCCCACTGTCCCACTTCAGTCCATCCTGAGCCGCCCCTCTCGGTACTGGCTACTGTGGTACTCGAACCCCTGGGCCTGCTCCTAACGGTCCCAGTATAGGGGTCGGTTCCACCTGGCAGCTAGCCCGGGGCCCCTCGGCGCCACAGTCCAGAGGGTCCACTCCTGGAGATTCCGGCTCCTGACCACCCACGCTAACAGTACGATCAGGCCATGGACTCCGCCGGTACTACTGCTGCTACTCAGAAGGAGTTGCTTTTCCTGCGGGAGAATCAGGGACGCATTATGTCGGTCATGAAGTCTATGGACACCCGTTTGCTGGCTCTGCAGGTGGCCAGTCCTGGAAATGCCACTCAACTGGCCAGTCTCCAACAGGAGCTGGGTCAGCAACAAGATATTCAAGCCCACATTTTGTCTTACATGGCCTCCTTTGACAGTCGCTTGTCGGCCCTCCAGGCTGCTACCGCAGCCCCAACTCCTCCCTCCCCGTCTACAGCTCTCCTGTGCCCCGCCTTGCCAAACCGCCTCGCTTCGCCGGGGATCCCCAGCTCTGTAGGGGGTTCTTAAATCAGTGTAGCCTCCACTTTGAATGGTTGCCGCAGCAATGTCCCTCTGACCGGGCCAAGGTGGCCTTCATCATGTCCCATCTGGAGGGGGAGGCCCTGTCTTGGTTGGATCCCCTCTGGGAACGTGACGACCCTGTAGTCTCGAGTCTCTCGGTTTTCTTGGATACTTTTCGCAGGGTCTTCGATGAGCCGGGCCGGTTAGCATCTCTCACTGAGTCACTCTTTAACTTACATCAGGGTTCTCTCACGGTCGGACAGTACGCTATTCGCTTTCTCACTGTCTCCTCTGAGCTCAGCTGGAATAACGCGGCTTTGGTAGGGGCATTCTGGCGCGGTCTTTCAGGTAGAATAAAATATGAACTTGCAGGTCGAGATACCCTGTCCACCTTAGAGGACCTTATCTCGCTGGCTACCTGCATTGACCTACGCTTCCAGGAGCGCGTTCGCGAGTCAGCGAGAGACAGGAGGTCCACCAGGCCAGTTCCCCTTTTGACCCATTCTGACAGTCCCCGTTCGGCTGGGTCCTCTTCTCCCTCCTCGGTCGAATCCATGCAGATAGATCACCTAAAGTTGGCCGAGTTGCATCAGAGAGAGAGGCGGGCACAAGGTCTGTGCCTCTATTGCGATGATTCGTCACACTATGTCCCACCTGTCCTAAGAGACAGGGAAACTTCTCCACCTAGGTCAGGTAAGAGAGGCCTCCCTAGGTGATGATGATCCCTCTCAACCTCTTACGATTTCTGTGCTTTTGGTTTCATAGGAGAGACGTGGTTCCGAGGTGGCCAACGTGGATTCAGGCTCAGCAGGTAACTTCATTCGACCTGAAGAGGTGGACAAATACCAAATTCCCGTGGTTACTCTATCTAACCCTATCCAGATTGCCGCAGTGGATGGCAAACCGCTACAGGTGACCGTCACCTTGGTCACTGAAGAAGTGGAATTGCAAGTCGGAGCCTTACACCGAGAGAAGATAGCCTTTTATGTTTTGCCTATGCTCTCTCTCGCCATTCTACTCGGTCTTCCATGGTTAAGGACTCATCAGCCTGTTCTCGACTGGTCTTCTGGGGAGATACTCCGCTGGGGGCACCCGTGCCAAGCTCGCTGTCTGACTCCTGTCCGCCTGGCGGCCGCTCCTCGGTCTCCTCCAGACCTTCCAGGTCTTCCTCCAGCCTACAGCTCTTACGCTGATGTTTTTGATAAGAAGGAAGCGGAGGTCCTTCCTCCACACCGGCCGTTGACTGCACAATTGAACTTGTTGCCGGTTCAACCACTCCAAGGGGCAGAATCTACCCCCTGTCTCCCGCAGAGCCCACCGTCATGTCAGAGTACGTCCAAGAGAACCTCGCCAAAGGCTTTATATGGAAATCCCCTTCGCCTGTGGGAGCCGGGTTCTTCTTCATCAAAAAAATGGAACTCTACGGCCGTGCATTGACTATAGGGGCTTGAATGAGATTACCATCAATAACAGGTACCCTCTATCACTCATTCTGGAGCTGTTTGACTGTCTCAGAGGAGCTCGGGTCTTCTCCAAGCTGGACCTCAGAGGAGCCTATAATCTGGTCCATATCCGTGCAGGTGATGAGTGGAAGACCGCTTTCAACACTCGAGACGGCCATTACGAGTACCTGGTCTTGCCCCTTGGTCCTTGCAATGCTCCTGTGGTGTTTCAAGAGTTCGTCAATGAGATCTTCCAGGATCTCTTGTACTCCTGTGTGGTCGTGCACTTAGACAACATCCTCGACTTCTCGCCGAACCTCTCGTCTCACAGAAAGAGTGTCTGCCTGGTGCTACAGCATCTTCGGGAGAACCGCCTGTATGCGAAGATCAAGAAATGTCTCTTCGAACAGACTTCTCTGCCGTTTCTGGGATACATTATCTCCGACGCTGGTCTAAGGATGGACCCCGAGAAGTTGTCAGCCATTCTCAAATGGCCTCGCCCTGTCGGAGTAAAGGCGATACAACTATTTCTCGGAATCGCCAATTATTACCGGCAATTTGTCCGCGATTACAAGACCTATTTCTGCTCTCACCCATAAGGGGACTACCCCCAAAGATTGGACTCCTGAGGCGGAAGAGGCCTTTCTGACTCTAAAACGGGCGTTCTCCACGGCTCCGGTCCTGCAGCGCCCTGAGAGCAATCGACCTTTTGTACTCGAGGTGGACGCTTCCTCGACAGGTGCCGGGGCAGTATTGTCCCAGAGAACCGCCTCCAGTCGCCTGCATCCTTGTGGCTTCTTCTCGAAGGCCTTCTCTTTATCCAAGTGTAACTACTCGATCGGCGACCGGGAACTCCTGGCCATCAAGTTGGCCTTGGAGGAATGGAGTCACCTCCTGGAAGGAGCTGTTCATCCCTTTGTCATCTTCTCGAACCACAAGAATCTGGCCTATCTCCAGTCTGCCCAGAGACTCAACCCTCGTCAGGCCAGATGGCCCTTATTTTTCACCTGATTTGACTTTGAGCTCCGTTACATCCTGGCAACAAGAATACCAAAGCCGACGCCCTGCCCAGGGTCTTCCAGCCACATGAAACAACGGAGGAACCTTCGCATATCATTGATCCCACTAGGATCATCACAGTGGCTCCAGGGAACTGGCTTACTCCTCCTCCAGGCAAAGCACTTGTGCCTGAGAACCTCAAGCGAAAGGTCCTCCTATGGGGCACTCCTCCAAACTGGCCGGCCATGCCGGAACTAAGAAGACCCTTGATCTTATCGAACATCACTACTGATGGCCCTCGCTTTGCCAAGATGTACTTGACTTTGTGGCTTCTTCTCCATACTGTGCTAAAAACAAAGTGCCACGAAGACCTCCGTCTGGCTTATTGCTTCCGTTGCCCGTTCCTGTGGTTCCTTGGGAAAACATCGCCATGGATTTCATCACCGACCTACCCTGCTCTTCGGGCTGCACAGTCATTTTGGTGGTGGTGGATCATTTTTCCAAGATGGCCCACTTCGTCCCTCTGCCCGGTCTTCCCTAAAGGCCAAAGTTTTCATTCACCAAATCTTCAGACTCCATGGACTACCTCAACGCATTGTGTCTGACTGAGGGGTTCAGTTTACCTCCAAGTTCTGGCGTTCACTTTGCAAGCTCATGAAAGTTTCCCTCAACTTCTCCTCGGCCTACCATTCACAGTCCAACGGACAGGTAGAACGTACCAACCAGACATTGACGGGGTTCCTACGTCAATTCTCCAATGCCCACCAGAACGATTGGGTCGACTTACTCCCCTGGGCAGAGTTTGCTTATAGCAACCATGCTGGCGAGTCCTCGGCCAAGTCTCCGTTCTTCAATGTTTTTGGCAGACATCCAGGTGTTCCTCTTCTGATAACCCCTGCCTCTGATGTACCCGCGGCCAACGCCTTGTCCTCTGAATTTTCCAAGATTTGGGCCGAGACCAGTAAGTCACTCAAGAGGTCCGCTGAACAGATGAAGAATTATGCCGACAAAAGGAGATTGGATCCTCCACCATATCGTGTTGGGGACAAATTCTGTCTCTCCTCCAAATTCATCCAGTTGAAACTGCCCTCCTACAAGCTGGGACCACGCTACATCTGTCCCTTTGAAATTCTTGGACGTATCAACGAAGTCGCCTACAAATTGAGGTTGCCTGCTTCGCTCCGATTCCCGAACACCTTCCGCGTCTCCATCCTGAACCCTGTGGTGCTGAATTGCTTCCACTCCTTGCCTGATCCTGGTCCTCAGCTGGTGGGTGCCGATGAGGTCTTTGAAGTGCAGGACATTCTCGCTATGAAGAGGGTTAGAGGTAGGACATTCTTTCTTGTTGATTGGAAGGGCTTTGGTCCTGAGGAGAGAACCTGGGAGCCTTGGGAGAATATCAATGCTCCCCGTATCAAGAGATTTCTTGCTAATCTCCAGGGAGGGCAGCTTAGGGGAAGGGGTACTGTTACACCGCTCCATTATACTTCACCTGGCCTCCGCTCCCACGCCGCAGCCGGCCTCTGCTCCCATGCCGCAGCCTCTCTCCACCCAACGGCCACGGCGGTCACCTCTGATGGGCTCGCGGCCGACGCTATCCCTGCCTGCAATGCGCATGCGCCATAGGCCGCGGCCGCGCCTCCCTGCTGCTTCTTGTGCTCCAGCTGTGCCCTGACCCAGAAGCACCTTCGGACCAATGGCTGACCAGACGGGGCTATATCAGGCCGCTTCCCCCTGAGGGAGGCGCCTGATCATTGTGTTACCTTGTACACTGGGCCCTGCTTCCTCCTGTGCTCTCTGCAGTCTCTCGGTGCCGTCCTCAGTGTTTCCTGCAGCAGCCTCACAGCCTGTCTTCCATGTTCGCTAACAGTTATTCTCAGTCCTGTTCCAGTGTTCCTGTTTCCTCCGTCTCCTGCCTCTGGTGTTCCTGTTCCATCCAGCAAGGGTCCTGCCGTCCTACTCCAGTCCTGCCTCCGGTGTTCCTGTTCCATCCTGCTCCAGTCCTGCCGTCCTACTCCAGTCCTGCCGTCCTACTCCAGTCCGGCCTCCGGTGTTCCAATTACATCCTGCTCCAGTCCTTCCGTCCTCCTTTATTCCTGTCTCCTGTGTTCCAACTCTGTGCTGTCATCTACGCTTCAGTTCCTCCATGTTCCAGTCTATAGTCTTACTCCATTCCTGTCTCCTGTGTTCCAGCCCTGTTCTGTCATCTACACTTCAGTCCCACTGTCCTACTCCAGTCCATCCTGAGTCGCCCCTCTCGGTACCAGCTACCGTGGTACTCGAACCCCTGGGCCTGCTCCTAACGGACCCTGTATAGGGGTCGGTTCCACCTGGCAGCTCGCCCGGGGCCCCTCGGTGCCACGGTCCAGAGGGTCGACTCCTGGAGATTCCGGCTCCTGAGCACCCACGCTAACAAACACTTTACAAACTCTTTATTTTTCCCCTGTAAATATCCCCTTTTATTGGACGCCCAGGGCCATGGACCGGGTCACCACCGCTGTGACACTGCCCCTTTAAGAATCGGTCCTGTACCGAGTACCCCACGGTCCTGGCGGGCGCTCCAACTATATATTCCTGTGGTTTCCTAGTTTTTGTTCTTTGGATTTGATGCAGGTTCTAGGAGAGAGAGACCCAAAACGTAGAATGCAGCTGCGATTCCGCAAAAAAGAAGTGACATGCTGCGGAAAATAAACCGCAGTGAATCTGTGCGGAATTTTCCACAGCATTTGCACAGTGGATTTGGTTTTCCATAGGTTTACATGGTACTGTAAGCCCAATTCCGCTGCGGATCCGCAGCAAAAACCGCAACGTGTGCACACACACTAAGACTTGCAGTCATGTGACAACCAGTGTTGCTATGTCAGTGAATAGAACACTGCAGATGCGGCTGACACTCTTGTCGCCACATGACAGCAAGTGTGCAGAGTGCCTCTTTGTGGTTTAACTGCTGGAACCAACAGAATCCAACCATTATATATATATATATATATATATATAAATACTAGCTGTTTCCAGCCGGCTAACACTCAGCACGCTCATTGCTATCTAATTAACGCTGCTGGTGATTAAACTAAAGTAAATAATGACAACATTCAATAGCGCTTACGCAGATGGTAAATTAAATTAAAATGAAGTTAATAACAGTATTAATCATTAAAAATCTGAATAATACTAATGATACATTTTATTCACAGTGTAAAATCAAAAACAAACTGGATTCAGTAAGATGTGCGTTTTTTATTCATTCCAGCATCTAAACAAATTTCATAACAAAACATAAATTAAGTTAAAATTTCTCTGTAAAAACAATTAAATGTATAGTCATTTTCATCATTTTCAAAGATCTTTCCTTGACTTCTACCAGGTACAATTTGAACTGAAAGACCTTTACAACTTGTTACTCTAGAGAATGCAGTGTATAATTGACCATGTGTGAATACAGGATCAGGTAGGAGAATGCCAATCTTATCGAATGTTTGTCCTTGCGATTTTGTAATTGTCATGGAATAAGCCAGAAGAAGTGGGAATTGTTTTCTTGTTAACTTGGATATCGCAATTTTCACTAGTGTCCAATGGTATTCTTGGAATGAGAACCTTTTGACCATGACCCTCCCCAGAAAAAATACTGCAGTTGATGAGATTTGTGCCAAGAGTTTCTTCAATTAATCGAGTACCATTGCACAGACCTTTCTTTGGATTTAGATTGCGGCGTAGCATGACACAGCAGCCTTTCTTAAGGTTCAGCATATGAGGAGGGAGGCCCATAGGAGTTAGGGAATGTACAAATTCGATGGGGTACTGAGCTCTTTCTTCTTCTGTATCACAGGATGAAATATTGTTGACACTGAAGTATGATTTAGTCTGACCTCTAAGCATGTTCAACACTTGTTCATTGACTGTCAGCGTGTCACAGTTTTTAGGGCATAGTACTGCTCTGGAAGCAAGATCAGCAGGAGTGAGAGAGTTCAGGTCATTCCCAAATATGCTCGTCACGACGTCATGTGTCAGAATGTCTTTGCTCAGCTTCACAAAATCCACCAGATTCCCATCTTCAACTCCTGATCCACCAGTTAGCAGCCACTCACAAAATTCAACCTCATCCGGATTGACTCGCATGTTCCTGATTATTTTCAGTTCCTTGAAGGATTTCCAGACAGGACTGGTCTTGACATACGCCTCTATAATACTAACGCGATTTCCATGAAGTACAACTGGAGCTTGCTGACAAAAATCTCCTCTAACAACAATCAGGATCCCACCAAAAGGTTCTTCAATGTGAAGGAGAATACGTAAGCTTCTATCAACAGCATTGAAAAGATGAACGTGAGACATTGAAATTTCATCCCATATAAGTTTAGTATCCCAAAGCTCTCGGCAGACTGAGGTTCCTTCTTTAATACTTGATACAGTTCTCTCATTCAAATGAATTGAAATTCCAAATCCGGAGTGGACTGTTTTACCGCCTGTGTAAAACAAAAAAAAATCTTCAATACAGACATCTTAAATTTACGTTTTTCAGTATTCTGTAATCATAATTAAAATTACCTTTTAGTAATGTAGCTGCCAAACCGGTAGGAGCAACTGTTTTTACAATGCCACCATTCCAAAGTATAGTAGATGTCAAAGCCTTGTACATGAAAGTCTTTACACAACCTCCTGCACCAGATAAAAAAAATCATTTTTGTGATGTGGTTGGATTATTAACTGCATTCATGATTGTTTCAAAGGCGCCTCGTTGTTCTAGGTTCATCAGAAACTGCAGTCGTTCAGATTCTTGTTTCTCCCTTTCCACATCAACAATGTCACACATTTTATACGCATCTGATGTGGAAGGTAGTCCACAACTTTTTCAATCTTTAGCAAACTGTCGTAAGTGGTCTTGGATATCGGCAAGTGTTTGCTGCTCGGCCATGTATTCGTTATGAGTCAGGAGGAAGTCTTCCATCATTTTATTTTTATATTTGTTGTATAAATCAAGTCCACTTGTGATGTTGGCGTGGTTCAGGATTGCAGCAAATAGCTGTCGAAGTTCACCGGGCATTCTAAATAAAGATGTTTCTTCCATTTTTTTGTCCCACTCTGAATCGTCATGCAATAATCCCATGGCCTTTGCTGCCAGAATATAAGTTTCATATGTGTGTCCTTCCACTGTTCTCAGATCTTCGAATGTTGTAGCACCTGTAAACAACATAAAGAAAATAATTAAAAATTATAAAAAAGTCAGGATGATCTAATAACGTACAATTAGATGAATATAACTTACCCTTGATATGCATCAGGAGTAGGCGCAGGGAAAATCTTTCCATATCTTGTGGAGAGACAGAGTACATTCTTGGAGGGATCTTGTCAGCACGTCTTTTTCTTGTCTTCCAAAACTTATTTGTCCAGACATAATGGTAGGGTATTTCACAATATAAATACTGACGTGCTGATGGATCAGTTTGGTTTAGAACGAACCATTTCGTAAGTTTTGTGCCATCACGCTGAGCTTTTTCCACAGAAAGCTGCTCCGTTCCATCCTCAAAGTAAACTGTTTGTTAGAAAGGTAGGTGTACCGGAAGTCTTTCTACAGCATGGGAACGTGCAGACATCTCAAATTTCCGCAGCCGCCACAGTGCTTCAGGCGATGCCAAATATCGTGTGTAGATGTAAGTCTTAATCTCGTCCCAGTGGTAGGTGCCGGTGTTGCTGACTTCGTTCACTTGAACAATGGCTGCATCATGTCCTTTGTACACGTACTTGAAAATATATTTGACGGTCTCGATGGAAGAGCAGATTTCCACATTTATGTGTGTGCTGTATTTCTGAGAGATGTAGGGGTTGTATGGTACAACCCAGCGGCTGTCAACTTCTGCATCCCTAATCTTGTGCTTAATGCCATCTTTTCGTCTGCGGTATACTGGATAACCATCCACATTAATATTTGTTTCTTCGCTGAAGTCTTTGGGAAACTTTTTGGAACATGTCCGGATTCCTTTTACATCTTCCATACATGGTGAATTTCTATTGTGTTCTCCACAGGGCCCATGAATCATGCAGCTGGTGACAACATCGTAAAGCTTCTTGCTAATATCCGGGTCAGGAATTTCTGCACAAACAGCATTGTCACAATCGATAGCTTCTCGAAACTTGTCTTCGTCATCCAGAATTAAGAGCATATGGCAATGAAGAAGACCTGAAACAATAAAAGGATGCAAAAAATGTGCATTATTAATCATTCCATTCTTAACATTACTGTTACGAACATTCAGATGAATGTAAGTAATACCTCTTTTTTGAAATTCAATGACGTAGGTGTATGCCTTTACTTGTCCCATCACTCCACCTTTTTTTTGCAGTCAAGTCATTTAGTAACTCTTGTAGCTTTAAGTGGAATATCGTAGATACCAAATCTGGGCGGTCTGTTGCCGTTTCATGTTGTAAAAGGCCGGACTGATTTTCTTCCCACTTTGGGTTGCAAGTGAACGTAATAAATAAATCTGGCTTTCCAAATTTTGCTATCAAAGTCATCGCATCTTGGTAATTCTGTGTCATGGCACGTTTTCCACCGGTAAAAGAAGAGGGAAGTGTGACGATGCGACCCAGTCTCAGATCTTGTTGTTCAGCCCTACTGCTGATATGATCCATAAGCCTGACATATAATTCTACTCTGAGTTTCTTTTGGTTTTGTCTCTTCCTGTCCAGTCGCTGCACTTCAAACTTTAGGTAGGCATCAATTATGTATTGTTGTGTCAGCTTGCCAGAATGTAACAGCGGGTTGAAGGATTGTCGATCCTGAAGGCGGTACGCATAGAATTCCCTCATCGACACATTTCTTTTTTTTTTTCTTGTTCCCCTGCATCGTGACTGATATCTTCCTGTTCTTCATCGTCACCTTCCTCCATTTCATGACTTTTCCTTTTTGCAGTTCTCCCTTGCTTCCGTATTCCAGGTTGCCGTCCGTGTTCACCATACGGAAAGAGGAGTGGATACACCATTGGATCACAGTTTGGGCTATGGTACACAATATTCTGTAGTCCTCGTGGCCCAATGGGATGAACGGCAATGTCTCTTTTGATCGGCGGCTCTCCATCATCAGAGACAAACACAGCTGCAACTTCATTGGCTGTCAGCAAGTTGTATCGGCGAGGGTCATGTTGTCTATCCTTGGTTATCCACATTTCAATTTTATGCTGGTCGTAGCCACGCTGATCAATCAAATCCTTCATCATCTTGAAAGCCTGAGCAAATGGGTTGATATCTCTGAGTAAACAGTCAATAGTATTCATTATGTCCCTCTTGCATCCTTCATTTTGCTTGTTATTTAATCGTTGAATGTTTGCATACTCAGGATCCAATATGTAGAGTTGTGAATATGAAGGAGTATCAGATCTAAAGAAAGCACAAATATATTTTTAATTATTAAAAAGAGTAGGAATGAATTAAAAACGTACATTTAATTGTATTCAGGTCTTTTACCTTAGAGAAGTTGATGTACAGTGGTACACTTGTCCATGAATGACTAAAACGGGTGGGCCACCGGAAAATTTCATTGACTGAAATCCAAAGGATGCAAAGGCAAAAGCACTGTTGTACTTTTTGATGTTCTATCTAAAATTTTTTGCCTCGTTCGTATTCAGTTAACCATGCTTGAAACTGCTGAGGATATTCATTTACTTCACGTAAGTGTATAGTACCACTTCCGCAGCACGATGCAAATTTTGCACTGTGTAATTTTTCTTTCCAAAAGTGAGATGCACCACAATCACTACACGTAACGTCTCGCTTTCCCACGTGGTGTTCACTGGGTATATTCTCTGGATTTCTTGCTGCATACCTCGAAGGTGGTGGCAGTTTACGTCGACGGGCATTGTTGTTTTCAACTTCCGCAGGTGTCAAATTCCTTCTTCGTTGACGCTGGTTATATATATCAGCTTCCCTTCTTTCTGTCACTCGGTTGATATAAACCTTGTGAAATCTCTCTCTGTCCTTATCAATCTGCTCAGGTGTTTGTTGCTGATAACCAATCCTACCATTTTGTCGATATTGTTGTTATCGATCAGCTACTGCATTGTTGTCCGGATTTTCCTGCGGCCTGTGAGATGGACCTGGCGACTCTTCTTGGCTCATTTTGTTTGGAAGAATGCGGATGCAATTAAATGTACGTTTACCTTGGCTGAAGTGGTTGAATTACATAGAAAGGAAGTGCTGCGTGTGGTAATGTGGGGGGGCGGAGCCTCGTGTGGCAATGTGTGGGGATGGAGCGTCGTGTGGTAATGTGGGGGGATGGAGCCTCATGTGGTAATGTGGGGGAACAGAGCCTCGTGTGGTAATGTGTGGGGACAGAGCCTCGTGTGGTAATGTGTGGGGACGCAATCTCGTGTGGTAATGTGTGAGGATGGAGCCTCGTGTGTTAATGTAGGGGAATGGAGCCTCGTGTGGTAATGTGTGGGGACGGAGCCTCGTGTGGTAATGTGTGGGGATGGAGCCTCGTGTGGTAAAGTGTGGGGACAGAGCCTCGTGTGGTAATGTGTGGGGACCCAACCTCGTGTGGTAATGGGTGATGACGGAGCCTCGTGTGGTAATGTGTGGGGATGGAGCCTCGTGTGGTAATGTGTAGGAACGGAGCTTTGTGTGGTAATGTGGGGGGACGGAGCCTCGTGTGGTAATGTGTGGGGACGGAGCCTCGTGGTAATGTGGTGGGGACAGGATTATGTGTAGTAATGTGGTGCGGGGGTGGGATTATGTGTGCTAATGTGGTGGGGGGCGGGATTATGTGTGGTAATGTGGTGGGGGCGGGATTATGTGTGGTGATGTGGTGGGGGGCGGGATTATGTGCAGTAATGTGGTGGGGGGGCGGGATTATGTGTGGTGATGTGGTGGGGGGCTGGAATTATGTGTGGTGATGTGGGGGGAGGGATTATGTGTGGTGATGTGGTGGGGGGGCGGGACTATGTGTGGTGATGTGATGGGGGGTGGGATTATGTGTGGTGATGTGGTGGGGGGGCAGGATTATGTGTGGTGATGTGGTGGGGGGGCGGGATTATGTGTGGTGATGTGGGGGGTGGGATTATGTGTGGCGATGTGGTGGGGGGCGGGATTACGTGTGGTAATGTGGTGGGGGGTGGGATTGTGTGGTAATGTGGTGGGGGGCAGGATTATGTGTGGTAATGTGGTGGGGGGCGGGATTATGTGTGGTGATGTGGTGGGGGGTGGGATTATGTGTGGTGATGTGGTGGGGGGCACGATAATGTGTGGTGATGTGGTGGGGGCAGTATTATGTGTGGTGATGTGGTGGGGGGGCGGGATTATGTGTGGTGATGCGGTGGGGGGCTGGGAGTATGTGTGATTATGTGGTGGGGGGTGGAATTATGTGTGGTGATGTGGTGGGGGGGCGGGACTATGAGTGGTAATGTGGTGGGGGGTGGGATAATGTGTGGTGATGTGGTGGGGGGGCGGGATTATGTGTGGTGATGTGGTGGGGGGGCGGGATTATTTGTGGTGATGTGGTGGGGGGCAGGATTATATGTGGTGATGTGGTGGGGGCGGGATTATGTGTGGTGATGTGGTGGGGGGACGGAATTGTGTGTGGTGATGTGGTGTGGTGGCCGGATTGTGTGTGGTAATGTGGTGGGGGTGGGATTGTGTGTGGTAATGGGGTGGGGGGCAGAAGTATGTGTGGTGATGTGGTGGGGGCGGAACTACTGTGCATGGGGCGGGATTAGCGAGTAATCACGATGCCTCTTATATATACAAGGACAGAACAATGGAAAGGACACCATTGTAGGCATTTACTACAGGCCGCCTGTGCAAGCTGAAGATATGGATGAACTCTTTATGCATCAAATGGCCAAGTTCTCCAAAAAATATGGCATAGTTGTCATGGGAGATTTCAACTATCCAGACATTTGTTGGGAATCTCTCTCAGGCAAAACTAACAGGTCAAGGAAATTCTTATCCTCTCTTGCTGACAACTTTATCTTCCAAAAGGTAAGGGAGAAAACAAGGGGAACTGCTACCTTGGATCTAATCCTTATAAACAGGGAGGAAATGGTTGAGGAGGTAAAAGTGGCTAGGACCCTAGGAGGTAGCGACCATGCTATTTTAGAATTTTGGATAACTAGAGGCGGAAGACCTGTGAAGACTCAGACGTCAAGGTTAGATTTCAGAAAGGCAGATTTTAAGGGATTCAGAAAGAGAATTGGAGGGATCCAATGGCTGGATATCCTTAAAGACAAAAATGTCCAGGAAGGATGGGAAATCTTGAAAAATAAAATTCTCAAAGCACAGTTGTTAACAATTCCGAAAAGAGGGAAGAATAGGAAGCATTTAAGGAAACCAGGATGGATGAACACAGAACTTAAGCACATGCTAAAAAGGAAGAAAACAATGTTTATAAAATGGAAAGAGGGAGGCATATCTAAAGAAGAATATAATGCTGTCTGCAGAACCTGCAGGGCACAAATCAGATTAGCTAAAGCTGAAAATGAATTGAGGCTTGCAAGAGATGTCAAAAGCAATAATAAAGGATTTTGGGGATATGTCAAAAGTAAAAGAAAAGTCAAAGATGCTATAGGATTTTTACAGGATGAAAATGATGAAATGGTAAGACAGGATATTGAGAAGGCTGAACTTTTAAATTCCTATTTTGCATCTGTTTTCTCTCAGAAAGGAAATGTAACATCAACTGTTATTCACTGTCCTATTAAGGGAATAGAAGAATCCAGGATATCTGTAAACAGAAAGCTAGTGATGAAACACTTAGCTAACCTAAATGAATTCAAGTCTCCAGGTCCAGATGAATTACACCCCAGAGTACTGAAGGAGATAGCAGAAGAAATTTTTGAACCCCTCTCCATAATCTTTGAAAATTCAGAAGACTGGAGAAGAGCAAATGTTGTTCCTATCTTCAAAAAGGGGAAGAAGGTGGACCCAGGCAACTAAAGGCCGGTGAGTCTGACTTCTATACCAGGAAAGATCTTTGAACAAATTATTAAACAACATGTATGTCAATACCTGGATAAGAATGAAGTGATTAAACAGAATCAGCATGGGTTTGTAACTAATAAGTCATGTCAGACTAACTTAATTTCCTTCTATGACGGTATCACTGATTGGGTGGATCAAGAAAATGCTGTAGATATAGTATATCTTGACTTCAGCAAAGCATTTGACAAAGTCTCTCATACAATCCTTATTGAAAAAATGACTAAGTATGGAATGGACAAGGCAACTGTTAGGTGGATTCATAACTGGCTTAGTGATCGGACCCAAAGAGTGGTCGTAAATGGCTGCACATCCAGTTGGAAGAATGTCTCAAGTGGGGTACCACAGGGCTCTGTCCTGGGCCCTGTATTGTTCAACATATTTATGAACGATTTAGATGAAGGAATTGAGGGTAAACTGATTAAATTTGCTGATGACACAAAGCTAGGAGGGATAGCTAATACTAGAGAAGAGAGAGAGAGGATTCAAAAAGATTTAAATAAACTGGAGAAGTGGGCAGCAACTAACAGAATGGTTTTTAACAGGGAGAAATGCAAAGTACTACATCTGGGCAATAAAAATGAAAAAGCATATATAGAATGGGAGGAATAGGGCTAAGTGACAGCACATGTGAAAAAGACTTGGGTATACTAATAGATCACAGACTGAATATGAGTCAACAGTGTGATGCAGCAGCAAAAAAGGCAAATGCAATTCTAGATGTATTAACAGAAGCATACAGTCTAGATCACGTGAAGTCATTATTTCCCTCTACTCCTCCTTGGTCAGACCTCATCTGGAATATTGTGTCCAGTTTTGGGCACCACATTTTAAAAAAGACATCAACAAACTGGAGCAAGTTCAGAAAAGAGCGACCAGAATGGTGACCGGTCTGCAAACCCTGTCTTATGAGGAAAGGTTGCAGGATTTGGGAATGTTTAGTTTGCAAAAGAGAAGACTGAGAGGAGACTTAATAGCTGTCTACAAATATCTAAAGGGCTGTCACATTGTAGAAGGATCAACTTTATTCTCATTTGCACAAGGAAAGACTAGAAGCAATGGGATGAAACTGAATGGGAGGAGACACAGATTAGATATTAGAAAAAACTTTTTGACAGTTAGAGTGATCAATGAGTGGAACAGGCTGCCACGAGAAGTGGTGAGTTCTCCTTCAATGGAAGTCTTCAAACAGAGGCTGGACAGACATCTGACTGGGATGATTTAGCGAATCCTGCTTTGAGCAGGGGGTTGGACCAGATGGCCCAGGAGGTCCCTTCCAACTCTACGATTCTATGATTCTATGATTCTATGATTCTATATATAGATATATTGTATTTAGTGATGAGCGAGTATACTCGTTACTCAAGATTTTCCCGAGCACGCACCGGTGATCTCTGAGTATTTGGATGTGCTCGAACATCTGCAGCGAGCTGTAGCAGCCATGAGGTAAACCCTGATGGGGTGAGAAGTCTGTGAGGCTGAAGAGCCTGAGTACTGGACATTGAGACCCTGTGTGACCACAGGCTTAACAGAGGGAAGCTCTGTAATGGATGCTATGCTGGTGATATAAACTGTATGTTTTTGGTCACGGTTTATGCTGCACAATAAACCGCAGGGACTGATATGGTTTTATGGAAAACCTGTGCCGGATGTGATTATTGGGCTGCCAAGCGAGAATCCCCTATCTGAATGACAGCGCTACCTCACAGTACATACACACACACACACACATACACACATATACCGTACACACACAGATACACACATATACCATACAAACATACATACGCCGTACGTACACACAGATACACACATATACCGTACATGCACAAATATACCATACACACACACACTGATACCAACATATACGATACATACATATACCGTACATACACACACAGATATACATATTTATCGTACATACACACATATACCGTACATACACACAGATACACACATATACCATACATACATACACTGTACATACACACACAGATACACACATATAACGTACATACACACATGTACCATACATACACACATATACAGTACATACACACAGATACACACATATACCATACATACACAAATATACCATACACACACAGATACGGCATATACAATACACACATATACCGTACATACACACACAGATACACATATTTATCATACATACACACATATACTGTACATACACACAGATACACACATATACCATACATACATACACTGTACATACATATACCGTACATACACACACAGATACACACATATACCGTACATACACACATGTACCATACATACACATACAGTACATACACACATATGCCGTACATACACACAAATACCATACATACATATACATATCATACATACACTCAGATACACACATATACTGTTCACACACACATACCATACATGCATACACATATATACCCATACACCGTACATACATATAACATACATACACACACATTTATGTGGTATCCCACAATGTGGCCATTTCTATGGGATACCGGATATATAATGTGTTTTCATATAAATGCTGTGAATTTTTATGTGGACTGTGCATTTTAAATACATTGTGAGACCTGCTGACAGGCAGCACAAAAATGGTTACTCTTCCCCTCTCAGGTTTGATCAGTTGACCCAGCTCTGTGTTAATATGCAGAAGGTTCTGGAAAAACACCACAGGGCAGTCAGCCAATGACTTCAGCTCTACAGTTACATAGGAGGGTGAGGAGCCAAGTGCTGGGGGATAGTTTTAAATTTGAAGTGGGAGTTGGTGGTTGGACATCTTAAGAGGAGGAAGCCATTTTGTAGGAAGAAGAATTACCTCAGGGCAAAAACAGAGCATCGTGCTGAAGAGAATTCAGACTTAATAAAACAAGAGGTTACTAATATCTGCCTGTCTGCAGGTACACAGCAATCATCAACCATGAGTGTAATCCTGTACCTCAGTTTACGGCTGTTTGTAAATAGTAATTTGCTCCATTACCTTCAGTAAAAAGACTTCTGTTTCAAGTTCTTACTGCTGCTTCATGTATGGGGCTCAAATGCACTAATTACTACCACCATCATCATCATCTTCTGCCTAGAGGCAGTTACTGTGTAAACATTGTATTGAGGAGTTTCCTGTATGTGTGTAGTCTGAGAAAGAAAGACTTTTCTCCTGACAGAAAGCTTGGCCACCATAAGATACATCATACCCTGTCAGGAGAATAACCCTCATTCATACACCACAAGAGAACGCCACATATACACAGAGTATACACATACCGTACACACATATGCATACACATATACTGTATATACACAAACATACATACACAGTTGTACAGACACGCATACACACACATAGATACACATATACTTATACTATACATACTGTAGATACACTCACATAGATACACATATACATACACAGATGTACACAAACATACATAGATACACACATATACATACACACAGTGACAGCTACACACATATACATATACTGTAAATACACACATGCAAATATTGTACTTACAAACACACATAGATGCACACTCACATACATACACACATATACATATACTGTACACACACATGTACAGATACAAACACACATACTAATTCATTACCTCAGGTGACCAGATGAGCCATGGAGCAGGTCGGCCTTATAGTTCAGAGATCAGCTGGAGAGAACTACAGACCCCACTATGTGGAATGGGAGCACAGCAGAGAGGACTGATATCAGCTCCCTTCTGGGGCTGTGCTGTCCCATGCAGTGAGCCTCCTCTCCCATCCTCTTCTCTGAGATTCTGCAGTCAGCTGGGAATAGAACAGTGGAGGGAGAAGACCCCCTTTAAGTTCTGTTCTTCGTCCACTGTTTTCCCCTGTGTGCTGTGCGGCCTGGGCCCCTGACTACAGGTGAGTGCACACCATTGGGATGTGCCATGCAGGAGCACAGAGATGGCAGCCAATGAGTGCTCTCATCAGTCTGGTGGGGAAAGTATTCATTGGCCAGTGACTCTCCCTGCATTACACACCCCCTTTTTAAACTCCTCCAGTCAGCATACTGCTCTCCCCGGCTCTGGCTAGCTGCATGATTATTGGAGGGAGTGTGAGGGGCCCAATGTTGCATGACACCGGGCCCCTTGCACTCCTGCCCGCAATCTTGACTGAGTGACCTCATAGCAGCTGCATACTCTGCTGCTATGGGCAGTATGCCCCTGTCTGCAGGGACCCCCCTCCAACTCCAGGCCCCGGTGCAGTTGCAACAGCTGCACAGTCGGTATGTCTGCCCTTGACCTATTCTATGTGTATTTACTGTATGTAATCCATCTATTCTATGCTGTCTGCTCCTGCTGTGATTTTACACTATGCGGCTGCTGAACTGCTAGCTTTTTTTCTATCTATCTATTTATCTATGTAATTATATATACACTGCTCAAAAAAATAAAGGAAACACTAAAACACCACATCCTAGATATCTCTGAATAAAATATTCCAGTTGCAAATTTTTATTCATTGCATAGTGGAATGTGTTCAGAAAAATAAAACATTGCAATCATCAATGTAAATCAAAATTAATATCCCATGGAGGTCTGGATTTGGAATGATACTCAAAATCAAAATGGAAAATCAAATTACAGGCTGATCCAATTTGAGTGGAAATGCCTCATGACAAGGAAAAGATGCTCAGAATTGTGTGTAGCCTCCACGTGCCTGCATGACCTCCCTACTGTACAACACCTGGGCATGCTCCTGATGAGGCGCTGGATGGTTTCCTGAGGGATCTCCTCCCAGACCTGGACTAAAGCATCCGCCAACTCCTGGACAGTCTGTGGTGCAACAAGACGTTGGTGGATGGAGCGAGACATGATGTCCCAGATGTGCTCAATCAGATTCAGGTCTGGGAAACGGGAGGAACAGTGGAGGAGTCAACCTTCTCCTTGGAGTTCTTCCAGCAAGTTTTTCATTTCCACAGCCTTCCTTTCCACATACTCTCTGATTGTGGAGTTCAGTTCACTTCAAAATTCAAAATGGAGAGCTCTTTGCAAGCTGCTGAATACACAGCAGGACTTTTACTCCACATACCATCCACAGACCAATGGGCAAGTGGAACAGGTAAATCAGATTCTTGAGAACTACTTTCACCACTTTATCTCTGCCTGTCAGGATGACTGGGTACAACTTCTCCCCTGGGGAGAGTTTTCTTAAAATAACCACATTGGGAAGTGTTGCGGAGCATCTCCATTCTTTGTTGCTTATTCCCAGCACCCTCAAGTACCCTTGCCTATGTCTGCTTCTTGGGAGATACCAGCAGCTGATTCTTCTTATGGCAGCTTCCTTCAGATCTGGCAGCAGACCAAGGCCTCCCTTCTTAAGAAGAGAGGTTCTCCATCCCATTACCGACCCAGAGATTAAGTTTGACTGTCATCTCTTAACATTCAGCTGAAGGTGCTTTACTATAATCTCGCTCCATGGTACCTGGGGCAATTCAAAGTTCTAAGGCAGATCAATCCGATGACCTACAGACTTCA
Source organism: Dendrobates tinctorius (assembly GCF_039654945.1). Lineage (NCBI taxonomy): Eukaryota > Metazoa > Chordata > Amphibia > Anura > Dendrobatidae > Dendrobates > Dendrobates tinctorius. The sequence continues at coordinate 41,437,715 of NW_027361714.1, forward strand.
GCTCCTAGTGAGCCTATGAATCCCCAATTCCTTCCATGTCTCACTCCTAAAACTGGTGGTCCTAAACCGCTGCTCAAAGCCCCTTACTCCTGCTTGTTCTTGAGGATCCTTCACATTTATTTGATGTGAAGGACACCTGGGATTTCAAGAAGGTTTGGAGGAGGACTTTTTTCTGGTCGATTGGAAGTGTTTTAGTCCAGAGGAGAGGTCTTGGGAACCTGCTGACAACATCTATGCCCCTATTATACTTGAGTGATTTCTCCGTTAGGCTGGCCTAAAAAAGAGGGGGCTTACGGGGTAAACTATCAGGGTGGTAACTCACATGCCTCCTCAATGCTGCCCTACTCACCATGGTCACGGAGCGGCTTCTCCTCAGGCAGTGTTGATGAGTTTGCCTCTTGCAGCACTCCTCAGCACTGCTGCATCTGCATGTGGATTCCATTTGGCTTTAGGGGGAGGTGGCTGGACTCTGTAGCATTTTAACCCTACTGTGTCCTGCAGAGATTAGGTTCCCTCGCCTATTCCATGCCAGAAGGGTGTATTTTAAGCAGCTTTTCCCACCACTCTTTGGTTCCTAGCCTGTTAGCACCTTGCCTAGGCATTTTGCCGTTTTCTGTCTCCCGTTATCGACTCTGCCTGATTTGCTACTCTGTTTGACTTCTCCGTCCCTGACTCCGGCTTTCTAATGTGAAGCCGTGCTGCCTGCTCTAATCTCAGACCATCTGACTATGCTTCTGTCTCAACCTCCTGTACTTTGTACCTGCACTTTTCAACCTCTCTTCAGCTGCTGCAGTTCCGGGACTGACTTAGAGGGTACCTGCTATCTACCAGCAGCCCAGTCTATCTTCACTACCAGAGGCCCTAGTGAAGACCTGGTACCCATTTAGTCACACCCCTTCAGGGTAAGCCCAGCCCATGGCACAGTGGGTCTAAACTCACCAGCGTTACAGATGTTTTGCATGGCAAGGTGCACTGAAGTACATTCAGCAAGGCCGAACATTCCTCAGAGAAACAACTGATAATTAAAATAAAAGCATGTTAAAATGTACAAGAGCGAGTATTTCTGAGTGTGGCGGTCATACTTGATACTGGATAAGATACAATATTTTGAAAAATGTATTTCCATTTTTTCAGAATTGTCATATCATTTAGATGTCTATCAATCCTGTGATTTGCATAATTTTCCAAATGTTATTTCTTTTTGTTGCAAGTTCAGTGTTGAGAGTGTTTATTTATGAAGTGCAACATTTAACCCCTTTCCGACGTCAGGCGAAATAGTACGCTGATGTTGGACTCCCTCTTTTTGATGTGGGCTCCGGCGGTGAGCCAACATCTTTCCAGGAACATGTCAGCTGTTTTGAACAAGTGCCTGGAATAGTCACTGTCAACCACTGACAGCGGCATTTAACTCGCGCTTCCGGCCATCGGGTCAGAAACCCGCCCACTGGTGACCCCCGTCATGTGATTGCGGGTCACTGGTTCGTTGGCATGTCTCCCGGAGACCTCTATGGTTGTCAGTGCCGCTTGCTGTGAGCGCCAGTGATCGGCATTCAAATCAAGTGAGTAATTCTGCTATCTAGAGGCGATCTGATCATCGCCTGCATGTGGCAAAGCTGATCGGGTTGTGGCAGCTTCTAGTTTCCCCTGGAGACTATTGAAGCATGCCAAAAGTTAAAAAAAATGTTTTTAAAATATAAGAAAGAAAAAAATGTAAAAGATAAAATCACACCCTTTCACCCCATTCAAAATAAAACAATAAAAAATCAAACATGCACATATTTGGTATTGCCACCTTCAGAATCACCCGATCTAGCAATAAAAAAAGGATTAACCTGATCGCTAAACGGCGTAGCGCAAAAAAAGTAAAAACGCCAGAATTACTTTTTTTGGTTGCTACGAAATTGCATTAAAATGCAATAACGGGCGATCAAAAGATCGTATCTGCACAAAATTATATCATTAAAAATGGCAGCTCGGCATGCAAAAAATAAGCCCTCACCAAACCCGAGGTCACAAACATGGAGAAGCTACTAGTATCGGAAAATGGCGCAATTTTTTTTTTCCTTTTAACAAAGTTTGGAATTTTTTTTCACCACTTAGATAAAAAAGAACATAGACATGTTTGGTGTCTATGAACTCGTAATGACCTGGAAAATCATAATTGCGTGTCTGTTTTAGCATTTAGTGAACCTAGTAAAAAAGCCAAACAAAAAAGTGTGGGATTCCACTTTTTTGCAAATTCACCGCACTTGGAATTTTTTTCCTTTTTTCTATTACAAGACATGGTAAAACCAATGATGTTGCTCAAAAGTACAACTTGTCCAGCAAAAATAAGCCCTAACATGGCCAAAAGCTCCGGTCATGAAGGGGTTTATACCGCCATATTAAAGTGGTATCTGAGTTTGTAATGTATAATGTTAATGAAATATTTTTTATATATTTCAGGATTCACATGGAAATATACTAACTTATATTTTTATGCAAACTATAAACATTTTACTTTGATAAGGTTAACTTTTTGAGATGAGTAGTCAATATACAGGGTGGGCCATTTATATGGATACACCTAAATAAAATGAGAATGGTTGGTGTTATCAATTTCTTGTTTGTGGCACATCAATTTATGGAAGGGGGAAATTTTTCAAGATGGGTGGTGACCATGGTGGCCATTTTAAAGTTAGCCATTTTGGATCCAACTTTATTTTTTTTTAATTGGAAGAGGGCAGGTGACACATCAAAATTATTGAGAATTTCACAAGAAAAACAATAGTGTGCTTGGTTATAACGTAACTTTATTCTTTCATGAGTTATTTAAAAGTTTATGACCACTTATAAAATGTGTTCAAAGTGCTGCCCATTTTGTTGGATTGTCAATGCAACCCTCTTCTCCCAATCTTGACACACTGATAGTAACACCGCAGAAGAAATGCTAGCACAGGCTTCCAGTATCCGTTGTTTCAGATGCTGCACATCTCGTATCTTCACAGCATAGACAATTGCCTTCAGATGACCCCAAAGATAAAAGTCTAAGGGGGTCAGATCGGGAGACCTTGGTGGCCATTCAACTGGCCCATGACTACCAATCCACTTTCCAGTAAACTGTTCATATAGGAATGCTTCGACCTGACACCCATAATTGATGGTATGGTGTGGTATATCGGGTACAAAGATACTGGGGCCATTCTTCATCAATGGAAATCTCAATGCCACTGGATATCTGAAATTGCTACATGATGATGTGTTGCTCTATTTATGCACTGAAGATGGCTTGTTCCCTGAGTTTTTCCAGCAAGAGGGTACACTACCAAATTATGGGTGTCAGGTTCGAGCATTCCTACAAGGAATCTGACCCCCTTAGACTAGCATTTCTTCTGCAGTGTTGCTATCAGTATGTCAAGAGTGGGATAAGAGGGTTGCATTGACAATCCAACACAATGGACAGCACTTTGAAAACATTTTATAAGTAGTCAAACTTGTAAATAACTCATGAAAGAATAAAGTTATGTTAAAACCAAGCACACCATTATTTTTCTTGTGAAATTCTCAATAAGCTTGATGTGTCACATGACCCTCTTCCAATTGGAAAAAATAAAGTTAGATCCAAAATGGCCGACTTCAAAATGGCCACCATGGTCACTTCCCATCTTAAAAAGTTTCCCCCCTCCCATATACCAATGTGCCACAAACAGGAAGTTGATATCACCAACCATAACCATTTTATTTAGATGTATCCATATAAATGTCCCACCCTGTATATATATATATATATATATATATATGTATATATATATATACACAGTGCATTGCGAAAGTATTCGGCTCCCTGCAACTTTTCAACCTTTTCCCACATATCATCCTTCAAATATAAAGATACCAAATGGAAATTTTTGGTGACGAATCATCAACAAGTGGAACACATTTGTGAAGGTGAATGAAATTTATTGGTTAATTTTAAATTTTTGTGAAAATTCAAAAACTGAAAAGTGGGGCGTGCAATATTATTCAGCCCCTTTACTTTCAGTGCAGCAAACTCACTCCAGAAGTTGATTGTGGATCTCTGAATGATCCAATGTTGTCCTAAATGACTAATGATGATAAATATAATCCACCTGTGTGTTATCAAGTCTCCGTACCTGCTCTGTGATAGTCTCAGGGTTCTGTTTGATGCACAGAGAGCATCATGAAGACCAAGGAACACAACAGGCAGGTCCGTGATACTGTTGTGGAGAAGTTTAAAGCCGGATTTGGATACAAAATGATTTCCAAAACTTTAAACATCCCAAGGAGCACTGTGCAAGCGATCATATTGAAATGGAAGGAGTATCATACCACTGCAAATCTACCAAGACATGGCCGTCCCTTTAAACTTTCATCTCAAACAAGGAGAAGACTGATCAGAGATGCAGCCAAGAGGGCCATGATCACTCTGGATGAACTGCAGAGATCTACAGCTGAGATGGGACAGTCTGTCTATAGGACAACAATCAGTTGTTGACCTGACAAACCAGGCCTTTGTGGAAGAGTGGCAAGAAGAAAGCCATTTCTCAAAGATATCCATAAAAAGTGTTGTTTAAAGTTTGCAACAAGCCACCTGGGAGACACACCAAACATGTGGAAGAAAGTGCTCTGGTCAGATGAAACCAAAATCAAACTTTTTGGCAATAATGCCAAACGATATGTTTAGCGCAAAGGCAACACAGCTCATCACTCTGAAAACACCATCACCACTGTCAAACATGGTGTTGGCAAAATCATGGTTTGGGCCTGCTTTTCTTCAGCAGGGACAGGGAAGATGGTTAAAATTGATGGGAAGATGGAGCCAAATACAGGACTATTCTTGAAGAAAACCTGTTGGAATCTGCAAAAGACCTGAGAATGGGACAGAGATTTGTCTTCCAACAAGACAATGATCCCAAACATACTGTAAAGCAAAATCTACAATAGAATGGTTCACAAATAAATGTATCCAGGTGTAAGAATGGCCAAGTCAAAGTCCAGACCTGAATCCAATCAAGAATCTTTTGGAAAGAGCTGAAGGCTGCTGTTCACAAACTATCTCCATCAAACCTCACTGAGCTCGAGCTGTTTGCCAAGGAAGAATGGTCAAGAATTTCAGTCTCTCGATGTACAAAAACTGATAGAGACATACCCCAAGCGACTTGCAGCTGTATTCGCAGCAAAGGGTGGCTCAAAGCATTAAATTAAAGGGGCCGAATAATATTGCACGCCCCACTTTTCAGTTTTAGAATTTCCAAAAAAATTTAAAATAACCAATAAATTTTGTTCAACTTCACATTTGTGTCCCACTTGTTTTTGATTCTTCACCAAAAATTTACATTTGGTATCTTTATGTTTGAAGCATGATATGTGGGAAAAGGTTGAAAAATTCCAGGGGGCTCAATACTTTATATGCACACACACACACACACAAATCTCTGCTGAAATACTGAAATATATTATCTAAAATGTAATATCTTCTCTTATCAGTCAGTAAAGACTCCAAAAGGTTTCCCGGAGTGTTCATCACTGGAGATGCAGATAGTTACCATAGCAAAGTAAATGCACCTAAATAAATGAGATAAATGGACTTAGACATTTGTTCTCTTTTTAGTTGTACTCAGAACAATCTTCATCTAAGAACACATTTACATGAGTTGGATGTGGATGTAAGTAGATTGTCAGTCATTAGTAGCCTGTTTAGACAGGCCAACCTGAATTTTATGCACACATAAATGATAGTTCTGTTCACATCTAATATATAATTGCCAATCGGCTCTGTCACAGCTTCCAGCGATTGTGTCGCTATCCCACAATCCACCATGCTGCACCGGAAGTACGCCAGCCGCCATATTGGAATACCCAAGTGATGGGTATTCCAATATGGCACCTGCTGGTGGCACCAAGCCCTTGCGCAGCACCACTAGCGGGACCCCCGCCGGGACACCCACCGCCAGACCCCTGCTGCCGGACCCCCACCGGGACACCTGCCGCCGTCGAACCCCCACCGCCACTTGACCCCCACCGGGACACCCACTGCCGCTGCTGGACCCCTGCCGGATCATCCACCCTGCCGGACACCCGCCACCGCATCCCACAGCAGCCTGCCCACCCACCTCCGTGCAGTCACAGCTGGAAGGAAAGACCGCGACTTGCGGCCTGTGCTGGAGATGGGGTGTGGGCGCCCTCTGGTGGTGGTGTAAATTATTTCTTGCTTTAAAGCCTAATTCATAGGGGAGCTTGGTGCAGCAGGTTAAAATTGTCATCTCCCTGCTGCACGGCTATCCCGAGGATTGGGCTTTTTCTCTGACACCTGGAGATCTTATTCTGGCTAATGTAGATGCGTTTTTTCAAGCCCTTGTGTTGTTGTATGATGAATCTAATTCTATTGATCAAGCTGAGAAAACCTTATCGGCATTGAACCAGGGTCAGGATGCTGAGGAGTTATATTGACAGAAGTTCCGAAAGTGGGCAGTCCTTACTAAATGGAATGACGATGCCCTAGCAGCTCTCTTTCGGAAAGTTCTGGCAGAAACCGTAAAAGATGTTATGGTGTGATCTCCTGTCCCCTCTGGTCTTAACGACTCCAAGTCATTAGCCATTCAAATTGATCGGCGGTTACGTGAATGTAAAAGTACGCGAGAGGCGGTGCTGCCTTTTGAACAAACTTCTGAACCCATGCAATGTGATAGGGTTTTGTCTAAGGCGCAGCGTCAAGAGTTTAGAAGGCGTAATAAGTTATGCTTCTTTTGTGGGGACGCCTCTCATGTTATTTCTGCCTGCCCTAAATGAGAAAAACGTTTTGCTCACTCATTTGCCGTGGGCAGTGTACAGCCTAAGTTCCTGTTGGCGGTAACTTTGATCTGCTCCTTGTCTACATTTTCTGCTAAGGCCTTTGTTGATTCAGGAGCAGCTTTGAATCTGATGGATCTTGACTTTGCCAAACATTGTGGTTCCCCATGGTGCCCCTGCAGACCCCTATTCCCTTGAGGGGGATTGATGCTACTCCTTTGGCGGAGAATAAACCTGAGTTTTGGACCCAGGTGATAATGCGGGTCACCCCGGACCATCAAGAGAATTGTAAATTTTTGGTGTTGCACAATTTACATGATATTATTGTACTGGGTTTTCCTTGGTTGCAAACCCATAATCCTGTTTTGGATTGGAAATCTGTGTCTGTGGTGAGTTGGGGTTGTCAATGTGTTCTTAGTGACACTCCTGTTTTCTCCACCTCTCCCCAGTCTCAAGATGTTCCTGACTATTTGGCTCAATTTTCTGATGTATTTAGTGAGAGTAAGTCCGCGTCTCTGCCTCCTCATAGGAGTTATGACTGCGCAATTGAGTTAATGCCCGGTTGTAAATTTCCCAAGGGTCGGCTTTTCAACTTATCGGTACCTGAACATGATGTTGTGCAATCTTATATCAAGGAATCATTGTAGAAGGGTCATATCAGACCATCCTCTTTGCCTTTGGGTGCTGGGTTTTTTCTGTGGCCAAAAAAGATGGCTCATTAAGGCCATGTATTGCCTATCGCTCCCTTAACAAAATCACTGTTAAATATCAGTACCCATTACCCCTGATTTCTGATTTATTTTTACAGAGTTAAAAGTGCTTGTTGGTTTATCAAACTTGACCTCAGGGGGCGTATAATCTTATTCACATTAAGCACGGGGATGAATGGAAGACGGCGTTTAATACTCTGGAGGGACATTGTAAGTACCTGGTGATGCCTTTTGGGCTCACTAATGCCCCTTCTGTCTTCCAATCTTTTATGAACGATATTTTCCAGGACCTTGTGGATAAGTTTTTGATCATTTGTCTGGATGATATTTTGATCTTTTCCAGTGATTGGGATTCTCATGTGGAACATGTCCGGACTGCGTTCCGGATTTTGAGGGAAAATACTCTATGTTAAGGGATCGAAATGTCTTTTGATGTACAGAGGATTTCGTTTTTGGGATTCATTTTGTCCCCATCTGCTGTTGAAATGGACCTGGCCAAGGTACAGGCCATTTATGCTTGGGTTCAGCCTTCTTCTCTGAAGGCTCTTCAGAAGTTTTTGGGTTTTGCTAATTTCTACCGTAAAATTATAAGTAATTTTTCTGGTATTGTTAAACCTCTTACGAATTTGACAAAAAAGGGCGCTGATGTGGTGAATTGAAAGCAAAAACCAGCAAATAATTCCAGCGGATGCTTCCTACTTGGCCATAAAATCCATTTTATTTTTATCTTTTAAAATAGTTCCATGTGGCAGAAACCCAAATATATACAGGGGGTCAGAAGAAAAAAAGGGCACACTGCTGCTTTATGCGTGCAGACTACGCGTTTCGACCTTACTAGGTCTTCTTCTAGGTCTTCAAGACCTAGAAGAAGACCTAGTAAGGTCGAAACGCGTAGTCTGCACGCATAAAGCAGCAGTGTGCCCTTTTTTTCTTCTGACCCCCTGTATATATTTGGGTTTCTGCCACATGGAGCTATTTTAAAAGATAAAAATAAAATGGATTTTATGGCCAAGTAGGAAGCATCCGCTGGAATTATTTGCTGGTTTTTGCTTTTATTGCAACATGGGTGTGCCTCTCCCATTACAACTCCGTGCGGCTTCCTGGCAGTGAGCAGAACCACTAAGGACGTCTAACTGGGTGAGCTGGCTATAATTTTTCTTGTTTGATGTGGTGAATTGGTCTCCAGAGGCAGTCTCAGCATTTCAGGAGCTTAAGCAGAGATTCACTTCTGCTCTGGTTCCACGGCAACCTGATGTTAACTCCCATTTCAGGTGGAGATAGATGCTTCTGAGATTGGTGCAGGAGCCGTTTTGTCTCAAAGAGATCCGGTAACCTCTAAGATGAATCCCTGTGCCTTCTTTTCTTGAAAATTTTCTCCATCTGAACATAACTATGACGTGGGGAATCGGGAATTGTTGGCCATGAAGTGGGCATTTGAAGAGTGGAGATATTGGTTGGAGGGAGCTAGACATCAAGTTGTGGTCCTCACTGATCACAAGAATTTGATTTATCTTGAATCAGCCAAGCTCTTGAATCCTAGACAGGCTAGGTGGGCCTTGTTTTTCACGCGTTTTAATTTTGTGGTCTCCTTCTTCTGGGCACTAAGAATGTTAAGGTGGATGCCCTTTTTAGAAGTTTCTTTGCGGATTCTCTTGATGTGACCGAGCCTACTACTGTCATGATCCAGGACGGGATTTCGCTTTGACCCGTCCTGGTTAGACTATGGGTTAATTGTGCTGCCTCTCTCTGGCAGCAGGAGGCTATTTAGTGCTCACTGGACCTGGGTCCGGTGTCAGTTATACTCCTGCCCTCGGCTGAGTTAAGTGACCTCTTGTATACGTGTGCCTTGTGCCTGATATCTTGCTTGCTTGTTCGGTTGTGATCTGGTTCTGTCCCTGTTACGAGTTCTGCCTGACCCTCTTGTACTGCGCTACCTCTCGTGTATGACTCTCTGCTTGTGACCCGACTCCTCTCTGCTTGTCCCCTTGGTACCACGTCACCCTCTTGTGTATGACCTTTGGCTCTGTCTGACTACCCGTCTGTTTGTCCCTCCTGTACCTCGTTTGCCCGTACTGCTGTGACCTCTGTTTTGCCTGACTCTGAGTTGTTGTATGGTGTCCTGTCCTATCTGAAAACAGGACGCTAAGCCCCGCCCCCTTGCAGTCACATGACCATAGGTCCCGTGCAGATTATTCATTTTCAGTGTCCGCAGGTCCTATGCCTCTTTACTTTCCAGCGCTGACTGGACCCTGACACTATTAGCCTGAAGCACGCATGGTCACCTCTGCTGCCCATCTCTACAGGTATCTTTTAGCACTGCTTCTGTACTCAGGACACGCGCACTGGCTCTATGAGCAAGTGCAGTGCGGTGTCTCTGACATTATAACTGACCCATACCATTTTTTTTCTCTGCTCCCATTCACCTGTGTGTGTGATGGATCCTATGCACACTCTTTCTGAACAGGTTAAGCATCTGATGCAGATGTCTCAGAAACTCTTTGGAGAACAAAGAATCCTGGCTCAGTCTCAGCAGCTGATCACCGACACTGTGCAGGGGGTTCTTTCATTGGGGGCTCGGGATGTTACATTAATTTCCCCTGAGTCTCCAGTGAAGTTACCAGATACCTTTTCTGGAGATAAAAATTACTTTAGAGTTTTCAAGGAGGGCTGTAAGCTTTTTTTTTCCTTAAGACCACACTCTTCTGGGGATGAAAGTCAGAGAGTGGGGGTCATTATGTCTCTGTTAAGGGGAGCCCCCCAAGCTTGGGCTTTCTCCCTTCCTACCACGGCCCCTGAGCGTATGACTGTGGATGCATTTTTTGAGGCCCTGGGGCTTATTTATGATGAGCCTGATCGGGTGCGTATGGCTGAGGACAGGCTGATGAATGTTTGCCAGGGGAAACACTCAGCCGAGTGGTTTTGCTCAGAGTTCAGACACTGGGCTGCTGAGGTCTGCTGGAACGACGCCGCTCTCTGGGGGTTGTTCCGTAGAGGCTTGTCTGAGCATCTGAAAGACGCCTTGGCTCTCCACCCCCCACCTGATGCCCTGGAGGAAGCTATGACACAGGCCATCCAAATGGATCGCAGGTTACGGGCAAGGGGAGTGATACAAACCGAGACATCATTATTCTCCCAAGGAAGGGGAGCCAGTTCTTCATTGAAAATCACGGCGATGGGAACCATCAACCTTAAGGAGGAAGAAAGGAGACAACGGCACGTGAGAAAATGCTGTGTTCACAGTGGCGAGTCTGGACATGGGAAAAAGGATTGCCCCTCCCGGCCACTAACCAACAAGCGACTGAGCCCGGGTGATTATCGTGGAGGTCACCCAGGCTCTCAGGTACCCTTTTCTGCATTTTCTAAAATGTCATTTCAAGTGGAACTTTGTTGTGGGGGTGTCTCCACATCCACTTCTGCCTTCGTGGATTGCGGTTCATCATTGAACTTTATTGAATCTGACTTGGTGGCCAGGTGTAAGTTAGGGACAGTTAGGTTGGAGACTCCGATTCACCTTGTTGCTATTGACAAAACACCACTGGTTAAGAATGACATTATGTTTTGTACTGAAGAGTTTCTCGTTAAAGTGAGTTCCTTACACCAGGAACGTATTTCATGTTTTGTAATGAACAACCTGCCTGCGGGACTGGTGTTGGGGTTCCCCTGGTTACAGCTGCATAATCCTGTGATTAATTGGGAATCTCGGGATATTGTTAAATGGGGTCCCTATTGCTCTGATAAATGTCTTGTTTCTGTGTCTGTGTCATCCGTGGGTCTAGAAGGCATTCCGGAGTGCCTGATAGATTATACTGACGTTTTCTCTGAAAAAGAGGCTGAGGTTTTACCACCACACTGCCTATTTGATTGTGCCATTGACCTGGTTCCAGGTGCTAAATTGCCCAAAGCCCGCCTGTATAACCTCTCGGGTCCGGAACGGGCTGCGATGAAGGAATATATTTCCGAGAGCCTCGGTAAGGGACATATTCGTCCTTCTGTGTCTCCTGTGGCGGCAGGGTTCTTTTTTGTAAAAAAAAAAGACGGTGGTTTGCGCCCATGCCTCGATTTTCGTGAGTTAAATAAATAACTGTGAGGAATACTTATCCCCTTCAACTTATTCCTGATTTATACAATCAGTTGTCCGGAGCTAAGTGGTTTTCGAAATTAGATTTACGGGGAGCGTATAACCTTATCTGAGTCCGGGACGGAGATGAATGGAAGACCGCTTTTCTCACTACTGAAGGGTTGTTTGAAAATTTGGCCATGCCCTTCGGCCTGACCAACGCTCCAGCGGTCTTCCAAAATTTCATAAATCATGTGTTCTCCGATTTGATTGGACATTTTATGGTGGTGTATTTGGATGACATTTTAATCTACTCACCTGATAAACAGACTCACATTGGTCATGTTCGGGCAGTTCTCCAAAGGCTCAGGGAGAACTGTCTGTTTGCTAAACTTGAAAAATGTTTATTTTTTGTTCAGGAACTGTCCTTTCTGGGGTTCATCGTGTCTGCTGAAGGGTATCGCATGGATCCTAATAAGGTGCAGGCCATTCTCGAGTGGGTTCAACCGTGTGATTTGAAGGGTCTGCAATGTTTCCTAGGGTTCGCTAATTATTATCGGAAATTTATAAGGGGGTTCTCACAGGTGGTTAAACCCCTCACAGACATGACTCAAAAGGGGGCCGATATCAAGAATTGGTCAACCGCAGCGGTAGCGGCATTTCAGTTTTTGAAAAAATGTTTCATGTCGGCCCCGGTTCTTATCCAACCGGACCCCTCTGAACCATTTATTGTTGAGGTAGACGCCTCAGAGGTGGGGGTGGGGGCGGTATTGTCCCAGGGACCCGCCACTTTGACCAATTTAAGACCTTGCGCCTTTTTCTTAAAGAAGTTCTCCCCTGCGGAGAGAAACTATGATGTGGGGAATAGGGAACTTCTGGCCGTAAAATTGGCTTTTGCAGAATGGAGGCATTTTTTGGAGGGGGCTGTTCATCCTATAACGGTAATCACGGACCACAAAAACCTAGCTTACATTGAGTCAGCTAAAAGGTTGACTCCCAGACAGGCTAGATGGTCACTTTTTTTTTCCCGATTCAACTTCTCGATCACTTTTCGACCAGGATCCAAGAATATCAGAGCGGATGCGTTGTCACGCAGTCTTGATCCGGTGTCCCCCCCGGAACCTCCATCCTCCATTCTTCAGCCTGGGGTGGTGGTGGCAGAGGTTTCTAAAGTGTTGGAACGGGAGATTCGAGAAGCCCAGGCTCTTGCACCTCCAGCTAAGCCGGTGGATAAACTTTTTGTGCCAGCTCAGTTTCGTCTCAAGGTCCTCCAGGAGTTCCATGACTCAGTTCTGGGTGGACATCCAGGGATCTCAGCGACCCGGAAGGCCATTGCTAGAATATTCTGGTGGTCTTCTTTAGCCTCTGATGTTGGGGAGTATGTGTCTGCGTGTGAGGTTTGTGCCCGTGCGAAAACTCCCCATAACCGGCCGGCCGGGGAATTGGTACCACTGCCAATTCCTGAGAGACCATGGACTCATCTGTCCATGGATTTCATCACCAACCTTCCCCCTTCCAAGGGTAATACCGTGGTCTGGGTCGTAGTGGACAGGATTAGTAAGCAGGCACATTTTGTACCTTTGGCAGCTCTACCTAATGCGGAAACATTGTCCAGATTGTTTGTGGAGCATGTGGTGCGGTTGCATGGGGTACCCCTGAATGTGGTGTCTGATAGGGGAGTGCAATTTGTGTCCAGATTTTGGAGAGCTTTTTGGAGGAGGTTGGGTATTGGTCTGTCCTTTTCATCCGCCTACCATCCAGAGACTAATGGGCAGACTGAGCGGACCAATCAGTCTCTGGAGCAAATTCTGCGTTGTTTGACCTCAGCCCGACAGGATGATGGTGTTCTGTGTTACCATTGGCTGAGTTTGCATTTAACAACCGCACTAACCAGTCTACGGGTACATCTCCTTTTTTTTGCAATTATGGGTTTCATCCTCATTTTGGAGAATTTTCCCGCTTGAATTCTGGGTGTCCTGGGGCGGCGAGACGATCCAGCGGTTTGGGGAGGTATGGCGGGAGGTCCAGAATAACATTACGAAGGCCCAGGACAAATTTAAATTTTTTGCGGACAAAAAACGATCCGTGGGTCCAGTGTTTCAGGTCGGAGATAAGGTATGGTTATCCACCAAAAATATAAGGCTCAAGGTCCCCTCTGCGAAGCTTGGACCCAAGTTTATAGGTCCCTATGTAATTACCAAACCAGTAAACCCGGTGGCTTTTCGGTTGAGTCTTCCGCCATCTCTAAGGATCCCTAATGTTTTCCATAAGGCCCTTTTGAAACCTGTGAGATCCAGTGGGGAGGGATCATCATCTTCCCCGACACCGGTTCTGGTAGATGGGCAGGCTGAGTACGAGGTGGAACGAATTGTCGACTCCAGGTTGGTCCGTCGCGCCCTTCAGTATCTGATACATTGGAAGGGCTATGGTCCTGAGGAACGCTCGTGGGTTCCTGCTCGATCAGTTCATGCGGATCGGTTGATCCGAGCCTTTCACGCCAAGTACCCTGAGAGACCTGGGGGTCCGGTGGCCCCCCATCGAGAGGAGGGTACTGTCATGATCCAGGACGGGATTTCGCTTTGACCCGTCCTGGTTAGACTATGGGTTATTTGTGCTGCCTCTCTCTGGCAGCAGGAGGCTATTTAGTGCTCACTGGACCTGGGTCCGGTGTCAGTTATACTCCTGCCCTCGGCTGAGTTAAATGACCTCTTGTATATGTGTGCCTTGTGCCTGATATCTTGCTTGCTTGTTCGGTTGTGATCTGGTTCTGTCCCTGTTACGAGTTCTGCCTGACCCTCTTGTACTGCGCTACCTCTCGTGTATGACTCTCTGCTTGTGACCCGACTCCTCTCTGCTTGTCCCCTTGGTACCATGTCGCCCTCTTGTGTATGACCTTTGGCTCTGTCTGACTACCCGTCTGTTTGTCCCTCCTGTACCTCGTTTGCCCGTACTGCTGTGACCTCTGTTTTGCCTGACTCTGAGTTGTTGTATGGTGTCCTGTCCTATCTGAAAACAGGACGCTAAGCCCCGCCCCCTTGCAGTCACATGACCATAGGTCCCGTGCAGATTATTCATTTTCAGTGTCCGCAGGTCCTATGCCTCTTTACTTTCCAGCGCTGACTGGACCCTGACACTATTAGCCTGAAGCACGCATGGTCACCTCTGCTGCCCATCTCTACAGGTATCTTTTAGCACTGCTTCTGTACTCAGGACACACGCACTGGCTCTATGAGCAAGTGCAGTGCTGTGTCTCTGACAACTACCTTTCTAAATGAGGGTGTAGTTCTTTCCGCCATCTCTCCCGATTTGAGACGTGCCCTGGAGGATAAACCTCAGCGATGCCCTATGGGGAAATTGTATGTCCCTGACCAGTGGAGGTGAAGAGTAAAACGTGCTAGTGGTTTGTTGATGCCCCTGCCGGTGCCCAGGAGGCCATGGACCCATATCTCAATGGATTTTATTTTTGATCTCCCTGTCTCTCAGAGAATGACTGTTATTTGGGTGATCTGTGATAGATTTTCTAAGATGGTCCATCTTGTACCACTCCCAAAGTTGCCATCTTCTTCTGAATTGGTGCCCTTGTTTTTCAACAGGTGGTTCCTTTGCACGGGATTCCTGAGAACATTGTATCGGACAGAGGATTCCAGTTTGTTTCCAGATTTTGGAGAGCTTTTTGTTCCAAACTGGGAATTCAGTTGTCTTTCTTCTCTGCATTTCATCCTCAGACCAATGGGCAGATTGAGAGAACAAACCAGACTTTGGAGTCCTATATGAGATGTTTCATATCTGCTGATCAGGATGATTGGGTCTCATTTTTGCCCTTGGCTTAATTCGCGTTAAGCAATAGGGCTAGTTCTGCCACTTTGATGTCTCCTTTCTTCTGTAACTTTGGGTTTCATCCTCGATTTTCTTCTGGGCAAGTGGAAGCTTCTGCCTGCCCAAGTGTGGATTCTGTGGTAGAGAGAATGCAGCACATTTGGGACCAAGTAGTGGATAAGTTGTCCCACTCTCAGGAAAAGGCCCAATGGTTTTCCAACCGGCATAGGACCATTGGTTTAAAGTGGGTGATATGGTTTGGTTGTCCTCAAAAAATATTCCCATGAAGGTTACATCTCCAAAATTCAAGCCAAGGTTTATTGGACCTTATAAGAGTTTGGAAATCCTTAACCCCATTTCTTTCCATTTGGCTCTTCCAGTTACGTTTAAGATTCATAACGTTTTTCATAAATCTTTGTTGAAAAGGTTTGTGGAGTCAGTAGTTCCCATGGTGGCTCCCCCTGACCCTGTACTGGCTATGGGTAATTTGGAGTATGAGGTAGAGAAGATATTGGATTCTAGCCTGGCTAGATGGAGACTTCAGTACTTGGTCAAGTGGAAAGGTTATGGCCAGGAGGATAATTCTTGGGTCTCTGCTTCTGACATTCATGCCAAGAGATTAATTTGTGCTTTTCACCGGGCCCATCCTGAACGGCCTGGTGGCGTGGATGAGGGTTCGGTGACCCCTCCTCAAAGGAGGGCACTGTTGTGAATTCCCTTGCTCGGACTTCTAAGCCAGAGCTCCCTCTGGTGGTTACTGGCAGTAGTGGAGCTGGCCAGTTGGATGGAAGTTTGCCACTTGATGACGATGATTGGGAATCTGGGATTACTGGCTGGGAGCATATAAGTAAGCAGGCTTCCCTTAGTGGTTGCTGGTGATTTTCTCCTTGTGCATATTGAGTTCTTCTGTCTCCTGCCTGATCTGCATGGTTCAGTTAAGTGATTATTTTGCTAATCCTTTGCACCTAATCTGGTTGTGCCTTTTTTTTGCTTTCTGCTTTGTTGCAAGGGTTCAGCGTACTCCCTGCTGGTGGCAGCGCTGGGCCCCGCTCCATATGTTACAGCTTGTGTCAGTCTGTTCAGACCCCTGTTATTTTAGTATCTTTTGCTTTGCTTCCAGTTCACACCAGAGTGCTGATCTAGCGGGGGTGAGGTCGTGTGGCCTCAGGTTTTTCGTATATGAGATGTGTTGGATTTTGTAGGGTTTTTGCGTGATTGCAGACAGTCTCTTTTCTGTCCTGTCCTATCTAGACAGTTTGGGCCCCATCATTTGCTCAGTCTATTTTCTGCCTTTGTTTGTGTCTCATCTTGTCTCACCGACAATATATGTTTGGGGGCTATCTATTCCTTTGGGGATCTGCTCTGGGGCAGTTTAGATTTCACCTTTCTGGCTTTATGCTTAGGTAGTTCTCCGGCTGTGCCGAGGCATCTAGGGCATCGTAGGAACGCTCCACGGCTACTGCTAGTTGTGTTGTTAGGATCAGGGGTCTGCAATCCGCTGAGTTACCAACCTCTCTGGTTTCCTGGTGGCTTAGCCTGTTCCTGCCATCCTCCTCGGTGACCCGTTCACAACAGATTAGCTCCTACTCTGCAGTATGCACTCACATGCTGGCTCCTACCGTACCAGTTCAGTGAAAAACCAGTAGGAGAACGTGAACATAATGCGAAGGTACAAAACGTCAAACCAAAGAAAATTCCCAATCCTTCAGGCTAAAAGGGTTGGTGCTGTGTCCCCCAATGAGTGGCTCAGAGAAAAGGATTTTACAGTGAGTACACTGATTCCAAAACGGTCTGAAGGAACTCTAGAATGGTGGGAATGGAGAAGACGAGAGGAGGATGTCTCTGCACCATGCAAAGAAAGCTTTCCAGGTGTGGTGATAGATGCGCAACGATACAGGCTTCCGAGAGTTAATCATGGTGTAAACCACATCTTGGGAGAACCCAGCTTGGGTTAAGACCCAGGATTCAACAGCCAAGCCATTAAACACAGGGCCCCTGAGTTCTGGGGGCAAATCGGGTCCTGGGAGATTAAATCTGGTCGATCCGGTAGTTGCCAGGGAATGTCGTCAACGAGCTGTACCAGCTCTGCGTACCACGCTCGGCGTGGCTAATCCGGAGTGACTAGGATCATTGGAACGCCTTCCACCTTGATCTTCCTGATGACTCTCGGAAGTAAAGGAAGTAGAGGAAACACGTACAGAATCCGAAACTGATGCTACGGAAGGACCAGTGCATCCGCCCCAATGGCCTCTGGATCCCGTGACCGAGCTATCAATTCGGGCATCTTGGCGTTTAGTCTTGATGCTATCAGATCCACGTCTGGAGTCCCCCAGCAGTGACAGATTTGTTGGAAGACCTCCAGATGGCGTGACCACTCTCCCGAGGTGAGACCCTGATTGTTGAGGAAGTCTGCCGCCTTGTTTTCCATGCCCGGAATGTGCACAGGTGAGGTGACTGAGTGATTCCTCTTGGCCCAGCAGAGAATGTGTTCCACTTTCCGCATTGCTGCCCTGCTGTGGGTGCCCCCTTGATGGTTGATATATGCCACAGGCATGGAATTGTCTGATTGTATTCAGATGGGGCAACTCGCCATGAGGTGATGGAATCACGACAGGGTCAACCGAATCGCCCGAATTTCCAGTAGGATGATGGGAAGGCGTGGCTCCCAGAGTGACCAGCGCCCCTGAGCAGTGTGATGATGAAAAACAGCTCCCCAACCGAGAGGGCTGGTGTCGGTGGTGACCACCAGCCATTGAACTGGGAGAAAGGATTTCATCTGGCTGAGAGAAGACCGTAAAGTCCACCATCTCCTTGACCCGCGAAGACAAGCGGCACTGCCATTTTAGGGAGAACAGGTTCTTGTCCCAGGCTGCCAGAAGCGCTTGATGAAGAGGGCGGAGGTGTAGCTGGGCAGAGGGAACAGCTTCCATCACTGCCACCATCTTGCCCAAGACCCCCATGCCAAATCAGATGGAATAAGGATATGGGCAACAAATTGCCCGGGCTCCCTGTTGAAGGGCTAAGACTGTGTCTCATGGTGAAATCACCAGATGTCTAGGGTCATTCTCAGAAAGGATATCTGCTGAGCTGGGACCAGAGATTTGTTTAAGTTTATCAGCCAGCCCAGGGGAAAAAGTGTATCCAAGGTGATACGGACGCATTCCGCTCAGTCTTGGAAAGACAGCCCCTTGGGAAGGCGGTCGTCTAGGTATGGTAGAATGACCATTCCTCGAGAGTGCAGAATGGACATGATGGCCACCGTGACCTTTGTGAACACTCTGTGGGCGGTGGCAAGCCAAAAGGCAAGGCTGTGAACTGGAAATGTTGCTCATGGACAGCAAAGTGCATGAACTTCTGGTGAGGGGGAAAAATCAGACATGAAAGTAAGCATCCCCCCGATGTCGATGGAACCTCCCTTTTCCATCGAGGTGATGATAGAACGGAGGGGCTCCATCCTGAAGCGCCGCACCCTGATAAACTTGTTTAGGAGTTTCAGGTCCAGAATTGGCCACACTGTTCCATCCTTCGGAACAACGAATAAGTTTGTGTAGAACACCTTGAGCCTCTCATTTTCTGGGACCGGAATAATGACTCTGCTTTGGCGTAGCAAATATATGGCTTGGTAAAAACAGAGGGCCAGGCTCCTCTGTCTTGGGGGGGCAAGAGGAGAAGAACCGTGCCAGAGGGTGGGAAGAAAATTCTATTTTGTATCCGGAGCACACCAGGTCCCTGACCTATTCGTCGTTTGCCAAAAGTATTGGAGCGCCATTCTGCTTGCTCTCAGAAGGAAAAGAAAACTTTAATTGCTTCATGTTCACTTTTCATGGGTTTTTACTGTTCATCTTCAAGTTGCTAGACTCACCATGTTACATGTACTACTGTCAACATTTTAAATATTGTTGGTCCTGTGGGATGTTCCTGACACCTATTGGCAGAGTGGTAGGATGCTTTGAGACTACCTAATGCAAAGGCTTAGCCTATACTGTGTGCAGGATAATGACTTATAGGTGGCGGTCTCAAAAAGAGAATCCATTGTGGATTTCATGCTCACATGCCTGCCTGTTGCAGCATGTCTCCAAGAGATAAATCTGGTGAAGGATAAAATAACACTCCTAAACCAATCATGGATCAAACATAGCTTCCATTCCACATTTTCTGGATACTCCTGAAGTGTTAGTATTGTAACACATAGGCCTATTCTATCTGACTTCATTCTCTCACGGGTTGAGGGATGTGTATTCACTGTAGGATATATTTTGGGGACTTAATGCTAACTGTAGTCTATATACCTCCTCATTATAACAATGTAAGGAGATGGTCAGGGACCCTCAACTGCCTTCTCCCTCCTATTTGTCGGGCTCATGTGTCCCATGCAGCACCCTAATGGTTCACCCATATATTAATGTTTTACCAATGTAATGTGCTGTGTTGAGAACTTATTTTCTGGCCTGCCTCTGGTTTCTGGTGAGGGAACTGTTTGTGGTGACAGAGGAGTTGTGAGTTCTCTTTCTGGGCTCCCTCTGGTGGTGGCATGAGGTAATGAAGCTGATCTAATTAACAGAGACCTGCCACCTGATAATGGGGACGACGATTGGACATCTGGAGTCTCAGACTGGATTTAAGACAGCCGACTCCCTATTCCCATGCTGGTGATTTTTTCCTTCCTCCAGCTCAGTTTCTGTCTTCTCAAGCTAAGTTTTCTCTGCTAATGTTCATATTTGATTTGGTTTTGTCTATACAGTTTTTGTGTGGTCAGCCAGCCCTGGCTGGGGCTATGCTGAATTTCCACTCTTATGTTACTATATGTGCCAGTTTGCTTTTTGTCCCTTATTAAATTGGCCTCTTTTTGCTCTGTTCTCAGAATATGCCAGAGTGCTGATATAGTGGGTGAAGTCTAGTGACTTCAGGGATTTTTTTGCTATCAGAAGTGTTGGACATTTTTTGTAGGGTTTTTTGGCGTGATTGCAGATAGTATCTTTCCTTTCCTGTCCTTTCTAGTTAGTGTGGGCCCCATCGTTTGCTCATTCTATTTTCCTACCTGTGTTTGTGCTTTCATCTTTTTTCACCGTCAATACATGTGTGGGGGCTGTCTATTCCTTTGGGGTCTGCTCTGGGGCAGTTTAGATTTCCCCTTTTCTTGCTTTAGGCTTATTTAGTCCTCCGGCTGTGACGAGGTGTCTAGAATCATCGAAGGTACGCTCCACGGCTGCTGTTAGTTGTGTGGTTAGGATCAGGGGTCTGCAATCTGCGTAGTTACCAACCTCTCTGGTTTTCTGTGACTTAGCTTGGTTTTGTTTTCCTCCTCGGTGACCCAATCATAACAGTGCTGTGTATGTATGTATGTTCTCGTATTGTGTGAACTGTACTGAATATGTTATCTGTTGCATATGTTGAGATAAGGGATAGAAGGGGTTGAAAAGAGGGGCTGGGCCAGCAGGCTGACTGGCCAGGAAGTGCCTGCTTCTGCAGCAGAGCCCAGGCAGGCTTCCCGGAGGCAGGATGTATTTCACTGCCAGGAGCAAAGGGTACCCCGGTCCAGGGGGGACATTAGCTACTAAAGATTGCCGGGCAGTGTGGACTGGCCCTGGTTCTGTGGGAGTGACCGCAAATGGACTGTTGATTCCCAAAATCTGGATAGGAGCCGTTGATGCTGTATACCTCGTTGAAGATGCAGGGAAAGAGAAGAAAGCATTATTTTATTTTCATCATGTTATCTCATGTTCATTAAAAGTTTCTAATGTTTGGATCGAATCGCAACCTGTGGTGTACCTGAGGACGTGCTTCCAGCGTTGAGAGCAATCCTGTGATAGAGGTAACTGACTCTGCTGCAGGACCGGGACTTTATCTGTCTTTCTGTGTGCAAGGGGCCGGGTGCTCACTGCCTGTACCTTAGTGGACTCGCCCATGACTACCACCCCATGCCCCCTTGTTACAACAACAGGATTAAGCCAGAAGAGACTATTAAAGGGGTTGTTCACTACTTAGACCACCCCTTCTCGATCAGAATGGTTACTCCATGAAAATAAAAACACTTATACTCACCTACCATGCTGGGGATGTTTCATGACACGTGAGCCCAATGCCTAATCTGTGCTGGCGTTGCTGTCCTTGCCTTTGGACATATTAACACCTTAACAACCATCGATACACATTGAAATGCTAAGGGGCTTTATTCCCTCATCAGTGTTTTAAAACAGTGATTGGGAATAAGGGTATAGCGCCCCCAAAGTCTGAAAATCTCCAGGGTCTCAGCTATACGATCAGGGCTGGATTTTCCGGTCCCTCATCATGGAATAATGGTAAAAAAAAGTGTATCCGCTATAAAAATAACTTCTTTCTCTTCTGACATGATCTACATGTCAATGATGTCCCCAAGCCCCCCTGTTACCTCCACCATCCCCCGGTCCCTTCTGCTCTGTCCCCCGGCCCTCCGCCTTGTTTTCTTGAAAAAAACAGTGAGTGCATGCGCATTGCTTCTACTGAGAAGCACCCAGCAGCAGCAGGGAGTTTTCTTATTGGTTCCTTTTTATCACTGTGATAGACCCTGGTACAGTGATCAAAAGCCAAAAATTAGTAAATCATCCCCCGTGTCGTCCCCTTAGTCAGATTAATTTTTTTTTATTTCATAATTTTTAGTTTTTTCATTCCAATATAAAACTGATGGTGGGCACAGAACCTATCTTGCTATATTTATAATCTGTCACAAGAAAAAACTGAAGAAAAAAAGTATATTTCATATATAGATCCACAAGTGGCAGAAGGACGAAAAGGAGGGTTTGAGAAGTGGGCTTATACTTGCAGCTATGTGGCTAAAAACCAATATGCATCAATTTTATGTATTTCTAAAGCAAAGGGTTTAATCCAAAGAGGAAAATTTTGTGTCGAGTGGGGTCCAGCAAGGTATACTGGCTTGGAAAGAAACACAAGGCACGTATTATCTCCATGTGGTACAGTTAGATATAAACATGTCCTATTCTACCAGAAAAAAAAATGTACGAGGAGAGTTAAAAATCAGTACACATTTTTTTTGCTTTGATGGCACAAGCACAAATTGGCTCTGCATATGTGGAATCTTTGAAGAATAGGGAATGTAGTATTATTAGTCATACAAACCAAACCTTAGCATTCTATAAAAATATTTATTATAACTTGTATGAATCCAAATTACTCTTCACCAGGGAATGTGGATGTGATTCCTCTCCCCACTATCTCAGAGGCAGATAAATCATACTTGGATAGTCACATCACACTGGAGGAACTGTAATTATATGTGGCTTCCATGGCTAATAAGGAGCCAGTCTCGGATGGCTTTCCCATGGAGTTGTATAAGAAATTCTTTTGCCTCATTTAATACAATCCGTCAAAAAAGTTACTGAACAAGGACGGCATAGGCAGTTATTGTGAGAGTCAATAGCAGAAGTCATTCTGAAACAGGGTAAAGGACCCCTCCTGTACCTATATAGACTCATATCAACTCCCTACTGACATTTAGATTCTAGCAAAAGCCCGTGCCATTAGGTTTAATAAGGTTATTTCTATGACCTTACAAAGGTGAGGTTGTGGAACACAGTTTCATGCCACAAGTTATACACCACGACAAGACCAACAACACACAAGGTACGGTAGTTATACTGCATCTCCATGGTCTCTCACAGACAAATATTTCAATGCACACTGGGATATCAAGATGTGCTATTCAAGTTCTTTAAAAGTACTAAGGCTACTTTCACATTTGCGATTTTTTGCTGCACGTTTTTTGCGCACACAAACACATGAAAAAAAAGCATCATGCAATTGTGTTCTTTTTTTGTGGGTTTTGGTGCGTTTTTAAAAAAAAAACGCATGCTTTTTTTGAGCATACGTGCGCATTACAATGCGCATGTATGCGCACCCATTGACTATAATGGGTGTTTTGCTGTAAAAAAACGCATTGCGTGCGCATGCGTTTTTTGGGGGCAAGTCGGACGCAAAAAAATGCAACAGGATGCATTTTGTGCGCCCGAGCGCACACTGCAAAAAAACGCATGTGCATACAAACGCGTACAAACGCATATGTATGCTCACCTATGCGCCCCCATGTTAAAGTATAGGGGGAAAAACGCATGCTTTTTTTGCGCTAAAAAACAGCACAAAAAAACGCAAGTGTGAAACCACCCTAAGAAATGGGCTACATTAAAGAAGTAGTTGGACAAGGATGGAGGACACATCATGCTTCCTTTTGAAATTGGAAGATGTTCAGCAGTGTTATGGCAGGCACTGCACTGGTTAAGGAGAGTGCCTCTGACTGGGGTGCTCTCTCCTCCCTTGTCCCTCAGGTGCATAGCGCGCTTTTCCTGCCCACCCTTTTAATTGGCGGGTGGGGGGTTAATAGTTTGTGCAGGTCAGAGCCAATAGGGCCAGCAAGGGCGTTATCCCAGCCCCTTTCTGTTGGTATATATTGCTGGTCCAAGGGTTTCTCCCCCTCTTCCCCGGATAGCCAGGTCCTGGAAGCGCTTGTGTCTAGCGCTGTCCGGTTGGGAGGGATGGCTGACCCCCTTGTTGAGGCCCTGAGATTGAGAGCGGAGCAGGAAGGTGAGCACTGGCTACAGTCTCTGGTTGCGGGGCTCAGCGCTTACCTTTCCAGCTCCCAGCTGCCGGTTTCTGTGCCGTTGCTCCCTGCCCCCCCACACCCAGCTACTGACCTTGCTGCCACCGCGTTGCTACTCCAGGGACAGGCGGCGGCAGGTTTGAGTGGAGGAAGGCGGCCCGCTCGGCATTCCCGCCCTCCAGCGCGTCTGCGGGATATTTCACCGGCGGCTGCTGGTGTTCCTCGGCGTCGCTCGGGCAGGAGGAAGTCCATGCCCCCTCACTTCCTGCTGGCCAGTCAGACTCACGAGGCTGCAGCGTCTCACTGGACCGGCGTGCATAATCCTGCAGCGGCGCCATTACAGCCACTCGCCTCCTCCATCCAACCCTGGCAAGTGCCCAATGGTAGCGCACGCATTAGGGGACGTGTACAGTCACAGTCTAGTGCAGCAATTAACCCCATTGGCCTTACAACATTAGCCATGGGAAATAGACAGAATAGTTCCTCCGCTGCCTCAGGGGAGGAACAAATTGCATTACAGCCTGTGGGGAGTGCAGTACTACCCCCGGGGGGAGGCCAGGTTTCTGTGACCCCTGGGCAGGGGTAATCGCAGGTGTCAGGGGTTAATCAGCCCCTAGTGCCCCTTTTGGATTGTCAGTCCCCAGTTAATACGGGGTTAACATCAGTCACTCAGTCATGATCCAGGGAGCTAGTCTGATTGCCGTATGTGGAGTCGGGAAGGAATTTTTTTCCCCAATGTGAAGCTTACTGTTGCCACATGGGTTTTTTTTGCCTTCCTCTGGATCAACATGTTAGGGCAAGTTAGGATAGGATATGGGTTGAGCTAGATGGACTTAAAGTCTCCCTTCAACCTTAATAACTATGTTACTATGTTACTATGTTACTATGCCCTGTGACCCAGAACCAGGGGCAGGTGGATCTGACAGAGGTTCCTGCTACTGCGGGAACTAGTATGGGCAGGGGAGGGTTGGTTTCACATGCCTCGGTGGAACAGTCACACAAGAGGAAGCAGGACAGGCGTAGACGCCGGAGATCCTCTTCCTCATCCTCTTCATCCCCCCATTCCCGCCGCGGGCATCATGCTCCGGATAGGCGTCAAAAAAGGTCCAGGCATGGGGGCCGTGGGGCTTCGTCCCATAGGGGTCATAAATCTCGGTCCTCAAGGCGTGGCTCTCCATCGTCATCTTCGTCGGTGTCAAGCGCGTCTGTGAGCCCTGAGCTGCTGCATCGCCCTCCTTCCGGTCGCAGGGAGTCGAGGGCACAATCAAGGACTTCCAGCCGGGTTGAGCCGAGCGCGCCTCCTGAGGCTTCAAGTCATGGTGTTTTTTTCCATGCGAGTTATCCGGGAGTCCCTCCTCCGCC
Organism: Dendrobates tinctorius; assembly: GCF_039654945.1. Classification (NCBI taxonomy): domain Eukaryota; kingdom Metazoa; phylum Chordata; class Amphibia; order Anura; family Dendrobatidae; genus Dendrobates; species Dendrobates tinctorius. Next base: position 41,463,036 of record NW_027361714.1, read on the forward strand.
AATGGATTCTGGTGAGTGTTCTTTATCAGGTATGAAGACTGTGGACAATGGGGCGCTTATCTCGGCGCTGAGGGCGCTGATAGGGCAGCTGCCTGCACCACCTGATGAAGTGAAGGAAGCTACCAGGGTTGATTCCTCGCTAGCGGGGGTGCATAAGGATGCTATGTTTTGTGGAGTTAGCGTGCTTGGATCGCACATAGATGAGGATACTAATTTGAAAATATGGAACAACGATTACATTGATATCTGGGCATTGGTTTCCGTAGATCAACACACGGTTGACAAGGAACGGAGACCTGCTGAAAGGTTTGTGGATCGGGTACGGCAAAAGGTGGCAAAAACTATGAACAACTGGTTGCAGGCCTTCGCCGTACTGGGTTGTATTATGGGACAGCGTCACCCGGAAAGCTGCTTGGAGCTGTTTATATATCAAGATATGATTTACAATTCTTATAAAGCTCACAGTGGTTCCGCCTGGTGGCGGTATGATGAAGAATTTCGGAGGCGCCTGGCGCTGCATTCAGAGATAGGTTGGGAGGTTAAAGCAACAGAAGTTTGGTTGCGACTTATGATGACGCAAAAGCAGTACCCCTTTCCAGCAGCAACTACTGGACAAGGTTCAACAGGCCCGAATTCAGTGGTTGTGCGTAGACCAGGTGCCTGTTGGTTGTTTAATGAGGGACACTGTCGATTTTATGGCCTCTGCAAATTTAAACATGAATGCTCAGCGTGTAGGTGATCACATCCGGCGGCCCGGTGCCACCGGCCCGCTGGAAAATTGCCAGTTAAGCCGCAACAAGCCGATCGGAAGGACTCCAGTGAGCGTGGTTGCGATGGGACCGTGGCTCGACATGTATCCTAACACGGAGGCCACAGGTCAGCTGCGCTTTGGTTTTTTGTTCGTTTTTTTCATTCCATTTAAATTGCAAAATTCAAATAGCTTTCCGTCCAATTTGAAATCCGCGCGTGAACATCCAGAGGTTCTTCTTGCTAAAGTTAGTAAGGAAGTTGCTCTCGGCAGAAAGGACAGCCCCTTTTCTGGTCCAACTTTTCATAATCTTAGAGTGTCTCTTTTGGGCGTTGTTCCAAAAAAAGAACCGGGTTCTTTTCGTTTAATTCACCATTTATCACACCCAAAGGGATTTTCAGTTAAAGACGGGATCTCGCCGGAGGATGCGTCAGTGTCTTACGCATCATTCGATAGGGCGGTTGCTTTGATTCGTGATGCAGGTGAAGGGGCTTGGTTGGCCAAGTCAGACATTGATTCGGCTTTTCGTTTGTTACCAGTGCACCCCGATTGTTTTCATCTGTTGGGTTGCCAGGTTGATGGGAAATTTTACTACGATATGTGTCTCCAAATGGGATGTTCCATCTCCTGTTATTATTTTGAACTTTTTAGTTCTTTTTTGGAATAGGCGGTAAGATTTGAATCAGGAAGCAGATCCATTACTCACTATTTGGATGATTTTTTGTTTGTTGGCCCTAATGATTCTGATTTATGTTCCAGATTGCTAGGCACGTTTAAGTCATTGGCTCAGAATTTTGGCGTTCCTTTATCGGGTGAAAAGATCATTGGCCCGGTTCAGGTGTTGTCTTTCATAGGTATTGAAATAGATACGATTGAGATGGTCTACCATTTGCCTATTGAGAAGATCCAAAAGATGATTTTGTTAATCGAAGGTTTCATGTCGGTTCAGAAGGTTACTCTGGCTCAGATGCAATCCTTGTTGGGCTTGCTGGTTTTCGCCAGCAGAGTCATGCCGGTTGGCAGGGTTTTTTCGCGGCGGTTGTCGTTGGCCTCGAAAGGCATGTCTAGTCCATATCACAAGCTTCGGGTTACAAAGGTGATGAAGGCGGATTTGGAGGTGTGGTTGTCATTCTTACATTCTTTTAACAGTCATACTTGCTTCTTGTTACCCAGTCGGTCGACATGGGATTTGGAATTGTTTACGTACGGAGACGCGTCGTCGGGTTTCATGTCAGTTTTTGGTAACCATTGGTGTAGTGAGTCGTGGCCGGAGGTGTGGATTGGATCAGGTTTGTGTCATGACAGAAACTTGTGCAAGATATTCCCCATTGTAGTTGCGTTTGAACTTTGGGGTGGTTTGTTATGCAATCGGGAAATTCATCTACAGACATCTATTTTGAGTGTTTCCCGTTGTATCAATCACATGGCGGCTAAGTCTTTGCCGGTTTTGAGCCTTCTACGAAGATTAGCTCTGCTGTGCCTTCGATTCAACATTTAGCTTCGGGCTTATTTCATTCAGGAGGCGGATCATGCAACAGTTAACCCATTGTTTCATTTTGATTGGCAGGATTTCAGAGCTACTTTTCCCAATGCCCTCATGGTGGGTTCGCTTTGCCCTCCGCTTCTGAGGGACCTGGTCGCAAACAGCTGATGCCTCTTGTACGGTCCTCGGTTTCCCCTTCAACTTGGCAAGCGTACGGTAAGGCTTGGGATGAGTGGTGTCTCCTGGTTAGTCGCAGACCGGTTCATGTTTGTGATCACGTGAGATTGCAAGTCGCAATGGAATATCTTAGCCAGCTTAACAATAGAGGTCTGTCTGGTATGTCGGCGCAGCAGCGTCTGTCAGGTTTGGCTTTTTATTTTCAATTATTGGGCTGGTTGGATGCTACCAAGTCTTTCATTATTAGACAGGCCATGAAAGGGTGGAAGAGACTTCAGCCTAGCAATGAGTGTAGACGTCCCATTTCACTAGTTTTATTGGGTCGCCTTATATCTGTTACTGAATCCGTGTGTAGTATCGTGTTTGAATCAGCTTTGTTATTGGCGGCTTTTGAGTTGGCATTTTTCGGGGCATTAAGAATTAGTGAGTTGGTTCCATGGTCGAAGTCCAGCTCGTCGGGTGGCTTATTGGTTGGGGATGTCGTTTTTCCGGATTTGGGGGTTCGGGTTCGGATTCGGAAGTCGAAAACTGACCCTTTGGGTCGGGGTACTTGGGTTTTGCTGCACGCTGTGAACTCTTCGACGTGTCAGGTGTTTTTGTTGTCTGCATATTCGTCTGTCAGGCGAGGGGGTGAATTTTTTCTTACACATGCAGATTCGTCGCCCTTAACAAGGTACCAATTTCAGGCGTTATTTAATAAATACTTGGTGGCTGCGGGAGTCCCAGCTGGGGATTATGGCACGCATTCATTCCGCATCTGGGCTGCCACTGAGGCCACTAAGGCGGGTTTGCCGGATGCTGAGGTACAGAGAATAGGGAGATGGCGTTCAGCATGTTTTGCTCGTTATATCCGTCCTGATTTGTTGCACTAACACTTTGTTTTACCCGCAGATACAGTTAGGCCAACGGTCTGGTTGCTCGGCCATTCATACATCTTCTGGGCAGCGCAATGGGCTGAATGTCGCCCAGTTGGGAAGCACCTGGGATTTCGGGAGGTGACCGTTATGTGGCGGGGCATCAGGGGTTTGCTATGGCCTCAAGTTTTGCCGGAAGTTGTGAACATCGCAAGAGGAGCTACAGGGCCAGTACTATTGGTCCTACATGCGGGAGGAAATGACCTGTGTGCGCACAAGGTGGCAGAACTCATTACCATGATGAGGCGGATATGGAGCGTTTTCCTACCTTTTTCCCGGAACTTGTATTGGTATGGTCCGAAATTATTCCGAGGGCTGTTTAGCAAGGAGCCAGAGATGGGATGGCCGTCGAGCGAACCAGGAGGACAATTAACGCTCGCATTTCAAAGTTCGGGAAAAGTTTGGAGTGGTTATCCGTCATAGGCAGTTGGAGGGTGATAATGTGAGTCTCCGAAGGCCTGATGGGGTGCACTTGAGTGATATTGGGCTCGATATCTTCTTACCCGAGTTACAAGATGATGTTGAGCAAGCGTTGTTGTTGATGGGTGGGGTTCGGAGTCCTGTTTGAGAACAGGATCCTCCGTGGTGCTGAAAGGAAGAAAGGCACAAAAGTTACGGCTCGCTGGCTGACTTGCCTGCGGATTGGCAGCAGGGCATTTGGCGGCGAGCGCGTGGTAATAAAGTTAAGTGCCATTTAAAAGGTTGTGTTAAAAGTTTTCAATAAAAGCTGCGACCGACCTTCACCCATCAAATTTGGTTTAAGAGTTTTATTTGGTTATCAAAGTGGGTAAGTGGGGTTTTTGGTTTCAAGTCACCACAGTCTGGCAGGCACTGCACTGGTTAAGGACACTGCCTCTGACTGGGGTGCTCTCTCCTCCTCCCTTGTCCCTCAGGTGCATAGCGCGCTTTTCCTTCCCACCCTTTTAATTGGCGGGTGGGGGGTTAATAGTTTGTGTGGAAGCGCTTGTCCCTGTTTGTCTCCTGGTGCTGCTTTCTGGCGTGGTGAGGACAACACTGTCTATGTAAGTATAGAAGCTTTGTATATGTGTCTCTCTGAATGCTTTTTCTGTTCCTTGTAGACTGGCCGACTCTCTGGTGCAGTGGTTGTCTCCTGGTGCAGCGGTTTTCTACTGGTCGTCTCCTGGTGCTGCTTTCTGTCATGGTGAGGACAACACTGTCTATGTAAGTTTAGAAGCTTTGTAAATGTCTGTCTCTCGGAATGCTTTTTCTGTTCCTTGTAGACTGGCCAACTCTCTGCAGTGGGTGTCTCTTGGTGTAGCGGTTTTCAATTGGTCGTCTCCTGGTGCTGTCGTTGTCTCCTATTGCTGCCGTCTGTCTCTGGCCTGTGCTGACATCTGTGCTGTTGGACTACTGCCTGTAATGTAAGTATCTGTGTCCCTTTTTTTTGCCTACATTGTTTTTGGATCTTTGCAAGTTTATTTTTTCTTCTGTGTTCTTTTCTGTAGTGTTTCACTTGACTGCTGCCTGCTCTTCCAAATGTCCTCAAGCGAAGAACTAACGTCTTCCCAGGGTGGACCCGACAAAGATTATGTAATCACATTTGCTATACTGATTGGTGTGTATTGACTGTCAATACTCCACATGTGTTAAATCATTTAATTTCTTTACAGGTACCTGGCAGTGATGAAGAGCAGGAGCAGTCGAGTGGAGAGGATTCTTCTCAGGGTCGTCGGGCTCATGTGTCTCAGAAGGAAACACTGAGTGTAAGTATTCTTTTCATCAGAGTTGTAATCAAATTTTTTTTCAGTTTTCCTTAAAAAAATTTTTTCTATTTTTTCTGTAGGTTTCACAATGGGAAGAAGCCACACTGTATATACACAACGATCAACTAATCCACCTTGTGAAAGAGCAAGTACCGTTGTGGGACACCCATGACCATCAGCACTCCGACAATGTGGTGATTCCGACGGCTCTGGGAAGAAGTGACAACATCGCTGCTGCCTGGTTGGGACTGTGCCACGCCACGTGACAGAACAGATTTTGGTAAGTATTGCAATGTGGTCTGAACCGGCAGTGAACCTGTGAATGGATGTGCATTGTTTTCTATTTTTTTTTTTTTCACCTTCACAGTGAAGCGGATCAAAATCCGTTGATGCTCGAAGAAAGACGGCTTCAACAAGGACATGAGAGAGAAGGTTCGGGTTCGAAGTGGTTCTGCTGCAAGGTTCTGGAAATACAAGTACAACCGGGATCTTGCCTTTTTGAGGCCTGCGCTTGCTGAGCAAACATAAGTATATTATATATACACAGTATATATATATATACACACACAGTATATATATTTATTTTTTTTGTTTTCAATAATGTTTAATTTTTTTCCACACACAGAACCAGGAGCAGCACAACACAACCTTGATTTTTGCACTAATGTTTTTCTCTTTTCCACAGAGAACATGGTGCAGCACCACACAACCTGGATCATCCACTGTTGAAGCGACCCCTCATCTACTAGCCACAAAACAGACGCAGTCCCAATCATCCACCAGTGATGGAGCAACCTTGCAGGCTTCTTAGGCTGGGGTACAGGCAGCCAGTCCATCAGGTTTTCCCCTCTCCCAGCCCTCTGCCGCTGCTTTTGCTGGGTTTTCTCGTCAGCGGCAGAGGGCCTGGGAGAGGTAAGGCATACCCGAGTTTATACAATTAAGCTTGGTCTTCCAGGATGGGATTAGGTTGATCGCTGACAGAGTGAAGAGTGGGTTCAAGGAAGTCAACAAACATCTTGACTTCCTGGAAGCCGACCTTTAGAAACCAGTGCGACTTTTTTCTGCAATTTTTAGATTAATGGATGTGCACAAAATGCGCCATTTTGATACCAGCAATCCAAATGCACATTCCATGGTTCTTTGTGCCCTTGTCAGTCTGTAGTTGAAAATCTTTTTTGTGTGATTTAAGTTCCGATTTGAATATGGTTTAATGACGTTGGCACATATTTGGAATGCATCATCATCACCAACAACAACAAAAGGCATTGGCGGTCCAACAGTGTTGGGAAGAGGTCGTGGCGGCTGAAAATTAAAATCATTCCCATACAGACGTTGGCCCATGTCAGAGTTTTTGAATTTCTGCGTGTCATTTCCTCATCCAAATGAGTCAATGTCCACGGCAACAAATCTACAATCGGCATCCGCAATAGCCATTAGAACAATGGAAAAGTATTTTTACAATTGAAGCACTCTGTTCACATGCGGGGATTGCCTGCCAATCACATTAATGCTGTAGCCATGTTGGCATTACTGTGATTGGCCAGTCTCATAGCGTCATCTGGTCAATATAAGACCCGGTGATGCCATGTTCGGCGCATTGTACTCGGAAATAGTATAGGGAGAGTTTCTGCTGCAGAAGGAACAGTGTCAAATTGCCTTACAGTACCTGCTGGTGAAACATTAAACCAACAGTCTTTTTCAGGGTTAATTCAAATACATTTTAATTGTCCTTTTTGTTGCTACAGTATGTTAAACTAACAGTCTTTTTCAGGGCTAATTCAAATAGAGTCTACTCTCTCTTAATATCGTTCTTACCTGCTATTCATGTAGAGTCAACTGGCGGAGTAGGGATAGTGTTTTAGAGGCATTTAAAAAGGGTTAATTTCATTACAGTGCTTGGTGCTGCCATGTACAACCAAAAGTCCTTTCATGGCCAATTTAAAAAGATTCTATTTTCTAATAATACCACTCTTAGCTGCAATTAGTGTAGGTTTAGCTTCTGGGGTAGGGATAGTGTATTAGCGGCATCTAATCAGAGATTAGTGCCATACAGTCCTTGCTGCTGAAACCTAAAACCAACAGTCCTTTTCAGGGTTACATCTATTCTATTCCCTAATAATACTGCTATTAGCTGTATTTAAAGTAGGGATAGGTGGTGGAGGAGGGATACTTTTGAATTAGAGGAGGAGGACAAGAAAAAGAAGAAACCATGAGACGTATACCCTCTTTTGGGTGGGAAGGGATGCATGGAAGTGCACCAGAAAAAAGGAACAAACGCTGCCATACCAGCAGCAACTGTAGCTGACTTGCGGAAATGGGTGCACACAAAGTGTACCTTTACAAGCAGCTCTGGAAAATGTGGGTAGGTTTTCAGAAACAACGGAACAACTAAGTTGGGCACGTGGGTCAGCCATGGAACATATGCAAGGTTACCAAGCTTCAGAGCTCCACCAGGAGCTGCACCAGGTTATAGCCATTAACACACACAACCATGACTTGAATGGTGGTAAGGTCAGATAGAGCCACAAATCTGTCTGCTCTGTTACAGGGGTGGACACTGACAGCTTGGAGTCCCAGCGCAAGAAATCTGTCTGGGCCCTTCTCCTTTTATGGCGATAACGCTACAGATATATATATATATATATATAGTGTATATATATATATATATATATATATATATACATACACATGCACACTGTATATATATATATATATATATAGCCACACACATATGCACACATATATACATATAAATATATATACTGTATATCTTACATAGTGTCCTTTATTGTGTACAGTATATTGCCGTCCCTTCTTCCACAGTGCCCTCTCTTGCTATGTACAGCACTGTCCCTTACATATTGGATTATATAGAGCCCTGTTTCTTATTACATACCGTCCTCTCTTGTTAGATACAGTGGGGAAAAAAAGTATTTAGTCAGTCAGCAATAGTGCAAGTTCCACCACTTAAAAAGATGAGAGGCGTCTGTAATTTACATCATAGGTAGACCTCAACTATGGGAGACAAACTGAGAAAAAAAAATCCAGAAAATCACATTGTCTGTTTTTTTTTCATTTTATTTGCATATTATGGTGGAAAATAAGTATTTGGTCAGAAACAAGCAATCAAGATTTCTGGCTCTCACAGACCTGTAACTTCTTCTTTAAGAGTCTCCTCTTTCCTCCACTCATTACCTGTAGTAATGGCACCTGTTTAAACTTGTTATCAGTATAAAAAGACACCTGTGCACACCCTCAAACAGTCTGACTCCAAACTCCACTATGGTGAAGACCAAAGAGCTGTCAAAGGACACTAGAAACAAAATTGTAGCCCTGTACCAGGCTGGGAAGACTGAATCTGCAATAGCCAATCAGCTTGGAGTGGAGAAATCAACTGTGGGAGCAATAATTAGAAAATGGAAGACATACAAGACCACTGATAATCTCCCTCGATCTGGTGCTCCACGAAAAAAATCCCACCCCGTGGGGTCAGAATGATCACAAGAACGGTGAGCAAAAATCACAGAACCACGCGGGGGGACCTAGTGAATGAACTGCAGAGAGCTGGGACCAATGTAACAAGGCCTACCATAAGTAACACACTACGCCACCATGGACTCAGATCCTGCAGTGCCAGACGTGTCCCACTGCTTAAGCCTGTACAGGTCCGGGCCAGTCTGAAGTTTGCTAGAGAGCATTTGGATGATCCAGAGGAGTTTTGGGAGAATGTCCTATGGTCTGATGAAACCAAACTGGAACTGTTTGGTAGAAACACAACTTGTCGTGTTTGGAGGAAAAAGAATACTGAGTTGCATCCATCAAACACCATACCGACTGTAAAGCATGGTGGTGGAAACATCATGCTTTGGGGCTGTTTCTCTGTAAAGGGGCCAGGACGACTGATCCGGGTACATGAAAGAATGAATGGGGTCATGTATCGTGAGATTTTGAGTGCAAACCTCCTTCCATCAGCAAGGGCATTGAAGATGAAACGTGGCTGGGTCTTTCAACGTGACAATGATCCAAAGCACACCACCAGGGCAACGAAGGAGTGGCTTCGTAAGAAGCATTTCAAGGTCCTGGAGTGGCCTAGCCAGTCTCCAGATCTCAACCCTATAGAAAACCTTTGGAGGGAGTTGAAAGTCCGTGTTGCCAAGCGAAAAGCCAAAAACATCACTGCTCTAGAGGAGATCTGCATGGAGGAATGGGCCAACATACCAACAACAGTGTGTGGCAACCTTGTGAAGACTTACAGAAAACGTTTGACCTCTGTCATTGCCAACAAAGGATATATCACAAAGTATTGAGATGAAATTTTGTTTCTGACCAAATACTTATTTTCCACCATAATATGCAAATAAAATGAAAAAAAAACAGACAATGTGATTTTCTGGATTTTTTTTTCTCAGTTTGTCTCCCATAGTTGAGGTCTACCTATGATGTAAATTACAGACGCCTCTCATCTTTTTAAGTGGTGGAACTTGCACTATTGCTGACTGACTAAATACTTTTTTTCCCCACTGTATATAATGCAAAGATGGTTAATGGAGCATGTGAAAGCTTCTTTTCTAATGGAGGAGCTGACGAACTGGTCTTTTGGTCACCGGCTGCTCCATTAACAGTCATTTTATATCTAACGAGAGGAATATGTAACAAAAGGGGGCGCACTAGCCGCTGATCTCCGGATGGTTCCCCGATGAAACCTGAAAGATAAGAAAAAAGAGTTAGATTATACTTACCCTGGCGTTCCGTCCTGTCTGATGGGAGTCGCCGTCCCGTCCGGTGCCTCCCATCTTCATACGATGACGTCCTCCTCCTTGCTTCTCCCTCGGGTCCTGTGCACGTGTACTTTATTGGCCCTGTTGAGGGCAGAGCAGAGTACTGCAGTGCGAAGGAGCCGGACCTCTCTGACCATTCCCGGCGCCTGCGCACTGCAGTACTTTACTCTGCCCTCAACAGGGCATTTAAAGAACGCATGCACAGGAGCTGAGGAAGGAGCAAGGAGGAGATCATCATATGAAGATGGGAGGCACCAAACTGGACCGCGACACGCACCGCCCCCGGTCCCTGGTGAGTATAATCTAACGTGTTTTTCTTATTTTTCAGATTTAATCAGGGGCTTATCTACAGCATTACAGAATGCTGTAGATAAGCCCCTGATGGCAGTGGCCCCAGTTAATGGGGCAAAAATGGGGTGACAGATTACATACACATTCTAGAATACCCGTTAGAATCAGGCCACCATCTAGTACATAATAAAAGAGGAAACTGTGTAACTAAGTATGGCACTATACATAATAAGTGATCACAGTTTATACCGAGGTACTGTGCTATACATAATAAGTGAGTACACTATATACTAAGGGCTCTGGTACACATAATAAGTGAGTACACTACTGTATATAACTAAGGGACTGTGCTATACATAAGTGTGTACAATATATACTAAGGGCTCTGCCGTACATAATAAGTGAGTACACTTAATACAAAGGGACTGTGCTATACATAATAAGTGAGTACACTATATATTAAGGGTTCTGCTCTACATAATAATTGAGTGCACTATATATTAAGGGACTGTGCTATACCTATAAAAGGCTGCATTCTTGTATCCGTGTGCAGCGTCGGTGTGCTGCCTGCTTTTACAGACCCATTGAGCATGTCCTATTCTGATCCACAAAATTGAATCCGAACAGGACATTCTCTCATTCTCACGGATCTCATACTCGGATGTGTGATTTTCACAGATGTATGAATGGACCTAGAAAACTATGAGCCCATGTGCCGTCCGATAGAAAAACTGGCACCACATGGACATATCACACAACTGTGATAATGTGGCCTGAGGGATTTTACAGATAATAGTATCACTCCCAGTCACACAGTGCAGATACAGGATAATAATTACATGCAGGAACTTGCCGCTGAGGTCTCATCTGATTAGAGTCAATTTCTGCAGTTTCTTAGCCATCTGGTCAGACCTTCATGTCGACATCTCCCAGCCTTGACTCATTTGTCACGATGATTGTTGCAGTCCTGAAAATAACAAGGTCACATATACAGTATTGTATACATACATGTGTCTCCCCCGAATACAGATAGGTACCCCACCATTAATATACTATTAGCCGCGTGTAAGGTACTAACAGGAAGGCGGGATGCAGTGACGAGCAGGAGGCAGAGCAAGAGTTAACGGGTTCTTTATGCAAAGAGATCTTATCGGTAACTACTCCAAGCAGGGAGTACGAAGGTATGGAAGTATACAAATGCAGGAGAGGGTAAAACAGTAGGGGGTGCAAAGTTAACACCAGACAGTTAAAGCAAATCAACTTATCAGTCTGTGGCTCCAGGATGGAAGAGGTTGAAAGATCCCACGATGGCAGCACAGGTGGCGCGAAACGTCTCTGAAGCGGTCCCTGATGAAATTGAAGCACTGTCTCTTTACCGAAGCAGCACATCCTGGCCTTTCCAGAAGTGGTCTCCAAATCCTGGAACATGGTGTTAAACAAGAGGTTGTAGGCAGCGCAGCAAGTGTGACACAAAGTCTTGAGGTGGAGGCCACAGCAGAGCCTCCCAAATCTACGAGTAACACGAGGTCAGTACTGTGAGGCTTGTCAATCACTGTGAGGGGTGCCGACCGGTCAGGGCTCTCGGGTTCAGGAGTCTGCAATATGCTCAACTGTGTCCGTGCACAGGTTGCGCGCGCAGGGAAGGACAGGCCGCCGAAGAGGCCTCCTGGTTGGTATGGAACAGCGGAGACGGAGTCAAACTTTTCCTTGCACGTACACTGTCTTCCCGCCAGAAGTCCCATTTTCGCACGCTCAGCCACTTTTATCTCCACCCCGCCCCCTACAGTCAAGTTCAAAGGTCTGCTTGGGTAGGAAAGTCCTTCCCCCAGCATCAATGATGACAGCCCCGACAGTTCCAGCTGGGCACACAAGAAGCAGCGCTAGACTGGGCCATCTCCCTACACACGCACCAATCAAAATATAAAGTGATAAGAAGCACTGTGCCCTCCTTTAAATATAATCTCTGCCACCCAATAATATAACTTATTCAGTCTCTGTGAGTCTCCCCAATTCACTTCAATGCTATGTGCACACGGGAAATATGCAAGGTTTTACAGTACAAGCAATGTGAATGAGATCCCTGAAGTCTCATGCACATGTTGCTTATTTTTTCCTTTCAGATTTACAGCAGATTAAAATCTGCATAATGTCAATTCTTGCAGTGTATTTCACCCATACTAATGAATGGGGGAAAATATGCAACAAAAGCATGTAAAAAGCATGGCAATAAATTAATTTTATGCAGCATTCCTCCTGCCAACACATTAGGATATGCAGCAGAATTTTCTACTGCAAATTCTGAATGTGTGCACATAGCCTTAGCCCCTGTCCTTTGTCCCCCCATTCATTGTAAGTACTTGATAGCATCATAATGAATTTCGGGGAGGGAGAAGACATTATCAGGTACTGAGCATCCTCCGCCACCTCCCAATTCATTTAAAGTCCCTGACAGCTTCTTCTCCCACCTTTCAATACATCATAACGTGTCCTATGCGCCTTACACCCTCCTCTCCCACTCCCCAATAAATTTTAAATCCTTGATAGTATCACAATGAATTGTGAGATGGGGAGGAAACTATCAGGGACTTAGCACCCTCTCCACCACCTAATTGATTTTACATCCATATCTATCGTCCTCCTCCCCCTGTCCAAAAGTCCATTATAAGTCCCCCTTCCTCAAATCCCAATTCCCCACCACCCTCATTTTCCTCTCCCCAACCCACATCATTATCATCTTCCCCGCATCCGATCATTGCCTTCTCCCCACCTCCATCTTTGTCATCTCCCCACCTATATAATTTTTCCCTCTCCCACCTTCATCAGTGTCCTTCCCCACCTCCATCATTGCCCTCTCCCTCACCTTCATAATTGTCCTCTCCATAATTGTTCTCCTGCACCTCCAATCATTACCTTCTCCCCAATTACATTATTGTCCTCTCCCCCACTGTCATCATTGTGCTCTCCCCATCCATCATTATCCTCTCCCTCATTTCCATAATTGTTCTCCCCACCTCCATCATTGCCCTCTCCCCACCTCCATCAATGCCCTCTCCCCCATTTCCATCATTGCCTTCTCCCCCACCTCCATCATTGCCCTCTCCCTCACCTCCATCATTGCCCTCTCCCTCACCTCCATCATTGCGCTCTCCCCACCTCCATCTTTGCTCTCTCCCCACCTCCATCTTTCCCCTCTCCCACCACCATTATTTCCTTATCCCATACCTCTATCATTGCCCTCTCCACCACCTTCATTACTGCCCTCTCCCCCCATCATCGCCCTCTCCCTCATGACCATCATTTCCTTCTCTCCATCTCCATCATTGCCCTCTCCCCTCCTCCATCATTTTCTGCTCCCCCACCTCCATCATTGCCCTCTCCCCAACCTATATCTTTTCCTGCTCCCCCACCTCCCATCATTGCCCCCTCCCCCACTTCCATCATTGTATTCTCCCCCACCTCCATCATTGTCCTCTCCACCACCTCCATCAATTCTTGCTTCTCCACCTTAATCATTGTCCTCTCCCCCACCCCCAGTATTGCCCTCTCAACCACTGATATCATTGTCCTCTCCACCATCCATATTATTGTTCTCTTCTCCCCCACTGCCATCATTGTCCTCTCCACTATCCACATCATTGTTGTCTTCTCTGTAAGAAGATGAACTGAACCGGGGGTACCTCACTTGCGCCAGCTCCGGAACTGTCGGGGCTGTCAACATTGTTGCTGGGGGGAAAGCTTTCAGACCCGGACCGACCTTTGCACTCGACAGCAGGAGGCGTGACTTTGCTAAAAGATGCTGTGCGCGGGAAAGGGGGAAAAGACTTGGCGGAAAGACAGAGCGCGTAGCAGGGGAAGTTTCGTGCTCCTTCCTTTGAGCATCGTGATAGCGCAGGCCTGCACTGTAGATTCCGTTTCCAGGTACACAGTGTACAGCAATCTGCCGTGTGCCCATTGTCTCCCGTGACCGAAAGTTTCAGATGCTCCAGGCCGATGGTAACTGCATGCATGCCGCCTAAGACAGACCAGGTGACTCATCTAGAACTGTGTCGTTCCTCACCCGCTTACTACGGCCGAGTTGAGTCACGCTTCTGCGGTAACATAGAATGTGTTGCACCCTGTACAACGAACCGTGGTACCAGGACTCCACTTAGGACAACCAGGACTCACCACCATCACCGGGAATCGGACCCCCCAGCTTCTACAGGATGTTGGAACCTAAGGCTCTGCAGCCAGGAAGCCAGTGAATTGATTAGTTAACCCTTTCATGAACATTTGCATTACCTTATTTCTCACCTCACACCCATACCGTGCTATTACCACCCCCATAACCCCTGTTTAACCCATTAACTCTCTGCATGGAGTATATCCCTTTTAATAAATCTGTTAACCCTTGCTCTGCCTCCTGTCTGTCACAACATCCCTTTACCTGCTCACATCTCCTCCACCACCCCTGATTGTTCTGGACCTCTCTCCAGTGTATTGTTTAAAAAAACAAACACCATCACTCACCTCTCCATTTGTTCACCCCCAGCATCGTCATCACTGGAAACTTTCTTGGAAACTTTCTCTCTCACACAGGCGTGCGCTGCTTCTTGCTGACGTCATCCAGCAGCACGACCTGCATCAGACAGAAAGTGTCGGGCAGGAAACAGAAGATGGATCCCTACAGTGCCTCTCCACTGCCATTTTTTGCTGTAGAAAGAAACCAGAAAAACAGCCTTACCAACACCAGGTCAGATCATAAAGGCACAAGCAGGATGGAGCAGACCCAAATTATAAAGGCAGGGGAAGCACAGGTGTAAACTACTGATGAAAGCAGCCACTCATAAGCCTTCCAATTTATGGAGGGGGAGGCTACCTAGTAAAAAAATGCACACAAATGAGGCTTGAATAGAACGCCAGTCACACAGGTACATGTGATGCACAGTATCCGGCTTACAGCCTATTAATGATGTCCATAATATTATGTCAGGCGGGCTGTCCAGCACTATATAAGTGCACCCCACAAGGACAGATGCCACAGTTAACCCGACCAACAAATAAGGGCCTGGCTGCAACCTGAAAAATGGTAAAATATGCAATAAAAGATGAAAAAATGAAAAAAATGTTTATGATAAATACATTAAATGAGGTATTGGTTGATATTTTGGACAAAATAGACAAGCTCACAACCCATATCAACGGTCCTCAGGTTTGTGAGTATTAACACTCATTTCTAAATCAACAATCTAAAGGACATACATTCAAAAAAGAAAAAAAAGAAACCAGAAAAACAGCCTTACCAACACAAGGTCAGATCACAAATGCACGAATAGAATGCAGCAGACCCAAATTATAAAGGCAGGGGAAGCACAGTTGAAAACTACTGATGAAAGCAGCCACTCACAAGCTTACCATTTTATGATGGTGGTGTCTGCCTAGTGAAAAAAAAATGCACACAAATGAGGTTTGAATAGAACGCAAGTCACACAGGTACGTGTGATGCTTGTGA
The DNA here is from genome assembly GCF_039654945.1 of Dendrobates tinctorius. Taxonomy (NCBI): domain Eukaryota; kingdom Metazoa; phylum Chordata; class Amphibia; order Anura; family Dendrobatidae; genus Dendrobates; species Dendrobates tinctorius. Next base: position 41,478,642 of record NW_027361714.1, read on the forward strand.
GTGGCTATTTTCTTCAGTAGTTTGACCTGTGCTCCTCCTGCTTGTGCACTTGTGATCTGATCTGGTGTTGGTAAGGCTGTTGTTTTTTAAATCATTTTCTCCTGTAGGCAGCAGAGCTGCAGGGAATGTTCCCTGCCAACCGACATGAGGGCAATCTGGCCACGGGCCTTTTGGAGTCTCGGACTCCAAGAAATAGGCCAGATTGCCCTCAGGATTAGCCGCTCTGCAAGGGCCCCCCTGCAACTTTGAGCCCTGATGCATCTGCATCGGCTGCACGGGTGGTATGTCTGCCCCAGGCCTGATATACCTTTTCACAATGGTGCGGCAGTGTGCTGTTCATCACCAAAACAATTTAGTTTCAGCATAGCCTGTTGTTAGTTCACTGAGGCACTACTTCCAGCTTGTGACTGATATGGATGACATGATCCGAGATGACAATTTGAAGATGAAGAATGAGGAGGGAGTTCAGGAACTGGTGTAGAAGGTGGGGTAAACCCTGATGGTATTAGCGCACGCAATCCTCGGCGTCAATAGCACGTGTGCCGTCCCAGGGTCCAAGTCAGTCATGATCTCCTCAAGGTTCACCAATTGTGCCTTCAAGGAAATGTAGCATATCTGGCCACAAGCACTTGTCCATGTGCCGGTGATTAAGTGATCTTCCCAGTAACTGCGTTGGTCAGAGAACGGGGGATGTTATGGGACATGTGCTGGTCTAAGGTGGGGACAGCACACAGGGAAAAAAGTGTCTGAAGACCGAGTACCGGAGGACAGTCGCCGCCATAAAGCTTTGGAAAGCCTCAGTGTTCACAAGCTTAAATGACAACATTTCGAGGGCAAGCCGCACACTGCATGGTCACTTTGGCCAGGGAGATTGAGCCCCTAGTAACTGACCCCTGATGAACCCTCATGAATATTGAGGGGGAAACGCGTCGGGTTTCTGCCTACATCTATGGCTGATAAGTATACGCTGCACATTTTCTTTATGACAGACTTCATTTTTTTTTTTCTTTAAAGAGCAGTATTAACCCTGCAAGACTGAGATTTCCTTGCACTATATATGAAATGTGAAAAGCTGAAGAGTGCAATGCGATGTTTTATATGAATTCTCATTGTCCCCCACACTGCCATGGGGAGGGATATCTGATATAGTTCATCTATTTTGCTTGCATATATGAAGGGTTACTGCACAGTGTTATATTTTATTGTGCCCCATGAGGAATTTAGGCGTATGGAGGTGATTCAACTTTAAACCTCATGAAGTACCGCCTTATATCAATACTGTTGCTCATTTTGACATTGTGTGCATCTTTTGAGGTTGACTGAGCCTCAGGACATATTGGGCTGATTAAATTTATGCGCATGTGCAACAGCTGTCTAACAGATACTATCTTTCCATTATTTAAGTGTGCAGTGTTTACAGTGTTTTTTGATGGTTTTCAATTTTGAACAAATATATGTACTTTTATTGTAGACTAGCGACATTGATCTCTCTGTATGCGTTTTTTCTAAGATTTTCTATTATGCGTTTGATTTATTTCAGCAGGGTAGTATAATTTTTTTTTGACTACGAGATAAGTTCTATTTTTTCTGCTGATACCCATTCTGTGAATAATTAAGAATTTTTAGACTACGAGATAAGTTTACAGTCCTCTATTACGAGATAAGTTTACAGTCCTATACAACGAGATAAGTTTACAGCACCTTGCACTTTTTTTAGCACGAGACAATAATTGTCTCTCCACTATTCTCGGTATTGTGGGTGTGAGTGTGGGTATTTTTTGTGTCCCCTATTTTTGTATACGTAGGGAGGTCTAGGGCGTTACTAGGGACGCCGACGTTGAGCGGGGGCGCCACATTGTCAACAATTAGGGTGCCAACCCCCACGGTCAGGAAGAGTCTTGGTAGGGCATACTAGGGCGAAGTAGTTTTGGCCCTTAATGTCTGTGAATTATTGAACCATTTGGTTACCTGACCCTCTATCTATTTATCTACCTCCCTATGTATTGAGGTAATTTTACTGTATTATGCTTTTTAGTGATTGAATTAAAAGTTAATTTTTAGGGATTATTCTTTTTCTGGTTCTGTTTAGAGTACGTAATCCTGAATATATAATCTACTGGAGGTTTGCAACATTTCGAGGGCAAGCAGTGTGGAAATTAATTTAAGGTGAGGGCCACCAACTGGCCCTCCAAAATGTATGACTGACGGCAGCCTGATATGACCATCAAAAAACTTGGATTGAGGGCCACATGATAACCCTGTTGATATGGCGTAGGATGAGAAGGACAAGAAAAATAATAAACCATGAAACATATACCATTTTCGGGGTGGGAAGGGGTGTATGGGAATACATCAGAAAAAAATGAAATGCCTTTATGTTCCGCTGCTCCCATCCGGTGGGTTGAGAAGTCTTGGTTATTCTAGGCCTTATTCATTTTGATGAGAAAATGGAAAACGGTCTTAGGAGCGCAGGAAAGAGACTCAGACAAGAGATGGGTTTAAACCACAATGCGTTTCGACGGAGGATCCGTCTTCATCAGGTGGAAGTTCCACCTGATGAAGACGGATCCTCCGTCGAAATGCGTTGTGGTTTAAACCCATCTCTTGTCTGAGTCTCTTTCCTGCACTCCTAAGACCATTTTCCATTTTCTCATTGCTACTATCCTCCATTGGAGGTTTTCGGCTGGAGCTGCTGTTTAGAACTGACATCCTTGTCTGCCCCTGGGTTGCTTCCTAAGCACTCCTTTATGACCGCTTATCACTGACTCTTGTTCATTTTGATAACAGTCAGCCTGTCAGCATTTTCTGATGGCAGGCCGATGCGGCTATCAGTTATTATGCCCACAGCAGCAAAAAAATCCCCCACGGAATCAACTTAAGCAGGGAGGGAGCAATTACTGTGGCCTGCGAGCCTCAGATTTGCCTGAACTCCATGTAAAATAAAGATGCATTCATATAATGGGAGAAAGGCCCAATTGCACCTCTTGTGTGAATAAATTGACAAGGTACTTGTGGTGTTCTTTCCCCAGGATGGATTGGAGAAGTTTCCTCCACATAGTTCATGTATATTTATAGGCAAAAGTCTTCAAGGAGATAAAAAATGTTTTGAAACCCATGAATTAATCTACCGTATATACTCGTGTATAAGCCGACCCCCCTAATTTTGTCACAAAAAAAAAAAAACGGGAAAACTTATTGACTCGCGTATAAGCCTAGGGTGGAAAATGCCGAAGCTACTGCCCTTATAATGCTGCACAGTGAGCGGCCCCTTACAAAGATGCACAGTTATTAGTGGCCCCTTATAATGCTACACAGTGAGCGGCCCCTTACAATGATGCCCAGGTATTAGTGGCCCCTTATAATGCTGCACAGTGAGCGGCCCCTTACAATGATGCCCAGTTATTAGTGGCCCCTTATAATGCTCAATTAAAAAAAAAACCTATATACTCACCTCGTCCCTGCTGCTGCAGCTGCTGCTCCTCAGTGTTGCCGGCTCTGCACAGTGACTGTTCAGGCAGAGGGCACCTGCTAACTACGTCATGGCGCCCTCTGACCTGATCGTCACTGCCAGAGGAAGCAAGACAGCAGAGCGACGTGCAGTGGTGGAACGGGGGACAGGTGAATATGGCTCCCTCCGCTATGCGCATATGTAATGAGCGGCACCACGTGACCGCTGAAAGCAGGAAGAACAGCACCGAGAAGATGGAATAAGCACGGGGGGTGCAACAGACATGCTAGGAGAGGTGAGTATGATCTCCTACACCCCCGCCCGGCAGACCCCCGGTATATGACTCACGAATAAGCCGAGACGGGGACTTTCAGCCCCCAAAAATGGGCTGAATATCTCGGGATATACGTGAGTATATAAGGTATTTGAAGGCTCGGGGCTGCCTGATGCTCTTAGCTGGCACAGGAGGAACTGCTACCCACCGTAGTTGGAGCAAACTTGGAGTCGGATGCCTGGAGGTTCTTATTGTGCCACTTGTACCTTGAGTAGTGGCCTCAAATTCGGAACTCCTTGCTGTTGGACACAAAGGTCCCACTTCTTCTAAATGTAAATGTTTTCTGAGGCTCTACTTTACGTGTGTTCCTTTACGTGTGAAACCCTTGCACATAGAGCATACCCTTTACCAATCTAGGATTCCCACTCCTTACAAATGGGGGAAAAATGTCAGAACTCATGCACACAATCCTTTTTTTTTCCTTACTAAAATGGAAAACTGCTGCATTTTTTAAAGAAGAACCATATCAATTCTTTCGGCGTTTTTGCAGCGTTTTTTTACATTGACACATTGAAAGCAATGAGAAAGCACAAAAACACAGCAAAAACAATATGTGTGAATACAGCTTAAGGGGTGGAGGAGGCGGGGTTTTTTCCGTTCTTTTATAATTTGCCTTATATACAAGTCAGTGCACTGGAAGGAATGTTTCCTAACAATTGTTGTCTGTAATATCCATTTTATCGTCGGTTTTGTATGTTTTCTTGTCAGTCTGTAAAAGTGGAGCAATACTATGATAACATTGTACCCAGCAGTGACCTGCAAGTCAGGGATGCATGTTCTTCATGCTGTTCCCATTCCATTTGACCACCTTTTCTATCTATTTCAGCGATTTTGCTTCTCCCGAGACCTCCTGGGAGGGTCTGCTGGAAAAATGCTAGAATTTCCAATTGAATTCCTTTATACCCATTACTTGAGTCGAACACCTGAGCAGTCAGACATGCTTGATTCGAGTAGCGAGCACTTGAGCATCTTAGTGTTCGCTCATCACTCTTTGTCTTCTGGTGTTTCATATTCCTATCTGCTCTATTGCATATCCTGCTGTTCTTGCTGATCCATGTATCATCCAACAAGTCTTTCCCACGGTGCCATTGCCTTCAGTCCGTGTTGCTCACTCTGACCTATGACTTAGGGAATCAACCTTACCTGGGGAGCCCATATCATTGTCACTTCTTCTATCCTAAACATCCTTACTGTAAATATTTAAATAAATGTAGTCAAGTATGTGCCAGAACTGTGTTACGGTGGTATTGGCATGGTTGTGTCAGGTGTGACAATCATCCTGGAACCTGATGTCGAAGGTCCTTGTGTTTAGCTCAAGCACCTTCTTGATTTTTGCATTACTATTTTGGAGCGATATCCATCTCCCTCTAGGACTTAATAGTTACCTCCACCTTCTGCTGCTATTCACACACCTGTGCTGACAGTTTAAATACATTCAATTGCTGCAGCATGGTGCAGGTGTTAGGTCATACTTGCCTCAGTCTTGTTGGAAGTTCTAGCAGTCAGTTAGTATCTTTCCCTGAGGAACCCTGGATGATTGCTGGCTGGACATCTCGGTTGTCTTATCAAGCTAAGTGTGTTTTTCCCCCATCCATCTTCCCTCTCTGTCTTTAATTTTAGAGGAGACAGACTAGTGCACACCTCATCCACTCCCTATGTAGGGCCTATTGCTAGGGTCAGGCAGGGATTAGGTTCCTGCTCAGCGATAGGTGCAGAACCTATATAGGGATGTTTAGTGCAGACAGTGTGATTTTAGATCTGCCTAGGGGTCTCCACTCCCCTCTTTCCTAGTGTTTGGGCTCCCCCTTCACTTTTCCTGTTGTTGTGCACTTACTTATCCTTTACCCAGCGTTACAGATATTCTTTCTAGAACCAATTCAAGAGAAGAGACAATACATCTAAAATTCAGTGGCTGATTCTGCAAAGGGTGCTGTCTGACCAACTCTGACCCCAGCTTTACAAACAATCAATAAATAAGTACAGCATAATGATCTATCATAATGGGACGAATTTATCATCTCTCTATGACAGTTCTCCCATGTCAGAAATTCTCCAAATTTAGAGCAAGGGCTGTTTGCAGAAAAATGGTCAAACTTCTTTCCATTTTCTTGTAGCCTCACCACTTTTCTCAAAAGTGTGACCAGTCATAAATTGTATTATATAACTCTGAATGTACAGTATATTTGAATGTGACATATGAAATTCTCTTATATGTCAAATTATTTTTGGGCAGGGATTAGATACGAGACACCCACTAATTTTTATACCATTCATTTTAGAAAGTGCAAGATATTTCAGTTGTGCAGTAAACATTTTTCTCAATAACTCATTGTAATCAGTGCAGATTTAGCATGCTCTGCTCACAACCTCTATGTTCATACTGTTTATATAACGTGTTACAGAAGATATGGATGAAATAATTCATCTTTCAGCACACATATGGGTTATGTTTACACAAGTCTTAGGAATATTGTTATGCAAAAAGACCATCACTGAAATAATGTCAGAGTGCTTAGATAATGAGAAATTATTAGCTGTAACTGGAGCATTAGTATACTAAAAGCAAGGGAATCTATACATAGCACCCATTCTATACAAAGAAACACATCAAACAGCTGTCTCAGTTATGTATTATCAGTGCATTGATTTTAATATGATTGGTTTTCAGACGTGAAATGTCAGAACACAACTTCAGTAAAAATCCTGAACCATAGTTTATAATATCCGTTTCAGTGAAACAAATGGATAATAACTAACAGTATTTTAAAGTATTTTTTACATTTTTTTTGGTTTGAGGTCCAGTTGTAAGGCAAGGAAGTAATATACTTTTTTTAGAAGCACAGACATCTCCACTATAATACAAGTAAAAGCATACTTATGAGTTGCATGTCACAATATTGAGATGTCATAACACACTAAAAGCATAAAAAACACAGAAAACACATTGTAATAACAATATATAGATTGATTGAATAAACTAACCAAAGAATGGTTAAAGAGCCATCTTCCCATGGAAATTCCATTAACATGGGATTGGCTGGATTTGGCCATAAGCTTATGTGAATACAACTTTGTTATGAATGGGTCACCGAGGAGGAAAGCGCAAAAGGCTATGCCACCAGAACACCAGAGAGGTTGGTCACTCAGCGGATTGCAGACCCCTGATCTTAACAACACAACTAGCAGTAGCCATGGAGCATACCTACGATGCCCTAGATGCTTCGTCACAGCCGGAGGACTAAGCCTAAAGACAGAAAGGTGAAATCTAAACTGCCCCGGAGCAGATCCCCAAAGCAATAGACAGCCCCCAAACATATATTGTCAGTGAGACAAGATGAAGCACAGACACAGACAGAAAATAGATTGAGCAAATGATGGAGCGCACACTGACTAGACAGGACAGGACAGAAAAGGCACTGTCTGCAATCATGCAAAAACCCTAAAAATTCCAACACGACTGATGCGCAAAAATACTGAGGTTTGCACAACCTCGCCCCCACTATATCAGCACTCAGGTGTGAACTGGCGGCTAGCAACAGGCTAATACAGCAGGGGACTGAGCAAACAAACACCAGGTGCAAAATACAGGGCAGGAGCCAGCAGCCCAAGGGGGAGCAAGCTGATCCCTGACAGCAAGGCAAAATCAAATGTAAAGGATTTAGCAAATGACACTTAGCTGAAAAAATTCACTATTAGGCAGGAGACAGATATCCTCAGAAAAGCAGAGAAAGGAGTATCACCGGCAGCCACTGAGAGAAGCTTGCTCGCTTATGTACTCCCAGTCACTACCCCCACTCCTCCAATCATCTTCTGCAGCTGTTGGATTAACATTATGTTGACCAGCCCTACTACCAGCAGTATCCACCAGAGATGGCCCTGCCTCAAAAGGTGGATTAAGAGAGTTCACAACCCAACTTTGTATGTACAAATAATGTAACTGTGTTTCTAGTACATTGAGAAAACATTAGGGATACTGAAAACCTTGCAAATACATTGTTTTCCATTGGTTTTGCCATTTTTAAATGCAAAATGAGTCAACTTTCTTAACAGTTTTAATTTAAATATATCCTATCATTTTGCTATTGTAAAGACTGTGTAACTGTCACATCTGATTGTGAGTCAGCTTCTAAAATTGATTCTATGGCACATTGCTCCTGGCTAGCTCTCTTTTCCTCTTAGTCTCAATTTTAAATTGGCTGTCCTTTCTTTCAGTGTTAAAGGGGTTGTCAGTTTTAAACCTTTAGGCTATGTGCACACGCTGCGGTTTTTGCTGTGGATCCGCTGCGGTTTTGGCCGCTGCGGATCTGCAGCAGTTCTGCAGACAGTGTACAGTAGCATGTAAATCTATGTGATTTACAATCTGATGTGCACATGCTGTGGATTTTTAACTGCGGAAAAGCTGCGGTTTTGAATCCACAGAAAGAAATGACATGTCATTCTTTTCTGCGAATTCTGCTGCGGTTTACCATCTCCTCCATTGTAGAGGTGATAAACCACAGGGGAAAACCGCTGGCCAATCCGCAGGTAAAATCGCAGGTCATTTTACCTGCGGTTTTACCTGCGGTTCCGCAGATACAAATCCACAGACCAATCCGCAGCGTGTGCACATAGCCTAAGTAACCCAAAGGCTTGATCTCCTTAAAAATAACACAATCAACATTACCTACCTTTCTTGCGGCTCCAGTGTCACCTCTCTGTTGCTCCATTCTTGATATGTTGACATGGCTGCAGTGATGATGTCTTGACTACAGCACATAATTGGTGCAGCGAATGAATAAGCTTAGTAGTCATGCCCAGATAGAAGCCTCAAGACCGCTTAGCACAGTCATGCAGCCATGTATTGAAGGCATGGTATCACTGTTGCAGCCATGTAAAAAAAAGACTACTAAGGAGAAGCAGAAAGGGTCAATGGAAATGATAAACTTGCTATTTTTAAGAAGTTCAAGTTATATTAAAGATTTATTCCCACAAAAGGAATGAGGGATAACTTGCTGATTAGTAACAATATGACTACTGAGAAACCAAGTGATTCTGAGAATGGGAATTTGCACCCCCACATGCTCGACATCTGCTCAGTTATTTTAACCTGCATCTTGTAGCCCTGCATCTTGATTTACTGGTTGGGAAGTGGGATTGTGCTCATTTTTTACTAAGAGTAGGGATGAGTGAACACGAACAGTAAAGTTTTGTGTCAGTACCGGACACCTAGTGTCCGTCACCAAACCACGTACATAGACTTTTTAACGTACGTCCAGTTTCCTGTTCTGGTTTGACAGGCTAATACAGCTTGTTGAAAAGCTGCATTGCAGCCAATTAGCTAGCTGTTAGACTGTGGGCACTTCCGAAGCCATCACAGCCATGCCAAGAATTGGCATGTCTGTGATTGGCCAGAGCCACATATAACCCGGTCTGTATAAAGGCCGTATTATGAGTGCCACCACCATTTTGCTCTCATTAGTGTAGGGATAGGAAGACGCTAGAGTGAGGGGCAGATTCTAACTGTGCACTCTGCAAAAAAGCCACTGTGTGTACTTTGCAACCCATACCTGTGTGAGCACTGTGCCAAAAAGCCAGATGTGTGTACTCTGCAACCCATATCTGTGGGAGTACAGTGCCAAAAAGCCACTGTGTGAACTCTGCGGCCCCTGCCTGTGGAAGTACTGTGTCTTTAAGCTGCTGTGTGTACTCTGCCCCACCTGTGGTAGTACTGTGCCTTTAAGCTGCTGTGTACTCCCCCCTGCCTGTGGGAGTACTGTGACTTTAAGCTGTTTTGTGTACTCTGCTCCCTCCGCCTGTTGGAGTACTGTGCTTTTAAGCTGCTGTGTTTTCCAGTAGTTTTAGAAATAGATAATTGGCATAAGCAGTCTTGTTGCCATTTCTAGGGCAAATAAATACTTTTTCTAGACTGGTATGTTTTTTAGTACCTACACCAGCAAGCTAGAAAAATACCAGAAATAAAACTAATCTACTTTATTCAAAATTAGATTTAAAAAGGACTTAGTCCATTCATAAAAAATGTACATGTACAAAAAGACAAACACTTACAAGAAACCGCTCAATCTGACGCGGTAAGACCAAATTTTCAGGCACCCTACCGGTATACCCTTGGTGTCTTTATCCAACTCTCCATAGACACCCCCTCAGAGTATCCGCTTCGTGTGAATTTGTTTTAAAAAACACACTCTCATGGTGCTAGAAAAATGTCTTTTACAGATCTATTGTACTTTATGTGCCACTTCTGTGTAGCATACATAGTCATCACTAACAATGATCTTAAACAAATATCATAATAACAGCCTTATATCAAATAATCAAATATAAATAAAGAATGGCATAATAAACAGTCTGTAATTATATATAACCAAGGTGTGAATCAAGACATTCCTCTTTGGATCATACAATTCACCACCTTTACAGATTTTTTATGTCATTTAGTATATCATGGAAAGATCTCACCCGAATCTATACATTCATGGGTTCCTCCATGTGACGCTCCCTTCTCCCTACGCGTTTCACCAAACAGATCATCAGGGGAGTACTGAGTACAGCGTTATGCCTCCAATTTCTAGGGCAAATAAATACTTTTTCTAGACTGGTATGTTTTTTAGTACTCTGGGAAATAAATAATTGACATCAGCCATCTCGTTGCCATTTATAGGCCAAAAAAATATTTTTTCAGGACCGGTGTGTGTTTTTTAGTAGTCTGGTAAATAAATAATTGACATCAGCAGTCTCGTTGCCATTTCTAGGCAAAGAAATAATTTTCCTAAACCAGTGTGTGTTTTGTAGTAGTCTGGGGAATAAATAATTGGTGCTAGCCATCTTGTTGGCATTTATACACTAAAAAAATATTTTTTCTGTACCAGTGTGTGTGTTTTTTAGCAGTCTGGGAAATAAATAATTAAGATCAGCTGTCTCATTTCCATTTATAGGCAAAGAAATTATTTTCCTTAACTGGTAATCTGGGAAATAAATAATTGGCATCAGCCATCTTGTTGCAATTTATAGGCCAAATAAAAAAATTTCAGGACCGCTACATGTTTTCTAATAGTGTTACAAATAAATAATTTTCATCAGCCATCTAGTTGCCATTTAGCAGACAAAGAAATCATTTTTCAGGACCACTGTGGGTTTTCTAACAGTTCTGCATCAACCATCTCATTGCTATTTCTAGGTCAAATAAATAATTTTCTTGACCGGTGTGTGTTTTATAGTAGTTTGGGAAATAAATAATTGGCATCTTGTGGCCATTTATAGGCAAATAAATAATTTTCCTAAACTTGTAGTCTGGGAAATAAATTATTGGCATCAGTTATCTTGTTGCTATTTATAGGCCAAATAAAAAAAATTTCAGGACCGCTGCGTGTTTTCTAATAGTGTTGCAAATAAATAATTGTTATCAGCCATCTTGTTGCCATTTATCGGACAAAAAAATAACTTTTCAGGATTGCTGTGTGTTTTAACAGTTCTGCAAATAAATAATAGGCATCAGCCATCTCATTGCCATTTCTAGGTTAAAGAAATAATTTTTCTGGACCAATGTGTGTTTTAAAGTAGTTTGGGAAATAAATAATTGGCATTAGCCATCTAATTGCCATTTATAGGCCAAATTAATAATTTGTCAGGACCGCTGTGTGTTTTCTAGTAATGCTGCAAATAAATAAATGGCATAAGCCATCTCGTTGCCACTTATCGGCCAAAGAAATAATTTTTCAGGACCGCTATGTGTTTTCTAGTAGTTTTTCAGATAAATAATTGACATTAGCTCATTGCTATTTACAGGTCAAATAACTATTTTTTTCTAAACTGGTCTGTACATGCTACATATATACTACATTCATACAACATACATACATACTACATACATACTACATATATACTACATTCATACAACATACATATATACTACATACATACTTCATATATACTACATTCATACAAAATACATACATACTACATACATGCTACATATATACTACATTCATACAACATACATACATACTACGTACATACTACATATATACTACATTCATACAACATACATACATACTACATACTACATACATGCTACATATATACTACATTCATACAACATACATATATACTACATACATACTTCATATATACTACATTCATACAAAATACATACATACTACATACATGCTGCATATATACTACATTCATACAACATACATACATACTACGTACATACTACATATATACTACATTCATACAACCTACATACATACTACATACATGCTACATATATACTACATTCATACAACATACATATATACTACATACATACTTCATATATACTACATTCATACAACATACATACTACATACATGCTACATATATACTACATTCATACCACATACATACATACTACATACATGCTACATATATACTACATTCATACAACATACATATATACTACATACATGCTTCATATATACTACATTCATACAACATACATACATAGTACATACTACATACATACTGCATACATACAACATGCTACAGACATAAAACATACATACATACTGCATACATACTACATACATACTGCATACAATACATTCATACATTCATACAATACATACATAGACATACAGTACATATAACATAGAGTACATGCTCACCATCACTTGTCACTTTGATCCCCGAAATCAGTGTCATCTCTGAAAAAATATGGAAATAACAAACAAGCCATATACTCCCTGATCCGCAGAAATCCACGAGGGTCCCACGCCGATTTCCCATGGAGAACAGCAGCATCAGCTGATGTGACCGTTCTCTAGGGGCTGCAGGAATCCAATGACGGGAGGTAGGTATCCTTCCGCACTGTATTCCTCCGCCACTGTAAAAAAAATAGTCCCTAGTCTCACTTTATGGCAAAAGCTGCATGGGAACTTTCTCACACAGCAATACCAAAAGTCCCGTGCCCCATATACCCATCATACATATACACAATCCCATATACCCTTCATACATATCCTCCATCCCATAGTCGAGTGCCAATATACCCATCACACATCCTGCATCCCATGCCCATATACCCATCAAACATATTCGCCATCCCATAGTCGAGTGCCCATATACCCATCATACATATTCGCCATCCCATAGTCGAGTGCCCATATACCCATCACACATCCTTCATCTCATAGTCCCATGCCCATATACCCATCACACATATCCTCCATCCCATAGTCCCGTGCCCATATACCAATCATACATATCCTCCATCCCATAGTCCAGTAACCATATACCCATCATACATATCCTCCATCCCATAGTCAACCATTATGACATCATAATGAGCGGCGGGGCTTGATACACACACATTTTTTCCCCATTATGTAGATAGGGGCCAAATTGGAACGTGCGGGGTTAAAATTTCACCTCACCACATAGCCTAGGACACTCTCGGGGTCCAGACGTGTGACTGTGCCATATTTTGTGGCTATAGCTGCGACGGTGCGGATGCCAATCCCGGACATACATACACACATTTGAGCTTTATATATTAGATATAACAATGGTCAACCGTGTCATTCTTCCTCCAATATCCAAGATCACCAGGACGGGACAGGACAAACCGCTGGTCACAGTATATGTCCGTATCTCTCAAACGATCATCAAAGCAAGAATTGACTAAAAAATAATATAATCAATATTAAAATGTGAATAAACACACAACGCAAGTGTCATCTATATACAGAACAATGTGATTATAGAAATGGGGCATAACTTATGTTCTCATGGAGTCCAGATGGATGGACTGTGCCAAGTGTCCATATCCACGGGACTATGGGATGGAAGATAATTATAATTTGCTATAACTAACCACAGTTAGTTACTATGCCTGGGCAGCGCCAGGCTCTTCAGCTAGTGATAAATATATGTATAAATGTGGCGCCCCGAGGATTCAGTTGCCACAGAGGTACTGCACCTCTTCCTGAGGTGTGGTACCCCACCATTCAGGTAGGTTGGAGGCTCCTGACCACGCTCCAACACCTGCATCCCACACAACACAGTAGTTCAGCAAAGCCAGATTGCGGCTCCCTTCTTGGAGTGTAGCAGAGCACCTTTGGTGGCTCCCTGCTTGGAACACGAAACATGCTGGGAGGCGGGTGGAGTTAGAATACATAAGAGAGCGGGAAGGTTTAGGATTTCAGGGCAGTCAGTCAGTCGGTGAGTGGAGAGGAGTGAAGAGAGAAGATCCCTGAGAGAGAGGGATGGGGGAAGGAGGTGCTGCAGCAGACCTCAGTGACCTGGGTCTGCTGGCACGGGAAAGGAAAGAAGGAGAAAGACATTGAACAGAAACCTGATCTTCCATAAGAAGGAGTAAAAGGGAAAAGAGGACGTGGGTTAGGAGAGAACCCTGCCTAAAAGTTCTAAGCGCAAGGCCGGGGCCCAGTACCCGAGGTTGTATGGATACTAATGGTCCTACAGCAGACACCGGTGGAGTAGTGAGCTGCTGGAACTACATGCCCTGGTGTCCTCCACTTATTCCTGCGCTAACATACCCTGTACCACTACATCGGGGTACGAGCTTCTACACCATCTGTGCCTCTCCTCTACTCCTACATCTACACTGCCCTGGGACTACAGCTCCACCTGTGGGGAGCTACACCATCTTGGCTGCACCACACCACCAGTCCCAGAGGATCTGCATGCAGCGTCGGCTTAACATCTCACTTGCCGAACACCACAGGTGGCGTCACGAACTATTCCTTTAATCAACTACATTCCACCATTCAAACTTCTCCCCCATTAATTGGGCGCCCAGGGCGACGGACCGGGTCACCGCTGCTGTGACACATCCCGCCGACACCGGCCCGGTACCGAGTACCCCACGGCCCTGGGAGGGCAACCAAACTTGGCGTCACGAACAGGATGACGAGACCCGATGCCATCGGGTTCTGTGTGCCTAAGACTTAAAGTTTTTGAAAATGTGCAGAAGACCCAATTTGATAGACTGTGAAATGAATGTTAAAAATGGCCGCTGGCGCGGTGAAGAAGGGCGTGACAATCTGGGAGGTCTGAAGAAAAGACCGCGAACTGTCCTGGGCCTCCCCTGCCTGAATTACTATGCGATAGCGACATGGCCCACCTCTCGAGGGGTTCGTATACTGGCTTGGTATGGAGGAGCAGGAAGAAGGCGCCGCCCCAAGAAGGAGGAGCGGAAGCCAGTGGCAGGAAAAGAGTTCAGACAGGAAGAACGCCATCTTGGAAGGAGAAGGGAGGAGGCCTGCGGAGCGCGAGGAGGTTATGCTGGATCTCCCCGGCGCCATGGCTGAAGGCTCCAACCCAGTGTCCGAGATGAACCGCCAGCAGCTGGAGGACGAAATAGCCCAGCTGACGCGCCGCCTGCAACTGAGGCAGGAAGCGCTATGGACTTTGAATCTGCAGCGCGCCCAGGAGGGGCCTACACCAGCGGTACCCGTGACACCGGTACCCATCGCCGCTGCACCGGGTCTTTTCCAGGCAGACTTTGTGAAGCCTGCAAACGATGCCATACCACCGGCAGCGTATAGTGTTCCCTCTCTGCCTCTACCACCTGAGGAGTTGGACAAGGCCCTGGGAGCCGAAGCGGAGGAAGAAGAGCTCCCGTCTGGACCTGACGCGGTTGCGCAGGTCCCTCCAGAGACCTCTGCGGACCCGGAGCCGCCATTAGCCCTACCGCCGTTCCCGGTATCCCACCGAACAGTACCCGCTGCAACCATGCCTGCACCGGAGCAGAGACCACACCGCCAGGAGGCTCCAGGTACGTCTGATGCCCCTGCACCTGGGAAGGCCCTGGGGTGTACCACGGTCGCAGCGGATGGCCAGGTTGTGTTAGATCTGGTCTGTGACCAGGATACCAGTCCCCCGGGGAAGACACCGGAACCCCTAATGGTGGTGCCGCGGTACGCGACGAGCTGGGATCGGTCTCGGAAAGAACGGGAAGAAGACGAAAATTGGGCTATCTGCCAAGCGACCATACAACAGCTGGCAGCCGAGCAGTGGGCGAGGGAGCAGCGCAAGTTGGCTGTCCTGGGCCCTGACTTGGACCGGAAAGAGCAGGTCCGTGACGGTTACTACGG
The DNA here is from genome assembly GCF_039654945.1 of Dendrobates tinctorius. Lineage (NCBI taxonomy): Eukaryota > Metazoa > Chordata > Amphibia > Anura > Dendrobatidae > Dendrobates > Dendrobates tinctorius. The sequence goes on from NW_027361714.1 coordinate 41,494,519, forward strand.
TCCCCGGGACTCCGCAGGTTGGGGATACGTTTTAAATGTGAACCAGGAGAGGGGGTTCGGCTTCATCCATGACCCCAACCGAATCTCCGATCTGTTCTTCAATCAGAGGGATGTGGAATCACACTTGAGCAAGGGGCACCCTGCCAGAAACCTACACCCGGGAGACCACGTGACTTTTACCAGACAAGAAGGATTGAGAGGCTGGTATGCGATGAATATCAGACGGGTCCCGGAGGATCTCATCAAGACCTGCAGGCAGAAACCGTCTACTGCCCCTTCACCCCCAGTGATTACCAAAACAGTGTTTGTGCCTACCCCCATGTGCCAAGCTGAATCAACACCAGTCCTGCAGCCAAGAGTACAGCAAGCTGCAAATTTGACTCCAATGGAAAAGGACTACCTGCGGACTGCCAATGCATTTTTCTCCCCTGGAAGCAGTTCCAGTAATCAGTTTCCAGAGATCCCAGGAGGAGAACACCACTAGCAATCTCCAGCAAAAATAAATAACTCTCTTTACCCAGGAGGGTATTTGCACCGTTGTGCCTTTTGTTTCCTATTTTTTTGATCATCATGGTTTAGTTTTGTTTTTCAGTTGTTGCCTAGTTGTAATGGCAGCTTTCACACTTGAATTGCAGAGATCATGAACGCTGAATGGTCCAGAACTGTTGTTGTACATAGTTTGCACCTATTTAGGTGCCCTCTTTTGGTTTTACATAGACACTTTGCGAAGATAATGTCTACCTCATTTGGAGCATGACTCCAATCAAAGGACACTGCAAGAGATCCCGGCTGGGAGCGGTGTCCAGCACTTACAAGAATTATTGAAAGTTTTAATGTGAAGTATTTGACAATGTGTTTTATGATAGCTTTCATATAAGGTGTAGGAATGTTTTAATAAAGAGATGAGAGATTCGAATAAAGAGTGAAGATTTGGAAAATGTAGGTGATGAACCAGGTATCAGCGGTTATCCCTTTAAGCTAATGGCTAATGACAGAAGGGTAGAAAATGTGAAAAAGGAAAGATGATGAAGAAATAGGTTGATGAGGAAACTTGCACTTTTGAATTAAGACTTTAGATAGTTAACTAAGAATTGTTTGCAACGTTCAAAGATGAGTGCCTCTCATATTGAGAAGATTAGTATAAGAAATGTTTATTCAGCAATATAAAATTTTGTATGTTCCTGTATTGTTAACTCTGTTTGACTTGCAGCCGGCGGACGTGCTGTGTTTAACGGGGGGAATGTGGCGCCCCTGAGGATTCAGTTGCCACAGAGGTACTGCACCTCCTCCTGAGGTGTGGTACCCCACCATCCAGGTAGGTTGGAGGCTCTTGACCACGCTCCAACACCTGCATCCCACACAGCACAGTAGTTCAGCAAAGCCACATTGCGGCTCCCTGCTTGGAGTGTAGCAGAGCACCTTTGGTGGCTCCCTGCTTGGAACACAAAATGTGCTGGGAGGCGGGTGGAGTTAGAATACATAAAAGAGCGGGAAGGTTTAGGATTTCAGGGCAGTCAGTCGGTGAGTGGAGAGGAGGAGAGAAGATCCCTGAGAGAGAGAGGGATGGAGGAAGGAGGTGCTGCAGCAGACCTCAGTAACCAGGGTCTGCTGCCACAGGAAAGGAAAGGAGAAAGACATTGAACAGAAACCTGATCTTCCATAAGAAGGAGAGACTAGTACGGAATGAAGGAGTAAAAGGGAACAGAGGACTCGGGTTAGGAGAGAACCCTGCCTAGAAGTTCTAAGTGCAAGGCCGGGGCCCGGTCCCTGAGGTTGTATGGATACTAATGGTCCTACAGCAGACACCGGTGGAGTAGTGAGCTGTAAATGCACTACTCCCATCTAAGACTTGGGGGCACAACAGCAACTTGGATAGTGAGCTGGGAACCAGGAGTAAGGAGTCCCCGAAGCAGGCTACAGCTGTCTGCCGTACAAGTATGGTTCTTGGGAACATCTGTCAGTAGGAACTCCAGTGTAACTCAGTACTAGGAGTACTTCACACCAAAGGCGCTATAAGAGGAGACGTTCAGAAAGGCACATGTTGGCGGAGTGTTGGAAGGGAGCATTCCATCTGATCTGGAGGTTGACTGAGTCCCTGACCCGGAGGACACAGCACAGAGGCAGGCACCTGTGTGTACTACAGACTGTGAGTAAAGCTTTGGAACTACATGCCCTGGTGTCCTCCACTTATTCCTGCGCTAACATACCCTGTACCACTACATTGGGGTACGAGCTTCTACACCGCCTGTGCCTCTCCTCTTCCCCTACATCTACACTGCCCTGGGACAACAGCTCCTCCTGTGGGAGCTACATCATCTTGGCTGCACCACACCACCAGTCCCAGAGGATCTGCATGCAGTGTCGGCTTAACATCTCACTTGCCGAACACCACAGGTGGCGTCACGAACTATTCCTTTAATCAACTACATTCCACCATTCAAACTTCTCCCCCATTACTTGGGCGCCCAGGGCGATGGACCGGGTCACCGCTGCTGTGACACATCCCGCCGACACCGGCCCGGTACCGAGTAACCCACGGCCCTGGGAGGGCGACCCATATATATGAAAGAAATTTTTCTTATGCCTATATGGTTTGGATATCTTTATAAGTAATTATGATATTTTGTAATAATATGGTACTGGGTGTTATATATACCGTGGTTATTTAGGGTTAGCAAGTCCATTTTTCTCTTATATGTAGTCATTGTGAATGTATTTTACTTGTTTGAGATTTCTAATTGTAACACTCATGTTGACTAGCTCTCCCAACTTGTATGCGCCTGTTTTCTCATCCCAGCTACATCCGCCCGCTCTTGACATCTCATTGCCTCGGTGGAGCCTGCCCCGGCTCCTCCTTTTACATGACGTCGACGCTGGCTGGCATAGTCCGTGTCTTGACAACGGTGCGCATCACTTCCGGGTCCGGACAGCTACTTCCGGTAGTGCGGTTTTCCGCACTATGACCAGGTGGTATAAAAAGATGGATGATCATCAGGTGAGTCAGGCCCCCTGAAGGAGGAAGGTCCAAAACGCGCGTCGGGGCGGACGCGCTCATCCTTGGCGTGCGGCACGCTCCCTTACCACTACTGACTTCTATGGTAAATACATTGCCTTATTGGGTATTGTCCTGTTAAGCAGCATATATGAGGAATATGGGACGTCTTTAGTAGGTATTGGGGTCACTCATTTATGTATACGCCAGCTTAGATAAATTTTGGGTAATATCCTGTGTTATTTCATACATATGGATATACATTTGTGCCTATGTAACTGCCTGTGGATTTGTATTATGTAATTAGGATTGGGTAGTTGTGTATTGATATACAGCATATATACATGTCATGACTGGATGAGTATGTCCCTTTGTGTGTGTATGTGTACGTATAACCGCACTAGTGAGTGTTTTTCTATCCCCTTTTCCATATCTATTTGGTACTATGGATTTTATGTAATTCTCTATACAAATAAAATGCTGATATTATTCTGATATTGGCCTTTTAATAATCATTTTTTCTGAATGGATTTATATGGTTTTTGTTGATAGGCATTAGTAATCCTTACATACACATGAGCGTGGTAAATGCATGAATTGATATATATCATGTGTGTGTGTCATACTTGGTGTTGTCTTATTCAACCATGTCTTTGAGAATACTGTGCCAAAAGTCTCTGTGTGTATTCTTTATCCCACATCTGTGGGGTTACTGTGCCTAAAGCAGCTGTGTGTATTATTTAACCTATATCTGTGGGAGCACTTTGCCAAAAGTCAGTGTGTATTCTGTAACCCATATCTGTGGGAATATTGTACTCTATGTACTCTGCAACCATGCCTTTTGGGGTAGTATGCCCTAATGTCAGGGTGTAAAATTTTTAATCAGCTTCTCTGGGGAAAATGTGAAAACATGCTCTGTGGGTGAAATTTGTTATCAATTTCTGTTGGGGAAATGTGGAAACATTCTCTGTGCATGAAATTTTTAATTGGACCACCGGTAGCATTCCTTGCGGCAGACTGCCAGCTCGATCTAAGATCATACTACCAGCTATTCATTGGTGGCATTTTTAACCTAAACTACTGGAGCTGACATTTTGGAGTTGTGGGGGTAATGTGCCCCATGCTCTGTGGGTGAAATATGTAAGCTGCTTCTGTATGGGTACTGTGCCCCATACTCTCTGGGTGAAGTTTTTAACTGGAATGGCAGTAGCAAGCATCAGTCTCTGTGAGGGCATTGTTATAATTTTAATATTATTCATTTACTTCATAAGTAATTTTATTATCCATATTTGTTTGCAGGGCATTTGTCCTGCTCTTACCCCAATTTTTCTTCCTTTTACAGCCCCCTTGCCCTTACTCTGACTATTTTACATCCATTTTACAGCACTGATGTCAGGTCACTATTGACTTAGGGTTTGGTATCTGGGGTCAAGTTCGTGTCCCGGATTTGCTCATCACTAACTAAGAGTTCTATCGTACAGCACTTTGATTATGCACCTATTATTGTAGGTGATACTTACAAAGCTAAATACAGTTGTTTCAAAAAGTATTCACCCCTCTTAGCTTTTTACCTATTTTGGTACAATACAGCGTGTGTTTAAATATTGTTGTAATCCGATTTGAGTGTGATGCATCAGAACTAAATAGTCTAAATTGGTGAAGCGAAGTGAGAAAAATATAGACATAAATTAAATTTGGAATCAAATATCTAAAAATTGTCATGTGCATATGTATTCACCCCTTTTGCTATGAAGCCCCTAAAAAAATCTGATGCAAGCAATTATCTTCATAAGTCACATGCTTAGTGAAAGGAAATCCACCTGTGTGCAATCTAAGCGTCACCTGGTCTGTCAGTATATACACACCTTTACTGAAAGGCGTCAGAGGCCAGGCATGTAAAGGATTAATCAAAGAGGCAACACAGAGACCAAAGGTAATCCTGAAAGAGCTGTAGAGTTCCAAAGCGGAGACTGGAGTATCTGTCCATACCACCACAATAAGATTCAAAGAAAAGAACTTTTATGGATTAAGCGTGCGCTGCCAGACCATCACTCCTCACAAGCGGTGTGCTTTATACATTTATTCCCAACGCGTTTCAAAGTTAGCAACTTCTTCCTCAGGGGATGACATGTATAGACAGGTATAGACATCGCCGGTTTTATATATACACAGTTCAAAAATTGGCGCCAAGGGTCACATGTTGCAAGGAAGACAAAAGTCAAAAGTCAAAGTTCATCAGTATTGCGATGTTAAAATTGGTTAAAAACTTATTATTTCCAACGAAATTAATACTTTTAATATAATTCCAGGTAATTAGAAAAAGAAAAAGTGAAAAAAGAAAGAAAAAAGGGGAAAGAAAAAAGAGGAAGTAAAAATGGGAAGAACCAGAAAAACGGAGTCAGAAGCGAGCAGTGGCCAGTACCTAGACCACCACTCTAACTGTGCAGATTAGATAGCAAAAAAAGAAAAAAGAGAAAGAAAGAAAGAAAGAAAGAAAGAAAGAAAGAAAGAAAGAAAGAAAGAAAGAAAGAGAAGGAGAGAAGAAAAGAAGAAAAGAAGAACAGAAAAAAAGAAGAAAAGAGAAAAAAACAAAATGGAAAAGGAGAAAGAATATATGGATAAGGAAAAGAATATATATATGGATGATTTTTTTGTGTAAAATATATAAATATTTAATAATCCGATTTTGAAATCTGGTAAAAACGATTAAAAATGAAATAAAAACGTTATTAATAATAATAAAATGGAGATGAAAAAGTGTGTTTGATCAATTAAAAAGACGCCGTGGGAAATGGGACACAATGTAAAAAAATACTAGTTTATAAAAATAAGAACAAAGTCAGATACACGTGGAAAAAGGCACAGGAGGAAAACCATGTCTGAGACCAGGTTAAAAAAAGAGGGGGGGGAACGCTTGGAAAAGGGAATGTATTTCTTGTTAACTTTGAAACGCGTTGGGAATAAATGTATAAAGCACACCACTTGTGAGGAGTGATGGTCTGGCAGCGCACGCTTAATCCATAAAAGTTCTTTTCTTTGAATCTGATGATTTATGACCACGGCGTGGTCATTTGGATGTGCAGCAAGCTGACCTTTGTTCCTTTATGTCTGATACTCTCCGACATAAGGTGAGTATAACGAATTAATTTACATTCTCAGTTTCTCGGGTAAGACCCTATTGCGCTCTTTTTCTTTTAGTTCATACCACCACAATAAGCCATACACTCTATGGAGGTGGCCTTAATGGAAGAGTGGGCAGAAAAAAACATTACTTACACACAAAAATTATAAGGCTCGTTTTGAGTTTAATAAAAGATGTAATACCACAGCCGCCGGGGGGGTAGCCCGTTCGGTCGCTCCAGTACCCACTGTGCTGGAGGCTGTTTCATCTCCGGTATGCTGTCCACTTTGGGGACCCAATTGACTACAGACAGAGGCTGGAAACAACTTTAACAACTCAGCTTTATTCTCTTCAGGGCACAGCATATCCACAATGGCTAAAGGACTCTTTACTCGGTAACAGCAATACATCTTTATCTACAGCAGTACGTTACTTCTTCCTTCACTTCAGACTTATGAACCACACAAGCAAGCTGACACGTCACACGGAACACGGCGAACATGGAACTACTTCCCTTCTTCCTGAGACCGACTTCAGCCCACAAAGGTACCAGTCTTATCCATTACAGCTCACCCCTTTATGGCACTGTTGCTCCTGTACGTGTCCTAGATTTGCAGCTCTCTAGATTCTTCACAAAGCTCCCGTACTCCAGCTGCCACATCCACAGGGGGCTCACTCCCTGACCTCTGTTGTGAATTCACTTTCTGATCTACCTCTGGTTGCTGGTGAGGGTGGTGAAGCTGGTTGTATTGACAGAGGAGTCGTGAGTTCTCTTTCTGGGCTCCCTCTGGTGGTTGCAGAAGGTAATGAAGCTGATCTAATTAACAGAGACCTGCCACCTGATAATGAGGATGACGATTGGACATCTGGAGTCTCTGACTGGATTTAAGACAGTCGATTTCCTCTATCCCTCTGGTGATTTTTCCTGCCTCCTGAGGTCTTAGTTTTTTGTTCAGTCCCTGCTTTCTCAAGCTAAGTGTTCTTTGCTATTGTTCACATTTTATTTGGTTTTGTCTATTCAGTTTTGTGTGCTCAGCCTGCCCCGGCTGGGGCTGTGCTGAATTTCCATCCTTATTTTACTGTTTGTGCAAGTTTGCTTTTTGTCCCTTATTAGATTGGCCTCTTTTTGCTCTGTTTTCAGAATATGCCAGAGTGCTGATATAGTAGGTGAAGTCTAGTGACTTCAGCGTTTTTTTTGCTATCAGAAGTGTTGGACATTTTTGCAGGGTTCTTTGGCGTGATTGCAGACAGAATCTTTCCTGTCCCTTCTAGTTAGTGTGGGCCCGATCGTTTGCTCAGCCTATTTTGCTACCTGTGCTTGTGTTTTCGTCTTGTCTCACTGATAATATATGTTTGGGGGCTATCTATTCCTTTGGGGTCTGCTCTGCGGCAGTTTAGATTTCCCCTTTTCTTGCTTTAGGCTTATTTAGTTCTCCGGCTGTGTCGAGGCGTCTAGAATCATCGTAGGTACGCTCCACGGCTACTGCTAGTTGTGTGGATAGGATCAGGGGTGTACAATCCGCTTAGTTACCAACCTCTCTGGTTTTCTGTGGCTTAGCTTGGTCTTGCTTTCCTCCTCGGTGACCCAATCATAACAGAATCACCAGCCTAAACCGCAGATTCTAGGGTACTCAAAAGCAGGAAAGAATTGTAAAAAAAAAAAAAGTGTCAGAATTTTTTTTTATATGTATTTTTTCCTATTTTTCTCTGGGGCCATAGGAGGATTTTTTCCTTAATGGAGATTAAGCAATTGTCTGATCGTGTTGAGCAGCTCGCTGCTGAAGTGCAGGGAATTGCCGCCTATCTCACTCATTCACATGCTGTTGAACCAAAAATCCCTACTCCTGATGTGTTTTCTGGGGATCAGTCTAAATTTTTGAATTTTAATAATAATTGTAAATTATTTCTTGCCTTGAAGCCTAACTCATCGGGGAGCTCTGTGCCGCAGGTTAAAATTGTCATCTAATTGCTGCGCGGCGATCCACAGGATTGGGCTTTTTCTCTGACACCTGAAAATCCTATTCTGACTAATGTGGACGCATTTTTTCAAGCCTTGGGGTTGTTGTATGATGAACCTAATGCTATTGATCAAGCCGAGAAAACCCTATTGGCATTGAACCAGGGTCAGGATTCTGCAGAGTTATGCTGTCAAAAAGTCCGAAAGTGGGCGGTCCTTACTACATGGAATGATGGTGCCTTGGCAGCTCTCTTTCGGAAGGGTTTATCAGAAACCGTAAAAGATGTTATGGTGGGATTTCCTGTTCCCTCTGGTCTTGATGATTCTATGTCATTAGCCATTCAAGTTGACCGGCGTTTACGTGAATATAAAACTACACGAGAGGGGTTGCCGTCTTTTGAACAAACGTCTGAACCCATGCGATAATGTGATAGGGTTTTGTCTAGGGCGCAACGTCAGGAGTTTAGAAGGTGTAATAAGCTGTGTTTTTTCTGTGGCGATGCCTCTCATATTATTTCTGTCTGCCCTTAACGAGAGAAACGTTTTGCACACACATTTGCTGTGGGCAGTCTACAACCTAAGTTCCTTTTGGCAATTACTCTGATCTGCTCCTTATCCCCATTTTCCGCTAAGGCTTTTGTAGATTCAGGAGCAGCTTTGAATCTGATGGATTTGGATTTTGCTAAACGTTGTGGTTTTCCCATGATACCTCTGCGGATGCCTATTCCTTTGAGGGGTATTGATGCTACTCCTTTGGCGGAGAATAAACCTCAGTTTTGGACCCAAGTGATAATGCGGGTCACCCCAGACCACCAAGAAAATTGTAAATTTTTGGTGCTGCACAATTTGCATGATACTATTGTTCTGGGTTTTCCCTGGTTGCAAACTCATAATCCAGTTTTGGATTGGAAATCTGTGTCTGTGGTGAGTTGGGGTTGTCAGTGTGTTCTTAGTGACACTCCAGTTTTCTCCACCTCTCCTCAGTCTCGTGATATTGCTGATTTTTCTGATGTATTTAGTGAGAGTAAGTCTGCGTCTTTGCCTCCTCATAGGAGTTATGACTATGCAATTGAGTTGATGCCTGGGTGTAAATTTCCCAATGGTCGGCTTTTCAACTTATCTGTACCTGAACATGATGCTATGCGATCTTATATCAAGGAATCATTGGAGAAGGGTTATATCAGACCATCCTCTTCACCTTTGGGTGCTGTTTTTTTGTGACCAAGAAAGATGGTTCATTAAGGCCTTCTATTGACTATCGTTCCCTTATCAAAATTACGGTTAAATATCAGTACCCATTACCCCTGATTTCTGATTTATTTTCCATAGTTAAAAGTGCCTGCTGGTTTACCAAGCTTGACCTCAGGGGGGCCTATAATCTTATTCGTATCAAGCAAGGGGATGAATGGAAGACGGCGTTTAATACTCCGGAGGGACATTTTGAGTACCTGGTGATGCCTTTTGGGCTCACTAATGCCCCTTCTGTCTTCCAATCCTTTATGAATTATATTTTCCAGGACTAATGCCCCTTCTGTCTTCCAATCCTTTATGAATTATATTTTCCAGGACTTTGTGGATAAGTTTTTGATCATCTATCTGGATGATATTTTGATCTTTTCCAGTGATTGGGATCCTCATGTGGAACATGTCCGGACTGTGTTCCGGATTTTGAGGGAAAATTCCCTGTATGTTAAGGGATCGAAATGCCTCTTTGGTGTACAGAGGATTTCATTTTTGGGATTTATTTTGTCTCCGTTGCTATTGAAATGGACCCGGCCAAGGTACAGGCCATTTATGATTGGGTTCAGCCCACTAATTTGAAGGCTCTCCAGAAGTTTTTGGGTTTTGCTAATTTTTATCATAAATTTATAGGTAATTTTTCTGGTATTTTCAAACCACTGACTGATCTGACCAAGAAGGGCGCTGATGTGCTGAATTGGTCTCCAGAGGCTGTTTCGGCATTTCAGGAGCTTAAGCGAAGATTCACTTCTGCTCCGGTTCTACGGCAACCTGATGTCTCACTTCCATTTCAGGTGGAGGTAGATGCTTCTGAGATTGGGGCAGGAGCTGTTTTGTCCCAAAAAGATCCGGTGACTTCTAAAATGAATTCCTGTGCCTTCTTTTCTCAAAAATTCTCCCCATCTGAATGTAACTATGACGTGGGGAATCGGGAATTGTTGGCCATGAAATGGGCATTTGAAGAGTGGAGACACTGATTGGAGGGAGCTAGACATCAAGTTGTGGTCCTCACCGACCACAAAAATTTGATTTATCTTGAATCGGCTAAACGCTTGAATCCTAGACAGGCTAGGTGGGCCTTGTTTTTCATGCGTTTTAATTTTGTGGTCTCTTTTCTTCCAGGCACTAAGAATGTTAAGGCACATGCCCTTTCTAGGAGTTTCTTTGCTGATTCTCTTATTGTGACCGAGCCTACTACCATCCTAGGTGAGGGGGTAGTCCTTTCTGCCATCTCGCCCGATTTGAGACGCGCCCTGGAGGAATTTCAGGAGGACAAACCTGAGCGTTGTCCTATGGGAAAATTGTATGGTCCTGACCAGCGGAGGAAGAGATTGATGTCTGAAGTTCATTGCTCTGCATTGGCTGGTCATCCAGGTATTTTTGGTACCAGAGATTTGGTGAGTCGGTCTTTTTGGTGGCCTGCCTTATCTCATGATGTCAGGAATTTTGTGCAGCCCTGGGGGACTTGTTCTCGGTCTAAACCCTGTTCTCATTCTAGTGGGTTGTTGATGCCCCTGCCGGTGCCCAGAAGGCCATGGACCCATATTTCAATGGATTTTATTTCTGATCTTCCTGTCTCTCAGAGAATGACTGTTATCTGGGTGATTTTTGATAGATTTTCTAAGATGGTCCATCTTGTACCACTCCTAAAGTTGCCATTTTCTTCAGAGTTGGTGCCCTTGTTTTTACAACAGGTGGTTTCAGCGTCGGACTGGCCCACCGGGGAACCGGTGGATTCTCCGGTGGGCCCTGGCATCTGGTGGGCCCTGGCACCTGCAGGCATACAGGGCCAGCAGCTGCCTAGGGCCCCCGCTGCTCCAGGGGCCCCCAGCCAGTGGTGTGTCGCACACCAGGCAGCTGCTATGGGGGCCCCTGCCAGCGGAGCAGCAGCGGGTGTCAGGAGGCAGGAGCCCCTGTCCCCGCTGCTAAAGAGAAATGAATATTCACTGCGAAGCAGTGAATATCATTTCAGGTCTCCACACCCCCAGAGGCCCCGCCCCCAGCCAGTAAGCCGCTCTGCAGACTACAGCTGTAAATCAGGGCCGGCGCCGCCCTCAGTCCTCTCTGCTCCTGGCTCACAGCCAGTGCGCGATGACGTCACTACATCGCGCACCCGCTGTGTGTCTGGCAGAGGGGGCAGCTCCTGACACTGAAGCCGGGATCAGCGTGGGAGCGAGGAGGAGAGGTGAGTATTGTGTTTTGTTTTTTTTTTATATCTCTCTCGCTCTCTCTATCTGTCTCTCTCTCTCTCTCTCTATCTATCTATCTATCTCTATATCTCTATATATCTCTCTCTATCTCTCTTATATCTATCTATCTTTCTATCTCTATCTATTATCTATATCTATCTATTTCTATCTCTATCTCTATCTATTATCTATATCTATCTATTTCTATATCTATCTCTATCTATCGCTCTATCTTTATATCTATCTTTCTATCTCTATATCTATCTATCTATCTATCCATCTCTATATCTATCTATCTTACTCTATCTATCTCTATATCTATTATCTCTATATTTATTATCTATCTAGCTACCATCTATATCTATCTATCTTTATATATATCTCTATCTAATATCTATATCTATCTATCTCTATACCTATCTATTTATCTATCCGTTATCTATCTCTATATCTTTTCTCTGTATCTATCTATCTCTATATCTATTTCTCTCGCTATCTATCGCTCTATCTCTATATCTATCTCTATATCTATCTTTATATATCTATCTCTATCTATCTCTATATCTATCTCTATATCTCTCTCTATAGCTATCTATCTCTATATCTATCTCTCTGTATATCTATCTATCGCTCTATCTCTATATCTATATATCTATCTTTCTCTATCTATTTATCTCTATATCTTTTCTCTGTATCTATCTCTCTCGATATCTATATCTATCTATCTCTATATATATCTATTATCTCTATATCTATTTCTCTCTATATCTCTCTCTATATCTATCTATCTATTTATCTCTATCTATCTCTATATCTATCTCTCTGTATATCTATCAATCTTTCTATATCTATATCTATCTTTCTCTATCTATCTATCTATTTATCTCTATCTATTATCTATATCTATCTCTATCTATCTATCGCTCTATATCTATCTTTCTATCTCTACATCTATCTCTATATCTGTCTTTCTATCTATCTCTATATCTATATCTATCTATTATGTCTATCTATCTAGCTATCTCTATTATCTATATCTACATATCTCTATATCTTTCTGTCTTACTCTATCTCTATATCTATCTGTTATCTCTATATTTATTATCTATCTTTATCTATCTATCTCTATCTATTATCTATATCTATATCTATCTCTCTATCTATTTATCGATCTCTGTATCTATCTCTCTCTATATCTATCTCTCTCTATATCTACCGCTCTCTCTATCTCTATCTATCTTTATATCTATATCTATCTATCTCTATATCTATCTATTATCTCTATATCTATCTACCTATCTATCTCTATATCTATCTCTATAACTGTTTCTCTCTATATCTATCTCTATATCTCTCTCTATAGCTATCTATATATTATCTCTATATCTATCTATCTATCTATATATTATCTCTATATCTATCTATCTCTATATCTATCTGTTATCTCTATATCCATATCTATCTCTATATCCATATCTATCTCTATATCTATCTATCTCTATATCTATCTTTCTATCTAACACCATATCTCTATATCTATCTCTATATCTCATTATCTATCTATCTCTATCTCTCTCTTTATCTATCTATCTATTGATCTATCCATCTATCTCTATATCTATCTCTATATCTATCTATTATATCTATCTATTATCTCTATTACTATCCATTTATCTATCTAGCTATCTCTATCTATCTCTATATCTCTCTATATCTATCTATCTCTATACATATCTCTATATCTAGCTATTATCTCTATATATATATCTCTATATCTATCTTTCTATATCTATCTGTCTCTATATCTATCTATCTATCTATCTATCTATCTATCTATCTATCTCTATATCTATTATCTCTATATATCTCTATATCTATTTTTATTTATAGCCATCTATCTATATATATTTATCTCTATATCTATCTATATATGTCTATATTATTATTATAATTATATCTGTATATCTCTGTCTATTATCTATCTCTATTATCTATCTCTATCTATATATCTCTATATCTTTCTATCTATAGCTATCTATCTATCTATCTATCTATCTATCTATCTATCTATCTATCTATCCATTATCTATTTTCTATCTATCTCTATATCTATCTACCTATCTATCTATCTATCTATCTATATTTCTTTCTATATCTATCTTTATATCTATCTCTATCTATCTCTATGAATCTTTCTATCTATATCTATCCATTATCTACTATCTATCTCTATATCTATCTATTTCTACATCTATCTTTCTATCTATATCTATCTAACTCTATATATCTATATAGCATTATTCCCTATGAGGGGGGCAGTATTATACCCTATGAGGGGGCAGCATTATACCCTATGAGGAGGCAGCATTATACCCTATGAGGAGGCAGCATTATACCCTATGAGGAGGCAGCATTATACCCTATGAGGGCAGCATTATTCCCTATGAGGGGGGCAGTATTATACCCTATGAGGGGGGCAGCATTATACCCTATGAGGGGGTGCATTATTCCCTATGAGGGGGTGCATTATTCCCTATGAGGGGGGCAGTATTATACCCTATGAGGGGGGCAGTATTATACCCTATGAGGGGGGCAGCATTATACCCTATGAGGGGGGCAGTATTATACCCTATGAGGGGGGCAGCATTATACCCTATGAGGGGGGCAGTATTATACCCTATGAGGGGGTGCATTATACCCTATGAGGGGGTGCATTATACCCTTTGAGGGGGTGCCTTATTCCCTATGAGGGGGGCAGTATTATACCATATGAGGGGGGCAGTATTATACCCTATGAGGGGGTGCATTATACCCTATGAGGGGGTGCATTATACCCTATCATTATACCCTATGAGGGGGGCAGTATTATACCCTATGAGGGGGGCAGTATTATACCCTATGAGGGGGTGCATTATACCCTATGAGGGGGTGCATTATACCCTATCATTATACCCTATGAGGGGGGCAGTATTATACCCTATGAGGGGGTGCATTATACCCTATGAGGGGGTGCATTATACACTATCATTATACCCTATGAGGGGGGCAGTATTATATTCTATGAGATGGCTGCATTATATTCTATGAGATGGCTGCATTATCTTCTATGAGGGGGCTGCTTTATAGTCTATGAGGGGGCTACCCCAACTCCTGCTACATGATTAAGACATGTACAACCTTATATTATACCCGGATATTAGCGTGTTTTACCGCATAATTGGTGGTCTGGTATTTAACTCTATGCAGCTACATAGTGGGCCCCAAGAATGATTTTCTCTGGTGGGCCCAAGGTGTTCCAGTCCGACGCTGGGTGGTTTGGTTGCATGGGATTCCTGAGAACATTGTGTAGGTCAGAGGAGTCCAGTTTGTTTCCAGATTCTGGAAAGCTTTTTGTTCCAATCTGGGAATTCAGTTATCTTTCTCCTCTGCGTTTCATCCTCAGACTTTGGAGTCCTATTTGAGATGTTTTATATCTGCTGACCAGGATGACTGAGTCTCATTTTTGCCCTTGGCCAAATTTGCACTAAACAATAGAGCTAGTTCTGCCACTTTGATGTCGACCTTTTTCTGTAACTTTGGGTTTCATCCTCGATTTTCTTCAGGGCAAGTGGAATCTTCAGCCTGCCCAGGTGTGGACACTGTGGTAGAGAGAATGCAGCAGATTTGGGACCAAGTCGTGGATAAGTTGTCCCTCTCTCAGGAAAAGGCCCAGCGGTTTTCCAACCGGCATAGGACCATTGGTCCCCGGTTTAAAGTGGGTGATATGGTTTGGTTGTCGTTAAAGAATAGTTCTACGAAGGTTGCTTCTCCAAAGTTCAAGCCAAGATTTATTGGACCTTATAAGATTTTGGAGATTCTTAATCCTGTTTCTTTTCGATTGGCTCTTCCAGTTACGTTTAAGATCCATAAAGTGTTTCATAAATCTCTGTTGAAGAGGTTTGTTGAGCCAGTAGTTCCTATGGCAGCACCTTCTGGCCCTGTATTGGTTAAAGGCAATGTGGAATATGAGGTAGAGAAAATATTGGATTCTCATTTGGCTAGACGGAGACTCCAGTACTTGGTCAAGCGGAAGGGTTATGGCCAGGAGGATAATTCTTGGGTCTCTGCTTCTGACATTCATGCCGATAGATTGGTTCGCGCTTTTCACCAGGCCCATCCTGATCACCTGGTGGTGTGGATGAGGGTTCGGTGACCCCTCCTCAAGGGGGGTACTGTTGTGAATTCACTTTCTGGTCTACCTCTGGTTGCTGGTGAGGGTGGTGGAGCTGATTGTATTGACAGAGGAGTCATGAGTTCTCTTTCCGGGCTCCCTCTGGTGGTTGCAGGAGGTAATGAAGCTGATCTAATTAACAGAGACCTGCCACCTGATAATGAGGATGATGATTGGACATCTGGAGTCTCTGACTGGATTTAAGACAGCCGACTCCCTCTATCCCTGCTGGTGATTTTTCCTGCCTCCTGAGGTATTAGTTTCCAGATCAGTCCCTGCTTTCTCAAGCTAAGTGTTCTTTGCAATTGTTCACATTTGATTTGGTTTTGTCTATTCACTTTTGTGTGCTCAGCCTGCCCCGGCTGGGGCTGTGCTGAATTTCCATCCTTATTTTACTGTTTGTGCCAGTTTGCTTTTTGTCCCTTATTAGATTGGCCTCTTTTTGCTCTGTTTTCAGAATATGCCAGAGTGCTGATATAGTGGGTGAAGTCTAGTGACTTCAGGGTTTTTTTTGCTATCAGAAATGTTGGACATTTTTGCAGGGTTCTTTGGTGTGATTGCAGACAGTATCTTTCCTTTCCTGTTCTTTCTAGTTAGTGTGGGCCCCATCGTTTGCTCAGCCTATTTTCCTACCTGTGTTTGTGTTTTCATCTTGTCTCACCGACAATATATGTTTCGGGACTATCTATTCCTTTGGGGTCTGCTCTGGGGCAGTTTACATTTCCCCTTTTCTTGCTTTAGGCTTATTTAGTCCTCTGGCTGTGTTGAGGCTTCAAGAATCATTGTAGGCACGTTCCACGGCTACTGCTAGTTGTGTGGATAGGATCAGGGGTCTGCAATCCGCTTAGTTAGCAATCTCTCTGGTTTTCTGTGGCTTAGCTTGGTCTTGTTTTCCTCCTTGGTGACCCAATCATAACAGACCTCCCTGGCTTGCATGATTCCAGACACGGGCTGGTTTCCATAGACTGGCTTGGTTGTCACTTCAGCTCTTTCCCTGCTAGCTGACTTGACCACTGAGACTCTTCCATTAGCCTCCCTAGGCCTGCAATTCCCAGTCTCTAACTGCAGGACCTCCAGTGACCTTTCCTCATTGGCTACTGCTGTAGGCATTTGCTGTACTTCACCATCCAGTGTTGCTATCTCCGGCTCAACTCTCCCTTTTTGTCTCTGACTAGCCACTCCTCTAACTTAACCCTCTCAGTTCTGCTCGGTGCCCCCATCTAGTTTCCCTTATGTGATACTACAACTAACTCTAACTCTCTATCTATAGTCATGTGGCTGTAAGCATACACACACAACATATATACTGCACACAGACATGTAAGGAACACAGTTAACACATAATAACAATATTTACACTTGCAACTTTAGGTACACAGGCACAAATTAATTTGGACCCCGGGGAAGAGGAAGGAGCCAACAACAGGGCTTTACAAATCTCCCATTCCAGCTCCAAGGCTACCATAGACATCACAATACCCTGAGGAATAATGGTGGATGGAGGTTCTGGAGGAGAAATGGAATCTAAACTACGAGATATAGCATCAGCTTTCATATTCCTAGCCTGAATGTAGTAGACAAATTAAATAGAGAAAAAAACAATGACCATCTGGCCTATCTAGGAGTTAACCTTTTAGCCGATTCAATGTAAGCTAAATTTTTGCGATCCATGATCACCATAACTGGATGAACCACCCCCTCCAAAAAATGCCTCCATTCCTCAAAGGCCAATTTGACAGCAAGTAACTCCCGATTCCCAACATCATAATTTCTCTCTGCCTGTGATTTTTTTTATAAAGAAAAGCACATGGATGCAGGTTAGTCAGTTTTGGGCCCCTGCGATCAAATTGCCCCCACTCCAATCTCTGAAGCATTCACCTCCACAATTAACGGTTCTTGGAGATCAGGTTGGATCAGAATGGATGTGGACACTCTTTCAATCTTTCAAAAGCCCTGATAGCCCCCGGCGCCCAAACCTTGAGATTCACCCCCTTATGTGTAAGGTCAGTAAGTGGTTTAGCAATTTGTGAAAACCTCTTGATAAATTTTCTATAATAGTTGTCGAATCCCAGAAAATGCTGCAAACAAGTCTTAAGGTCACGAGGTTGAACCCAATCAATTATGGCCTGCACCTTTCCAGGGTCCATCTTAAACTCTTCTGCTGACAAAATAAACCCCAAGAAAGATTTCCTGAACAGAAAAAACACATTTCTCTAATTTAGCAAACATAGAGTTCTCCCTCAGTCGCAGTAACACCACACGAACATGTTCCTGGTGAGTGTCCAAGTCTGGTGAGAAAATTAGAATGTCATCGAGGTATATTACAACAAATCGTCCAATGCAAACAGAGAAAATATCATTCATAAAATTCTGAAACACAGCAGGTGCATTAGATAATCTGAAAGGCATGACAAGGTTTTCAAACAGACCCTCAGACGTTAAAAATGCCGTTTTCCGCTCATCACCTTTCCGGATGCGAAACAAATTACAGTTGTGGCCAAAAGTATTGACACCCCTGCAATTCTGTCAGATAATACTCAGTTTCTTCCTGAAAATGATTGCAATCACAACCTTGTCATGCCGAGCTGTCAGTAACTGCATCCCAGATACCCTGAGGTGATTGAACCGTGATATTATCCTTTTAATTTTATCGCTGCAGTAACTGATCTCAGCGGCTTGCCGATTAGCTGCAGTCGAATTACTGTGCAATGATCGGTTAGCTATGAAAATGTTGGTCTTATGCATATGAATCACATATATAATGCTTAGATGTTTATGTTTTTAATACCTTTAGTATTGATGACAGTTGCTCTGATGACTGGTGAACAGACAATGCGGAGGTAGAGGTGGGACTAATAGACCACACTGCTTAAGTAGCTGCCATATAGTCTTGTCTGTATCTGTTGCTTTTTTTTGTTGTCTCATATGATACAGGCTATAAGATGGAAATGTTGCTATATTATTTTTCAAATATTTTTGAGTTTTAATTATCTATGTTGACCCTTGAACATTAATTGGCTGCAGCCATCACATGTCATTCTTTGTATCATAGAAATGGCAGAGAACACAGGGCCCAGAGCGGCAGAATGGTAAAGGGGGTAAGCATAATTTATATTTATATGTAAAGTAGCAGGCTTGAGCATTTAATGCACTACTCCACCATTTTCTATTTTATTTTAACACTGGAGTAGTGCAATGTAAGTTCCCTTTCTCTAGTATTGTACTCAGCAGCTGCCATCTTCATCTGTTATCTGTGCAACTCTGGTCATTCACCAGCAGCTTGTGATCTGCTGGATGACTCAAATGTTTGCAGGGGGAGCCGGAAGTCACAATTCAATGTAAATCCACCTTCTTAGATCTTTTTTTCTGGTACATGTGGCATCCGTTTTCTCATGTACTGAGTTGTTTATGGGGCTTTGCACATGTCTGTGTTTTCACATGGACTGTGTGCCCATGTGACCCACATGTAGACATTTGATTTTTTTCCAGCAGAATGGATGACAATACATACTCAGATGACATAATAGTGCCATCTGTATGACACATACTGGAATAGAATGCAGAATAAAAATGAAAGATTTTTATATGTAAGGGATATTCAACGATAGGGATGGATAGATAGAGAAATAGATATGGGGTAAATTGATAAATATCTGTGAAATGTAATTAGTATCTTTCATGTGTAGCTTACTGTACTTGGGTTCCTCCCATTTTTTGTAACCAGCATGGGTAAAGCAGACAGCTGTGAGATGATATTATCAGGATGGGAAGGTCGATGGTTATTGGGCCCTTACCAGCCCACAGCCACCCCAGAAGTGCAGTATCACATTAGATGCACCAAATCTGGCACTTTGTCTTCATCTTTCCCTGAATTTGGCAACTGTGAAGAGCTGTAACGGTACTAACATCACCGCTCTTTACAGCAGCCAGGTCTTGCGTAGCGCAGTGTGAATCGACGACTCTGATGAGCGGTGACATCTGACCGCAGCGTAAGCCGGATTAAAAATGTTGTGGGAAATTCTGGACTATGTCGGACCTGCATGGGACCTTTTTTATAATAAATTGATGAATGAATTTTCATTTTTTCATGTTTTTCAGGTTTCTGTTTTTGGACTATGTTGAATTCCCTGGACTTTATTTGTCTTTTTAAATAAATTGGTGAACTAGAAAAAGCGTCGGATAGTGTTTATTTAAATAAAGTATTTTTTGTGTGTGTTTTGTTTAGCTTATTGCGTTAGTAATGGGGGTGTCTGATAGACTCCTCTCCTTTACTAACCCCAGGGCTTGATGCCAATTGTGTTTCTGAACAATTCACAGCTGACATCAACCCCAACTACCATTACCCCAATTGCCAATGCACCAGGGCAATAAAAAAAAGTGAAGGCAAAGCACCAGAATTTGCACATCTAATCACTTCACCCATTAGTTTTTTATTTTATATATCACACATCACTTTAGAATTTGCAAGTTCTGACTTTAGTATTCCCGAATTGTGATTCTGACTAAGTCAGTCATTTTCATTAAAACGAGTTCTTATCAACCATATGTCTATTTTATTGATGCCTGTTTGCTGTGAAACTGCAGACAGTTACGTACCATATGCAGTTATGTGGTTGCCTTTCTTAATATCAAAATCACCAAAAGGGTTATCATTAGAGACAGGTGAACCCGAACAGTAAAGTGCGAGGTCCATACAGAACACCTACTGTTCAGGCATGGACTTCACCAGGAAGTCCGTGTTACTATATGGGATCGGCACCCCGAACACTGAGTGTTTGTCGCGCTGTCATGTGACAGATGACAGTGTGAGCACGCAGCTGTGATTGGAGGTAAAAAGTTTACCTCCGGTCACTGGCATTGGCTGATGGAACTACTACTCCCATCAGCCAACGCCTGCTGGCGCTAAAAACAGCGAAAGTAGGTGGCAACTGATGGGAGTATTCATCAGCCAGCACCTGCGCTATAAATAAAATAAATAATAAAATAATAATAAAAACCAGCAAGGGCTCCCCTGTATTTTTGATAACCAGCCAACACTGACAACTGTGGGCTACATCCCTCATCTGTCAGCGTTAGCAAGGCTGGTTATCAAGAATAGTGGGGTCCTCACACTTTTTTTTAGCTTTTTAAATAAATAATTAAAAAATGGCATTGGGTCCACCCATTTTTACAACAAGCCAAGCTAAAGCAGACAGCTGGGGGCTGGTATTGTCAGGCTAGTTAAGGGGCCATGGATATTGGCCCCTAAAAATACCAGTCTGCAGCCACCCAGAAAAGGCACATCTATTTTATGCGCCAATTCTGGTGCTTAGCCCGGCTCTTCCCACTTGCCCTGTGGCGATGGCAAGTGGGGTTCATATTTGTGGGGTTGATGTCAATATTGTATTGTCTGGTAACATCAAGTCCCCCGGCTTAGTAATGGAGAGGCGTCCATTACTAATCCTATAGTTGTATTGTAAATAAAGACACAGCCAGAATAAAGTCCTTTATTTGAAATAAAAAAACACACTTTCATTTTTTTATTTAAAAATAACAAACAGTTATACTCACCTAATGCTCATTCCACTGAAGCCATGGTCTCCTGTAAAAAAAAGAATAAATAAAAGACCAACATATCCCTCACCTGTTCGATGCTCTGTTCCACGCTGTAATTCATGTCTGGGGATAAACAGTTTTCAACCTGGATGGTGCCAAGATGCGACTGTCCAGGCTGAGAACCACTGAGGGATGAGCTGCTGTGAGCACAGCGTCAGTGACTAGCGGTTATGTCACTGAGGCTGCATTCCCAGCTGGGCCCCTGTACTGCAGTGACCTCGATGAGATCACTGCTAGCACAATGAGAAAAAGTCTCATGGTGGACATCAGTTTTTCAGGCTGAAACATTGAAGTTGCTGTGACTGGCTATTGAGAATATAATATATTATATGATCTTTAGGTGGCGCTGATCATTCTTCCATTATCTTACATGGCAATGATCAAATATACCTATGAATATTGGTTTGACCAATCACTGATATATGTAAACGATCTTTAGTGGTAATATCACTAGACAGAATAATCTTTTTAGATTTGGCTTCGTCTGCTGTTTTTTTCTATGTCATTTTCACTTGCAGTGTAGCTATATGAAGTTTAGATCATTACATGTCCTTAATTATTACCAGACAGAAGATCAAAATGTAAATTGTCACCTTCACATCAGAAGTTTGCAACATAAAAGGTTTTGCAACTATTTTATGAGAACAAAAAACTTGCTGTTTGTTGTTGGCAGATAAGATAGGTGGAATAACAAATTGAGCCATAAACTTTACGAGTGTTTGTGATTATTGCTGAAGTTTTGAAGTAACTGTTATGTTGAACCTAGGTCTGGGAAAAGTTGGACCTATAAGAGAACATTCATTTTAGGAGGTGGGAGTGTGTACAATTTTTATATCCGAATTCCTGACATCAAGGCTATATTTTCCATTCCAACTTTCAAAGTAGCAAGAAGACATATGCAATGGCAGGAAGTAACTAGAGGTCAATGTAACCCAGAAGAGATCTAGTGGAAAGTTGTCTGTACTTTTACTAACTCATTGAATAAGAGATTGCATTCATCCAAAAGGAATTTCATATTTATTAGTATTGTTTTAATAACGTTTTATTTATAGGAACTTGTCACCAAGTCGAACGCTGTGGCATTCTTTTGAACTAAAAGTACTTGCCAAATAAATATTTTCTGCCAAAACTCACCTAATTTATGAATTTATTGCACAGAGCAGTAAGGACATAATTCATCCTGATTAGACATGTGTTACATTGCATTTGTTAGTGAAGTACCAAATCAATATTAATCAGAATGCTAAAATTACAACATGTAATTTACAATGGTAAATTTCAGCACAATTACAAGTGTTGAGAAACTATTTTCAAGCAGTTCAGAACAAAATGCAAATGCTGATTGAGCCACAGCCCAACACCATGCAGGATACTTGGCATTTGCCACAGAACACCAGGATTGGCAAATTCGCCACTGGCGCCCTGTGCTCTTCACATATGAAAGCAGGTTCACACTGAGCACATGTAACAGATGTGACAGACTCTGGAGACGCTGTGGAGAGCGATCTGCTGCCTGTGACATCCTTCAGCATGACCGGTTTGGCAGTGTGTCAGTAAAGGCCCCGTCACACATAGCGATCTCGCTAGCGAGATCCCTGCTGAGTCACAAGTTTTGTGACACAATAGCGATCTCACCAGCGAGATCGCTGTGTGTGACAGCGATCAGCGACCGGCCCCCCTGCCGGTATCGCTGATCGCTCTGGGAAATCTCTGGACATTTCTTTCATCTCTGATCTCCCGCTGGCCAGCACGCATCGCTGCGTGTCACAGGCGGGAGACCAGCGATCAGCTATAAAATAATACAAAAAAAAAATATATATATATTACTATTCTCACCTTCCGACGTCCCGCGCAGCATTCCCGCCTCTCTCCACGCTCCGGTCCCAGTAATCCTTTGCAAGAATGACCGCGAGACTTCGCGATCCCGCGAGAACGGACTTCATCGCGGTAATTCTCGCAAAGGATTACTGGGACCGAAGTGTGGAGAGGCGGGAATGCTGCGCGGGACGTTGAAAGGTGAGAATAACAATATTTTTGATTTTAATTCTATTTTTGACATGAATCAGCGCTGAACACAGCGATGCTGCACGCGCGGCGTCGCTGTGCTAATCGCTGGTGAAGCTGTCTGTTTGACAGCTCCCCAGCGATCACATAGCGATTCACCAGCAATCCTGACACGTTGATATCGTTGTCGGGATCGCTGGTAAGTCGCTTAGCGTGACGGGGCCTTTATGGTGTGGGGTAGCATTTCTTTGGAGGGCCTCACGGTGTTGGGCTGTGAGCACAACCCCCATCTGTGGACGTCGGACACTCAGACCATCCTCATGGAGTTGGTTTCTAACTGTTTGTGCAGACACATGCACATTTGTGGCCTGCTGGAGGTCATTCTGCAGGGCTCTGGCAGTGCTCTGTTATGATTAGGTAACCGTGGAGGATAGCTGGGGAATAGGCTAGGCAACCGAATAACCAGAAAGGTTGGTAACTACGCGGATTGCAGACCCCTAAACTGACAACACAACTAGAATTAGCCGTGGGACGTACCTACAATGCCCTAGACGCCTCTGCACAGCCAAAGAATTATCTAAGCCTAAAGCAAGGAAGGGGAAAGCTAAACTGCCCCGGAGTAGAACCCCAAACATATATTGCCGGTGAGACAAGATGAGGCATAAAACACAAGTAGAAAATAGAGTAAGCAAATGATGGGGCCCAAACTGTCTAGATAGGACAGGACAGGAAAGATACTGTCTGCAATCACGCAAAAAACCCTAAGAAAAATCCAACATGTCTGATATACAAAAATACTGAGGCCACACAACCTCTCCCCCACTAGATCAGAATTCTGGTGTGAACTGGAAGCCAAACAAAAGATACTGATATAGCAGGGGATTAGCAATACTGAACACACTGACATGAGCTGTGGCATATGGAACAGGGTCCAGCACAGGTCCCAGCAGGGAACAAGGCAGAACTAGCACCAACAAAGCAGAACTCAGAGAAAGGCAAAAACTGGATCAAATGCAAAAAGATACCAGCAAACAATTAACTTATCTGAATGATGCAGGACCAAGCAGGGGGGAGGCAGACTTACAAATGCACAGGAAAAAAACAAATCACCAGCAATCATTGAGGGAAGGTTGCTCACTTAAATCTTCCTAGTCTGTAACACCTGACCTCTAATCATCCTCTTCAGGTGATTGATTTTTGTCAACCCGACCAGCTCCATTACCCACAGCAACCACCAGAGGGAGCCCAAACTCAGAAGCCAGGTCAAAAGTGTTCACAACAGTGCTCCTCCCGTTCCTCCTTGCACAAAGGCGGAGGTAGCGGTCCTGCTGCTGAGTTGTTGCCCTCCTATGGCCCCCTCCACGTCTCCTGGTGTACTGGCCTGTCTCCTGGTAGCGCCTCCAGCCTCTGGACACTACGCTGACAGACACAGCAAACCTTGCCACAGCTCGCATTGATGTGTCATCCTGGATGAGCTGCACTACCTGAGCCACTTGTGTGGGTTGTAGAGTCTGTCTCATGCTACCACGAGTGTGAAAGCACAACCAACATTCAAAAGTGACCAAAACATCAGCCAGAAAGCATTGGTACTGAGATGTGGTCTGTGGTCCCCACCTGCAGAACCACTCCTTTAGGCCTCTTTCACACAACAGTATTTTTGATCAGTATTTCATCAGTATTTGTATGCCAAAACCAGGAGTGTCTCCAAAACAAAGAACAGACATCAGTCTTTCAAATATTTTTTCTTGGTAAGTTCCATTCCTGGCTTTGGCATTCAAACACTGATGCAAAATACTGACCATATACTGATGTGTGAATGAGCCTTTATTGAGTGTGTCTTGATAATTGCCAATAATTTCCATCTGTTGTCTTTTCCATTTGCACAACAGCATGTGAAACTGATTGTCAATCAGTGTTGCTTCCTAAGTGGACAGTTTGATTTCACAGAAGTTTGACTTACTTGGAGTTATATTCTGTTGTTTAAGTGTTCCCTTTATCTTTTTGAGCAGTGTATTTTGGCCAAAATATCAACCAATACCCCATGTAATGTATTTATCTTATACATTATTCATCTTTTTTAATGCACTTTTTCCATTTTTATGCAGGATGCAGCCAGGCCCTTTAGTGTTGGTTGGGTGTACTGGGGTGTCTGTCCTTGTGGGGTGCAATTATATAGTGCTGGACAAGCACACCTGATCTAATAGTATGAGCATCATCAATACGCTGTAAGCCAGACACTGTGCATCACATGTATCTGTGAGACTGGCATCGGATGCAGGCTTCATCTGGGTGCATGTTTGATACTACACAGTCACCCCCTCCATAAATTGATAATTTTGTGAATGGCTGTCTGCATCAGTATTTTGCACCTGTGCTGCCTCCACCTTTATCGTGGGGATCTCCTCTATCCTACTAAGTGCATTGTTAATCTGACTTGGAGTTGTTAAGGCTGTATCTTTTTTCTGTGATTTTTTTTTTTTGCATTTTGAGCCATGTGCATTCCATCTAAAAGAATGGCCGCAATCCCTGACGATGCAGCGGCCAGAGCAGTGTTAATGTTTGAGTGAATTTCTGAGAGCAGCAAATTGATTAATCCCTTAACAACCGAGCCATTTTGTAGGTTAAAGACCAGGCCTTAATTTTGAAATTAGAGCACTGTCACTTTATGTGCTTATAACTCTGGAACACTTTATTAGATCCTGCTGATTCTGAGACTGTTTTTTCGTGACATATTGTACTTCATGTTAGTGGTAAAATTTCTTTGATATGACTTTATGAAAAAAATGGAAATATGGCGAAAACTTTTAATTTTTATGCTCTTAAATCAGAGAGATATGTCACAAAAATAGTTAATAAATAACATTTCCCACAAGTCTAATTTACATGAACACAATTTTGGAACCCAAATTTTTTTTTGTTAGGAAGTTATTAGGGTTAAAATTTGACCAGGAATTTCTCATTTTTACAACAAAATTTACAAAACCATTTTTTTTAGGGACCACCTCACATTTGAAGTCACTAGGAGGGGTCAATATGACAAAAAATACCCAAAAGTGACACCAATCTAAAAACTGTACCCCTCAAGGTGCTCAAAACCACATTCAAGAAGTTTATTAATCCTTTAGGTACTTCACAAGAATAGAAGCAATGTGGAATGAAAAAATGAACATTTAACTTTTTTTCCACAAAATTTATCTTTGGACACAATTTTTTTATTTTGTCAAGGGTTTTAGGAGAAAATGAACCACAATATTTGTTGTGCAATTTCTCCTGAGTACACCGATACCCCATGTGTGGAGGTAGACCAATCTTTAGGCACACGGCAGTGCTCAGAGGAGAAGGAGCATCATTTGAGATTTTGAATGTCAAATTGGCTGGAATCGAGAGCGGACGCCATGTTGCATTTGGAGAGCCCCTGATGTACCTAAACAGTGGAAACTCCACATAAGTGACCCCATTTTAGAAACTAGACCCCCAAGGTCTTCACAGTAGTTAATAACGTAGAGCCATGAAAATAAAAAAATTATATTTTTTTCCACAAAAATCATCTTTTTGCCCCCAAATTTTTAATTTCACAAGGGTAACAGGATAAATTATAACCCAACAGTTGATGTACAATTTGTCCTGAGTACGCTGATACCCCATATGTGGGGGTAAACCACTGTGATCGCCTTACTGCGATACTTGAGAGGCAGAATTCACAAATCCACAAAAGGTGAAGAATTGGTTTAATTTTTTACGCCGTTCCTCGTGCAGTATTAGTGATTAGGCGATACTATTCTTCGGGTCGGTACGATTACAGCAATACCAGATTTATATCCTTTTTTCGTGTTTAGCTTCTGTCACACACTAAAAGTCGATTTTTTTTTTTTGAAGAATTTTTTGTAAGAAATTTTTGCATCGTCGCATTTTGAGAGCTATAATTTTTCCATATTCCGGCCGACAGTCATTTGCAGGCTTGTTTTTTGCGGGACGAGCTGATGTTTTTATTGGCACCATTTTCGAGCACATAACGTTTTTTGATCGGTTTATATTCCGATTTTTGTGGAGGCAGAATGAACAAAAACCAGCAATTCAGGAATTGTTTTTTTTTTTTTTTCATCGTTCCGCGTGTGGTAAAATTAGTATGGCAGCTTTATTCTTTGGATCACTATGATTACAGCGATACCTCATTTATATCTTTTTTTGTGTTTTGGTGTTTTTACACAATAAAAACTTTTATAGAAAAAAATAATTATTTTTGCATCACTTTATTCTGCAAGCTATAACTTTTTTATTTTTCCGCTGATGGAGCTGTATGGTGGCTCGTTTTTTGTGGGACAAGATGATGTTTTCAGTGGTACCATGTTTATTTATAACCGTCTTTTTGATTGTGTGTTATTGCACTTTTTCCAAGCTGTATGATGGCATCGCTTGGAAAAAGTATAATTTGCTACTTTTTGTGTGTGTTTTTTTAACGGCGTTCACTGAAGGGGTTAACTAGGGTGACGCTTTTATGGATGGGATATTTACGGACGCGGTGATATGAAACATGTGTATTTTTTATTTTATTTTTTTACATAAAAATGTGTATTAATAGAGGAATTTTCAGGGGATTTTTTTAATTATTTTTCATTATTTTTAATTTTTTTTTACATATTTTTATAGTACATTACAATGCTCCAGCATTGTAATGTATTATGCCTACGCTGAAAGCTGCAGACACCTTGCTGTGAGCATGGTGTCTGCAGCTTTCCGTATGTAGATCGCAGGGACGCTGACCTGAGGCAGAGGGAGCCCCATACCCTCTGCCTCCCACTCTGAATGCTGCGATCGTGCTCGATCGCAGCAGTGAGGAGGTTAACAGCCAGGGGCACCACTCCCAGCTGTCAGTGCAGAAGCTCAGCCACCGCAGTGCTGAGCTCCTGCACTGAGATTGAGCCTCTCCTGCTCAATCGCTGCTGTGTTTGGTCAGTTAGATTAAGGAAAGAGAGCGCACATAGGTCGATAAAAGTGATATTTTGGGCGACAATACACGGTTAGTGCACTCAGCTTTACAGGTTGTGAACAGTCACAACCCCTTGCAGAATGTAAAAGGAACCAGTTGTCGCTGCAGACTCCCATAGATATCAATGTCACACAGGAGGAAAAAATAAAAAAAAAGGACCGAGTTTTTCAATGTATCCGCACTGACCACACAAGGACAGGATTATTCTTCAAAGCTTTATTATGACGACGCGTTTCGTGGCAGATCTGCCACTTCCTCAGGGCCAAAGAATTACCGTATCTGATTACAGCAGTGGTTTTATACAAAACCTTCATGACATCACAATTACATGCAAAAAGACATCACTTCCTGTGGAAACGCCACCTCCAATATCAAAATGTCATACACCAGTCACAATAACTTTATATCAAGATATAACCTCTGATAAAACAAATTAAACATCTAAACAATCAATCTTTAATTTGAAAAAGTGTATGAAACCTATAATCACTACATATTAAAATTTTATAAAAATAGAGTTAACTAGAATCAAACCTACAGGTTTTAGGGCAAGTCACAACACTTAAGGCTTCCCATTACCATCATACTATCTCTCCACTTGTTAGGTATGGTTGTGGTTTTATACAAGACCTTCATAACATCACAAACAGACAAAACATCACTTTGTGTGCAAACGCCCCCTCCAATGTCAAAATGTTGTACGCCAGTCACGATAACTTTATATCAAACTATAAATTCTGATAAAACACATTAAACACTTGTAAGGAGTGATTGTGTAATTTGGAATTAACTGATTGTTCAATCGGTAAAATTCCCACTAGGTGTTCGACATCCAAAACCGGACCCCCACGTGAACTCGCTCACCTGCTAGGTCAGAGAAGGCAATCTGTTGGGCCACTAGGGACCCCAAAAAAAACAAAAAAGAACATAAAGAACATAAAGGACAGCTTATCAAAGAAGATCTACCAACTCATTGAGGCCTTTTGGATGAATGGTATCTAGTTTATATATCCAATACACTTCTCTCTTATTTAGATATTATATTCTGTTTGGGCTATCTGCTGGTATATGATCTATAGGTGTAACTCGTAGTGAGTAGTGTTGAGCATTCCGATACCGCAAGTATCGGGTATCGGCCGATATTCACTGTATCGGAATTCCGATACTGAGTTCCGATACTTTTAGCATACCGAATACCAGAATCGGAAGTTCCCATAATGCTATGAGCCAATTTGATTTGATTCAGCCAATGACAATCCTCAGAAGTGTGGGCACATCCTGTTAGGCATGTAGGCATGTTATCTAATGGCATGGCTGTGATTGGCTGCTGAAATGATGTAATGATGCACTATAAAAGCCGCCGCCGCCATTTCTGGTTCACTTTGCTGTGAATTCAGTTAGGGACAGGCTGCTGTTCAAGACTGTGAGGGACAGTTAGAGATAGCGATTTTCACAATCATAGTGTGCTTTACCCAAGCTACATAATCCACCACTGTAGCTTTCTTTTGCCTTGCAGCAGTGTTCACAGCTGTCTGCAAGGTCTGTGTGAGTGCAGCTCACGCTGAGTAGTGTGTCCTGCAGCCACATCTGGTTGTAGGACGCTCAGCGTGTCACTGCCTCATACATATTTTTTTTTTTGCTGCTCATTTTTCATTCTCCTATTAGTGTGCACTGTGCATCCATCCGTATCCATATACGTTGGTTGCAAACACTATAGGAGTAGACAGAGGAGCCTCTCTGCAGCCTTTCAGTGCTAGTGCCCAGTTTGCTACACTGTTCACGACTGTCTGAGAGGTCTCTGACTGTGTGTGAGTGCAGCTCACACTGAGTAGTGTGTCCTTCAGCTACGTCTGGTTGTAGGCCGCTCAGCGTGCGTCTCTGCCTCACACATATTTTTCTTTTATTGCAGCTCATTTTTTATTCTCCTATTAGTGTGCATCCATCCGTATCCATATACGGTGGTTGCAAACACTATAGGAGTAGACAGCGGACCCTCTCTGCAGCCTTTCAGTGCTAGTGCCCACTTATCTGCACTGTTCATGGCTGTCTGAGAGGTCTCTGACTGTGTGTGAGTGCAGCTCACGCTGAGTAGTGTGTCCTGCAGCTACGTCTGGTTGTAGGCCGCTCAGCGTGCATCACTGCCTCACACATATTTTTCTTTTATTGCAGCTCATTTTTTATTCTCCTATTAGTGTGCATCCATCTGTATCCATCTACATTGGTTGGTTGCAAACACTATATAGGAGTAGATAGAGGAGCCTTTTTTCTGGCTTGTGCCCTTCAGCTGCAGCCAGATTAGTATTACCCTATTTTTTGGAGCCTCATCTTTTGCATTGTAGGTTACCTTCCTGCATTCTAATAGCTCCAAAACGTTAGTGATACTATCGCTTTCAAATCTTTGGTCACATCCTTTTAGCTTTTTAAAAAAACAAAAACAAAATAAAGTTCACCAAACACTCCATTTGACAGTTGTGTAGGCCACATTAGCTCCTATTAAAGTGTAGTCCACACACACACTTCATAAAATTAGTGTTTCTTATACCTGTTACCAGCTGTTCAGGAATAAGCACACAAAGCCCCCCCTTTGTACTTTTCTGCCTATCTTTATCAGTCTACCAAGATGAAGAAGGCAGGGAGTAAGGCACGTGGGCGTGGGCGTGGAGTTTCAGCAGGGAAAGGACGTGGGGATTCTGCAGGGAGAGGACATGGGGATTCTGCAGGGAGAGGACGTGGGGATTCTGTGCCTGCTGTGGGCACCAGTGAGTCAGCATCCCCCAGTTTTAGCAGGCAACAGTCCTTTATGCGCAACTTTGTAGGACCTCGCCGTACCCCACTGCTGCGGGAGGAACAAATTAAAGCCGTTGTCGGATGGATGGCAGCTAATGCATCAACTTCAATGACTTCCACGTCCTCTCAGGGCCAGAGCACTGAAGAGCAACCATCTGTCTCTTCACCACCTGCCAAAGTGCCCAGGCAGTCAGAGAGCCCTGGACAGGAGCCATCACAGTCTCTACTTCTGTTCTCTGAATCTGTTGGCTTGGAAAGAGGGGGCCAGCCAAGCAGCATTCAAGAATGTGAAGAAGAGGGAGTATGCAGTAATGCGCAACTTCTTTGTCCCTCTGAATCTGAAGAGGCGGGTGGGCCAGTGCCTATGGTCAGCACACCTCAGTATGCATCAGATGATGACGAGACTCAGGTGCCACTTTCTGGTGCGTACGGTGCTGGTGAGACAACCCAGGAGAAGCAGGTGTTTGAAGAGGGGAGTGTAGATGATGAGGTCCTTGACCCATCATGGCGTGAGGAACAGGAAGGTGGTGGGAGCAGCTCTGAGGAAGAGATTCCCCGAACGGCCAAAACAGGAGGGAGAGTGAGGGGGCAGACTTGGTTGCCTGTAGCCTCCACTTCGGCACCCGTTAGGAGCATTCCTCTTTCAAAAGCCAAAACGGGCACTTCCAAGACTTGCAGTGCGTGGTCCTTTTTTGACACAGTTGCAGATGACATTTGCTTTGTCAAATGCAAGCTGTGTCATCAGAAAGTCAAAAGAGGTAAAAAATGTCAGCAACCTCAATACCACAAATATGTAGAAACATGTGCGGACCAAGCACGAGGTGGAGTTACACAGACACACTGAAGACGTAGGCCAACGTACAGCACCACCTACCACCTCTTCAGCTCGTGTTGGGGCCTCTTCCTCCAGCTCACGCACAGCTGATTTGGCTTCCTCACAGGATCGCCAAGGAAGAACCTCTGGCACTGTTGTCCGGAGACCCAGTGACATTCCACCCACAGCACCACGTTCCCAGTCATCCTCACCCTCCCAGGCCACTCTACAGCCATCGGTAGCACAGGCATGGGATAAAAGGCGGCCATACTCGGCAAACCATCCCCGAGCACAGGCTCTGAATGCTGGCATTGCCAAACTACTGGCCCTTGAAATGCTCTCATTCAGGCTGGTGGAGACTGACACCTTCCGGAACTTCATGGCATTGGCAGTCCCACAATACACCGTGCCCAGCCGCTTTTATTTCAGCAGGCAAGCCGTCCCTGCCCTGCAAAAACATGTGGAGGGAAAAATAAAACATGCGCTACTAAACGCCGTCAGTAGCAAGGTCCACCTGACCACCGATGCGTGGACCAGTAACCATGGACAGGGACGATACCTTTCCCTCACTGCCCATTGGGTCAATGTTGTGGAGCCGGGTACAGATCTGGAGAGTGGCGCTGTACGTGTTCTGCCAACTCCACGGATTGCAGGAATCCAGTCTCTACACATTGACTCCTCCTCCTACTCAAGTTTCTCAGACACTGCGCTGCAGGAGCCTGTTACGACCGATATGAGCACAGCCATGGCCAAACGTCAACAGGCCGTACTCAAATTAATTTCTCTGGGGAATCGAAGCCACACAGCACAGGAGCTCTGGAATGCCATCAAACAGGAGAGCGACATGTGGTTTGTGCCAGCGAATCTCCAGTCGGGCTTGGTAGTGTGTGACAATGGCCGAAATCTGGTGGCAGCTCTGGGCCTAGGCAACCTCACTCACATCCCATGTCTGGCACATGTGCTGAACTTGGTCGTGCAGAGCTTTCTGAGGGACTATCCGGATCTTGATGCACTGCTGCACAAGGTCCGCATAGAATGCGTTCACTTGCGGCGTTCCAGCACGGCAAGATCGCGCCTTGCTGCTCTGCAGCGCCGATTACACCTTCCAGAACATCGCATCATATGTGACCTACCCACCAGGTGGAATTCAACATTGCATATGTTGGAGCGGTTGTGTGAGCAGCAGCAGCAGGCAGCAGTCATGGAGTACCAGCTGCATCAGGCGCAAACAAGTCGCACTGTGCGCCGGTCACACTTCAGCACCACTGAGTGGGCCTCTATGAAGGACATCTGCCTCGTTTTGCGTGCCTTCGATGATTCCACGCAGCATGACTGTCCCCCTTACCTGCCTGCTTCAAAAAACACTGCAAGCACTAAGGGAGGAGGTTTTGGAAGAGGTGGAGGATGAGGAGTCACAAATGCCATCTGCTTCTGGACAGTCTGCGCTACGTGGTTCCTCACAAAGGCCTAGGCAGGGGATACTTTGTGAGCAGGATGAGGAGGACTCAATGGAGGAGGAAGACATCTCTCCAGAGGAAGGAGGTACACAATGCTCTAGTCAGTATGTACAGCGAGGGTGGGGTGATGCAGAGCAGGCAGAGATGACGACTCAAGCAGGGGACAGCGTTTCTTTGGCAGTTGGGAGTCTGCAGCACATGGTTGATTTCATGCTGCAGTGCCTGAGAAACGACCGCCGCATCGCCCACATTCTCAACACGACTGATTATTGGGTGTACACCCTCCTAGATCCTCGCTACCGGGACAACTTACAAAGCCTCATGTCACCGTTGAAGCGGGAGCGTAAACTGCGGGAGTACCAAGACACACTGGTGCAGTCCATCATGTTCTCCATTCCACCCGACAGCAGTGCTGCTAGTGCTTTACAAAGCAACTCTGTGCGTCGAGGCAGTGGAGGAAGCTCGGCACAAAGAGGGAGCAGAGGCAGCGCCTCAGCACAAGGCAAGACCACTATGGCCCAAATGTGGAAAAGTTTTGTGTGTCCGCCACAAATGTCTACACCATCACAGACGGCTCCAGTCAGCAGGAGGCAATGTTTCCATCAGATGGTGACAGACTACATGTCTTGCCCTGTCAGTGTACTCCCAGATGGCTCTTCCCCCTTCAAGTTTTGGGTCTCAAAGCTGGATACATGGCCAGAGCTTAGCCAGTATGCATTGGAGGTGCTGACTTGCCCTGCTGCCAGTGTATTATCGGAACGCATCTTTAGTGCCGCAGGTGGTGTACTAACAGACCGTCGCACGCGACTATCCTCCGATAACGTTGACCGGCTTACTTTTCTGAAAATGAACAAGGCCTGGATCTCGCCAGAATTTGCCAGTCCTCTACCAGAATAAATAATTGGTTGGCAACAGTATCCAGGTCTCCTGTTGTGTTCATGTTTCTACCACCTGAACTGTAATCCCTGGGCTTCAACACAGCCAGTTGTCGCTCAGAAGTGCCGTCTGCACAGGGAAAATCACTAGCTCCTGTGTTAGTGGGGTTCAGTAACGCCATCTGCTCCCCTGCAGTGTGGATGGCAAAGTCTCCTGCTCCCTCCACAATCAAACTACTACTGATTTTTAACCGTGCTCCACTATGGCCTCTGGCTCCACTGTCTCTAGTATTTCCCCTGGCCTCCAACACCGCCAGTTGCTGCTCTGAAGTGGCGTCTGCACAATCCACACTTGTTCCTGTGTTACTGGGGCTCAGTCACGTCAGTTGATCCCCTGATGTGTGTCCGGCAAGGTCTCCTGCTCTGTCCACATTCCCATTACTAGTAATGGCTCCAACAACGCCAGCTGGTGTTCAGAAGTGCCGTCTTCACAGAGAAAAACACACTAGCTCCTGTGTTAGTGGGGTTCAGTAACGTCAGCTGTTCCCCTGCTGTGTGGACGACAAAGTCTCCTGCTGCCTCCACATTCAAAAACCATCAGGCCTCTGCCTGCTCCATGCTTGATCCTGGGCTCCAACAATGCCTGTTGGTGTTCAGAAGTGCCATCTTCACAGAGAAAAACACGAGCTCCTGTGTTAGTGGGGTTCAGTTACGTCAGCTGTTCCCCTGCTGTGTGGATGACAAAGTCTCCTGCTGCCTCCACATTCAAAAACAATCAGGCCTCAGCCTGCTCCATGCTTGATCCTGGGCTCCAACAACGCCAGTTGGTGTTCAGAAGTGCCGTCTTCACAGAGAAAAACACACTAGCTCCTGTGTTAGTGGGGTTCAGTAACGTCAGCTGTTCCCCTGCTGTGTGGACGACAAAGTCTCCTGCTGCCTCCACATTCAAAAACCATCAGGCCTCTGCCTGCTCCATGCTTGATACTGGGCTCCAACAACGCCAGTTGGTGTTCAGAAGTGCCGTCTTCACAGAGACAAACACTAGCTCCTGTGTTAGTGGGGTTCAGTAACGTCAGCTGTTCCCCTGCTGTGTGGACGACAAAGTCTCCTGCTGCCTCCACATTCAAAACCATCAGGCCTCTGCCTGCTCCATGCTTGATCCTGGGCTCCAACAATGCCAGTTGGTGTTCAGAAGTGCCGTCTTCACAGAGAAAAACACGAGCTCCTGTGTTAGTGGGGTTCAGTAACGTCTGCTGTTCCCCTGCTGTGTGGACGACAAAGTCTCCTGCTGCCTCCGCATTCAAAAACCATCAGGCCTCAGCCTGCTCCATGCTTGATCCTGGGCTCCAACAACGCCAGTTGGTGTTCAGAAGTGCCGTCTTCACAGAGAAAAACACTCTAGCTCCTGTGTTATTGGGGGTCAGTAACGTCAGCTGTTCCCCTGCTGTGTGGACGGCAAAGTCTCCTGCTCCCTCCACAATCGAACTACTACTGATTTTTAACCGTGCTCCACTATGTCCTCTGGCTCCACTGTCTCTAGTATTTCCCCTGGCCTCCAACACCGCCAGTTGCTGCTCTAAAGTGGCGTCTGCACAATCCACACTTGTTCCTGTGTTACTGGGGCTCAGTCATGTCAGTTGATCCCCAGATGTGTGTCCGGCAATGTCTCCTGCTCTGTCCACATTCCCATTACTAGTAGTGGGAATGTGGACAGAGCAGGAGACCTTGCCGGATACACATCAGGGCATCAACTGACGTGACTGAGCCCCTGAAACCCAGGAACAAGTGTGGATTGTGCAGACGCCACTTCAGAGCAGCAACTGGCGGGGTTGGAGGCCAAGGGAAAAACTAGAGACAGTAGAGCCAGAGGCCTAAGTGGAGCACGGTTACAATCAGTAGTAGTGTACAACCGATATAAAACTTGCTTCAAGTAGGCCTCAGCCTGCTCCATGATTGATCCTGGGCTTCAATACAGCCAGTTATTGCTCAGAAGTGCCGTCTGCACAGAGAAAAACACATGCTCCAGTGTGGGGTTCAGTGACGCCAGCTGCTCCCCTGCTGTGTGGACGACAAAGTCTCCTGCTGCCTCCAAAATCACACTACATCTTATTTAATACTCGATCCAAGTAGGCCTCAGCCTGCTGCATGATTGACCCTGGGCTCCAACATCACCAGTTGCTGCTCAGAAGTGTCTTTGGCACGGGTACTCCCTCCTGCCCAGCCTGGTTCCAGCATGCCTGCTGTTTCAGGGGATTGTCAACGTCACTTTGCCACCAAAACGTTGTCCAGTCGTGTTGCGGTCGGGTTAGCCGAGTCCATGGTACCTGCAGTTTAGGTGCTTCCTATGTGGGCTGCGGGTTCTGGTAATAAAGGCTGGTTCCATAGTGCCAATAGGACAAGCACCCCCTATAGAACTGTGGGTTTCGGTAACTGCGGATGGCTCGCGGCCTTGCAACGTTGTTTTTCAGGGGTAGCTTCAGCTACCCATCCGGGTTCCAGTGCCGTCAGCTGGTTCTCGGCAGTGCCTTTGGCCTAGGTGCCTCCTTCTCGGTATCCAAGTTCCAGCAACGTCTGCTGGTCCTTGGTAGTGCTTTGTAGCACAGGTACCTCCTGCTTAGTAACCGTGTTCCAGCACCGTCAGCTGGTCCACGGTTGTGCCATTGGCTCTTGTTCCTTCTGCTGCCCCTCCGGGGTCCAGCACCGTCAGCTGGTTCTCGGTAGTTCCATTGACTCTTGTAGCTTCTGCTTCCCATCCGGGTTCCAGTACCGTCAGCTGGTTCTCGGCAGTGCCTTTGGCCTAGGTGCCTCCTTCTCGGTATCCGAGTTCCAGCAACGTCTGCTGGTCCTTGGTAGTGCTTTGTAGCACAGGTACCTCCTGCTTAGTAACCGTGTTCCAGCACCGTCAGCTGGTCCACGGTTGTGCCATTGGCTCTTGTTCCTTCTGCTGCCCCTCCGGGGTCCAGCACCGTCAGCTGGTCCTCACTAGTTCCATTTGCTCTTGTTCCTTCTGCTACCCATCCGGGTTCCAGTACCGTCAGCTGGTTCTCGGCAGTGCCTTTGGCCTAGGTGCCTCCTTCTCGCTATCCGAGTTCCAGCAATGTTTGCTGGTCCTCGGCAGTGTCTTTGGCACGGGTACTCCCTCCTGCCCAACCTGGTTCCAGCACGCCTGTTCTTTCCGGGTAGTGTCAACTAGAGTTGAGCGACTTTTGGTTTTTTAGGGTCGCGTTTCGTTTCGTGAAACCCGACTTTTCCAAAAGTCGGGTCGAGCAAGATCGCCCGATTATAGGGAAAAGTCGGGGTCGTCCCGAAACACGAAACCCAATGTAAGTCAATGGGGAATAAAAGTCGGCAGTGAGAGGAGGACAGGAAACACACCAACAGTGCCCATTTGAATGCCAAAAGCATCAATTCTTCTTACTTAAGCTTGTCAACCTTAATTAACTTCATAATACAAGTTACGCACTGAAAAATGGGGGTTATTTGGCTACAGACTGTGGGGGGGGGGAGGGCTGGCTCCAGGTTTTCATGTGCCCTGGGCGAAAGAGCGCCCCTTTAACACATACCACAACTCATCATGCTCCGATACGGCAGAGAAATAGCGGTATAGTACAATGAAAAATACCTCACTTTTTACATCTCATGACGAGGCCCATCTATTTCTCCATACAGAATCATTGGTCCCATATAATGTTTGAAACAGTATATGATGAGCTCCACATAATGCTACAGTATATGTTGGTCCCCATGGATGAAGCTCTACTGTCTTATGGGCCCAAATAATGCTCCAAACATAATGGGCCCCATTT
Source organism: Dendrobates tinctorius (assembly GCF_039654945.1). Taxonomy (NCBI): domain Eukaryota; kingdom Metazoa; phylum Chordata; class Amphibia; order Anura; family Dendrobatidae; genus Dendrobates; species Dendrobates tinctorius. The sequence goes on from NW_027361714.1 coordinate 41,532,552, forward strand.
CTAATGCTCTAGTGTATAATGGGCCCTGTAAATGCTGCTCCAGTGTCTGATGTCCACCTTTGGAATGTTCCAGTGTATGGTGGGCCCCATCTATCATTCTCAGACGGTGTTAGGCCCAGTATGGATTGCACGTGATTGCACAAAGGTGAGAAAGGGTACCGTATCCCCAGATAACATGTATGGATAGTGTACACATTCAAAATATATGTCTATACATCAGGAGGCAGGCTCAGACGGTGTTAGGCCCAGTATGGATTGCACGTGATTGCACAAAGGTTAGAAAGGGTACCGTATCCCCAGATAACATGTATGGATAGCGTACACATTCAAAATATATGTCTCAGGAGGCAGGCTCAGACGGTGTTAGGCCCAGTATGGATTGCACGTGATTGCACAAAGGTTAGAAAGGGTACCGTATCCCCAGATAACATGTATGGATAGCGTACACATTCAAAATATATGTCTCAGGAGGCAGGCTCAGACGGTGTTAGGCCCAGTATGGATTGCACGTGATTGCACAAAGGTTAGAAAGGGTACCGTATCCCCAGATAACATGTATGGATAGCGTACAAATTCAAAATATATGTCTCAGGAGGCAGGCTCAGACGGTGTTAGGCCCAGTATGGATTGCACGTGATTGCAAAAAGGTTAGAAAGGGTACCGTATCCCCAGATAACATGTATGGATAGCGTACACATTCAAAATATATGTCTCAGGAGGCAGGCTCAGACGGTGTTAGGCCCAGTATGGATTGCACGTGATTGCACAAAGGTTAGAAAGGGTACCGTATCCCCAGATAACATGTATGGATAGCGTACACATTCAAAATATATGTCTCAGGAGGCAGGCTCAGACGGTGTTAGGCCCAGTATGGATTGCACGTGATTGCACAAAGGTTAGAAAGGGTACCGTATCCCCAGATAACATGTATGGATAGCGTACACATTCAAATTATATGTCTCAGGAGGCAGGCTCAGACGGTGTTAGGCCCAGTATGGATTGCACGTGATTGCACAAATGTTAGAAAGGGTACCGTATCCCCAGATAACATGTATGGATAGCGTACACATTCAAAATATATGTCTCAGGAGGCAGGCTCAGACGGTGTTAGGCCCAGTATGGATTGCACGTGATTGCACAAAGGTTAGAAAGGGTACCGTATCCCCAGATAACATGTATGGATAGCGTACACATTCAAAATATATGTCTCAGGAGGCAGGCTCAGACGGTGTTAGGCCCAGTATGGATTGCACGTGATTGCACAAAGGTTAGAAAGGGTACCGTATCCCCGGATAACATGTATGGATAGCGTACACATTCAAAATATATGTCTCAGGAGGCAGGCTCAGACGGTGTTAGGCCTAGTATGGATTGCACGTGATTGCACAAAGGTTAGAAAGGGTACCGTTTCCCCGGATAACATGTATGGATAGCGTACACATTCAAAATATATGTCTATACATCAGGAGGCAGGCTCAGACGGTGTCAGGCACAGTATGGATTTGACGGCCCAGATTACACAGCGGAGGAGCAGGGAGAGGTAAAGATTGCAAATGCTGGGGCCCTGCCCAAGCAAGGGGGGCCCACTCGTGGGCGTCGGTACTGGCACTGGGCCCCTCATAGTACAGCGGTGTGTCTGACGGCGGGTGTGCACCACCACCGTCAGAGACACTTGATTGCACTATGAGGGACCCTGTGCCAGTGCCCGCGCCCAAGAGTCGGCCTACCCACCTGTCCAGGGCAACGGCACTCGCACGGTGTCGTGCGCTAGGTGGTGACCCCGGCCATGGGGGGGTAGGCATCACAGTTAGGGAGTTTTAGAAAGTGGCATATGTTGATGTTGGACATTCAGCTGATGCAAAAGGCGAAATAGGTGAAGTACCAGGAAGAGGTGGACCAAAGCAAGCCATTTTTCTGTCACCCTATGTGTCATCAGGGGAAGGTGGGACAAAATCCTTGGAAACCCATGCGTGGTTCATTTTAATGAAGGTTAGATCATCCACATTTTGGGTTGACAGACGGGTCCTTTTTTCTGTCAGGATTGATCCAGCTGCACTGAAGACTCTTTCCGATAGCACACTTGCAGCTGGGCAAGCGAGCTCCTGTAAGGCATATTGGGCCAATTCAGACCAGGTGTCCAGTTTAGCGGCCCAATAGTCAAAGGGGAATGACCTGTGTGGGAGAACATCGATATGGGAGGAAAAGTAGTTTGTAACCATAGCTGACAACTGCTGTCTCCTGTCACTTTCCATCGATGCAGTATTACCAGTTGTGTGAGCGGTATTTGAAAAATCAGTCCACAACATTGTCATGAAACCCCTGTCTCCAACGCCACTTCTGCTGTGTGCACCACGAACACCTCTGCCAAGCTGTCCCCGGCCCGTACGGCTCGTGTGAGAACCATCACCGCTGCTGTGTGCTGGGAATGCCTCAAGCAACCGATTTACCAGAGTTGCTTGTTTATTAGCCAATATTAGGTCAAGGTTCTCCTGTGGCATGATGTTTTGTAATTTGCCTTTATAGCGTGGATCCAGGATGCTGGCCAACCAGTAGTCGTCATCGTTCATCATTTTGGCAATGCGGGAGTCCCTTTTTAGGATCCGCAAGGCATAATCTGACATGTGGGCCAATGTTCCCGGTGTCAATGATGCACTGCGAGTGCTGGGTGGAGGAGCACTTTCTGGCAAATCCACATCCCTCCAGTCACGCACAAACCCTGTACCAGACCTTGCCACGCCAACATTTTCACTTGCCCCACGAGATGCATCCTCCTCCCCTAAGTAATCATCCCCATCATCATCCTCCTCCTCCTCTTCTTCCTCCACCTCGTCCAGGAGAGGTCCCTGAGCAGACAATGGCTGAATGTCATCAAGGATTCCCTCCTCCTCTTCCTCCTCATCAACATTGGCTGCAGACGCCTGCTCCTTAAGGTGCGTCAAAGTTTGCATGAGCAGACGCATAAGTGGGATGCTCATGCTTAGGATGGCGTCGTCTGCGCTTACCAGCCGTGTGCATTCCTCAAAACACTGAAGGACTTTACAAAGGTCTTTCAGCTTCGACCACTGCACACCTGTCAACTCCATGTCTGCTCTCAAAGTGCCTGGCCGTGTATCCTCCCACCATTGCATTATGGCCTGCCTCTGCTCGCCCAGCCGCTCCACCATGTGCAGGGTGGAATTCCACCTTGTTGCAATGTCGATAATGAGGCGGTGGTTGGGAAGGTGGAGCAATCGCTGCAGCTTCTGCATACGAACGGAGTGTACAGGCGACCGGCGGATGTGCGCGCACAGTCTTCGCACCTTCTGGAGCAGGGCTTTTAACTCCGGATAATTTTTGAGGAAGCACTGCACCACCAGGTTCAAGGTGTGAGCCAAGCAAGGTATGTGGCTGAGTTTTGAAAGGGCTATGGCTGCCACAAAATTACGGCCGTTATCACTAACTACCTTGCCTGCCTCAAGATGTACACTGCCCAGCCATGACTCAGTTTGTCGCTTCAAGTACTCGGCCAGCACCTCGGCGGTGTGTCTGTCGCCCAAACACATCATCTGCAGCACAGCCTGCTGACGCTTTCCACTAGCTGCTCAATAGGGGGACACATCGTGTGCAACAGTGGCAGCTGCAGATGGAGTGCTCGTACGACTGCGCTCTGTGGACGAGCTTTCGCTTCTGGAGGAGGAGGAGGAGGAGGAGGGTCGAACGCCTACAGCCAACTGTTTCCTATACCGTGGGCTAGGCAGCACTGTCCCACCACCGCTGTCCCCTGTGGACCCTGCATCCACCACATTAACCCAGTGCGCAGTGATGGACACGTAACGGCCCTGGCCATGCCGACTGGACCATGCATCAGTTGTGAGGTGCACCTTTCCGCTCACTGACTGCTTGAGTGCATGGACAATGCGGTCTTTCACATGATGGTGGAGGGCTGGGATGGCTTTGCGAGAGAAGTGGCGACTGGGTAGGTCATAGCGTGGTACTGCATAGGCCATGAGTTCGCGGAAAGCTGTGCTTTCCACCAACCGAAAGGGCATCATCTCAAACGAGATTAGTTTGGCAATGTGGGCGTTCAAACCCAGTGTACGCGGATGAGAGACTGAGTACTTTCTTGACCTACTCATAGTGTCTGGGAGGGTGAGCTGGACTTGAGAGCTGCATATGGTGGAAGTAGCGGTGGACAGGGCGGACTGAGAGAGGGTTGATGATGGTGATGGAGTTGGTGTTCTTTCTGATGGCCTAGAATCAGTCTTTCGTTGATATAACAGTGGGATTCCCTGACTGCTGTGGTCTTGCAACGACACCTCAACATTTGCTGCTGTGCTAACCGGTGGGCTTACAGTGGGGGAAACAATGTAGCGTTGCTGACTACCTTCGTTGTGATCAGTTGCACATGTGGCACTTGAGGTTTGGTGTTGTGTCCACGCTTGCAAGTGCATGCTGGTTAAATGTCTAAGCATGCAACTGGTATTCAAATTTTTCAGATTTTTCCCTCGGCTAAAGGTCTTTGCGCACTTCTTACAGATAACCTTGGCCTGATCATGAGGATTTTGGTCAAAAAAGTGCCACACTGCACTCTTCCTACTTTGGCAGACATTTTGCGGCCTAGCACGCTGTGATCTTTTGACCCTCTGGACAAGCTGTCCAGCAACTCTTTTGATGTTTGGAACCTGTCTTTGGAGTGCTCCGGGCCTGCCAGATAACAGCTGTTGCGATGTCGATGTATGCTGTGGATGCTCCTCATCTGAGCTATTGGAAGCAGCACCCTCTTCCCCCAATGGATGCCAATCTGGGTCAACAACTGGGTCATCCATCACCTCCTCTTCTATGTCATGTGCACCTTCCTCTGTGTCACCGTGTATGGTGGTATAGTGTGCGGGAAGGGGCACCTGAGTCTCATCAGGGTCAGAATCTGGCTCTGTACACTGCGAGGACAATGTAGTGCTCTGAGTGAATGTACCAGCAGAATCATCCATCAGCGGCTGTGCATCAGTGCACTCCATGTCAGATTCATCTTGGCCTGGGTAATTCACCATTTCACTTGATAATCCAGGCATGGTATGTGAAAACAGCTCCATGGAGTAATCAGTAGTATGGCCTGCGTCATCCTTCAATCTTGGTTGGGGTGAAGGACACAAGGAAAGGTGTGGTTCATGAACATGAGCCTCCAATGACGACTCAGTGCTTTTACTTTTTACAACTGAAGAAGAGGAGGCGATAGAGCTGGAGGCTGAGTCAGCAATGTAAGACAAAACTTTTTCCTGATGCTCTGGCTTTAAAAGCGGTTTGCCAACTCCTAGAAAACTAAGCGTTCGAGGCCTTATGTAGCCAGACGATGACGCAGGGTCAGCACCTCCTGCATTCGGTCCTATTTTGCTCTTGCCACTACCATCAGATCCACCACCAACACCATCATTACCAGCTGCCAACCCCCGCCCAATTCCACGGCCTCTTCCACCAGCCTTCCTCATTTTTGGTAGAAATGTAGACAAAATCCAACAAACTATATAGTAATGTAAAACAAGGTACAAGGTGTCTATAGGACAGGGGAGATTTTGAATTTCTGCAGACACTTGTGGACACTGGACACTTTTGGATTGTGTGAGGCCCACTGATATCTGAGCGCTATGTGACAGGCTCGATGGCACAGCTGTGACCAAAGTGACTAGAGGATAAGGGAGATTTTGAATCTCTGCACACACTTTTGGACACTGGACACTTTTGGATTGTGTGAGGCCCACTGATATCTGAGCGCTATGTGACAGGCTCGATGGCACAGCTGTGACCAAAGTGACTAGAGGATAATGGAGATTTTGAATCTCTGCACACACTTTTGGACACTGGACACTTTTGGATTGTGTGAGGCCCACTGATATCTGAGCGCTATGTGACAGGCTCGATGGCACAGCTGTGACCAAAGTGACTAGAGGATAAGGGAGATTTTGAATTTCTGCACACACTTTTGGACACTGGACACTTTTGGATTGTGTGAGGCCCACTGATATCTGAGCGCTATGTGACAGGCTCGATGGCACAGCTGTGACCAAAGTGACTAGAGGATAAGGGAGATTTTGAATCTCTGCACACACTTTTGGACACTGGATGGACACTTTTGGATTGTGTGAGGCCCACTGATATCTGAGCGCTATGTGACAGGCTCGATGGCACAGCTGTGACCAAAGTGACTAGAGGATAAGGGAGATTTTGAATCTCTGCACACACTTTTGGATACTGGACACTTTTGGATTGTGTGAGGCCCACTGATATCTGAGCGCTATGTGACAGGCTCGATGGCACAGCTGTGACCAAAGTGACTAGAGGATAAGGGAGATTTTGAATCTCTGCACACACTTTTGGACACTGGATGGACACTTTTGGATTGTGTGAGGCCCACTGATATCTGAGCGCTATGTGACAGGCTCGATGGCACAGCTGTGACCAAAGTGACTAGAGGATAAGGGAGATTTTGAATCTCTGCACACACTTTTGGACACTGGATGGACACTTTTGGATTGTGTGAGGCCCACTGATATCTGAGCGCTATGTGACAGGCTCGATGGCACAGCTGTGACCAAAGTGACTAGAGGATAAGGGAGATTTTGAATCTCTGCACACACTTTTGGACACTGGATGGACACTTTTGGATTGTGTGAGGCCCACTGATATCTGAGCGCTATGTGACAGGCTCGATGGCACAGCTGTGACCAAAGTGACTAGAGGATAAGGGAGATTTTGAATCTCTGCACACACTTTTGGACACTGGATGGACACTTTTGGATTGTGTGAGGCCCACTGATATCTGAGCGCTATGTGACAGGCTCGATGGCACAGCTGTGACCAAAGTGACTAGAGGATAAGGGAGATTTTGAATCTCTGCACACACTTTTGGACACTGGATGGACACTTTTGGATTGTGTGAGGCCCACTGATATCTGAGCGCTATGTGACAGGCTCGATGGCACAGCTGTGACCAAAGTGACTAGAGGATAAGGGAGATTTTGAATCTCTGCACACACTTTTGGACACTGGACACTTTTGGATTGTGTGAGGCCCACTGATATCTGAGCGCTATGTGACAGGCTCGATGGCACAGCTGTGACCAAAGTGACTAGAGGATAAGGGAGATTTTGAATCTCTGCACACACTTTTGGACACTGGATGGACACTTTTGGATTGTGTGAGGCCCACTGATATCTGAGCGCTATGTGACAGGCTCGATGGCACAGCTGTGACCAAAGTGACTAGAGGATAAGGGAGATTTTGAATCTCTGCACACACTTTTGGACACTGGACACTTTTGGATTGTGTGAGGCCCACTGATATCTGAGCGCTATGTAACAGGCTCGATGGCACAGCTGTGACCAAAGTGACTAGAGAATAAGGGAGATTTTGAATCTCTGCACACACTTTTGGACACTGGATGGACACTTTTGGATTGTGTGAGGCCCAATGAATATCTGAGCGCTATGTGACAGGATCGATGGCACAGCTGTGACAAAAGTGACTAGAGGATAAGGGAGATTGGATTGCTTTTAAAAAAGCAGTTTGCGGAGCAGTGGGTAAACAGCAATGCAGGAATGTCAGGAAGCCTTAGAAGGCAGCCCAACAACCAACACCACTGACACACCACTATATAGCCTCCCCTTGCACTGCACACACAGTGACTGGTGTGTTGTGCAGGCCAAATTGCTAGCAGCAGAAGCAGTTTTTTTTTCTTCTCAGCAGGACAAAAAAAAAAAATTGGGATTGCTTTTAAAAAAGCAGTTTGCGGAGCAGTGGGTAAACAGCAATGCAGGAATGTCAGGAAGCCTTAGAAGGCAGCCCAACAACCAACACCACTGATACACCACTATATAGCCTCCCCTTGCACTGCACACACAGTGACTGGTGTGTTGTGCAGGCCAAATCGCTAGCAGCAGAAGCAGTTTTTTTGTCTTCTTCCCTGCCTAACGCTCTCCCTACAGAATCAGCAGCAACCTCTCCCTATACTAAGATCGGCAGAAGTAAGATGGCGGTCGGCGTGCACGCCCTTTTATACCCCCTGTGACGCCCACCAAAGCAAGCCAATCACTTGCATGCCCTTCTGAAAGATGGTGGTGACCCGTGCCTATGTCATCACGTTGCCCACAGTGTCCGTGGATCCTGATTGGCTGAAAAAGAGCGCAAAACAAACTTTTGAAACGCGACTTTGGCGCGTAAGTCGCCGACCTCGTGGCCGACCTCATCCTAGGGTCGGGTTTCGTTTCATGAAACCCGACTTAGCCAAAAGTCGGCGACTTTTGAATTTTTTCAACCCGTTTCGCTCAACTCTAGTGTCAACGTCACTTTGCCACCAAAACGTTGTCCAGTCGTGTTGCGGTCGGGTTAGCCGAGTCTATGGTGCCTGCAGTTTAGGTGCTTCCTATGTGGGCTGCGGGTTCTGGTAATAAAGGCTGGTTCTGTAGTGCCAATAGGACAAGCACCCCCTGTAGGACTGTGGGTTTCGGTAATTGCGGCCGGCTCGCGGCCATGCAACATTGTTTTTCAGGGGTAGCTTCTGCTACCCATCCGGGTTCTAGTACCGTCAGCTGGTTCTCGGCAGTGCCTTTGGCCTAGGTGCCTCCTTCTCGGTATCCGAGTTGCAGCAACGTCTGCTGGTCCTTGGTAGTGCTTTATAGCACAGGTACCTCCTGCTTAGTAACCGTGTTCCAGCACCATCAGCTGGTCCACGGTTGTGCCATTGGCTCTTGTTCCTTCTGCTGCCCCTCCTGGTTCCAGCACCGTCAGCTGGTCCACGCTAGTTCCATTTGCTCTTGTTCTTTCTGCTACCCATCCGGGTTCCAGTACCGTCAGCTGGTTCTCGGCAGTGCCTTTGGCCTAGGTGCCTCCTTCTCGCTATCCGAGTTCCAGCAACGTCTGCTGCTCCTTGGTAGTGCTTTATAGCACAGGTACCTCCTGCTTAGTAACCGTCTTCCAGCACCGTCAGCTGGTCCACGGTTGTGCCATTGGCTCTTGTTCCTTCTGCTGCCCCTCCGGGTTCCAGCACCATCAGTTGGTCCTCGGCAGTGTCTTTGGGACGGGTACTCTCTCCTGCCCAACCTGGTTCCAGCACGCCTGCTCTTTCCGGGTAGTTTCAACGTCACTTTGCCACCAAAACGTTGTCCAGTCGTGTTGCGGTCAGGTTAGCCGAGTCTATGGTGCCTGCAGTTTAGGTGCTTTCTAGGTGGGCTGCGGGTTCTGGTAATAAAGGTTAGTTCTGTAGTGCCAATAGGACAAGCACCCCCTGTAGGACTGTGGGTTTCGGTAACTGCGGCCGGCTCGTGGCCTTGCAACGTTGTTTTTCAGGGGTAGCTTCTGCTGCCCATCCGGGTTCCAGTACCAACAGCTGGTTCTCGGCAGTGCCTTTGGCCTAGGTGCCTCCTTCTCGGTATCCGAGTTCCAGCAACGTCTGCTGGTCCTTGGTAGTGCTTTGTAGCACAGGTACCTCCTGCTTAGTAACTGTGTTCCAGCACCGCCAGCTGGTCCACGGTTGTGCCATTGGCTCTTGTTCCTTCTGCTGCCCCTCCGGGTTCCAGCACCATCAGCTGGTCCTCGCTAGTTCCATTTGCTCTTGTTCCTTCTGCTGCCCATCCGGGTTCTAGTACCATCAGCTGGTTCTCGGCAGTTTCTCAGACTTCTTGTACCTTTTGCTACTTTTCAAAGTTCACGCTTGTGGAAATGGCTTTTGGTTCTCACTCTGGATCTCCCTGACGATGACCCTGAAGACAACGACCCTGAAGACTACACCGAAGAAAACCAAAAAGATGACCCTGAAGAAGATGACCAAGAGGCCAAAGAACATGAAGACAACCACCAAGATGCAGAACAACAAGAGACAGAAGACCAAGAAGCAGAAGAACAAAAAGCAGAAGGACCAAAAGCAGAAGAACATTAAGCATAAGACTAAAAATCAGAGCAAAAGATATTATCTAAATTATAAGCAGAAGAAGACTAAGCAGTGTATGGGGGTGAGTCCGTTCCTCCTCGTGGTGCCCCTGGAAAATGCCTGCTGCAGGCCAAACTGAATGCGGACAAATCCTGTTGTAAATCTTTTGTGACAGGCAGAACGGAAGGTGTAATCTTCAAACTTTTATAGATAACAACTACAGGAATGCCTGTCACAAATAAGAATATGATGAAGAAGAATAGGAAGAAGATGAATAAGAAGACTATGAAGAATGTACAAAGAAAGAATAATAGGAAGAAGATGAAGAATGTAAAAAAAAGAATAATAGGAAGAAGGTGAAGAAGAAGAAGATGAATAAGGTGAAGAAGGAGTTGATGAAAAAGATGCTGCTGCTGAGGATGATGAAGAAGAAAGTGTTGAAGTAAAAAAGAAGCTGAAGAGCATGGAAGTAGTGAAACATACATATCTAACAAAATATACAAAAGGTTAACATAGTCAATATCTTTGTAACTCCGAACATCTTTAAAAAAATTTTTATTCCTGCTATTCCATTTGATTGGGCTAAACCTCTATGCCTTTAATGTCTCCTCTGCCTCCCCCAATACATTCTACATTATTCTAAGTTGTTTTTCTTCATGTAAAATTAAACTACAAGGAAAGAAAGGGTTTTTTTTAATTCCGATATTTCTGTTCGGCGATACCTGATATTTTTGATATCGGCCGATCCAATCCGATCCGATATTTTTCAATATCGGGTGGTATCGCTCAACACTACTACTTACAATTGTGTGATAAAGTGTTTGCCCCTTCCTGATTTACTATTTTTTTGCATGTTTGTCACACTTAAATGTTTCAGTTTCAGATCAAACAAATTCAAATATTAAAAAGGTAACACACATAAACACAAAATGCAGTTTTTAAACAAAAGCCTTTCTTATTAAGGGAAAAAGAAATCCAAACCTACAGGGCCCTGTATGAAAAAGTGATTTCCCCCTAAATCTAATTACTGGTTGGGCCACCCTTAGCAACAACTGCAATCAAGCATTTGCGATAACTGGCAATGAGTCTTTTACAATGCTCTGTTGCAATTCAGCCACACTGGATGGTTTCCGAGGAGCATAAAACTCCTTTTTAAGGTCATGCCACAGCATCTCAATCAGATTAAGGTCAGGACTTTGACTAGGCCACTTCTAAGTCTAAATTACGTTTTTCTTAAGCCATTCAGAGGTGGACTTGCTGGTGTGTTTTGGATCATTTTCCTGCTGCATAACCCAAGTGCACTTCATCTTTAGGTCACAAACAGATAACCGGACTTTTTCCTTTAGGATTTTCAAGTAGACAGCAGAATTCATGGTTCCATTTACCAAAACAAGTCTGCCAGGTCCTGAAGCAGCAAATCACACAGATCATCACACTACCACCACCATATTTTACTGTTGGTACGATGTTCCTTTTCTGAAATGTCCAGAACCACAGTGATTGTTTTAAATTGCCTGCTGTTTCTTACAACAAGGCAACTGTGCTCGTCACCACAGGGAATTTCGCCTTCCCTCGGCAACTATTATCACTGTGAATGGCTGTTAAACTCTGAAAAGGCCTTGCCAAAAGCGAGCACGGGTGCCAATCAGAGATGTGCGTCACTGATCAGTGCATGGAAACTGCAGGATGCAGGAAAAAACTGGCAAAAAATGAGCTATCAAGTACTGATCAGTGAACAAGAACTGAACAGCGCTAGACGGCAGAAGGGGTTGAGTGGGGGATTAGGAAAAATCAGAGAATGGATCAGGAACATCTTTCTTCTTTCAGGAATAGCAGAAGCAGAAGTATTGGCACAGGCTAGAAAAAGTCTGTGACATCAGAAGGCCCAACACATGCTTGACAGAACAGCACCATGACCACACTGCAATGTCTCAAAGCTAGAATGAGGAAGTGCAGGGCAGTCACGGTGCTGTTCTTTCCCACCTCTGCTGGACATTGTGGTGCCACAGGCTCTTTCAAACCTGTGCCAACCCTTCTGCTGATGCTGTTCCTGAAATCAGAAAGACATTCCTGATCTATTCCTTGATTTTTCCTAATCCCTCTCCCCCTTTCCCCATCTCTCCCTAACTCCATCCCCACCTCTCCTTCTGCTGCTGAATGCTGATCAGTATTTGTTCAATGATCAGTACTTGATCGCTCATTTTTTGGCAGTTTTTTATGCATCCTGCAGCCACCGAGAGCTGAGCAGTGACACACATCACTGATCGACCCCTGTGCTCGCTTTTAGCCAGGCCTTTTTTTCCCTATTTATTTCTTTACTCTCTTTTTCACCACAACCATGCTTGCATCCTACAGCTGTCAAACGCTGCTCAGGGACCCACATCACCAATTGGAATCCGGTTGTTGCTTTTTTGTGAAAAAAACAAACAAACAAAAATAATTGACATTAGTTAATAGGGCTATATTACGGACAGGAAAATATATTGTAGTAATCATCGTATACTACAGTATTTTTTGCTGACCCAAAAAAAAACCCAGTTGCATATTACTTGTAAAAAGAATTCAACTCCAAGAGAACATTTGAAAATAGGATGATTTAGAGTATAAGTGGCTAGAGAAATAAACCTTATTAATACAAAAGTGATCATTTCTAAAAATGTGTAGAAAAGAAAAACAAACAAATAACAACCACTGATTATCAAGGAGTATATTTAAAAGATTGCAATATATATATAGGTGTTCCATAGCTAACCAATGAGATCGAAGTGAAGCGGAGAGTGCATGCCTCCCTTCGCCACCGGGCTACAAAGTCCAATTGGCGCATGTGCGGAAGCGTGGCAATTGCCAAGGCTCCCGATCATGCGCAGAGGACATATTGATGCCAGATGGTGCAGCTATAGTAGTGGTGAAGAGTACACATGTACCACAATCCCACTGGGGGACAAAGTATGGATAGTTTATCACAACAAGATTCAAATACGCTTAAACAGACAGCTTCAGGATTTTAGCCACCCTTAAAATTATTCACTGTTCATATCTTTGTCAGTGAGCAAATTTACAAAATCAGCAAGGGATCAAATACTTATTTCCCCCATATTTTGTATAATTATGATTATTTGAGAATCGAGAATTACATACTTTTAAGTACGTGGCTAATAGCTGTCTGTTTAAGTGTATTTGATTCCTATTGTGATAATGCATCCATAATATCCCCCAGGGCTGCCACTAAATTTTGGGGCCCCATACTAGCAAACTTTTCAGGGCCCCCTTGAAACTCCACCCAGGCTCTACCCTAGCCCCTCCTCCACCCCTCGAATCTTCCACAGTCCCACAACCTTCTCTTGGAAAAATTCCACTTCTATACCACGTCCACACCAATCACACATTAACAGTTCCCATCACATACATAGCCAGAAAATGGTGACATCTCTAGTTGAAGTCATTCTTCTTCACTTTTCTTCTTCATCCAGTTCAGACCGCCATCACTTCTTCCTGCCAGGACTCGTCTCTGCAGAAAATAACACAGTTATGTAGAGCGCATTCCCCAATTTTTCCCTAACCTGTATACTATGCCAGATGATGAAAAAAATGACCATGTCACCCTGCACAGTAGCGGGACCTCTCCTCCACCACATTCAAAAATAATATCCTTCGATAAATCTGAGGTGCACAATGTCTTTCCAGCATATGACAGTGACGTCATGCGCCAGCGATGTCCCCGCTGATGTCAGCTGCAGGCCTGAGATTGGCTGGTATCTGTTAATTGTTGCCATACTGTACAGGAGGAATCCCCCACATGGCAACAAATTTTAACTGCACGTGCGTCTGAGGAAGCATGGGCAGTTACTGAGCTGGCAGAATCCTGCCGCTGGGGCCCCCCTCTGCTCGTCGGGTCCCATACACCAGTAAGGGCAGTAATGCCCTGATGGTGGCCCTGATGTCCCCTATTGGGATTGTAGCAATTGCCACACTCCCTTACATGTGCCGATTGGTCTTGATGGCCGTGTGACATCGGCGTGACGCGGCTTTAATGGCGCACACTCATTGTTTCACGTCGATCTCATTGGTCAGCTACGGATCACGGGGTTCCCCACATGACAGTCACCAGGGACAAACAATGGGGGAAATAAGTATTTGATCTCTTGCTGATTTTGTAAGTTTGCCCACTGACAAAGACATGAACAGTCTATAATTTTAAGGGTAGGTTAATTTTAACATTGAGAGATAGAAAATAAAAAATAAAATGCAGAAAATCACATTGTATAAATTATATAAATTTATTTGCATTTTGCAGTAAGGAAAAAGTATTTGATCTCTCTGGCAAAAAAGACGGTGGCAAAACCCTTGTTGGCAAGCACTCCTCTTTGCAGATCATCTCTAAATCATGAAGATTTTGAAGCTGTCGGTTGGTATCGCAAAAGATCGCTCAATTGGGTTTAGGTGATTGCTCTGGCTGGGCCAGTCAGGAATGGTCACAGAGTTGTTCTGAAGCCACTCCTTTGTTATTTTAGCTGTGTGTTTAGGGTCATTGTCTTGTTGGAAGGAAAACCTTTGGCCAAGTCTGAGGTCCAGAGCACTCTGGAAGACGTTTTCATCCAGGATATCTCTGTACTTGGCCATATTCATGTTTCCTTCAATTGCAACCAGTTATCCTGTCCCTGCAGCTGAAAAACACCCTCATAGCATGATGCTACCACCACCATGTTTCACTGTTGGGATTGTATTGGACAGGTGATGAGCATTGCCTGATTTTCTCCACACATACCGCTTAGAATTATCACCAAAAAGTTCTATTTTCATCTCATTAGACGAGAGAATCTTATTTCTCATAGTCTAGCAAACTATGCGGATTTTCATAAGTCAGGCACTGAGGAGAGGCTTCCGTCCGGCCCCTCTGCCATAAAGGCCCGACTGGTGGAGGGCTGCAGTGATAGTTGACTTTGTGGAACATCCCCCATCTCCCTACTGCATCTTTGGAGCTCAGCTACAGTGATCATGGGGTTGTTCTTTACCTCTCACACCAAGGCTTTTCTCCCATGATTGCTCAGTTTGGCTGGACGGCCATGTCTAGGAAGACTTCAGGTGGTCCCAAACTTCTTCCATTTAAGGATTATGGAGGCCACTGTGCTTTTAGGAACCTCAAGTACTGCAGAAATTCTTTTGTAACCTTGGCCAGTTCTGTGCCTTGCCACAATTCCGTCTGTGAGGTCTATGGCCAGATCCTTTGACCTCATAATTCTCATTTGGTCTGGCATGCACTGTGAGCTGTGAGGTTTTAAATAGACAGGTGTGTGCCTTTCCAAATCAAGTCTTATCAGTTCAATTAAACACAGCTGGACTCCAGTGAAGGAGTAGAACCATCTCAAGGACGATCACAAGGAAATGGACAACATGTGACTTAAATATGAGTGTCTGAGTAAAGGGTCTGAATACTTATGACCAGGTGATATTTCAGGAAAGATGTATATCTTTGTACCGTGTTAGCCAGTAGATAGAAAATTATTCAGAATTGAGAGTCCTCAGTGGTTGATACCTTTTAATGGCTAACTGAAAAGATGGTAACACATTGCAAGCTTTCAAGACTATTCAGGTCTCTTTATCAGGCATAGACTAATACAAAATCTGAAGAGTCACATATTTATGCACAATACAGCACAGAAAAAATGCAATAGATGAGACAAGTGACATGAAGCAGAACTATCATTATGGGAGAGGGAGAAACATAAATATTGCTCCAGTTCATAGATAAGGAGTCCGGATGTTTTATTGTCCTCTGATTGGGGTCTCCTAATGTGTTGTGATGCCCCCACACGGTCTTAGGAGCAAATTCCTTAATTGATGTAAAAAGACATAAATCCATGCGACACATTCATTCCAGCATTGAGAGTGTCAAAGGTTGCCATAAATTTATACTCACAGACTCTTCTCTCTCTCTCTGAGATGTGAAGTTACCTTTCAATACCAGTAATTTCATATCCATGTTGCTGTGATGAGGCGTGCAAAAATGTTTTGCCACAGGTAGATCCATTCTTTTTTCTCTTATTGTGTGACAATGAGCATTCATCCTTGTTCTAAGCCTTTGCCCTGTCTCCCCCACATACAGACCCCCTGTTGGACATTTAGTACAAATAATTAAGTACACCACATTAGATGTAATGCAGCTGAAAGTACCTGGGATCTTGTAGTCCTGATGTGAATTGGGGATCTTTATCTTGTCCATGGTCATTATAGATGGACAGGTTTTACATTTTTTCTGGTTGCAAGGAAAGGTTCCTCCAGCTGTTGGAGAGGACAGGGAGCTTCTGACAATGATGCTTCTTAGATTTGGGGGCTGCCTAAAGCACAGCAGTGGGGGGTCTGGAAAAATGGATTGTAATCGGGAATCATTTTGTAGTAAAGGTTGTAATTTCCATGCAGCTCACCTTAGCACTTCCAGATATGGGTTGTAGGTGACTACTAGAGGCACCCGGTTATTTTCGTCTTTAGCTTTGTAATGTAGCAGGTGATTCCTTGACATTCTGGTGGGTATTGTAATTTGGTTTTCAATTGTTCTTGGATGGTAGCCCTGATTCAAAAAGGTCTTTTTGAGGCGACCAAGGTGTTTGTCTCTATCCATGGGGTTGGAACATATACGATTGTATCTGATGGCTTGGCTATAGATAATAGAGTTCTTTATGTGCTTTGGATGGAAACTGTCCCATTTAAGGTATGTTGGACGGTCGATTGGCTTCTGATACAGGGATGTCTCTATTTCATTGTTTTTAGCTTAATGATGGTGTCCAAAAAGTTAATCTCAGTGCTGGAGTAGTTGAGTGTTAAATTGACGGTGGGATGAAATTGATTAAACTGTTCATGGAACGTCTTTAGCTGTTGCTCAGACTCCGACCAGATGATTAAAATATCATATATTACTGGTATTGAAAGGTAACTTCACATCTCAGAGAGAGAGAAGAGTCTGTGAGTATAAAGGCTGGAATGAATGTGTCGCATGGATTTATGTCTTTTTACATCAATTAAGAAAAATATTCAGGATTGAGAGTCCTCAGCAGTTGATACCTTTTAATGGCTAACTGAAAAGATGGTAACACATTGCAAGCTTTCGAGACTACTCAGGTCTCTTCATCAGGCTAGACTAATACAAAATCTGAAGTCACATATTTATGCACAATACAGCCTAGAAAAAATGCAATAGATAAGACAAGTGACGTGAAGCAGAACTATCAATATGGGAGAGGGAGATACATAAATATAAACATTGTACCAGTTCATAGATAAGGAGTCCGGATGTTTTATGGTCCTCTGATTGGGGTCTAGTTCTGTGTTGTGATGCCCCCACAAGGTTTTAAAAGGAAATTCCTTAATTGATGTAAAAAGACATAAATCCATGCGACACATTCATTCCAGCACTGAGAGTGTCAAAGGTCGTCATAAATTTGTACTCCCAAACTCGTCTCTCTCTGAGAATTGAAGTTACCTTTCAATACCAGTAATGTCATATCCACGTTGCTGTGATCAGGGATACAGAAATGTTTTGCCACAGGTAGATCCATTCTTTTTTCTCTTATTGTGTGACAATGAGCATTCATCCTTGTTCTAAGCTTTTGCCCTGTCTCCCCCCACATACAGACCCCCAGTTGGACATTTAGTACAAATAATTAAGTACACCACATTAGATGTAATGCAGGTAAAATGGATTTTAATCGGGCATCTTTTTGTAGTAAAGGTTGTAATTTCCGTGCAGCTCCCCTTAGCACCTCCAGATTTGGGTTGCAGGTGACTACAAGAGGCACTCGGTTATTTTCTTCTTTAGCTTTGTAATGTAGCAGGTGATTCCTTGACAATCTGGTGGCTCTTGTAATTTGGTTTTCAATTGTTCTTGTACATCAATTAAGGAATTTGCTCTTAAGACCGTGTGGGGGCATCACAACACATTAGGAGACCCCAATCAGAGGACAATAAAACATCTGGACTCCTTATCGATGAACTGGAGCAATATTTATGTTTCTCCCTCTCCCATAATGATAGTTCTGCTTCACGTCACTTGTCTCATCTATTGCATTTTTTCTGTGCTGTATTGTGCATAAATATGTGACTCTTCAGATTTTGTATTAGTCTATGCCTGATGAAGAGACCTGAGTAGTCTCGAAAGCTTGCAATGTGTTACCATCTTTTCAGTTAGCCATTACAAGGTATAAACCACTGAGGACTCTCAATTCTGAATATTTTTCAGGTGATATTTCAGTTTTTCTTTTTTAATAAATTTGCAAAAATTTCTACATTTCTGTTTTTTTCAGTCAAGATGGGGTGCAGAGTGTACATTAATGAAAAAAAAAAAGAACTTTTGTGAATTTACCAAATGGCTGCAATGAAACAAAGAGTGAAAAATTTAAAGGGATCTGAATACTTTCCATGATAATCAGTGGTTGTTACTTGTTTGCTTGTATTCTACACATTTTTAAAAATTGTAATTTTTGTATTAATAAAGCTTATTCTGAATCCTCCTATTTTCAAGTATTTTTTACTGAATATAGTCAAGGTTAGTGTCAGAGAGTTGCAATCACACTGTAATTTTAATAAGTTTCTGTTTTATTTTACTAAATTTTATATTCTATTTTATGTTTTAACTTTTTCTTTCTAGATTCTTTTTCTTTTTTGTCTCTTCTAAATAAACAAATGTAGACCAAACACACACAATTGAATAAAATTTGTTATACACACACACCACACATGCGAATGTCTCACTCGTTCAAATCGCAGTATTCAGTTGAGGAGGCATATGCCTTCCTTGCCTCCGACACTGATAGTGAGGGAGAGGATGCAACCTTCCTTTCATTTTCCTTCTCTTCTTCAAATGATACTGAACTGCCACGCATATTCCCCAGGACAGAAAATGAACCAGAGACCACTGTTAGTGAGCCCCTGTGGAACTCACCCCCCAGAGGTTATGAGCTGACATTCCTGACTGTGTGGCGCAATCAGGAATCCAATTTGACACTACCGGCCTCACAGACATAGACTTTTTCTCTGAGGATTTTGTAAACCTTATGGTGCCAGAAACAAATTTGTACACCCAGCAATTTTTGTCCCAAAACCTCACTGGAGCCCTGTTGACGCAGGAGAAATGATGACGTTTTTGGGGCGTTTTTGTTCTTCACATGGGTTTAGTGAACAAGCCAGAACATCGGCAATATTAGAATGTTGGTCTTTTCTACAACAATCCAGTGTTTCGCATGGTTAGGACCCATAAATGTTTTTAGGCCATCCACACATTTTTGTGTTACAATGATAATGTACAACTTTATCCTCAAGGTGTCCCCAACATTGATTGGATTTTTAATTTTCGGCTGGTCAATAATCACTTCTTTAACAAGTTTGCTGAGGTGTACGTTCTCCAAAGGGATATCTGAGTGGATGAGTACCTAATACATTTCAATAGAGTTGAGCGAAACGGGTCGGTCAAACTCATAAGTCAACGACTTTCGCTGAAGTCGGGTTTCATGAAGCGAAACCCGACCATAGCGTGAGGTCGGCCATGACGTTGGCGACCAGAGCGCCAAAGTTGAGTTTCAAATGATGCTTCCAGCGCCCTTTTTCAGCCAATGATGGAGGATGCACACTGTGGGCAACGCGATGACTGGGGCATCGGTCATCACCATCTTTGCGAAGGGCATGCAAGTGTTTAGCTTGCTTTGTGTGGCGTCACAGGGGCTATAAAAAGGCGTTCATGCCAACCGCCATCTTACTTCTGCCCATATTCACATTAGGGAGAGGTTGCAGCTGCTGATTCTGAATAAGGGAGAGCGTTAGGCAGGGAAGAAGAACCAAAAAACTGCTTCTGCTGTTAGCGATTTCCACTTACAACACAACAGTTTGTGTGCAGTGACAGGGGAGGCTATATTTTTTGTGCATCAGCTCTTTTGGTTATTAGGCTGCCTTATAAGGCTCCCTGATAGCTGCATTGCTGTTTGCACACTGCTGTGCAAACTGCTTTTTTAAAAGCAAAAATACTTTTCGCCCTCTTTTCTGCACAGTTACCAAGAGTTCATTTTTCCACACTTTTGTGTGCAGCAGTCCTGCTTATTAGGCTGCCTGCTGCCATACTTGGACTGAGAGCATCATTGTCAGCCTCCTAAAATCTCTAGGGAGCTTCCAATTCTTCCCAATACTACATACACACCTTGTGCATGGTCATATACCTGACTATTTCAGCCTGTTAAATTGAGGTGTAATCTATAGTGGGCCTGAGATAATAGTTCAGCCTCCTAAAATCTCTAGGGAGCTTCCAATTCTCCCCAATACTATATACACACCTTGTACTTTGTCATACACCAGCCAATTTCAGCCTGTTAAATTGAGGTGTAATCTATAGTGGGCCTGAGATAATAGTTCAGCCTCCTAAAATCTCTAGGGAGCTTCCAATTCTCCCCAATACTATATACACACCTTGTACCTTGTCATACACCAGCCAATTTCAGCCTGTTAAATTGAGGTGTAATCTATAGTGGGCCTGAGATAATAGTTCAGCCTCCTAAAATCTCTAGGGAGCTTCCAATTCTCCCCAATACTATATACACACCTTGTACTTTGTCATACACCAGCCAATTTCAGCCTGTTAAATTGAGGTGTAATCTATAGTGGGCCTGAGATAATAGTTCAGCCTCCTAAAATCTCTAGGGAGCTTCCAATTCTCCCCAATACTATATACACACCTTGTACTTTGTCATACACCAGCCAATTTCAGCCTGTTAAATTGAGGTGTAATCTATAGTGGGCCTGAGATAACAGTTCAGCCTCATAAAATCTCTAGGGAGCTTCCAATTCTCCCTAATACTATATACACACCTTGTACTTTGTCATACACCAGCCAATTTCAGCCTGTTAAATTGAGGTGTAGTTGGGTCGCCCTCCCAGGGCTGTGGGGTACTCGGTACCGGGCCCGATGAGCGTAAATGGGAGATATCACGGCAGCTGGGACCCGGCCCGTGGCCCTGGGCGCCCATTGTAACCAAGGGGGAAAGTTCAGTGTGCTTATGATGATTAAAGTTTATGAATGAAGGTTTCGTGACGCCACCTGTGGTATTCGGCAATGAAGATGTTAAGCCGACGCTGCAAGATACTCTGGAACAGATGGTGTTGTGCAGAAATGATGGTGTAGCCCTCCACAGGTAGGGCTGTAGTCCCAGGGCAGTGAGATGAAGTGACACTTAGATGGTGTAGTGTCGGGCGCAGGGCTAGGCACAAGGATGTAGCAGTGCTGGGTGTGTTGACGCAGGAATAAGTGGAGGACACCAGGGCATATAGTTCCAAAGCTTTACTCACAGTCTGTTGCAGGTACAGGTGCCCGCCTCGTTGCCGTGTCCTCTGGGTCAGGGGTTCAGTCAACTTCCAGGCAAGATGAAGCACTCCTTTCCAACACTCCGCCAACATATATGCCTTTTCTGAAAGTCTCCCTCTTAGCGCCTTTAGTGAAGTACTCATAGTACTGAGTTACACTGGAGTTCCTCCTGTCAGATGTTCCTATGAACTCTACTTGTATGGCAGACAGCTGTAGCCTGCTTTGGGGACTCCTTACTACCTAGTCCCAGCTCACTATCGATGCTGTTGTGCCCCCAAGTCTGGTGTGGGAATAAAGTGGTGACAACTTCTATTCCTCCGGTGTCTGCTGCAGGACCATTAGTATCCATACAACCTCGGGGACCGGACCCTGGCCTTGCACTTAGAACTTGGGAAGGGTTCTCCTCTAACCCTAATCCTTATATCTCTTCTTCTCCTCATATTCCGTACTAATCCTTTCCTTCTAATGGAGAGTCAGGCTTTCTATCAAAGTTCCTTTCATGTGCCAGCGGACCCAGGTCACTGAGGTCGGCTGCAGCACCTTCTTCATCCATCCCACTCAGGGGATCTTCACTCTTCCTCTGACTCTGTCAGACTGACTAAATCCTAAACTCTTCCCGCTCTTTTGATGCAACCTAAACTCCACCCGCCTCCCAGCACACTTCGTGTTCCAAGCAGGGAGCCATCAATGGGTGCTTTGCTACACTACTGTTTTGTGTGGGATGCAGGTGTTGGAGCGTGGTCAGCAGTCTCCACCTTACCTGAATGGTGGGGTACCACACCTCAGGAGGAGGTGCAGTACCTCTATGGTGACTGAACCCTCAGGGGCGCTACATACCCCCCCGGTAAACACAGCACATCGACGGGCTGTAAAAGAAGCAAAGATGGACATGCAAAATTTTTGTAATGCTAAACAGTTCTTATCTAAACTTCCCAATGTGGGAGGCACTGACTCTTGAACGTTGCAAACAATTTTAACTATCTATATCTTACTACAGTTCCTAATTCAAAGTGCTATTTCAAGTATTATCATTAACACATTCCTTCATCACTTCTTCTTTCACATTTTCTCCTTCCTATTATTAACCTTGAGTGACAACCGCTGATGCCTGGTTCGTCACCTGCATCTTTCAAATATTTATCTTTATTCAAATCCTTCATCTCTTTATTAAAACATTCCTAATAGTTATTGCTATTTTCTCTAACTATTAATACTTTCATGAGGCACATTATAAAATACTTCACATCAAAACTTCAATAATTCTTGTAATTCTTGTAAATGCTGGACACCGCTCCCAGCCGGGATCTCTTGCAGTGTCCTTTTAGTGGGAGTCACGCTCCAGGTGAGGTAGTCCTTATTCCAAAAAGGGCTCTGTAAAACCAAGAAAGGGCACCTAAAGAGGGGCAACTATATACATTACAGTTCCGGATCATTCAGTGTCCATGATCTCCACAGTTCAGTAAGAAAAACGCTGCCAATAAAACTGGGCAACAAAACTGGAATCAACAGGGAAACATCATGATAACAAAAATAGAAAAACAGGCACAATGGTGCAAATACCCTCCTGGGTAACAGAGTTAGTTTTGGTATACTCTTTAATGTTGGTGGTCCCCTCCTGGGGTACTGGAAGCTGATGACTTGGGCTGCTTCCAGGGAAGAACTTGTGATCATCCTCTTCCTGCTTGTTGACCACAAATTGCAGATACTCCTTTTCTCCTGGAGTGAGGTTGGCATCTACCTCTATAGGTAGCACATCAACGGCTGCTGGTAATATCTCTGCTGCCTGTACTTCTGCATAAATTGCAGCTGGTACCAATTGATGTTTTTCCTCAATTTCAGGCGGTACTGCAGTTAGCGGCACTACTATCTTGGTTTTTGGCCTGACATCTGGTGGTACCGGTGTCTGTGGGCGCTTATAGGGTGAAATGAATCTGTGTTCTGAATCTGTGGCAAAGAAAGCCCATGATGTCTAGGGACACTCATCAGCTGCTCAGACTCTTCTGCTGAGATCAGAAGATGTCGAATAGGACATGCTTGTTCCAGCCTGACTCTTTTCAGCAGGGACTTCTTCCACTTCCCTATCGCGGTAAGCTTAGTGCTTCGGAATTGAGAGCACAGCTCATCTAATTGTCCCACGTGAAGTTCAAGCATGCCGGCCTTAGTACACGAAAACTCAAGGGGCAACCCTTTGGGACGGGTGGCAGTCATACTTGGAGCCTCCCGGCGGTGTACGACGTTCACCGGCACTGTCCGACCCATGGTCGGGGACGATGGTGGGGCAGATGGCGGCTCCGGATCCACAGGGGTCTCCGGTGGGACCAGTGCAGCCGCGTCAGGTCCAGGCAGGAGCTCAACTTCCTCCTCTCCGGCTCCCAGGTCCTCAGAGAGCTCCTCCCGACAGGTCGCGCTCTGCGGTGATGGCAGCGTGCAGGTGGAGACAGGCACTGCCAATAGCACAGCAGTGGCCATAGGTTTCACAGGTGCTGCCTGGGAGAAGTCTTGTGCAGCGGCGGCAGGTACCGCGGGTGATGGTACTGGTGTGATGGCCGCGACAGCGGGTACCAATGGTAAGGCTACCGGGCATGGAGGTACCGATGGTGTAGGTACCTCCCGGGCGTGCTGCCAGTTCATTATCCAGAGCGCCTCCTGTCTCAGCCGTAGACGGTGTGTCAGCTGGACAATCTCGGCCTCCAGCTGCTGGTGGTCCATTGTGGAAGTCGGATCGGAGCCTTCAGCCAATGCGCCGGGGAGGTTAAGCTCAGCCTCCCTGCGCTGTTCGGGCCTCCCTCCTTCTTCCATCATGGCGTTCTCTCTTTCTTCTTCCTGTCTTGACTCTTTTCCCGCCACCGGTCCTCGCTCCTCCTTCTGAGGGCGGCGTCTTCTTACTACTCCTCCATACCAGGCCAGTATACGAACCCCTCAGGGGGTGGGCCATGTTGCAGTTGCATAGAAGTTCAGGCAGTGGAGGCCCAGGACAGTTCGCTGTCTTTTCTTAGGACCACCCATATTGTCACGCCCTTCTTCTCCGTGCTGGCGGCCATTTTTAGAGTCCATTTTACAGTCTATTAATTTGGTTATTCTGCACATTGTCAGCAATCTTTAAGTCCAATAAATCCTAGGCACACAGAACCCGGTGGCACTGGGCTTCGTCATCCTGTTCATGACGCCAAGTTGGGTCGCCCTCCCAGGGCTGTGGAGTACTCGGTACCGGGCCTGATGAGCTTCAATGGGAGATGTCACGGCAGCTGGGACCCGGCCCGTGGCCCTGGGCACCCATTGTAACCAAGGGGGAACGTTCAGTGTGCTTATGATGATTAAAGTTTATGAATGAATGTTTCGTGATGCCACCTGTGGTATTCGGCAATGAAGATGTTAAGCCGACGCTGCAGACAGATCCTCTGGGACAGATGGTGTGATGCAGCAATGGTGGTGTAGCCCTCCACAGGTAGGGCTGTAGTCCCAGGGCAGCGAGATGAAGTGACACTTAGATGATGTAGTGTCGGGCGCAGGGCTAGGCACAAGGATGTAGCAGTGCTGGGTGTGTTGACACAAGAATAAGTGGAGGACACCAGGGCATGTAGTACCAAAGCTTTACTCACAGTCTGTTGCAGGTACAGGTGCCTGCCTCGGTGCCATGTCCTCCAGGTCAGGGGCTCAGCCAACTTCCAGGCAAGATGAAGCACTCCTTTCCAACACTCCGCCAACATTTATGCCTTTTCTGAAAGTCTCCCTCTTAGCGCCTTTAGTGAAGTACTCACAGTACTGAGTTACACTGGAGTTCCTCCTGTCAGATGTTCCTATGAACTCTACTTGTACGGCAGACAGCTGCATTCTGCTTCGGGGACTCCTTACTACCTAGTCCCGGCTCACTATCAATGCTGTTGTGCCCCCAAGTCTGGTGTGGGAATAAAGTGGTGACAACTTCTATTCCTCCGGTGTCTGCTGCAGGACCATTAGCATCCATACAACCTCGGGGACCGGACCCCGGCCTTGTGCTTAGAACTTGGGAAGGGTTCTCCTCTAACCCTAATCCTTAGTTCTCTTCTTCTCCTCACATTCCGTACTAATCCTTTCCTTCTTATGGAGAGTCAGGCTTTCTATCAAAGTTCCTTTCCTGTGCCAGCGGACCCAGGTCACTGAGGTCAGCTGCAGCACCTCCTTCATCCATCGCACTCAGGGGATCTTCACTCTTCCTCTGACTCTGTCAGACTGACTAAATCCTAAACTCTTCCCGCTCTTTTGATGCAACCTAAACTCCACCCGCCTCCCAGCACACTTCCTGTTCCAAGCAGGGAGCCACCAAAGGGTGCTTTGCTACACTACTGTGTTGTGTGGGATGCAGGTGTTGGAGTGTGGTCAGGAGTCTCCACCTTACCTGAATGGTGAGGTACCACACCTCAGGAGGAGGTGCAGTACCTCTGTGGCGACTGAACCCTCAGGGGTGCCACATAATCTATAGTGGGCCGGAGATAAGAGTTCAGCCTCCTAAAATCTCTAGGGAGCTTCCAATTCTCCCCAATACTATATACAACTTGTACTTTGTCATACACCAGCCAATTTCAGCCTGTTAAATTGAGGTGTAATCTATAGTGGGCCTGAGATAAGAGTTCAGCCTCCTAAAATCTCTAGGGATCTTCCAATTCTCCCCAGTACTACCGTCTTTCCCCGAATATAAGACACCCCCGAATGTAAGACGTACTAGGGGAATAATGAGGGATGCCTAATATAAGACATCCCCCGTTTATAAGACATAGTGGATCAGCGGTGCCCCGAAAGTAAGATGTTGTGCGGTACCGGTATAATGCATTAGGTTTAACATACCGGTACCGGTGCCTGTGTCCCCCTGTGTCCCCCGGGCAGAAGTCAGGGCCTCTCTGATTGGCCCAGCGGCTTCTGTGAGCCCGCCCGCCGGCCGCCGCCCTGACGTCACCGCTCATTGGCCAGTGTCCCCCTGCATGAGGAAGAAGAAGCCTGCCCTGCCCTGTCCCGCACCGCAGAGGAATCGCCATCCGGTCAGCAATGGCTGTGGGATACTGTACCATACCGTAATGGCAGGCTGTGGGATACTGTACAATGGCAGGCTGTGGGATACTGTACAATAATGGCAGGCTGTGGGATACTGTACAATGGCAGGCTGTGGGATACTGTACAATGGCAGGCTGTGGGATTTTTTTCTAATATAAGACATACCCCGAAAGTAAGACATAGTGGGACTTTTGGGGGTCAAAAGAATGTAAGACACTGTCTTATATTCGGGGAAACACGGTATATACACACCTTGTACTTTGTCATACACCAGCCAATTTCAGCCTGTTAAATTGAGGTGTAATCTATAGTGGGCCTGAGATAATAGTTCAGCTTCCTAAAATCTCTAGGGAGATTCAAATTCTCCACAATACTATGTACACCTTGTACCTTGTTTTACAGTACCATATAGCTGGTGGTATTTTGAGTAGGCCACACTACAGATTACTCCATGGAGCTCTTTTCACATACCATGCCTGGGGGGGCCAGGAAGGGAAAATTAGGAGTTCGTGTGAGGAGGGCAATGTGTGTGGACATGAGCAGAGGAGCTGGAAGATTGAGCAGAGTTCAGAGCTCACTTCTAGCTATAGCGCATGACCTGGAGCCCGGTCTCCAAGGTTGTATGGATACTGATGTTCCTGCAGCAGAAACCGGAGGAATAGAAAGCTGTAAATGCTCTGTTCCCACATAAGACTCGGAGGCACAACAGCAACGGGTGAGCCAGAAGAAGAAGAAGGCTACAGCTGTCTGCCATACGAGGGAGTTCTAAATGATAATAAGCAAGTGGAACTTCAGTGTAACACAGTACTGCAAGTACCTAAAATAAGCGCTAGAAAGGAGACTACACAACCCATCTGCATAGAGAGATTCCTAAGTTGCTTCCAGGCCGGCAAGCCTCTGTTCCATCTGTAATCTGGAATTCTGGACTGCATTTACCAAGCAAAGTAAAGGTAAAAGAAACTGCACCCTATTGTGTCCTTGCCTCCTTCCTGCAAACTCTCCAGCACTGCTACATCTCTGTGTCAGACACTACACCCTCTTCCTCAACACCTATCCTCTTCATCTACTCTGCCCTGGGACTGCAGCCCTGCCGGTGGAGGGTTACAACATCATTGCTGCACCACACCATCTGTCCCAGATGATCTGTTTGCAGCGTCGGCTTAACATCTTCATTGCCGATCACCACAGGTGGCGTCACGTATCATCCACTCATAAACTTTAATCATCAGCCACACTATTCTTTTACATGGACGCCAAGGGCCACGGACCGGGTCACCGCTACTGTGACACTTCCCTCTGTGATACCGGTCCGTTACCGAGTACCCCACTGCCCTGGCGGGTGATCCAGTACATTCACTCAGAGCACTACATTGTCCTCGCAGTGTACTGAGCCAGAATCTGACCCTGATGAAACTCAGGTGCCCCTTCCCGCATACTATACCACCTTACACGGTGACACAGAGGAAGGTGCACATGAAATTGAAGAGGAGGTGATGGATGACCCAGTTGTTGACCCAGATTGGCATCCATTGGGGGAAGAGATGCTGCTGCCAATAGCTCAGAAGAGGAGAAGGAGGATCCGCAGCAGGCATCGACATGGCAACAGCTGTTATCTGGCAGGCCCGTAGCAGTCCAAAAATAGTTTACAAAAACCCAAAGAGTTGAAGGACAGCTTGGCTAGACGGTCAAATTAGCACAGCGTGCAAGGCCTCAAAATGTCTTCCATAGTAGGAAGAGTTCAGTGTGGCACTTTTTTGAACAAAATCCTAATGATCAGGCAAAGGTTATCTGTAAGAAGTGCGCAAAGACTGTTAGCCGAGGGAAAAATCTGAGAAATTTGAATACGAGTTGCATGCTTAGACATTTAACTACCATGCACTTGCAAGCGTGGACGGACTACCAAACCTCACGTACCACATGTGCACCTGCTCAGAATGAAGGTAGTCAGCAACACTACATCGCTTCCCCCACTGTAAACCCACTGGTTAGCACACCACCAGCAGGAAATGTTGAGGTGTCGTCGCAAGGCCAAAGCAGTCAGGGAATCACAATGTTATTGCAATGAAAGACTGAATCTAGGCCATCAGCAAGACCACCAACACCATCACCATCACCAACCCTCTCTCAGTCCGCCATGTCCACTGCTAGTTCCACCATATGCAGCTCTCAAGTCCAGCTCACCCTACCAGAGACTCTCAGTAGGACAAGAAAGTATTCATCCTCTCATCCGCATACACAGAGTTTGAACGCCCACATTGCCAAACTAATCTCGTTAGAGATGATGCCCTACCGGTTGGCTGAAAGCGAAGCTTTCCGCGAGCTCATGGCCTACGCAGTACCACGCTATGACCTACCCAGTCGGCACTTCTTTTCTCAAAAAGCCATCCCAGCCCTCCACCTGCATGTGAAAGACCGCATTGTCCATGTACTCAGGCAATCAGTGAGTGGAAAGGTGCACCTCACAACAGATGCATGGTCCAGTAGGCATGGCCAGGGCCGTTACATGTCCATCACTGTGCACTGGATTAATGTGGTGGATGCAGGGTCCACAGGGGACAGTGGCGGTGGGACAGTGCTGCCTAGCCCATGGTATAGGAAACAGTTGGCTGTAGGCGTTCGACCCTCCTCTTCCTCCAGAAGCGAAAGCTCGTCCACAGAGCGCAGTCACATGAGCACTCCATCCGTAGCTGCCAGTGTTGCACACGAGGTGTCCCACTATCGAACAGCTAGTGGTAAGTGTCAGCAGGCTTTGTTGAAGATGATGTGTTTGGGCGACAACAGACACACCGTGGCGGTACTGGACGACTACTTGCAGCGACAAACTGAGTCATGGCTGGCAGTCTACATCTTGAGGCAGGCAAGGTAGTTAGTGATAACGGCCGGAATTTTGTGGCAGCCATAGCCCTTTCAAAACTCAGACACATACCTTGCCTGGCTCACACCTTGAACCTGGTGGTGCAGTGCTTCCTCAATAATTATCCGGAGTTAACAGCCCTGTTCCATAAGGTGCGAAGACTGTGCTCGCACATCCGCCGGTCGCCCGTACACTCCAGTCGTATGCAGAAGCTGCAGCGATTGCTCCACCTTCACAAGCACCGCCTAATTATTGACGTTGCAACAAGGTGGAACTCCACCATGCAAATGGTTCAGAGGCTGTGCAAACAGAGGCAGGCTGTAATGCATTTGTGGGAGGATACACGGTCAGGCAGTTTGAGGGCAGACATGGAGTTGTCTGGTGTGCAGTGGTCGAAGCTGAAAGACCTCTGTAAAGTCCTTCAGTGTTTTGAGGAATGCACATGGCTGGTAAGCGCAGACGACGCCATCATAAGCATGAGCATCCCACTTATGCATCTGCTCATGCAAACTTTGACGCACATTAAGGAGCAGTCGTCTTCAGCCGAGGAGGAAGAGGAGGAGGGAAGCCTTGATGACAGTCAGCCATTGTCTGCTCGGGGAACTCTCCTGGACGAGGTGGAGGAAGAAGAGGAGGAGGAGGATGATGATGGGGATGATTATTTAGGGGAGGAGGATGCTTATCAAGAGGCAAGAGAAAATGTTGGCGTGGCAAGGTCAGGTACAGGGTTTGTGCGTGACTGGAGGGATGTTGATTTGCCAGAAAGTGCTCCTCCACCCAGCACTCGCAGTGCATCATTGACACCTGGAACATTGGCCCACACGTGTGATTATGCCTTGCAGATCCTAAAAAGGGACCCCCGCATTGCCAAAATGATGAACGATGACGACTACTGGTTGGCCAGCATCCTGGATCCACGCTATAAAGGCAAATTCCAAAACATCATGCCACAGGAGAACCTAGAGCTAATATTGGCTAACAAACAAGCAACTCTGGTAAACCATTTGTTTGAGGCATTCCCAGCACACAGTAGCATGATGGTTCTCCCATGAGCCGTAGGGGGCAACATGGAAGAGGTGTTTGTGGTGCACATAGCCGAAGTGGCGTTGGACACAGGGGTTTCATGACCATGTTGTGGACTGATTTTTCAAGTACCGCTCACACGACTGGTAATACTGCATTGATTGAAAGTGACAGGAGACAGTAGTTGTCAACTATGGTTACAAACTACTTCTCCTCCCATATCGATGTTCTCCCTCACAGGTCATTCCCCTTTGACTATTGGGCCTGTAAACTGGACAACTGTCCTGAATTGGCACAATATGCCTTACAGTAGCTTGCTTGCCCTGCTGCTAGTGTGCTATCCGAAAGAGTCTTCAGTGCTGCTGAATCAATCCTGACAGAATAAAGGACCCGTCTGTCGACCCAAAATGTTGATGATCTAGCCGTCATTAAAATGAACCATGCATGGGTTTCAAAGGATTTTGTCCCACCTTCCCCTGCTGACACATAGGTTGCCAGAAAAATGGCTCGCTTTTGTCCTCCTCTTCCTTGGACTTCTCCAATTCCTCCATTTGCAGCTGCTGAATGTCCAACATCAACATATGCCATTTTTTCAACCTCCCTAACTGGGCTGCCTCCCCCCCAGGGCAGGGGTCACCAGCTGGCACACGCACCCGTGTGAGTGCCGTTGCCCTGGACGGGTGGGTGGGCCCACTCTAGGGCGACGGCACTGGCAAAGGGTCCCTCATAGTACAATCAAATGTCTCTGACGGCGGGGGTGCACACCCGCCGTCAGACACACCGGCGTACTATGAGGGGCCCTGTGCCAGTACCGCCGCCCACGAGTGGGCCCCCCTGCTTGCTCAGGGCCCCAGCACTTGCAATACTTACCTCTCCCTGCTCCACCGCTGTGTAGTCTGGGCTGTTAAATCCTTCACTTGGACTGCCTTTACAAATTTGGTGAACTGATAGATGATGGTTAAGACGTAGCTATGCCCTGTCCTGCTGGGCTCTATTTTCAGATGATCAATGGCTTCCATTTGTTATGGACATCGACTCACAATGAGATGCAGTGGTGGTTTATCATCAGCTTTCACGGTTTTCCTACTCACAGACGTGTGACATTCCTGCCCACATTTTTAAATGTGTCCTCTCATGCCAATCCAATAGAATCGCCTGCGGCCTGTGGCTTCTGTCTGTTGCACTCCAAAGTTACCTGACAGATCATGATAGGCAGTGAGGACAATGTCTACATCTCTCCCTGTGATCACAATTTGATGGAGAAGAGTAACGGTGATGGGATCCATGGTACTGCGATACAGCAAACCTTTCTTTACAAAGAACTGTTTTCGCTGTCTCCACAGACAAAGTAATTGAGGGTCAGCATCGCCTCTGAGAATTCTCCCGGGAGTTTTTCCCGTGATTGGCAATTCCAAAATTTCTGCAATCACTTGACTTTCTGTCTGTACTTGTATCCATCTCGTTTCCTCTTGCGGAGAGTCTGGACTGTCTTACTGAGACTGAAATATATATGAAGATTGAAAAATACCCAAACAGTGTATAGTGGTGTACGCTTCGAGTACATTACCCTTTTTCTACTTTTTAGATTCTTGTCTAATCCATACTGAGACTGTGAGTGTCTTTGTCGGACTCCGGAAATATACATGGAGATTTTTAATGTTTAAACTATGCTATATATACCTGGTATCCAGTGATACTGTACCCTTTCTCAACTTTCTACAATCTTGTCGAATCTATACTGGACCTGAGACCGTCTGAGTCTGCCTCCTGAAATATAGACATAGATTTTTAATGTGTAAACTATGCAATATATACCTGTTATCCGGTGATACTGTACCCTTTCTCAACTTTCTACTATCTTGTTGAATCCATACTGGGCCTGAGACCGTCTGAGTCTGCCTCCTGATTAGAGATGAGCGGTGTTCGAGTCGACCTGTTCGCCAAGTTCAAATTCGAGCTGTTTTGAGCGGTGTTCGAGCCGTTCATCGAACTCGAACACTTTGCTTAACCCCTTACCTACAATTGACGTAATATTCCGTCCATGTGACCATGGACCTAATTACCATGGACGGAATATTACGTCATCGCGATCAGCGGCGCCCACGTGGTGAGCGCCGCTGATCGCGGCCGAGTGTCAGCTAATTATCATAGCTGACACCCGGCACAATGTGTCAGGGGCGGTCATGGACCGCCCCCGACATGTTAACCCCTTGCACACCGCGATCAAACACGATCGCGTTGTACCGGGGGTTAAAAGGAAGCATCGGCAGGGAGGGGGCTCCCTCCGTGCTTCCCTGAGCCCCCCACGGCAGCGCAATGTGCAGCGCTGCTGCGGGGGGCTCTTTCCCTGCAGGTCCCCGGATCCAATATGGCGACGGGGACCTCCGGGGGCCTGCAGGAAGCTGGCTTCCTCAGTGCCTGCAAAGCTCAGGCATGAGGAAGCCTGTGCAGTGCCTGTGACAGATCGCTGATCTGTCACAGTGATCTGTGATGTGACAGATCAGCGATCTGTCACAGTACAGTTATGTCCCCCCTGGGACATTGTAATAAAGTTAAAAAAAAATTAAAAAAAAGTGTAAAAATAATTTTAAAAAAAATCGCTAAATAAATTTAAAAAAAAAAAAAATTATTCCCCAAAAAATTCATTTTTTGCAAATAAAAAAAAAAAAAACAATAAAAGTACACATATTTTGTATCGCCGCGTCCGTAACGACCCGCCCTATAAAACTGTCCCAATAGTTAACCCCTTAAGCGAACCCCTTAAAAAATAAAAATAAAAAACGAAGCAAAAAATAATGATTTATTATCCTACCGCCGAACAAAAAGTGCAATAACGCGCGATCAAAAAGACGCATATAAATATCCATGGTACCGCTGAAAACGTCATCTTGTCCCGCAAAAAACGAGCTGCCATACAGCATCATCAGCGAAAAAATAAAAAAGTTATAGCTCGCAGAATAAAGTGATGCAAAAATAATTATTTTTTATATAAAAATTGTTTTCATTGCATAAAAGCGCCAAAACATAAAAAAAGACCTAAATGAGGTATCGCTGTAACCGTACTGACCCGAAGAATAAAACTGCCTTATAAATTTTACCGCACCCGGAACGGCATAAACGCACCACCCAAAAGAAATTCATGAAACGCTGGTTTTTGTTCATTCTGCGTCCCAAAAAATGAAATAAAAAGCGATCAAAAAATGTCACATGCCCAAACATGATACCAATAAAAGAGTCAACTCGTCCCGCAAAAAATAAGACCTCACATGACTCGGTGGGTCAAAATATGGAAAAATTATAGCTCTCAATATGTGGTGATGCAAAAACTATTTTTACAATAAAAAGCGTCTTTCAGCGTGCGACAGCAGCCAAACATAAAACCCGCCATAGATAGTAAATCAAACCCCCCGTTATCACCCCCTTAGTTAGGGAAAAATAATAAAATTAAAAAAATGTATTTATTTCCATTTTCCCATTAGGGTTAGGGCTAGGGTTAGGGTTAGGGTTAGGGTTAGGGCTAGGGTTAGGGCTAGGGTTAGGGCTAGGGTTAGAATTGGGGGTTTCCACTATTTGCGCACATGAGGTGCTCTCCAAACGCAACATGGCGTCTGATCTCAATTCCAGCCAATTCTGCGTTGAAAAAGTCAAATGGTGCTCCTTCCCTTCCAAGCTCTGCCATGCACCCAAACAGTGTTTTACCCCCTCATATGGGGTATCAACCTACTCAGGACAATTTGCAAAACTACTTTTGGGGTCCTATTTCTCCTGTTGCCCTTAGGAAAATAAAAATTTGGGGGCAAAAATATCATTTTTGTGGAAAAAAAATGTTTTGTTATTTTCACGCCTGGGCGTTATAAACTTCTGTGAAGCCCTGGTGGGTTCAAAGTTCTCACCACATATCTAGTTAAGTTCCTTAGGAGGTCTAGTTTCAAAAATGGGGTCACTTGTGGGGGGTTTCCACTGTTTAGGTACATCAGGGGCTCTCCAAACGCGATATGGCGTCCGATCAGAATTCCAGCCAATTTTGCATTGAAAAAGTCAAACGGCACTCCTTCCCTTCTGAGCTCTGCCATGCGCCGAAACAGTGGTTCCCCCCCACATATCAGGTATCAGCGTACTCAGGACAAATTGCACAATAATTTTTGCAGTCCAATTTCTCCTGTTACACTTGGTAAAATAAAAAAAATTGAACCTGAAGTAATTTTTTTTGTGAAAAAAAGTTAAATGTTAATTTTTTTTAAATATTCAAAAAATTCCTGTGACGCACCTGAAGGGTTAATAAACTCCTTGAATGTGGTTTTAAGCACCTCAAGGGGTGCAGTTTTTAGAATGGTGTCACTTTTGGGTATTTTCTATCATATAGACCCCTCAAAGTGGCTTCAAATGTGATGTGGTCCGTAAAAATAAAATGGTGTTGCAAAAATGAGAGATCGCTGGTCAACTTTTAACCCTTATATCTTACTAACAAATAAAAATTTTGGCTCCAAAATTGTGCTGATGTAAAGTAAACATGTGGCAAATGTTACTTATTAACTTTTTTGTGTGCCATATCTCTGTGGTTTAAGGGCATAAAAATTCAAAGTTGGAAAATTGCGGAATTTTCAAAATTTTCGCCACATTTCCGTTTTTCTCACAAATAAACGCAAGTTATATGAATGAAATTTTACCACTAACATGAAGTACAATATGTCACGAGAAAATAATGTCAGAATCACCGGGATCCATGGAAGCGTTTCAGAGTTATTACCTCATAAAGGGACAGTGGTCAGAATTGTAAAAATTGGACCGGTAGTTAACGTGCAAACCACCATTGGTAGTGAAGGGGTTAAAATTCGGCTGTTCGAGAACGGTTCGTTCACCAAAAGCGTAACTTTATTTTCACATTAATAATGGTTTTAAATGTTAATAGACAGTTTCATGGCATAGTAGCGGTGTCTGGTAGCCAGCGGTGTAGTGCACTTGTGAAGGAGCTACACCGTGTGTGTTTCTAATAATTTTTTACCGCATCTTGTCCAGAAAATCCTTTTGGGCCTTGTAGCACTGTCTGCTACTCAGCAGAGGAGCCCACCCGTGAACCTAGCTATGCCGCCTGTTTATGAAAGAACCAGTTTTTGACTGCTTTTAGCCCAGTCAATACTTTGAGCCTAGTAACTGTGTCTGCTACTCAGCAGAGGAGCCCACCCGTGAACCAAGCTGTGCTGCCTGTTTATGTAAGAACCATTTTTTAACTCCATTTAGCCCAGTCAATACTTTGGGCCTAGTACCTGTGTCTACTCAGCAGAGGAGCCCACCCGTGAACCTAGCTATGCTGCCTGTTTATGTAAGCACTGTCTGCTACTCAGCAGAGTTGCTCACCCTTGAACCAAGCTATGCCGCCTGTTTATGTAAGAACTGCATGCTGCTCAGCAGAGGAGCCCAGCTGTTAATCAAGCTACAGCACCTGTGGTTTGGACAATTAATTTTTTCACATTCTTTCTGGAATGCCGGTTAGGCCTAATTCCGGAATTCCAGTTGACCTGCACTTACTGGGAAATCCTCATTCGCGGGGAAGAATTGGAATCCCAGATCACCATCACTAACGGGGTTCAGCCGGTTATCCGCACCTGTAAGCGACACACGCTCGTCCTTTCAGTGTAGAGCGCATGCAGCCCCGGACATGTAAGGACATGACAGACCTGTTATTGCTCGATCTCGCGTGCCAGAGCCCCACATGTCCCTCTAGTAAGCTGGATGCGGACCGTGGGGTCATGCCGGAGTCTCGTTCGTTAACGGAATTAAGCTGAGAAATCGCTAGCACAACTAAAAACAGCCATGCACCACCACCCACAGAATCGACAAAGCTTGCAATCTGTCCATCTTTTCTGTAGCTGGCATGGTTGAGGTTGCCCGTGTGGAGTCCAATTAAGCCGCAGGCTCCACTCCTGGTGGTGCCCTTCTGGACATTCCTTTAAGGTTCAGCTTTGCAACCATACTCCCCCCGGAAACCAAAGACTGTGCCTTCATGGACGCTGTTCGGAGGGTCGTGGGAATAACGCCGCCCGATCGGCAGTTGGCATAATTTATGGTGGGAAGTCCAACGGTATATGATCGTCTTCGATTTTAGAATTTTAGATTTTTTTTTATTTTAGATTTTTAGTCCAGCCTTTCTTGACTTTATAAGGGCATGACATGCCTATATCTGTGTCTCCTCCTGCTCCTTTTACTCCTCCACCTCTTTTCTATATGTAGTTGCCCTTTTCCATATGCTTTTTTTGTCTTCTGAGCATTGTGTCTGATTTGGGACACCTTTTAAGGTGTTTTGTAATTGTTTTCTATGTGTTTGTAGGTGTTTGTGTTTGCCTGCTATTGTTTTCAATGGGGCTCGACGGTGTTCATCGAATGTTCGACGAACATTCGACGAACTTGCCTCCTGTTCGACAAACCAAACCGAACTCTAGCGGGGTAGCTCAACACTACTCCTGATATATAGATGTACTTTTTTAATGTTTAAACTATGCTATATATACCTGGTATCTGATGATACTGTACCCTTTTTCTACTTTTTATATTCTTGTCTAATCCATACTGAGCCTGTGAGCGTCTCTGTGTGACTCATGAAATATATAGGGAAATTGACAATTATCCTTTGACTGTATAGATACAGTACCATATATTTGATGTTATTTTGGGTACATTTTCTCCAAAATTTGGAAGTATGGTGGAAGAGGCCGCGGACGTGGGCATGGGGGTTCCAGCTGGTACTGATGGTGGTGGTGCATCTGCTGGTAGTGGCAAAAGCACAATAGCAGCTAAGGCAGGATGTGTTGAGCCTGCGTCATGGTCTGGCTCCGGAACGCCTGGAAGGCTACCTTTTCTGGGAGTAGGTTAACCGCTTTTAAAGCCGGAGCATCAGGAACTGGTTTTGGATTACATTGCCGAAACAGACTCCAGCAAATATGCCCTCCTCTTCTTAAGTTTCAAAAAATGCAAGCACTGAGTCGTCAAGTGCTGGCTCCAGGTCAGGAAGAACCCCTTTCCTTGTGTCCTTCACCCCCACCAAAAGTGAAGGATGCAGCAGGCCACACGTCACATTAGTCCATGTAGCTCTTTCCCACATACATGCCTGGGTTATCAAGTCAAATCGTGAATTCCCCAGTCCAAGATAAAACTGACATCGAGTGTGGGTGGCCAGCCAGGGCAGTGGGGTTAATCGGTACCGGGCCGATGTCTCAGAGGGATGTGTCACGGTGGTGGTGACCTGGTCCATGGGCATGGGCGTCCATGCAAAAGGGTGAATAACGCTTATAGGTGAATGATACGTGACGCCACCTGTGGTTTCTGATCAGATTGACCAGCGCTGCAGTGTCGCTTCTCTGGGACAGATGTTGTGGTGCAGCTAAGATGTAGAAGCCCTGCACAGGCAGGGCCGCAGTTGCAGGGCAGATGAAAGAGTTGGTAGATGGTGTGCAGTGCAGGATGTAGCAGAGCTGTGCGCCAGGCGCAGGAGAAAGATGACAGACACAGTCTTGCAGTTCGTTTACCTGTACTTGGTAAGTGCCATATAGGACCCAGAGTACAGATAGAGAAGGAGTTGATCAGCCTGGAAGCAAATTAGGAATTCTGTCTCTGCAGATAGGTAGTGTGGCCTCCGTTCTAGCGCTTATCTGAGGTACTCGCAGTACTGAGTTCACTGAAGTTTCCCCTGTTGACTCTCTTTTGAAACTTTCTCGTATGGCAGGCAGCTGTAGCCTTTTCCTTCTGGCTCACACAAGTCGCTGCTGGGGCCTCTGAGCCTTAGTAGGGACCAGAGCATTTACAGCTGCTACTTCCTCCGGTTTCTGCTGCAGGACCGTCAGTGTCCCTACAAACTCGGAGACCGGAATCCGGACCATGCGCTCCAGCTAGGAGTGAGCCTTAACTCTGCTCATCCTCCTGCTCCCCTTCTCACATCCACACACTTCCCTTTCCCTTCACAGACTGCCCTAAATTCCCTCCTCCCGACCACAGAGAGCAGCTCCTCAGCAGTCAGGTTCAGAGCTCTCCCTGCTGGCCTGGAGTGGGAACTGTGTTGTGTGTTGGTTTAACTGCTAGAGAGATCCTTCATTGCTCCCAAGCATGACATCACACTCCCTAGGAGGAAGGTAATGCCACTGTGGCGACTGTACTCCTGGGGGCGCCACAAGTGCACTGATGCCCAGCCACTGCTAGATGATTCTGCTGGTACATTGATCCAGACCACTACATTCCCCTCGCACTCTACACAGCCAGAATCTGACCCTGATGAACTCAGGTTCCCCTTCCCGCATACTATACCACCTTACACGGTGACAAAGAGGAAGATGCAGATGAAAGTGCATGTTGCTTGAGCAGGTGGGGGGGCATACTCATGGGCGACGGCACTGGCACAAGGCCCCTCATAGTACACAAAAGTGTCTCTGCTGGTGGGAGGGCCCACCCGCCGTCAGACACACCGCCGTACTATGAGGGGCCCTGTGCCAGTGCCGTCGCCAACGAGTGGGCCCCCCCTGCTTGCTCAGGATCACAGCACTTGCAAAGTTGAAATACTTACCTCTCCCTGCTCCACCGCTGTGAAGTCTTCCGCGTTTCCTGACAGTGACATTCTGGTCAGAGAGCGCGATGACATCACGTCTGTACACCCTCTGCCTAAACAGTCCAAGTGCAGAGAGATGGAAGATGGGGACGACGAGGAGTCCAGACTACAGGGATTCCCTAGCGAGGAGACTTATGAGACTTATTTAATTGTTTTAAAGGCTGGGAGCAATTTTTTGGGAGCACTATACTCTGGAGAATGATATATGGGGCCTACCATACACTGGAGCATTCCAAAGGTGGACATCAGACACTGGAGCAGCATTTACAGGGGCCATTATACACTGGAGCATTAGAAATGGGGACCATTATATATGTAGCATTATTTGGGCCCATAAGACAGTGGAGCTTCATCCATGGGGACCAACATATACTGTAGCATTATGTGGAGCTCATCATATACTGTATGGAACATTATATGGGACCAATGATTCTGTATGGAGAAATATATGGGCCTCATTACTCTGTATACCGCACTATGCGGTGGCCATAATACTGTATGGAGTAATATACTGTCCGTTTTTGGAGCTATTGGAGAATTTAAAATGGATATCAGTCATGTGATGTAAGAAGTGAAGTATTTTTCACTGTACTATACCGCTATTTCTCTGCCGTATCAGAGGATTATGAATTGTGGCATGTGTTAAAGGAGCCCATTGACACTCTTTGGCCCTGGGCCCACGAAAATCTGGAGCCAGCCCTACCCCCCCCACAACTTTAGCCAAATAACCCCCAGTTTTCAATGCCTAACTATTATTATAAAGTAAATTAAGGTTGACAAGCTTAAGTAATAAGAATTGATGTTTTTGGCATTAAAATGAGCACTGTAGGTGTGTTTCCTGTCCTCCACTCACTGCCGACTTTTCTTCCCCATTGACTTGCATTGGGTTTCGTGTTTCAGTCGGCCTTCGATTTTTCACGATAATCGGCCGATTTCGTTCGACCCGACTTTTGCGAAAGTCGGGTTTCATGAAACCCGACTCGACCCGAAAAAAGGCAAAGTCGCTCATCTCTACATTTCAAGGGGAGGCTCAAATTCCATAAATACCTTCTCAGTTAGGGTTTATGAAGGGAAGGACACCCAGATTCAAGACCCTCAATGCCCTACTGTCCTGAGAGTGTGGGAAAATTGTGTGGGATTTGATGCACCCTCTACTGGATAAAGGTTATCCCCAATACTTAGATAACTTTTATACTACCATCCATCTCTTTAAATTCCTCTCTGCCAGAGCTACCGCAGCATGGGGTACTGTCTGCAAAAATCCGAAAGGCGTCCCTAGGATGCTAATTTGGCAGTTGCTCAAAAAGAGATAGATCAAGTCCAATGTACAACAACATGCTGATGGTCAAGTATAAGAGGGATGTCCTTTTCTTGGCCTTGTAGGGAATGTTCTCACTCAGGCGTGACAGGGGGAAGACAGGAGGCACGTTTCTTTCAAAGTCCATATTGGTTTATTTGCTTCATAAA
Source organism: Dendrobates tinctorius (assembly GCF_039654945.1). Taxonomy (NCBI): domain Eukaryota; kingdom Metazoa; phylum Chordata; class Amphibia; order Anura; family Dendrobatidae; genus Dendrobates; species Dendrobates tinctorius. Next base: position 41,572,741 of record NW_027361714.1, read on the forward strand.
CCAAGAAGCACCAACAAAAAGGAAAACAGCCTTTAGAGCAGGCAAAAACAAAGCATCAGTGCCATAGCACAGATCTCTAGCTCCTCCGAGAGCTATGTGGGAGTTCCTGCTCTCCCAAGACACCATCAGCCACTTACTCACACGGCCATGTCACATGACCCTGACCTCACACAGGACCTGGCAGCATTCTGCTCCCTCAGGCCTGTGGGCACACTAGCTGGGGTAATGTCCAGCACTCTGGCTCGGTCTGGAACCATATACGCAAGAAGACTTCTTCCTCTCTGCACACAGACTGTCATGATCCATGCTGGATCAGAACTGATATAAAGCACAGGTAACCTTTTATTTTCTTAAGCTGCGTTTAAGTGGTTTTTGCCCCCGGTGGCCATTAGGATTGTTGCACTCTGGTGTCTTTTGTTCTAAATTTGCCCCCGGTGGTGGTGAGCGTCATTGCACTCTGGTTTCTTTAGTTAGTGCACATGATTATAATGCCAGTGTGATTGCTCTGGCTGCTATAAAAGAGTCACAGGTGTTGCAATCAGTGTTCGTGATAGTGTTCATTTCAACCATCCTTGGTGGAGGAAGGAGCTGGAGAGCATTCCTTGCAGCACTGTCTTAGCCCTGGTGTGGAAGGAGTCAGAGGGGATTTCCTTGTAGCTCTGACAGAGCTTGGTGGCAGCAATTCAGGAGGAGAGCTGCATTCTGGTGGTGGACTATGTTGCCAGGAGCAAGTGCAACAGAGTAAAGCTAAGTGGTGTTTCCCTGTTTGTGTTTTTCCTTCGTGTGTATTAGTACAGCGGTGGGGCCAGTGCCTGCGCAACCCAGCTCCCTAGCAAGGGATAAGTGTACGGTGTGCTAGGGTGACAGGTATCCTGAGCGGCGCCCGGTGCAGAACCGGCATAGGGAATGTTGGGAGCGTTAGGGACACTGACTCAGAGGAGTGCAGGAGGTCTCCACGTCCCCTTTCCCTATCGCAGGGCCCCCCGTTGTAACTGTTTTCCCTTCCCCTTGTCTTGTTGTTTACAGTTACCAGCCTCCGGGCCGTGTCACACAGGACTGTATCACGTGCCATGTCTTGTTATTTACAGTTACCAGCCTGCGGGTCGCGTCACACAGGACGGGTCATCGTGACATTATCACCAACCTATAACTTTTTTTTCTGTTGAGCCATGGACCCAGTTCAGCCCTTTGCCCAATTGCTGCAGACCCTTATTAATGAGATTAGGGGGCTGCGTGGAGGGTTGGTGCGGCAGCTGCGGCAGCTGGTGGGCTCTGGGGGCTTGGTCCAGGAACAGGCTCAGCCAGAACCCAAGATATCCCTCCCTGACAGATTTTCTGGAGGGAGAGATCAATTCTTGGTCTTTCAACAAGCCTGTAAATTATATTTCAGGCTGCACCCTCGTTCATCAGGGAGTGAAGAGCAACGGGTGGGAATCATTATGTCCCTTCTTAAAGGGGATCCCCAATCCTGGGCCTTCTCTCTACCGGTATAACAATTATAGTGGATACTACAGGGGTTTCTTGGCAAGAAGCACAATCACAGCAGAGTCCAGAGTTAAGTGAATCGAGTTTATATAAGAACGCAGCAAAACCATGCGTGCACAGTGTGAACAAGGCAAACACAAAAGTCAATAAACTGCCGCTAGAGGTCAGCGGCCAGTTGCAGGGTATACGCCTTTCAAAGTATCGAATGCTTGGAGCATAGTTTAGAAACAAAGTCCAGAACGTTATAGCCGGTCACTATGGAAACAGATGCCGTTATCAGTAGGGTATAGTTCTCAGAAAGTCTATCCAGTAGGTACCCTAACCCTGGTCCGGTTAGGGCACGGCAGGGCCGCTGAGTCAGCCGGAATCGCAGAACCACAAGTAGCAAGCACACGGTAGATTCTTTAGGACGGAGCAAACAGTAAGTCTCACCGATCAGGTGGCAGCAGGTAACAGGACAGCAGAGCAGCGGAGACAGCCAGCGGCTGTGGAGCGGGCAGCAGCAGGGGAGTGCAGTATAGTCTCTTGAAGCAACCACGAATGGAACAACCTCAGCAAGCTACAGCAGCTGAGAAGCCAGGACAACCCAGTACTCTAAGGAACACAGGCAGAATACTCCAGCATTGATTAATGACTGGGGTGGAGTCTTAAAGGCAGCAGACAGGAACACATGAAGGCCAGACCACCATCTTGGAGAAGGGCAAAATTCCAGAACATAGCAAAAGTGTCCAGAGTCCTGACATTACTCCCTCCTTAGAAGTGGCCTCAGGACGATCCCGAACCCGGTTTCTCGGGGAATCTCTGATGGAAAAGAGAAATCTTCCTTTGAGCGCTGATGTTCTCCACCGGTTCCCAAGAGTCCTCTTCAGGGGGATACCCCTGCCATCTAATCAGATACTGGAGCCGACCTCTGCGAATTCTGGAGTCAATAATGTCATCGACCACAAATTCCTCTTGCCCATCAATTATCACCGGCCGTGGAGGTGGCACAACACGACCCTGAAAAGTATTAGGTGAGACAGCCTTTAGTAGGGAAACATGAAATACGGGATGTACCTTCATAGTCCTAGGTAACTTCAGGCGACAGGCCACAGAGCTCACAATGCCATTAATCCTGAAAGGGCCGATGAACTTCTGTCCCAGCTTCTGTGAAGGAACATTCAATTTTAAATTCTTGGTGGATAACCATACGGAATCCCCTACCTTGAACACAGGTGCTGGTTTGCGGAATCTATCTGCCGATCTTTTGTAGCGCTCTTGGGCTGAAGTCAGGGTCTCTTTTAGGACCTCCATATTCTGTTTCATCGTAGTAAGCCTTTCCTCTACAGCCGGAACCGGAGACTTTATTGGAGACCTGGGAAAGATACTGGGATGGTAACCCAGGTTTGCAAAAAACGGTGTTACCTTAGTAGAGGCGTTCTGAGAGTTGTTATAAGAAAACTCCGCCAAAGGAAGTAAGTCCAGCCAATCATCTTGAAGGTGGCTGACGTAGCACCGAAGATACTGTTCCAAGGTCTGATTGGTCCGTTCTGTCTGACCATTTGTCTGGGGGTGATAGGCGGAAGAAAGGCACACATCAATATTGAGTGCAGAACAGAACTCTTTCCAGAATCTTGACGTAAATTGGGAGCCTCAATCAGAGATGAACTCATCTGGGAACCCATGCAGCCGAAACACATTCTGTAGGACCAGATCTCCAGTCTCTTTAGCTGAGGGAAGACCGGCGCATGGGACGAAATGGGCGGCCTTTGTTAAATGATCTACAACCACTAAGATCGTATTCATGCCTTTAGAGATGGGCAGCTCCACAATAAAGTCCATAGATATCGACCCCCATGGGCGGGATGGAATAGGTAAAGGTTGCAGGAGGCCCGTAGGTGACATACGCGGGGTCTTATGACGAGCACATACCTCGCACGAGAGAACGTAGTCCTTTGTGTCCTTCAGGCATGTTGGCCACCAGAAGAAGCGACTTAGGAACTCTTGGGTCTTCTGTACCCCCCTATGACCTGCCACCTTGGAATCGTGAACCACTCTGAAGATTTTGAGACGGACCGCCTCTGGGATGTAAACACGTTGTCCTCTGAACCACATGCCCCCTTTAAGGACCAGATTGACATCAGCAGGTGGGTTAGTCAAGAGTACGTCACCTACATACGCTTCCTTGATGTCCTTCCACAAGTCCTTATCCTGGATGACCCCGATGAAATTGGCATCGGAAAGAATCGTTTTCGGCGAGGGTCCTGGTAAGGCATCTGCAGCATGAATCCGAGATAGTGCATCTGCTTTTCCATTGCGAGAACCTGGTCGAAAGGAGATAATAAAATCAAATTGATTCAGAAATAAGCTCCAGCAGGCCTGACGAGGAGAGAGACATTTCGCGGATCTAAGAAACTCCAGGTTACGATGGTCTGTCAACACAATAACTTGTTGAGCGGCTCCTTGGAGATGGTGCCTCCATTCTTTAAAAGCCGCAATAATGGCCAGCAGCTCCTTATCCCCTACGTCATAGTTCTTCTCTGCTGAGGTCAGCCTACGAGAAAAGAAAGCACATGGATGAAGTAAGGCCTTCTCTCCGACTCTCTGCGAAAGGATGGCCCCCAAGGCGTTGTCTGAGGCATCCACTTCCACGATAAATGGAAGTGTCGGATCAGGGTGGACCAACAGTGGAGCTGAAGTAAAACAGGTCTTGAGCCGAATAAATGCTTCCTGAGCTTGTGCGGACCATTTAAATGGATTCTCCTTCTTTGTCAATGCAGTGATGGGACGGACAATATCAGAAAAATTTCGGATAAAACGTCTATAAAAATTGGCAAAACCGATAAAACGTTGTACCTGTTTTATATTTTTGGGTACCGGCCAGTCGGTGATTGCCTGGATCTTTCCAGATTCCATATTCAGCCCCTGAGGGGAGATGACATAGCCCAGAAACTGTATCTCGGAGCGATGGAACTCGCATTTCTCCAGTTTAATATATAGGTGGTTCTCCTTCAGCCGTCTTAAAACCGTCTTGACATGTTCCTCATGTTCCTGCAATGAGTCTGAAAAAATCAAAATGTCGTCCAAGTATATGACCACAAACTGGTCCAATAGATCCCTGAAAATATCATTGACAAGGTGTTGGAAGGTCGCTGGCGCGTTACACAGTCCAAAGGGCATTACTAGATATTCAAAATGTCCATAACGGCATCTGAAAGCTGTCTTCCACTCATCCCCAGGGCGAATACGCACTAGATTATACGCCCCACGAAGGTCTAATTTGGAAAAGACTTTTGCTTGGCGGACTCTCTCCATTAATTCAGGTATTAGCGGTAGAGGGTAGCGGTTACATATGGTTACCTTATTAAGTCCCCGATAATCGATGCATGGTCTTAGTGTCCCATCCTTCTTTTTCACAAAGAATATAGGCGCCCCAGCTGGCGAGGAAGAAGGGCGTATGAAGCCCTTGGCCAGATTTTCATCGATGTACTCTTTTAGGGCCTGAAGTTCTGGTGCAGCCAGAGGGTAGACATTACTAAAGGGGATCGCTGCCCCGGGAAGGAGTTCAATAGGGCAATCATAGTGTCTGTGTGGCGGGAGCTGGTCCGCCTTCTCCTTGTCACACACATCAGAAAATTCCTTATAGACAGTTGGTATCCCCACTACCTGTATAGGAGATTCGGCCTTCAAGGATGTAGAGATTGTCTCCGTAGCAGACTTCTCCCTTGTTGGGAAAGTGATCGCCTTGGTCTCCCAGTTGATGGTCGGGTTCTGAGAGCGCAACCAGGGAATACCTAGGATCACGGGAAAATGTGGAGAAGAGATTAATAAGAACGACAATTGCTCCTGATGATCCGGCTCCAATAAGATCGTGAGAGGTATTGTCTCCTGGTCTACAGGGCCAGAGATTAGGGGTGAGCCATCTACTGTCTCCAAATTAATTGGAGAAGCCTTCTGACAAGACTGAATGCCATGTTCCTTGGCAAAGGAAATGTCCATAAAATTGCCCCCCGCCCCTGAGTCGATCATAGCTGAGCTGGAAATCCATCTTCCAGCACACAAGATTTTAATAGGGAGGGAACAATGAGAGCTCTTTTCCTTCACTTCCCCGGGGGGGTGTGGTCATAGCAAGCGACTGAAACACTGCATCTATAGGCAGGCTACACTCAGAAGTGTCGGATTCCGTATCACTGCCATCCAGCTCCCCAATTGCAGCTACCACTTTGTTCTGACGTTTAGGACATTTTGGGCAGTTAATCAGGAAGTGATCTGACTGGCCGCAATAAAAACACAAACTCTCCCGAAGGCGATGTTCCCGGCGTTCATTACTATCACGCCTCTGAACTGAGTCAATCTGCATCGGTACCTCCTCCACACCCCGAGATGTCTTACCTGCAGTTTCTTTGGGAGGAAGGGAAAAATTTGACATGCGGTTATACACAGCCAGCTTTTCCTGCCTGCGCTCAGTAAGGCGAATGTCTATGCGCACGCAATGCTGTATAAAAGCCTCGAGCTCCTGTGGGGATTCTGAGCGGGCTAATTCATCCTTTACCACGCTGGACAGGCCTCTCTTAAAAATGGGAACCTGTGCATAAAGGTCCCAATTAGTATCTACTGCTAGTCGCCTGAAGTCGGTCGCATATTCAATAACCGAGCGCTTGCCCTGGCGCAAAGATAGCAGCGCGGTCTCAGCAGAAGCGCGACGATTTGGATCGTCAAACATTAGTGCCATGGCGGCCAAAAAATCATCCAGCACATTCAGGCGTGGGTCACGAGACTCGATCATAGGATTCGCCCAAGCAAGCGCACGTGAGGTCAGCAGCATGATTATACATAGCACCTTAGAACGGCCCGTTGGGAAGTGATCAGCATGGATGTCAAAGTACAGCATACATTGGTTCACGAATCCACGAAACTTGTCGCGGTCGCCATTGTATCTAAATGGTGGTAATTTAGGAAGGTTAGGTGGTGGTACGTGCCCTGCAGGCAAAGTCACAGGTCGAGCCCCCTGAGCTGCCATCTGTGTACTGATGTCCTGGAAGTTTTGTCCACACTGGGTCTCCAATCCAGTCAATCTGCTTTCCTGTGCTGCAACTCGAGCGTCTAAGTCCTGCAGGTTCTGCCCAAAACCCCGTTGATTACGTTCCACGCTTTCAACTTTCTTTTGCAGAACATTCATATCCTGCTGCAGGGAACGGAGCATGGTGTACACCTGTTCCATCTTGCTGTCTGACATAGCTCCTGCAAACCCCTCTTTTTGGGCTGGAGTATCCTGTAACAATTATAGTGGATACTACAGGGGTTTCTTGGCAAGAAGAACAATCACAGCAGAGTCCAGAGTTAAGTGAATCGAGTTTATATAAGAACGCAGCAAAACCATGCGTGCACAGTGTGAACAAGGCAAACACAAAAGTCAATAAACTGCCGCTAGAGGTCAGCGGCCAGTTGCAGGGTATACGCCTTTCAAAGTATCGAATGCTTGGAGCATAGTTTAGAAACAAAGTCCAGAACGTTATAGCCGGTCACTATGGAAACAGATGCCGTTATCAGTAGGGTATAGTTCTCAGAAAGTCTATCCAGTAGGTACCCTAACCCTGGTCCGGTTAGGGCACGGCAGGGCCGCTGAGTCAGCCGGAATCGCAGAACCACAAGTAGCAAGCACACGGTAGATTCTTTAGGACGGAGCAAACAGTAAGTCTCACCGATCAGGTGGCAGCAGGTAACAGGACAGCAGAGCAGCGGAGACAGCCAGCGGCTGTGGAGCGGGCAGCAGCAGGGGAGTGCAGTATAGTCTCTTGAAGCAACCACGAATGGAACAACCTCAGCAAGCTACAGCAGCTGAGAAGCCAGGACAACCAAGTACTCTAAGAAACACAGGCAGAATACTCCAGCATTGATTAATGACTGGGGTGGAGTCTTAAAGGCAGCAGACAGGAACACATGAAGGCCAGACCACCATCTTGGAGAAGGGCAAAATTCCAGAACATAGCAAAAGTGTCCAGAGTCCTGACAACCGGACGATTCTCCATCATTGGGGTCCGTGGACAAGTTTTTTGTGGCTTTGGTGCTTGTGTATGGGGATCCTGATGGCGTTGCCCAGGTGGAATCCCGAATCCGTAGATGTAAACAAGGAGCCCGGGTTGCTGAGGAGTACTGCTCAGAGTTCAGGAGATGGGCCACTAACACTCAGTGGAATGACCCTGCACTTAGGAGTCAATTTGTGCAGGGTTTGTCTCCAAAGTTGCAGGATACTCTGGTGCAGTACGCCGCCCCCAGGTCGCTGGAGGCCGCCATGTCCCTTGCCATCCGGGTGGATAGACGCCTCAGGGAAAGACATATACAAAAAGTGCCCCCTGATGTCCTCGCTAGGGAGGAGGACCCACCAGTGCGGATGGAGGAACCCAGACAGCCCGCTGTTGTTGATACAAAAAAGGGGGTGTCTGCGGCTCGTCGTGGTGGGGGGGTATGCTTTTCCTGTGGGAAGCCTGGCCATTTTATGAGAGCCTGCCCAGTTCATGCCAAGTCTCCTGACGAACCTATGCAAGCAGGAGGTGCTAGTTTGTATTTGGAGCTGCCTTCGGTTCGGGGAGTGGTGTCGACATGTTTGTACTGTGGGCAGACTGGTCATGTCCTGAAGGCTTGCCCATTGTGCGCCAAATTATCTGTGCCATCTGAGAAGCCGCATTCCCCTGGTCGCTTGGAGGGAGGCGACCAGGAATATACATTTCCTCCATTTTGCCCTCCCAAGGTACCATGTCAGCAGAGGTCTTGGCTGGCGGGGTACCGGAGGTGATACCGGTGCTTGTGGACAGCGGAGCAGGAGTCAGTCTTGTGGATGCTTGCTTTGTCCAGACTCATGGTCTGAGGTGTAGGACGCTAGCCCAACCTATTAGCGTCCAGGCCATAAACTCTGTTCCACTGAGCCAGGGGAGCTTGACCCAAGTCGTAGAGAATATCCATCTGCGTATAGGAAATTATGAGGAGTACTTGTCATGCTACGTCTTGGAGGGAATGCCAGTACCTATTGTTTTAGGCCTCCCTTGGCTGAAAAGACACAAGCCGGTTATAGATTGGCGGGCGAGGGAAGTGGTCAGCTGGGGGCACTCGTGTGAGGGCTGCTGCCTAAAAACTACTGTCTCTGCCGTCTCTCTTCAACGGACCCCTTCCTCTCCGGTGAGAGCAGCAGATGTGCTGCAGGAGAGTAGGGGCAAGTCTCAACCCTCGCCATTAGCCAACCCTGGGAGGCACAGACCTCGTGATGGAAAGGGTTGGAGGGTGGTGTACCCCTTGGTGAAGTGCGGGGGTGTGAGTGTGGTGACACAGGGGGACGCCTCTGTTGTCAAACCCTGAAAGTGTTCTCCAAATGGTGACAAACGAACAAGTGGCAATAAACGTTCAGGTCCGGACCTGTGTGTGAACGAGCGTGTATGGGTGGCCACCAAAAAACATCCAGTGGAAGTGTGTTGTGAAGTGTTACCAGCTCATACCAATCATACACATACACAACTCGTTCCCCAGGTCAGCGCTTCGGAAATGTGTGGTGCCTCCAGAGGCGTTGCCAATACCAGCGGGCTCGTTTGTCATCAAACTGATGTGCAGGTAGTTGCTGGGGTGAACTCTGGGTCTGGGCATCCCCTTCTGTAGGTGGTTCCCTGGTGAGGAGTGGTCTTGAGTGTCCAGAGGCACCTCATTAAGGGGAGGGTACTGTCATGATCCATGCTGGATCAGGACTGATATAAAGCACAGGTAACCTTTTTTTTTTCTTAAGCTGTGCTTAAGTGGTTTTTGCCCCGGTGGCCATTAGGATTATTGCACTCTGGTGTCTTTTGTTCTAAATTTGCCCCCCAGTGGTGGTGAGCATCACTGCACTCTGGTTTCTTTAGTTATTGCACATGATTATAATGCAGGTGTGATTGCTCTGGCTGTTATAAAAGAGTCACAGGTGTTGCAATCAGTGTTCGTGATAGTGTTCATTTCAACCATCCTTGGTGGAGGAAGGAGCTGGAGAGCGTTCCTTGCAGCACTGTCTTAGCCCTGGTGTGGAAGAAGTCAGAGGGGATTTCCTTGTAGCTCAGACAGAGCTTGGTGGCAGCGATTCAGGAGGACAGCGGCATTCTGGTGGTGGACTCTGTTGCCAGGAGCAAGTGCAACAGAGTAAAGCTAAGTGGTGCTTCCCTGTTTGTGTTTTTCCTTCGTGTGTATTAGTACAGCGGTGGGGCCAGTGCCTGCACCACCCAGCTCCCTAGCAAGGGATAGGTGTAGGGTGTGCTAGGGTGACAGGTATCCAGAGCGGCGCCCGGTGCGGAATCGGCATAGGGAACGTTAGGAGCGCTAGGGACACTGACTCAGGGGAGTGCAGGAGGTCTCCACGTCCCCTTTCCCTATCGCAGGGCCCCCCGTTGTAACTGTTATCCCTTCCCCTTGTCTTGTTGTTTACAGTTACCGGCCTGCGGGCCATGTCACACAGGACTATATCACGTGCCGCATCTTGTTGTTTACAGTTACCGGCCTGCGGGTCGTGTCACACAGGACGGGTCCACGTGACACAGACCATGTGCCAAACAGCCTTCACACTCTGGCTCAGACTAGCCATCACTGCCGCCCAAGCACAAACACACAGGCTCCATCTTGGGTCTTCAGACAAACCCCCTTGGGAGGGGTATGTAGGTGACTGGACCCACTTACCTCTCCAAGTCACTTGGAAGCTTTCCTAATGTATAGTAAACCTCAGCAATAGATCTGCTGAGCCAAAACAAGCCCAAGCTTACATCACAGGGCCACGCACCAATGTGATACATACCTCCCATTAACCACATGGCCAGTCACCATACCACAGTCTCTATACATGATGATATCAATACCCTCACCGCTGTCTAAGGCACCACTGCACAGGTCCCCAAACTAGACTATGCCCATGGGTACAAAAAAATATGCAGGGAGTTTATCTCTCTAATAAAGTCCTTCAGCCCTACAGTGCCATGAGAAAGGATAAGGTGTGGTACAAGAAGCTGGCCATGCACATCGTACAGATGGCAATGTATAAAGCTTACATGCTATCCCAATGTGCAGACCAGACTGGGCCTTTCTTCAGTTCCAGGAGGTTGTGATCAAAGCCCTAATATTTTGAGGTCAGGAAGAAGTGGACTCCAATGTTTCTGGAACTGAAGGTGCCTGTATCATACCAGTAAATTTTATACCAGGCTACTTGGTCTGAGTGACTTACTACAGTTGTGGCCAAAAGTATTGACACCCCTGCAATTTTGTCAGATAATACTCAGTTTCTTCCTGAAAATGATTGCAATCACAAATTCTTTGGTATTATTATCTTCATTTAATTTGTCTTAAATGAAAAAACACAAAAGAGAATGAAGCAAAAAGCAAAACATTGATCATTTCACACAAAATTCCAAAAATGGGCCAGACAAAAGTATTGGCACCCTCAGCCTAATACTTGGTTTACAACCTTTAGCCAAAATAACTGCGACCAACCGCTTCCGGTAACCATCAATGAGTTTCTTACAATGCTCTGCTGGAATTTTAGACCATTCTTCTTTGGCAAACTGCCCCAGGTCCCTGATATTAGAAGGGTGCCTTCTCCAAACTGCCATTATTAGATCTCTCTACAGGTGTTCTATGGGATTCAGGTCTGGACTCATTGCTGGCCACCTTAGAAGTCTCCAGTGCTTTCTTTCAAACCATTTTCTAGTGCTTTTTGAAGTGTGTTTTGGGTCATTGTCCTGCTGGAAGACCCATGACCTCTGAGGGAGACACAGCTTTCTCACACTGGGCCCTACATTATGCTGCAAAATTTGTTGGTAGTCTTCAGACTTCATAATGCCATGCACACGGTCAAGCAGTCCAGTGCCAGAGGCAGCAAAGCAACCCCAAAACATCAGGGAACCTACGCCATGTTTGACTGTGGGGACCGTGTTTTTTTTCTTTGAATGCCTCTTTTTTTCTCCTGTAAATTCTATGTTGATGCCTTTTTCCCAAAAAGCTCTACTTTTGTCTCATCTGACCAGAGAACATTCTTCCAAAATGATTTAGACTTTTTCAGATAAGTTTTGGCAAACTCCAGCCTGGCTTTTTTATGTCTCGGGGTAAGAAGTGGGGTCTTCCTGGGTCTCCTACCATACAGTTCCTTTTCATTCAGACGCCGACAGATAGTACGGCTTGACACTGTTGTACCCTCGGACTGCAGGGCAGCTTGAACTTGTTTGGATGTTAGTCGAGGTTCTTTATCCAACATCCGCACAATCTTGCGTTGAAATCTCTTGTCAATTTTTCTTTTCCGTCCACATCTAGGGAGGTTAGCCACAGTGCCATGGGCTTTAAACTTCTTGATGACACTGCGCACGGTAGACACAGGAACATTCCTTGGTACACACAAGGACACAGGACAGAGGTTGAGTCAACTTTAATCCATGTCAACTGGCTGCAAGTGTGATTTAGTTATTGCCAACACCTGTTAGGTGCCACAGGTAAGTTACAGGTGCTGTTAGTTACACAAATTAGAGAAGCATCACATGATTTTTCGAACAGTGCCAATACTTTTGTCCACCCTCTTTTTTATGTTTGGTGTGGAATTATATCCAATTTGGCTTTAGGACAATTCTTTTTGTGTTTTTTCATTTAAGACAAATTAAATGAAGATAATAATAACAAAGAATTTGTGTTTGCAATCATTTTCAGGAAGAAACTGAGTATTATCTGACAAAATTGCAGGGGTGTCAATACTTTTGGCCACAACTGTAGCTACCATGGATTTGCAGCATACCAACCATAGAAGAAATTCACCTTTGAACACCTAATGGTCCTAAGTGACCTATGTGCAAGATATCAAGACTTATAAAAGGTGAGTGACACCTATATTCACCTACGATCTAATTATACATTTACATTTAGATCGGTGCGCTTTCTTTCTTTCCTACCTACCCTTTTACCAGAAATGTACCAGGGCAACATTTCCCCGGAGAGGTCCCTCAAACAGCAATAGAAAGAAACGTCACAAAAAAGCTGCCGAGTGAGTTACAGAAGAAAGGACACCATTTGACAATGTGACACCTGCCCCGCCAAACTTGGCCTGTGTATAAATGATGTTTCAAACTGTACCACACATCCAGGGACTACTAAATTTATTTCTGAATTCCACAAATCATGTATGTCACTACATTATAAAATTCACATACCAGGAAACAGTAGATCAATTCCAATATAGGGCTACTTGAAGGGAATTTTCACTGTTTAAGCACATCAAGGGCTCTCCAAACACGGCATGACACCTGCAGACCATTCCAACAAAGTCTGCATTCCAAAATATCACTCTTTCCTTTCTGTGCCCTGCCATGCACCCAAACAATAGTTTTTCCCTGCATATCAGGTATCGGAGTACTCAGGAGAAACTCCACAACCAGTTTTGGGGTCCATTTTCTCCTGTTACCCGTTTTAAAATAAAAAAATTTAGGGCTAAAAGAACATTTTTGTGGGAAAAATTTGATTTTTTTATTTTCACACCTTAAAGTTATAAAATTCTGTGAAGCACCTGGCGTTTTAAGGTGTTCACTAGGCATGTAGATATATTTCTTCAGGAGTTTAGATTCTAAAATGGGGTAAGTTGTGGAAGGTTTCCACTGTTTAGACACATCAGGGGCTCTCCAAATGAGACATGGCGTTCACTAATGTTTCCAGCAAATTTTGCATTCAAAATGTCAAACGGTGCTTCTTACCTTCCAAGCCCTGCCGTGCACCCAAACAGTAGTTTTCCCCAGCATATGGGGTATCGGCATATTCAACAAATTTTAGTTGTGAAAATAAAAAGCTTGGGGCTAAAAAAAAAAAAAAATTGATGAAAAAAGGAAAAATGTTTATTTTTTCCTTCCACGTTGCTTTCGCACCAGAAGGAATACTCCTCTTGAATGTAGTTTTGAGGCCTTTGAGGGTTGCCGTTTTTAAAAGGGTGTTACTTTTGGGTATTTTCAAATGTGATGTTGTCCCTAAAAAAATGGTTTATTAAATTTTGTTTGAAAAATGAGAAATTGCTGATCAACTTTTAACCCTTCTAACTTCCTAACAAAAAGAAAAAATATATTTCAAAAATTGTGCTGATGTAAAGTAGACATGTGGGCCATGTTATTTATTTAAAATTTTGTGTGACATAACTCCTGTCTTAAGGACAAAAAAATAAAAGTTAGAAAATTGAGAAATTTTCAAAATTTTTACCAAATTTCCGATATTTTCACAAATAAACACAAGTGATATTAAATAAATTTTACAACTAATATGAAGTAAAATATGTCACGAAAAAACATTATTAGAAACCGTGGAACCTGTTGAAGCATTCCAGAGTTATTATTGCATAAATTGACACTGATCAGAATTGTAACATTTGGACTGGTCATGAAGGAGCTCAAATCTCAGTTATGAAAACTACCTCACAGTCAGACTGCTCTTGTTGTCCGTAGCAACTAATCAGACCTCAGCTTTCATTTTAACTCAGCAGCATCAATGCTGAAAGCTGCACTCTGGTTGCTATAGGCAACCAGAACAATCTTACCGTCAGTCAATTCTCATAAATAAGGCCCAGTTTCTTCTGCAACAGCCGTCACTATAATCACAGACTTTGGAGCAACTTTTCAGGTTGCCCCACCTTAGCTACTATATGGTTGCAGCCCCTTTTAGAGTGACTCTTTGGTCACTGTCACTTTAACCCCTTCACCCCCCAAGCATGTTTTCACTAAAAATTTTACAGTTCTGACCAGTGTAGTTTTATAATGATTATATTGCACATAAAAACATTTCACATCATATATACAACACTACAGATTTGCAACACAAATTAACTAAATGATTATCCAAGTATTGATAGTATTTTATTTGTTTGGTGCTGTTACTCCGGCCCCCACTTGAGGTCACCCCTCCAACCCTGGTCCCCACCATTGGTGACACCTCCCATCCTGGCTCCTGCTTGTGGTCCCTTCAACCCTCCTGCCTTCTGTGACCCCTCCAACCCTGGCCCCCAGTTGTGGTGACCCCTCAAGCTCTTGCACCCCGCTTTTGGTGACCCCTCCAGACCTGGCCCCCACCTTCTACAGCCAGGATCACACAGACAACATCAGGCCCTACTCCCGGGAGCGTGCAGACTACAGTGGGTCCTACAGCCGGGAGTGCACAGACTACAACCAGACCCTACAGCCGGGAGCGCGCAGACTACAGCCAAACCCTACAGTCATGTAACTCACTGTTTAGGTGCTCAGTAGAAGTGATGTGATGGCGGAGTATGTGTGTATAGGTTGCCAGGCAGATCAGCTCAGGCATGGACTGCCTTTTCTCATCACTGAGCGGGGGTGTTACTGCAGCGAGGACAGCGCCACCCTGTGGCTGATAACACATGGGGTGAACACCCCCTCATCCCAGCCTGCAGCAACACTCCTCTCTTGCCTCCTCCAGCAGCGACCCTGGGTCCCTTGCTTTACTGCAGCCATCACCCCCTGGTAAGCAATAAGAAATAAGACACATCTATAATAATAAATGCCCTAACCAGCTTCCGGTTGTAACAACTTCCGTCCAGTTGTAACCGGTGACGTCACCACACACACGCACATGTTAACCCTCAACACACCACACCGCCTCAACACACACTCCTCTCACCTTTCACCTCCACTCATGTCCACTCACTCTTTCACTCCACATACGTTCCTTTCTCTCACTCCGTTTCTCATACTCACACCGTCATCGTCGCTGTCCCGACATCTTCCTCCACCGCCGCGATCCAGGATTCAGACGTTCTCCAGGCCGCCGACATGTTCTTGCGGGACGCCATCTTGGATTTCGTGAAATCCCGCGATATTCAAGATGGCGTCGCCGCAACATGTCGCTGGCGTGGACGACATCGGGATCCAAAAAGATGGCGTCGGCGAAATCTCGCGAGATTACGCCGACGCCATTTTGGATCCCGATGTCGCCCATGCCAGCGACATGTTGTTGCGGCGACGCCATTTTGAATATCGCGAGATTTCGCCGACGCCATCTTGCATTCGTGAAATTGCGTCATTTACCTCACGCCGACTTGCTGTGCGGACGCTTGGCATTGCCTGTACCACCATAACTACTGCTGCCTTGGTCCTATGCCTGTTTACTGCCGGTGTCTAATTACTGGACCAATTTGCCTGTACTGCCATAACTATTGCTACCTTGCTACTCTGCCGGTGTCTAATTACAGGGCTAATTTGCCTCTACCGCCATAACTACTGCTGCCTTGCTCCTCTGCCGGTGTCTAATTACAGAGCCAATTTGCCTATACCGCCATAACTACTGCTGCCTTGCTCCTCTGCCGGTGTCTAATTACAGGGCCAATTTGCCTCTACCGCCATAACTACTGCTGCCTTGCTCCTCTGCCGGTGTCTAATTACAGGGCCAATTTGCCTATACCGCCATAACTACTGCCTTTGTCCTCTGCCGGTGTCTAATTACATGGCTAATTTGCCTATACCGCCATAACTGCTGCTGCCTTGCTCCTCTGCCGGTGTCTAATTACAGGGCTAATTTGCCTCTACCGCCATAACTACAGCCTTTGTCCTCTGCCGGTGTCTAATTACAGGGCTAATTTGCCTATACCGCCATAACTACTGCTGCCTTGCTCCTCTGCCGGTGTCTAATTACAGGGCTAATTTGCCTCTACCGCCATAACTACTGCCTTGCTCCTCTGCCGGTGTCTAATTACAGGGCTAATTTGCCTCTACCGCCATAACTACTGCTGCATTGCTCCTCTGCCGGTGTCTAATTACAGGGCCAATTTGCCTCTACCGCCATAACTACTGCTGCCTTGCTCCTCTGCCGGTGTCTAATTACAGGGCCAATTTGCCTCTACCGCCATAACTACTGCTGCCTTGCTCCTCTGCCGGTGTCTAATTACAGGGCTAATTTGCCTCTACCGCCATAACTACTGCTGCCTTGCTCCTCTGCCGGTGTCTAATTACAGGGCCAATTTGCCTCTACTGCCATAACTACTGCTGCCTTGCTCCTCTGCCTGTGTCTAATTACAGGGCCAATTTGCCTCTACCGCCATAACTACTGCTGCCTTGCTCCTCTGCCGGTGTCTAATTACAGGATCAATTTGCCTCTACCACCATAACTACTGCTGCATTGCTCCTCTGCTGGTGTCTAATTACAGGGCCAATTTGCCAATACCGCCATAACTACTGCTGCCTTGCTCCTCTGCCGGTGTCTAATTACCGGGCCAATTTGCCTCTACCGCCATAAGTACTGCTGCCAGGCTCCTCTGACTGTTCACTGCCTGTGTCTAATTACAGGGCCAATTTGCCTCTACCGCCATAACTACTGCTGCCTTGCTCCTCTGCCGGTGTCTAATTACAGGGCCAATTTGCCTCTACCGCCATAACTACTGCTGCCTTGCTCCTCTGCCGGTGTCTAATTACAGGATCAATTTGCCGGTACCACTTAACTACTGCTGCATTGCTCCTCTGCTGGTGTCTAATTACAGGGCCAATTTGCCAATACCGCCATAACTACTGCTGCCTTGCTCCTCTGCCGGTGTCTAATTACAAGGCCAATTTGCCTCTACCGCCATAAGTACTGCTGCCTTGCTCCTCTGACTGTTCACTGCCTGTGTCTAATTACAGGGCCAATTTGCCTCTACCGCCATAACTACTGCTGCCTTGCTCCTCTGCCGGTGTCTAATTACAGGGCCAATTTGCCTCTACCACCATAACTACTGCTGCCTTGCTCCTCTGCCGGTGTCTAATTACAGGGCCAATTTGCCTCTACCGCCATAACTACTGCTGCCTTGCTCCTCTGCCGGTGTCTAACTACAGGGCCAATTTGCCACTACCACTTCATAACTACTGCTGGGCAATTACAGGGTCAATTAGTATTTGTTTACTCTACAATACTCCAGGACGTCTTCTTCACTGCCAGATAACTGCCAAATAGACTCCTTTACCTGTGCCAACATGAGTCATAACAAAAAGTATGCCAATGCCAGTGAAAGGAAAGCAGCTTTAGCACTACGACAAAAACAACGCCGTGCTAATGAGACTCCTGAGGAAAAACACCATCGCCTTGAGAAGATTAAGGCTTATAAACGCCGTCGCCTCACACACGAATCCCCTAACTCTAAATCCATAAGATTGGCTGAAGAAGCCTCTGCACGCTGTCACCGCCGACAACAGACGGCCTCTTCCTCATCATTATTATTAGACTCACAACAGGATGCTTCCACATCAGCATGTGGAACAATTTACTGCTACACTTCATCCCATATGCTGTTCACTGACATAACTAATCAGCAATCTGTTTCTGCCCTATCAATACCACCATTCAATACCGATGCACAGTATGCCAATGCCAGTGAAAGGAAAGCAGCTTTAGCACTACGACAAAAACAACGCCATGCTAATGAGACTCCTGAAGAAAAACAGCATCGACTTGACATGATTAAGGCTTATAAACGCCGTCGTCTCACACACGAATCCCCTAACTCTAAATCTATTACATTGGCTGAAGAAGCCTCTACACGCCATCACCGCCAACAACAGACGGCTTCTTCCTCATCATTATTAGTAGACTCACAACAGGATGCTTCCACATCAGCATGTGGAACAAGTTACTACCACACTTCATCCTTTATGCCGTTCACTGACATAACTAATCAGCAATCTGTTTCTGCCCTATCAATACCACCATTAGTCAATACCAACGCACAGTTTCTTCACATACAAGCTGCAGTTAGCCCGCAGAAAGTGCAACCAAGACAAATATTTGTTGGTCTCAAAACTAGGCGCACCCCATCGGTTGGACATGCACTTCTACTACAACCTCACATTTTCACTAATGATGAAAATAGTATTACCGAACACAGCTGTGGTGACATGACCCATGTATGTGAGCATTGCGAAGCTTTGCATTTTGTAGCAGAGATACCTTCTGATAACAACTTTACGCTCTGCTGTCAGAAGGGTAAAGTCCATGTACCCATACTACAATATCCTGATGTCTTTACACGTTTGCTGAAAGGGCAAAGTGAATTTAGCAAAAATTTCATGGATAATATTCAAAGTATTAACAGTTCCTTTGCTTTTGCCTCCATGGGTGCAAATATTTCACCACCTCCTGGATATGGCCCATACTGTTTCCGCATACATGGCCAGATCTATCATAGAACTGGAACACTACATCCCTCAGATGACCAGCAACGCGCATTTGCCCAACTTTACATTCTCGATACCACTACCGCAAACGAACAACGCTTACGATGTAAAGAAAATCAAAAATGTCATCCTACATTGATGAACATTATTGCCCTTCAAATCCAAACTATTAATCCTTTTGTGGAAGCTTATCAAATGTTACGTGATGTGGAAGAACAAGAAAAAATTAAATCTCTACAAAACGGAACTGTCATGCCAAACATCACTATGGCTATTAAACAAGATCGTACTCAAGACCCTCGACGCTACAATAATCCCACTGTCAGTGATGTAGCAGTCGTGTTTCAAAATGACAATGGTGAGCCACTAATGTCCACTCGCAGGATTTCAGAATACTCAAGATGGTATGGCCGCAAGAACATGTCGCCGGCGTGGACAACGTCGGGATCCAGGATGGCGCCGGCGGAAGAAGATGTCGGGGATCATGGAGCAGCGACGATGACAGTGTGAGTATGAGAGACGGAGTGAGAGAAAGGGTCGTATGTGGAGTGAAAGAGTGAGTGGATGTGAGTGGAGATGATGAAAGGTGAGAGGAGTGTGTGTTGAGGAGGTGTGTGTGTATTGAGGGTTAACATGGCAAGAGGTGTGTCACTATCCTCTCGATGCGATAGCATCGGGCCTTAATCTAGTCTAATATATAAAGCTGAATGTGTGTGTATGTATGTGTGTATGTCCAGGATTGGCATCTGCACCATCGCAGCTACAGCCACAAAATTTTGCACAGTCACACGTCTGGACCCCGAGAGCATCATAGGCTATGTTGTGAGGCAAAATTTTAACCCCGCGTGTTCCAATTCACCAAACAATTTTGCACCTATGTTCATAATGGGGAAAAAGTGTATATATGTATGTATGTGTGTATGTCCGGGATTGGCATCTGCACCGTCGCAGCTACAGCCACAACATTTTGCACAGTCACACGTCTGGATCCCGAGAGCGTCATAGGCTATGTTGTGAGGTGAAATTTTAACCCCACGCGTTCCAATTCACCAAACAAATTTTCCCTATTATTCTTATCATTTCTATGGTGTTATCGTCCTTCTGTAAAGCTGGAAATAACACAATTTATTACTGTGCCAACACAGACCACCCTCTGACACAGACTGCAGGGGGAGCCCAGTATCACACAGGATAGGATTAGATACACGGCTCAGCAATCAGTTTCACACAGGATAGGATTAGATACACAGCTCAGCAGTCAGTATCACACAGGAGAGGATTAGACACATGGCTCAGCAGTCAGTATCACACAGGATAGGATTAGATACTCAGCTCAGCAGTCAGTATCACACAAGATAGGATTAGATACACAGCTCAGCAGTTAGTATCACACAGTATAGGATTAGATACACGGCTGAGCAGTCAGTAACACACATGATGGGATTAGGTACACGGCTCAGCAGTCAGTATCACACAGGATAGGGTTAGATACACAGCTCAGCAGACGGTATCACACAGGATAGGATTAGATACACTGCTCAGCAGTCAGTATCACACAGGATAGGAATAGATACATGGCTCAACAGACAGTATCACACAGGATAGGATTAGATACACAGCTCAGCACACAGTATCTCACAGAATAGTATTAGATACATGGCTCAGCAGACAGTATCACACAGAATAGGATTAGATACACGGCTCTGCAGTCAGTATCACACAGGATAAGATTAGATACATGGCTCAGCAGGCAGTATCACACAGGATAGGATTAGATACACGGCTGAGCAGTCAGTAACACACATGATAGGATTAGGTACACGGCTCAGCAGTCAGTATCACACAGGATAGGGTTAGATACACAGCTCAGCAGATGGTATTACACAGGATAGGATTAGATACACTGCTCAGCAGTCAGTGTCACACAGGATAGGATTAGATACACGGCTCAGCAGTCAGTATCACACAGCATAGGATTAGATACACAGCTCAGCAGTCAGTATCACAAAGGAGAGGATTAGACACATGGCTCAGCAGTCAGTATCACACTGCGTAGGATTAGATACACAGCTCTGCAGTCAGTATCACACAGGATACGATTAGATACACAGCTCAGCAGTCAGTATCACACAGGATAGGAATAGATACACGGCTCAGCAGACAGTATCACACAGGATAGGATTAGATACACAGCTCAGCACACAGTATCACACAGAATAGTATTAGATACACGGCTCAGCAGACAGTATCACACAGAATAGGATTAGACACACGGCTCTGCAATCAGTATCACACAGGATAGGATTAGATACACGGCTCAGCAGGCAGTATCAAACAGGATAGGATTAGATACACGGCTGAGCTGTCAGTAACACACATGATAGGATTAGGTACACGGCTCAGCAGTCAGTATCACACAGGATAGGGTTAGATACATGGCTCAGCAGACGGTATCACACAGGATAGGATTAGATACACAGCTCTGCAGTCAGTATCACACAGGATAGGATTAGATACACATCTCAGCAGTCAGTATCACACAGGATAGGATTAGATACACGGCTGAGCAGTCAGTAACACACGATAGGATTAGATACACAGCTCAGCAGACATTATCACACAGGATAGGGTTAGATACAGAGATACACATGTTGTTTATCAAAAGGCTCTTGAATGAGTTGAAAATAAAATACTATCAATACTTGGGTAATCGTTTAGTTAATTTGTGTTGCAAATCTGTAGTGTTGAATATATGATGTGAAATGTTTTTATGTGCAATATAATTGTTATAATTTGTTATAATTAACCACAGTTGGTTACTATGCCCAGGCAACACTGGGCTCTTCAGCTAGTATATTATAAGAAGCACCATTATTTTACTGAAAAGTTTTTTTCCTATTTTTCTCGGCAAAATTTTGGGTGCGTCTTATAATCCTCAAAATACAGTAAACCACGTAAGGAACTTATCTAGATATATGGTGAGCACATTGATCCCCCAGATACTTCACAGAATTTTACAATGTTGATCTGTGAAAATGAAAAAAAAAATTCCCACAAAACTTTTGTTTTAGCCCCATTTTTTTCATTTTCACAAGGGTAGCAGGAGAAAATGGACCACAAAATTTGTTGTGCAATTTCTCCTAAGTACGCTGATACCCCATATGTGGTCGACAACTACAGTACTTATGAGGCACAGTGTAAAGCTCAAAAGGGAAGATGCGCCATATTGGAGTTCAGATTTTACTGGAATGGTTTGAGGGTGCCATGTCACGTTGGCAAAGCCTCTGAGGTGCCTGAACAGCAGAAACCCCACAATATATGACCTACTTTTGCAAGCTACACTCCCCAATAAATTCATCCAGGGGAGCAGTGATCATATTGGCACCACATGATGTACCTTATGGAATTTTACACTATTGGGCAGTGAAGAAAGAATAATTACATTTCTCCCACTAAAATGTTGCTTTAGCTCCAAATTTTTAATTTTTCTAATGGCGAATAGTAAAAAGTGGAACTGTTTGTTGTAAAAATTTCTCCTGAGTGGGCCATACCCTACATGTAAATGGGAAATACTTTTCAGGCACAGATCAAAGCTCAGAAGGGAAGAAGTGCCATATTACAGTGCAGATTTTACTGTTATGGTTTGCAGGTACCATGACCCACTGGAAGAGCCACTGAGGTGCCAGAACAGTAGAACTTATCACAAGTGACCCAATTTTATAAACTAAACCTCTTTATGAATTAATATAGGGGTGTAGTGATCATATTGACACCACAAGTGTTTCACAGAATTCTATACCATTGGGCAGTGAAGACAAAATAGTTACATTTTTAACGCAAGAACTTTGTTTTAGCCTCAGATTTTACATTTTCACAAGAAGAAATGGTAAAAATGACACCAAAATTTGTCCTACAATTTCTGCTGAATGTAGAAATACCACATATGTGGCTGTACAGTACTGCTTAGCCACACTATGAAATTTGGGAGTCATGGAGTGCTATTAGCCTCCTGGAGCCCAGATTTTCCTAGAATAGTTTGCAGACTCCATATACAGAGCTCCTAATTGCTAGAAGAGCAAAATCCCCCTTCAAGTTACCCCATTTTGGAAATTATACCCCTTTAGTAATGTATCTAAAAGTGTAATGATGATTTTGACTCCATGGGTGTTTTCCAAAAACAGGAAGCAATGGATGGTACTGAGTAAATTGCAAACTGCCATTGCAGTGCACATTAAGTTGTAGTGACCAGTATGCTGTAGTGACCAGTACATTATGTCTACCTTGTGCTTCTGGAGACAAGCACCTGTAAGTTAGGCGGGCTCTCATCACTACAGAAATGCCTAACATGTGGATGCTAAATGTGGTTTAGGCACACTGGGGCTGAGAACGGAGGGAGGCATTTGGATTTGGAAGCGCAGAATTCACTGGTTTTCTTTTGGGGTGTGAACAGCCATAGCGCTATTCCAAAGCCTTTGTAGTAGTAGTAATGTGTAAGTCCCTTATATTTCCATTGACAGGTGACAGACCTGAGTGGAGACTTCCTATTTTTGTGGATTGAGTTGAAGCTTTTATTTGAGACATTTTTCATAACGTTTGGGATCATGTTTATCCTGTACTCTACGCTGAGCACTTACTTTGGGGTTTCCATCTAAATCTCTGAGTGATGTGATTCCGATAAAACCTCAGAAGAATCCATTCACTATAATGAGGCAGCAGAGTTGCTCTGGATTCCGCCTGGCCTTCTGTTCAGAAAAGCACAAAACTATTGTACTGTGCTTTTATGCACGCCTAAAAAGATGTACACCGCCGGATCACAGGTCAGATGGCATCCACAGTGCCTCCATCTGCCTCATTATAGGGAATCTTCCGCCAGGAGTTCCGTCTGAATCACGTATTTCAGAGAATTGCATGGAAACCCCAATGTAAGTGCTTGGCGCAGATTGAAGGATATATGTGATCAAAGCCTTACTGTGATCTTTGGGAGGCAGAATGAAAAAATGAACAGCAGGTGAAGAATTGGTTTTATTTATTGTTTATGCAGTTCCTCATGTGATATAAGTGATTTGACGACTTTATTCTTTGGGTCGGTGTGATCACAGCAATACCAGATTTATAATCGGGTTTTTATATTTTGCTGCTGTCACACACTAAAAGACGCTTTTTATTGCAAAAACTACTATTTGCATTCCTATATTTTGGGAGCTTATGCTTTGGTGCTTTTACACAGTACAAACTATTTTATAGAAAAATTAATACTTTTTACATCACTTCATTCTGAGAGCTATAATCTTTTTATTTTTCCACTGATGGAGCTGTTTGGCAAATTGTTCTTTGCTGGACATTTTTATTTACATTTTGGTCGTGTTTTATGCTTCTTTTTGTTCTGCAATATGATGTAAAAGCATCTTTTTTTGCCTTATTTTTTATTTATTTTATTTAGGGTGTTCACTGAAAGGACAGTTTTATGGGGCAGGTCATCACGGGTGGGGCAATATAAAACTTGTGTACTTTTTTTGTTTATTTTTTATTTATATAAAATTAGAAATTTATCAGTACAATATATTTTTATTTTTTCCTTATTTTCTAGGTTTTAAAAAAATATTTGCACTATTTTATTTTTATATTTTTAACCCCTTAGTGACGGAGCCAATTTGCAGCTTAATAACCAGGTCAATTTTTATAATTCTGACCACTGTCACTTTATGAGGTTATAACTCTGGAACGCTTTAATGGATCCTGCTGATTCTGAGAATGTTTTTTCGTGACATATTGTACTTTATGTTAGTGGTAAAATTTATTTGATATGACTTGCATTTATTTATGGAAAAAATGGAAATATGGCAAAAATGTTTAAAATTTAGCAATTTACAAAATTTATTTTTATGCCCTTAAATCAGAGAGATATGTCACACATGTCACACAAAATACTTAATAAATAACATTTCACATACAGTATGTCTACTTTACATAAGCACAATTTTGAAAACAAAATTTTTTTTTGTAAGGAACATATAAGGGTTAAAAGTTGACCAGCAATTTCTTATTTTTACAACAAAATTTACAAAACCAATTTTTTAGGGACCACCTCACATTTGAAGCAACTTTGAGGGGTCTATACACTATGTGCAGAATTATTAGGCAAGTTGTATTTGAGAGGATTCTTTTTATTATTGAATAACAGCTATGTTCTCAATCAACCCAAAAGACTCATAGATATCAAAGCTTAATATTTTTGGAAGCTGGAGTGGGTTTTTTTTAGATTTGGCTATCTTAGGAGGATATCTGTTTGTGCAGGTAACTATTACAGTGCAGAATTATTAGGCAACTTAATAAAAAACAAATATATACCCATCTCACTTGTTTATTTTCACCAGGTAAACCAATATAACACAAAATTTAGAAATTAACATTCCTGACATTCAAAAACAAAACAAAAAAAATCAGTGACCAATATAGCCACCTTTCTTTATGATGTCACTCAAAAGCCTTCCATCCATAGATTCTGTCAGTTGCTTGATCTGTTTTCAATCAACATTGCACCACAGCCTCCCAGACACTGTTCGGAGAGGTGTAATGTTTTCACTCCCTGTAGATCTCACATTTTATGAGGGACCAAAGGTTCTCTATAAGGTTCAAATCAGGTGAACAAGGGGGCTGTGTCATTATTTTTTCTTCTTTTAGACCTTTACTGGCCAGCCACGCTGTGGAGTATTTGGATGCATGTGATGGAGCATTGTCCTGCATGAAAATCATGTTTTTCTTGAACGATACTGACTTCTTCCTGTACCACTGCTTGAAGAAGGTGTCTTCCAGAAACTGCCAGGTGGTCTGGGAGTGGAGCTTCACTCCATCCTCAACCCGAAAAGGTCCCACAAGTTCATCTTTGATGATACCAGCCCATACCAGTACCCCACTTCCACCTTGCTGGCGTCTGAGTCGGAGTGGAGCTCTCTGCCCTTTACTGATCCAGCCTTGGGCCCATCCATCTGGCCAATCAAGAGTCGCTCTCATTTCATCAGTCCATAAAACCATAGAAAAATCAGTCTTAAGATATTTCTTGGCCCAGTCTTGATGTTTTATCTTATGTTTCTTGTTGAAAGGTGGTCGTTTTTCAGCCTTCCTTAGCTTGGCCATGTCCATGAGTATGGCACACCTTGAGCTTTTTGATACTCCAGTAACATTGCAGCTCTGAAATATGGCAAAACAATTTCCTCAATTCATGGACAGTTATTTTGCGCCTTTTTTTATCAACACGCTGCTTGCGACCCTGTTGGATATTTGCCATGAAACGCTTGATTGTTTGGTGATCACGCTTCAAAAGTTTGGCAATTTCAAGACTGCTGCATCCCTCTGCAAGACATCTCACGATTTCTGACTTTTCAGAGTCGGTCAAATCTTTCTTCGGACCCATTTTGAAAAAGGAAAGGAAGTTGCCTAATAATTAAGCACACCTTATATAGGGTGTTGATGTCATTAGACCACACCCCTCCTCATTACAGAGATGCAAATCACCTGATTTACATAATTGGCAGTTGGCTTTCAAGCCTAAACAGTTTGGAGTAGGACAACATATATAAAAAGGATGATGTGATCAAAATACTCATTTGCCTAATAATTCTGCACCCAGTGTATGGCAGAAAATACCCAAAAGTGACACCATTCTAAAAACTGCACCCCTCAAGGTGGTCAAAACCACATTCAAATTTATTAACCCTTTACATGCTTCACAGGAACTGAAGCAATGTGGAAGGAAAAAATTAACATTTAACTTTTTTTTACAAACATTTTACTTCAGAACCAATTTTTTTTTATTTTCACAAGTGTAAAAAGAGAAAATAAACCAAAACATTTGCTGTGCAATTTCTCCTGAAATCGCCGATACCCCATATGTTGGGGTAAACCACTGTTTGGGCGCACGGCAGGGCTTGGAACGGTAGGAGTGCCGCTTGACTTTTTCAGTGCAGAATTGGCTGGAATTGAGATCGGACGCCATGTCGTGTTTGGAGAGGCCCTGATGTGCCTAAACAGTGGAAACCCCCAACAATTGGCATCATTTTGGAGACTAGACCCCTTAAGAAACTTATCTAGATGTGTGGTGAGCACTTTAAACCCCCTAGTGATTCACAGAAGTTTATAACGTAGAGCCGTGAAAATAAAAAAATCATTTTTCTTCCTCAAAAATTATTTTTTTTTAGCCCGCTATTTTTTTATTTTCACAAGGCTAACAGGAGAAATTGGACAATAAAAATTGTTGTGCAATTTGTTCTGAGTATGATGATACCCCTTATGTGGGAGGAAACCACTGTTTGGGTGCATGGCAAAGCTCGGAAGGGAAGGAGCGCCGTTTTGGAATGTAGACTTTGATGGAATGGTTGTGGGCGTCATGTTGCATTTGCAGAGCCCCTGATGTGCCTAAACAGTAGAAACTCCCCACAAGTAACCCCATTTTGGAAACTAGACCCCCCCAAGGAGTTTATCTAGATGTGTGGTAAGCACTTTGAAACCCCAAGTGCTTCGCAGAAGTTTACAACGCAGAGCTGTGAAAATAAAAATTCATATTTTAGCCTCAAAAATGAAATTTTCACCCCCAAATTTTTACTTTCACAAAGGTAACAGGAGAAATTGGACCACAAAAGTTGTTGTGAAATTTATCCTGAGTACGCTGATACCCTATGTGTGGGGGGAACCACTGTTTGGGCGCATGGCAGAGCTCGGAAGGGAAGGAGCGCTGTTTTGGAATGCTGACTTTGATGGAATGGTCTGTGGGCGTCATGTTGCAATTGGAGAGCCCCTGATGTGCCTAAACAGTAGAAATCCCCCAGAAGTGACCCCATTTTGGAAACTAGACCCCCCAAGGAACTTATCTAGATGTGTTGTGAGAACTTTTAACCCCCAAGTGTTTCACTAAAGTGTATAACCCAGAGCCGTGAAAATAAAAAATCAATTATTTTTTTTCCACAAAAATAATTTTTTTAGCCCGCAATTTTTTATTTTCACTAAAGTAACAGGAGAAAATAGATCCAAAAAGTTGTTTTCCAATTTGACCTGATTACCCTGGTACCCCATATATTGGGAGGAACCACTGTTTGCGCACACGTCGGGGCTCGAAAGAGAAGTAGTGATGTTTTGGAATGCAGACTTTGATGGAATGGTCAGCGGGCATCATATTGCGTTTGCAGAACCCTTGATGTGCCTAAACAGTAAAAGCCCCCCACAAGTGACCCCGTTTTGGAAACTAGACCCCTCAATGAGCTTATCTAGATGTGTGGTGAGCACTTTGATCTCCTAAGTGCTTCACCGAAGTTTATAACGCAGAGACGTGAAAATAAAAAAAATCTTTTCTTTTTGCAACAAAAATGAATTTTTAGCCCCCAATTTTTATTTTCCCAAGTGTAACAGGAGACATTAGACCCCTAATGTTGTTGTGCAATTTGTCCTGAGTACGCTGATGTCCCATATGTTGAGATAAACCACTGTTTGGGTACACGTCAGGGCTCGGAAGGGAGCGAGCACCGTTTGACTTTTTGAACGCAAAATTGGCTGGAATCAATGTTGGCGCCATGTCACATTTGGAGAGCCCCTGATGTGCCTAAACAGTGGAAATCCCTCAATTGTAACTCCAACCCCTAACACACCCCTAACCCTAATCCCAACCCTAACCATAACCCTAACCACTAGAGTTGAGCGATACCGTCCGATACTTCAAAGTATCGTATCGGATGGTATCGGCCGATCTTTAAAAAAAGTATCGGTATCGCCGATTCCGATACCGGAAGTCCCATTCAAGTCTATGGGACTTCCGGTATCGGAATAAGAAAAACCCTTTCCTGCCCTTGTACAGCCTCTCTGGGGTCTGTACGGGCCTTTCGGGGGGCTGTGCCGGCCTGCCAGGGGGTCTGTGCAGGCTCCGGTGGTCTGTGCCGGCCTGCCGGTGGTCTGTGCAGGCTCCGGCGGGCTGTGCCGGCCTGCCGGGGGGCTGTGCCGGCCTGCCGGGGGGCTGTGCAGGCTCCGGGGGGCTGTGCCGGCCTGCCGGGGGGCTGTGCCGGCCTGCCGGTGGTCTGTGCAGGCTCCGGGGGTCTGTGCAGGCATCGTCCGATGGGACTACAAGTCCCATCGGGCGATGCCTGCTACCATGACAGTGATTGACACATTAGCCAATGATGGGACAGTAGTAGTCCCATCATCCGGCTAATGTGTTAAATGTAAAAAAAAAAAAAAAAAAAAAATACTACATACATACTACATATATACTACATACATACTACATACATGCTACATACATACTGCATGCTACATACATACTACATACATACTACATACATACTACATGCATGCTACATACATACTACATGCATGCTACATACATACTACATGCATGCTACATGCATGCTACATACATACTACATGCTACATACATACCACATACATACTACATACATACTACATGCTACATATATACTACATGCATGCTACATACATACTACATCCTACATACATACCACATACATACTACATACATACTACATACATACTACATGCTACATACATACTACATATATACTACATGCATGCTACATACATACTACATGCTACATACATACCACATACATACTACATACATACTACATACATACTACATGCTACATACATACTACATATATACTACATGCATGCTACATACATACTACATGCTACATACATACCACATACATACTACATACATGCTACATATATACTACATGCATGCTACATACATACTACATATATACTACATGCATGCTACATACATACTACATGCTACATGCATGCTACATACATACTACATACATACTACATGCTACATACATACCACATATATACTACATACATACAATACATTCATACAATACATACATAGACATACAGTACATATAACATAGAGTAACATACTTACCAATACTTGTCACATTGTTCCCTGAAGCCATTGTCTTTTCCGGAATAAATATTAACATAACAAACCACAAAAATACTCACCCACGATCCGAAGCAGTCCACGAGTGTGTCCCACGACGATCTTGGGTAGAGAACTGCAGCATCAGCTGTTGCTGCCGTTCTCTACGGGCTGCAGGAATCCAATGACGGAAGGTAGGTATCCTTCCGCACTGTATTCCTCCGCCACTTAAAAAAAAAAAAAGTCCCTAGTCTCACTTTATGCCATTGCTGTGTGGGAAATTCCCACACAGCAATGGCATAAAGTGAGACTAGGGACTTTTTTTTTTTAAGTGGCGGAGGAATACAGTGCGGAAGGATACCTACCTTCCGTCATTGGATTCCTGCAGCCCGTAGAGAACGGCAGCATCATCTGATGCTGCAGTTCTCTACCCAAGATCGTCGTGGGACACACTCGTGGACTGCTTCGGATCGTGGGTGAGTATTTTTGTGGTTTGTTATGTTAATATTTATTCCGGAAAAGACAATGGCTTCGGGGAACAATGTGACAAGTATTGGTAAGTATGTTACTCTATGTTATATGTACTGTATGTCTATGTATGTATTGTATGAATGTATTGTATGTATGTAGTATATATGTGGTATGTATGTAGCATGTAGTATGTATGTAGTATGTATGTAGCATGCATGTAGCATGTAGTATGTATGTAGCATGCATGTAGTATATATGTAGTATGTATGTAGCATGCATGTAGTATATATGTAGCATGTATGTAGTATGTATGTGGTATGTATGTAGCATGTAGTATGTATGTAGCATGCATGTAGTATATATGTAGTATGTATGTAGCATGTAGTATGTATGTAGTATGTATGTAGTATGTATGTGGTATGTATGTAGCATGTAGTATGTATGTAGCATGCATGTAGTATATATGTAGTATGTATGTAGCATGTAGTATGTATGTAGTATGTATGTAGCATGTAGTATGTATGTAGCATGCATGTAGTATATATGTAGTATGTAGTATGTATGTAGTATGTATGTGGTATGTATGTAGCATGTAGTATGTATGTAGCATGCATGTAGCATGCATGTAGTATGTATGTAGCATGCATGTAGTATGTATGTAGCATGCATGTAGTATGTATGTAGTATGTATGTAGTATATATGTAGTATGTATGTAGCATGTAGTATGTATGTAGCATGCATGTAGTATGTATGTAGCATGCATGTAGTATGTATGTAGCATGTATGTAGTATGTATGTAGTATATATGTAGTATGTATGTAGCATGTAGTATGTATGTAGCATGCATGTAGTATGTGTGTAGCATGCATGTAGTATGTATGTAGTATGTATGTAGTATGTATGTATCATGTAGTATGTATGTAGCATGTATGTAGTATGTATGTAGTATGTATGTATCATGTAGTATGTATGTAGCATGTATGTAGTATGTATGTAGTATATATGTAGTATGTATGTAGCATGCATGTAGTATGTATGTAGCATGTAGTATGTATGTAGCATGTATGTAGTATGTATGTAGTATATATGTAGTATGTATGTAGCATGTAGTATGTATGTAGCATGCATGTAGTATGTATGTAGTATTTTTTTTTTTTTTTTTTTTTTTTTAACATTTAACACATTAGCCGGATGATGGGACTACTACTGTCCCATCATTGGCTAATGTGTCAATCACTGTCATGGTAGCAGGCATCGCCCGATGGGACTTGTAGTCCCATCGGACGATGCTTGCACAGACCCCCGGACATCAGCACAGCCCCCCGGCAGGCCGGCACAGCCCCCCGGCAGGCCGGTACAGAACCCCACAGGGTGCACAGCCCCCCGGCAGGCCGGCACAGCCCCCCGGCAGGCCGGTACAGACCCCGGGCAGTCCACACAGCCCCCCGGCAGGCTGGCACAGCCCCCCGGCAGGCCGGCAGAGACCCCCGGAAGGCCCGAAATGACGGCGCATCATGATGCGCACACACCGCGCATCATGATGACGTCAGGCCGTCAATCAACTGAACTTCCGATTCCGATGCCGAATTCCGATATTGAAAAAATATCGGAAGTCGGTATCGGAATTCCGATACAGCAAGTATCGGCCGATACCCGATACTTGCGGTATCGGAATGCTCAACACTACTAACCACAATGCTAACCCTAATCCCAACCCTAACCACTAGAGATGAGCGACTTTGCCTTTTTTAGGGTCGAGTCGGGTTTCATGAAACCCTACTTTCTCAAAAGTCGAGTCGAAAGAAATCGGCCGACTATAGGGAAAAGTCGTGAAACAAGAAACCCAATGCAAGTCAATGAGGAGAAAAGTCGGCAGTGAGTGGAGGACTGTAAACACACCTGGCATGAATTTTAACCCCAGAGGCGGCGAAATCTCTCTCTCTCTTCTCTCTCTCCCTCTCCCTCTCGCTCTCTCTCCCACTCCCACTCCAGCTATGCTTCCGCTATGCTCCCGCTACGCTACGCTCCGCTTCTCTCATTGGCTGAAAAAAGTTACGATGCCAGCATTCAGTGAAACCCGACTTTGACGCTTGGGTCGCCGACCGCATAGCCAACTTCACACTGTGGTCGGGTTTCGTTTCATGAAACCCGACTTTGGCGAAAGTCGGCGACTTTTGAATCTGACCGATCTGTTTCGCTCAACTCTACTAACCACAACTCTAACCTTAATCCCAACCATAACCATAACCACGAACCTAACCCCAACACACCCCTATCCCTAATCCGAACCCTAACCCTAATCCGAACCCTAACCCTAATCCCAACCCTAACTCTAATCCCAACCCTAACCCTAATTCCAACCATAACCCTAAGTCTGGGTTCACACGGAGCGGAACTCTCGCGGAAATTACCGCGAGAATTCTGGAATTCCATTCCGTGGGAAAATCGCATTTTAAATTCCCGCAATTTTCCCGCGGAAAAACTAGCATTTTGCAAGCGTAATTAGCTTGCAGAATTGCTAACGTTTTCCAAACAATCTGGAGCATCGCTTGGAGAAGTGATTGACAGGTTGGTCACACAGTGTTTGACGAGTGTGACCAACTTTTTACTATTGAGGCCGCCTATGCGGCCTCAATAGTAAAAGATAGAATGTAAAAAATAATAATAAAAAAATATATTGTTATTCTCACCTTTCGACGTCCCGCGCAGCATTCTTGCCTCTCTCCACGCTCCCGGTCCCAGTAATCCTTTGCGACAATTACCGCGATAACGTCTGTTCTCGCGGTATCGCGACGTCTCGTGGTCATTCGCGATCGCTCGCAAAGGCTTACTAGGACTTGGAGCGTGGAGGGAGGCGGGAAGGCTGCGCGGGACGTCGGAAGGTGAGAATAACAGTATTTTTTATTTTAAATTCTATTTTTTACAGGGATATGGTACCCAAAGCCCGGAGGACAGTCTCCTCTCCTCCAGACCGTGGGTACCATCCGCAAATGTTCTGCTTACTTTTTGCATGGTGTGCACAGCCACATGCGGAAAGTAAGCAGAACAATGCATTCCTATGGGTGCGGGATCGCCACGATTGAGCGAAATTAATGAGCATGCTGCGTTTTTTACAGCAAAGCAATTCCGCAGCGGTAAAAACCGCAGCATTACCGCAGCATTAGCACAGCATTGCGAAATCCCATAGGAATGCACGGGATGCTTATTTTTCGCGTTTTCGCGGCAAAATAGCGCGGTTAAAACCGCTGCGGAAACGCGAAAAAAATGCCACGTGTGAACTCAGCCTTATTCTAACCCTAACTCTAATTCCAACCCTAACCCTAATTCCATCCCTAATCCTAATTCCAACCCAAACCCTAATTCCAACCCCAACCCTAACCCTAAATTTAGCCCAACTCACTTTAGCCTAACTCTAACCCTAATGGGAAAATGAAAGTAAAAATATTTTCTTTATTTCATTTTTTTCCCTAACTAAGGGGGTGATAAGGGGGGATTATTTACTATTTTTTTATTTTGATCACTGTGCATGCGCCCATTTTCTTCCCAGAAGAAGAGGGCCTCGCCCCTGGGGGGAAGCACGAAGTCTGAGGAGCACTGGGAGGTACCAGAGGGAGGGATCGGGAACCCTATTTCTTTCTCCTCTGAGGTGCGATCACATCAAAGGCGAGCGAAATTAAATGGCACATTGGACATTTTTTTGCGGTTGCCATTATTCAGTTAATAACGGCGATCTCAAAACTGGGGTAGGTAAAAACCAACCCGTATCATGTTCTCTGGGGTCTCAGCTAGCCCCAGCAGCTGAGACCCCAGAGAAAATCCGTCTCTGGGGGGCGCTAAACACTTTTTCCAAAGCGCCTTTAATTAATGGTGCTGTGGTTTAAGTACCCTTAAATACTGCCGTTAAAAGGCGTATCGGCTGTCGTTAAGGGGTTAAACATTTTTACTTTGTGCCATTATGGGACATCTGGACATAGCCAGTACGTCTAAGGTCTGTAAGTACCAGTCGACCATGACGTACTGAGTATATCCAAGGTCGTGAAGGGGTTAATTATTTAAGACTGTGGGTAAAAACTGTGGCTTTCATTTAAAACGTAGACATCCATTTTCTCTTTTATTTCTATAGAGCCTAAATTCGGGGGGCCAAATCTCGTGAAGGGGAAGATTGAGTTGTAATGTTTGCAGTATTTTTAGGCTGGTGTTAAAGAAGGATCGTGAAAAATTTCACTCAAATAGGGTGAAAAATGTTGGTTTGTATGCAATGGGCTACCACACACACATGTTCTGCTTTATAGATAAATTAGCCAACTCCCTTAGGCCGGGTTCACATTAGCGTTTGAAGGCTCTGCGGAGGGCTGCGTACTTCCTCCGTTAAGCTCCGCCTACTTCCGCATTCTTCTGCATGTGTCTTGCGTACCTATCTTTAACATCGAGTACGCAGGACATGCGGATGTATGCGGATGTGTCGTTTTGATGTTTCCGCCGTCCGCACAAAACGCAAATTGCAGAAGTATGCAAAAGTGGGCGGAGCTTAACAGAGGAAGTACGCAGCCCTCCGCAAAGCCCCCAAACACCAATGTGAACATAGCCTTCGTCTTACATGTGCTCTTTATATCTGTTTTTTCCTTCTACATGTAAACTCAGGTGCATGACTGCTCTAGTTTAAATAAAAAAAGGTGTTTTTCACAAGCGTTTCACTTTAGGGGGACTTCACCTGTTTTTATACCAGACAAATGTAGCCAACACAGATATAGTTAAGTTACTATTTTATTGTCATTTTCTCTGCACACAATTCTCTTGATTCTGGAAGAAAGCATATTCTGAAGCGCTATTTGCATATTTCTCAAGGAGTTGCTGACCACATCTCCTGCAAGAATCTTAGCACTGCCATGAATAATGAATAGAGTGAAATGCACACTTCTTTACAAGCTTTAAAGAGGAAGTGGGATTGCAACATTCAAGGACATTTCTGATAAAAGTTCTACAGTGATGTAATACCAGCTGCTAACCTTCTCCAAACTGGAAAGTATCTGTTGGTGCAATGTTTTAAGTGTCTACCATCTGGGCTTAAACAGTGATTCTGCACTTCCATCATCTGGTAGATTTTCATTTCACTAAAGGGTATACAGGAGTTAAAAGCAAGTTGTCCACTTTGAGAGAAATAGAACAAACAATATTAACCCCTTAACCCCCAAGGGTTGTTTGCACGTTCATGACCAGGCCAATTTTTACAATTCTGACCACTGTCCCTTTATGAAGTAATAACTCTGAAACGCTTCCATGGATCCTGGTGATTCTGACATTATTTTCTCGTGACATATTGTAATTCATGTTAGTGGTAAAATTTCATTCATATAACTTGCATTTATTTGTGAAAAAAAGGAAATTTGGCGAAAATTTTGAAAATTTCGCAATTTTCCAACTTTGAATTTTTATGCCCTTTAATCACAGAGATACGGCACACAAAAAACTTAATAAGTAACATTTCCCACATATTTACTTTACATCAGCACAATTCTGGAACCAAAATTTTTTTTTGTTAGGAAGTTATAAGGGTTAAAAATTGACCAGCGATTTCTCATTTTTGCAACACCATTTTATTTTTACGGACCACATCACATTTGAAGCCACTTTGAGGGGTCTATATGATAGAAAATACCCAAAAGTGACACCATTCTAAAAACTGCACCCGTTAAGGTGCTCAAAACCACATTCAAGAAGTTCATTAACCCTTCAGGTGCTTCACAGGAATTTTTTGAATATTTAAAAAAATGAACATTTAACTTTTTTTCACAAAAAAAAATAATTCAGGTTCAATTTTT
Source organism: Dendrobates tinctorius (assembly GCF_039654945.1). Taxonomy (NCBI): domain Eukaryota; kingdom Metazoa; phylum Chordata; class Amphibia; order Anura; family Dendrobatidae; genus Dendrobates; species Dendrobates tinctorius. The sequence continues at coordinate 41,608,591 of NW_027361714.1, forward strand.
TTTATTTTACCAAGGGTAACAGGAGAAATTGGACTGCAAAAGTTATTGTGCAGTTTGTCCTGAGTACGCTGATACCTGATATGTGGGGGGAACCACTGTTTCGGCGCATGGCAGAGCTCAGAAGGGAAGGAGCGCCATTTGACTTTTTCAGTGCAAAATTGGCTGGAATTCTGATCGGACGCCATGTCAAGTTTGGAGAGCCCCTGATGTACCTAAACAGTGGAAACCTCCCACAAGTGACCCCATTTTGGAAACTAGACCCCCCCAAGGAACTTTTCTAGATATGTGGTGAGACCTTTGAACCCACAAGGGCTTCACAGAAGTTTATAACGTACAGCTGTACAACTAAAAAATCATATTTTTTTCACAAAAATGATCTTTTCACCCCCAATTTTTATTTTCCCAAGGGTAAAAGGACGCTAAAAGTTATTGTGCAATTTGTCCTGAGTACGCTGATACTCCATATGTGGGTGGAAATGACTATTTGGGCACATGGCAGAGCTCAGAAGGGAAGCAGCGCCATTTGACTTTTTTGGCTGGAATTGAGATCGGACTCCAAGTCGCGATTGGAAAACCCCTGGTGTACCAAAACAGTGGAAACCCCCCACAAATGACACCATTTTGGAAACCAGACCCCCCAAGGAACTTATCTAGATGTGTGGTGAGAACTTTGAACCCCCAAGGGCTTCACAGAAGTTTATAACGTACAGCCGTACAATTAAAAAATCAGATTTTTTCCACAAAAATGATCTTTTCACCCTCAATTCTTATTTTTCCAAGGGTAACAGGACCCTAAAAGTTATTGTGCAAATTGTCCTGAGTATGCTGATACCCCACATGTGGGGGTAAACCACTATTTGGGCGCATGGCAGAGCTCGGAAGGGAAGAAGCGCTGTTGTGAGTTCATATTCCCCTTCACCGTCGATGTCTGATGAACTCCCTCTTCTGGTGAAGGAAGGTAGTGAGGCTGATTACCAAACACCTGATCTGGTAGATGATGACTGGGTAACAGGAAATTCTGACTGGATATAAGGCAGTCAACGCCCTTCTGAGTCACTGGTGATTTTTCTGCTGGATTCTTGGAGATCAGTCTGATTCCTGCTTCCCAAAGAGAAGCTTTTGCTCTGCTATTGAACTTATTAGTTTTGTTTTGTTTACCTTGTTTTTTGGAGTTCAGCCATCCCTGGTCGGGGTGTGCTGAGTTCCATTTTTGTCTCTGATCAGTTTGTCTCTTTGCTCTGTCTTCAGAATTTACCTGAGTGCTGATATAGTCTTTTTGAAGTCATAGCGACTTCAGGGCCTGTTTTTCCTATCAGACGGTTGGGACATTTTTTGGTAGGGTTTTTTATGGATTGCAGACAGCAGCTTTTCTATCCTGTCCTTTTTAGTTAGCTTGGGCCCCATCGTTTGCTCAACCTATCTTTCTATCTGTGTTAGTGTTTTCATCTTGCTTCACCGTCATTATATGTTGGGGGCTGCCTATTGCTTTGGGGTCTGCTCTGGGGCAGTTTAGATTTCCCCTTTCTTTCTTTAGGCCTATTTAGTTCTCCGGCTGTGATCGAGGGGTCTAGGGCATCGTAGGAACCCCCCACGGCTACTGTTAGTTGTTGTGGATAGGATCAGGGGTCTGCAATCCGATAGCTACCAACCTCTCCGGTTTTCTGGACTTAGGCTGGTTTCACATTAGCGCTTTTTAAGCGCACGCACGGCCGGGGGTAGCTCCGCCCCCGAGCCGGCTCTCTGCCCGGCGTGCCCGCCCCTTGCTTGTAGCGCCGCCTCCTAGCGCACAGCGGCGCCTGCGATCGGCGCACCCTATCTTTAGCATAGGGTGTGCAGATCGTGCGCAGGCCGTGCGCTAGTTGCGCTTTGACCTGCGCTGCGCACTTTTGACGGTGCGCCGTGCGTGCCAAAATCGAACTTTTCGGATTTTGGCGCGCACGGCGCACCGTCAAAAGTGCGCAGCGCAGGTCAAAGCGCAACTAGCGCATGGCCTGCGCACGATCTGCGCACCCTATGCTAAAGATAGGGTGCGCCGATCGCAGGCGCCGCTGTGCGCTAGGAGGCGGCGCTACAAGCAAGGGGCGGGCACGCCGGGCAGAGAGCCGGCTCGGGGGCGGAGCTACCCCCGGCCGTGCGTGCGCTTAAAAAGCGCTAATGTGAAACCAGCCTTAGCTTGTATTTTTGGTTTTTCCTCCTTCGGTGACACATTCATAACAGAATCACCAGCCATACCGCAGATTCTAGGGTACTCAATAGCAGGAAAGAATTGTAAAAAAAAAGTGTCAGAATTTTTTTTTTTTGTGTGTATATTTTTTCCTCTATTTCTCTGAGACCGGAGGAGGAGTTTTTTGTCAATGGAGATTAAGCAATTGTCTGATCATGTGGAGCAGCTCACTGCTGAAGTGCAGGGAATTTCCGCCTATCTTGCTCATTCACATGCTGCTGAACCAAAGATCCCTACTCCTGATGTACTTTTTGGGGATTGGTCTAAATTTTTGAATTTTAAGAGTAATTGTAAATTATTTTTTGCCTTGAAGCCTAACTCATCGGGGAGCTCCGCGCAGTAGGTTAAAATTGTCATCTCTTTGCTGCGCGGCGATCCCCAGGATTGGGCGTTTTCTTTGAAACCTGATGATCCTATTCTGACTGATGTGAATGCATTTTTTCAGGCCTTGGGGTTGTTGTATGATGAACCTAATGCTATTGATCAGGCTGAAAAGGCCTTGTTGGCATTGAGCCAGGGTCGGGATTCTGCAGAGTTGTACTGTCAAAAATTCCAAAAGTGGGCGGTCCTTACTACCTGGAATGATGGTGCCTTGGCAGCTCTCTTTCGGAACGGTTTGTCAGAAACCGTAAAAGATACTATGGTGGGATTTCCTGTTCCCTCTGGTCTTGACGATTCTATGTCATTAGCCATTCAGGCTGATCGGCGTTTGCGTGAACGCAAAACCGCACAAGAGGTGTTGCCACCTGTTGAACAAATGTCTGAACCTATGCAATGTGATAGGGTTTTGTCTAGGGCGCAACGTCAGGAGTTCATCAGGTGTAATAAGCTATGTTTCTTCTGTGGCGATGCCTCGCATATTATTTCTGTCTGCCCTAAACGAGAGAAACGTTTTGCACACACATTTGCTGTGGGTCGTGTTCAACCTAAGTTTCTTCTGGCAATTTCTCTGATCTGCTCCCTGTCCACTTTTTCCGCTAAGGCTTTTGTGGATTCGGGAGCAGCTCTGAACCTGATGGACTTGGATTTTGCTAAACGTTGTTGGTTTCCTATGACACCTCTGCGGATGCCTATCCCTTTGAGGGGTATTTGTTATGAATGAGTCACCGTAGGAGGCAAAAACAGAAATACTAGCTAAGTCCAGAAAACCAGAGAAGTTGTCAGCTATCGGATTGCAGACCCCTGAGCCTATCAACAACAACTAGCAGTAGCCGTGGGGGGTTTCTACTGTGCCCTAGACCCCTCGATCACAGCCGGAGAACTAAATAGCCTAAAGACAGAAAGGGAAATCTAAACTGCCCCAGAGCAGACCCCAAAGCAATAGGCAGCCCCCAACATATAATGACGGTGAAGCAAGATGAAAAAACACTCACAAAGGTAGAAAGATAGGCTGAACAAATGATGGGGCCCAAGCTAACTAAATAGGAAAGGATAGAAAAGCTGCTGTCTGCAATCCGCCAAAACCCTATCAAAACAAGAGCCAACAGACTGATAGGGAAAAAAGCCCTGAAGACGCTAGGCTTCAAAAAGACTATATCAGTACTCAGGTATTTTCTGAAGACAGAGCAAAAAGGAATTCAGCTCACCCCTGCAGGGAATGGCAGAAATCCAGAAAAACAAGGCAAATCAAAACCAAAACACAAATGCAAAAAGTAGAGCAGAAAACTTAACTTTTGAGGAGCAGGAATCAGACTGGTCTACTAGAATCCCTCAGAGAGATCACCAGCAAGGCAGAAGGGCGTCGGCTGCCTTATATCCAGTCAGCAATTCCAGTCACCCAGTCATCATCATCCTGCACAGGTGCTTGATAATCAGCCTCACTACCTTCCTTCACCAGAAGAGGGAGTTCATCAGACCTCAATGGTGAAGGGGAAAATTAACTCACAACAGGTATTGATAATACTCCTTTGGCGAAGAATAAACCTCAGTTTTGGACCCAGGTGGTAATGCGGGTCGCCCCAGACCATCAAGAAAATTGCAGATTTTTGGTGTTGCATAATTTGCATGATACCATCGTTTTGGGGTTTCCCTGGTTGCAAATCCATAATCCAGTTTTGGATTGGAAATCTGTGTCTGTGGTGAGTTGGGGTTCTCAGTGTGCCCTTAGTGATACTCCTGTTTTCTCTACCTCTCCCCAGGCGCATGATGTTCCTGACTATTTGGCTGATTATTATGATATATTTAGTGAGAATGAGTCTGCGTCTTTGCCTCCTCATAGGAGTTATGACTGTGCAATTGAGCTGAGCCCTGGGTGTAAATTTCCCAAGGGTCGACTTTTCAATTTATCTGTACCCGAACACGAGGCTATGCGATCCTATATTAAGGAGTCATTGGAGAAGGGTCATATTAGACCATCCTCGAGTCTTCACCCATAGGTGCTGGGTTTTTTCGTGGCTAAGAAAGATGGGTCATTAAGGCCTTGTATTGACTATCGTTCTCTCAACAAAATTACTGTTAAATATCAGTATCCGTTACCCCTGATTTCTGATCTATTCTCCAGAGTTAAAGGTGCTTGCTGGTTTACAAAGCTTGACCTCAGGGGGGCATATAATCTTATTCGCATTAAGCATGGGGATGAATGGAAGACGGCGTTTAATACTCCGGAGGGATATTTTGAGTACCTGGTGATGCCTTTTGGGCTCACTAATGCCGCTTCTGTCTTCCAGTGCTTCATGAATGATATTTTCCGAGACTTGGTGGATAAATTTTTGATCATCTATCTGGATGATATTTTGATCTTTTCCAAGGATTGGAACTCTCATGTGGAACATGTTCGGACTGTGTTCCGGATTTTGAGGGAGAATTCCCTGTATGCCTTTTTGGTGTACAGAGGATTTCATTTTTGGGATTTATTTTGTCTCCGTCAACTATTGAAATGGACCCGGCCAAGGTACAGGCCATTTATGATTGGGTTCTGCCCACTTCTTTGAAGGCCCTCCAGAAATTTTTGGGTTTTGCTAATTTTCATCATAAATTTATAGCTAATTTTTCTGGTATTGCCAAACCATTGACTGATTTGACTAAGAAGGGTGCTGATGTGCTGAATTGGTCTCCGGAGGCTGTTTCTTCCTTTCAGGAGCTGAAGCGAAGGTTCACTTCTGCTCCGGTTTTGCGGCAACCTGATGTCTCACTCCCGTTTCAGGTAGAGGTGGACGCTTCTGAGATTGGTGCAGGAGCTGTTTTGTCCCAAAAAGATCCTGTAACATCTAAAATGAATCCCTGTGCTTTCTTTTCCCGAAAGTTCTCCCCATCCGAACGTAACTATGATGTGGGGAATCGGGAACTGTTAGCCATGAAATGGGCATTTGAGGAGTGGAGACATTGGTTGGAGGGAGCTAAACATCAAGTCGTGGTCCTTACTGACCACAAGAATTTGATTTACCTGCAGTCGGCCAAACGCTTGAATCCTAGACAGGCTAGGTGGGCCTTGTTTTTCACACGTTTTGATTTTGTGGTCTCTTTTCTTCCGGGCACTAAGAATGTCAAGGCAGACACCCTCTCTAGGAGTTTCTTTGCTGATTCTCCTGTTGTGACCAAGCCTGCTACCATCTTAGGTGAGGGGGTAGTTCTTTCTGCCATCTCGCCCGATTTGAGAAGTGCTCTGGAAGAGTTTGAGGAGGACAAACCTGAGCGTTGTCCCATTGGAAAATTGTATGTTCCTGGCCAGTGGAGGAAGAGAGTGATGTCTGAAGTTCATTGCTCTGCATTGGCTGGTCATCCAGGTATTTTTGGTACTAGCGATTTGGTGAGTCAGTCTTTTTGGTGGCCCGCCTTGTCTCGTGATGTCAGGAATTTTGTGCAGTCCTGTGGGACTTGCTCCCAGTCTAAACCTTGTTCTCGCTCTAGTGGGTTGTTGATGCCTTTGCCGGTGCCCAGGAGGCCATTGACTCATATTTCAATGGATTTTATCTCTGATATGCCTGTCTCTCAGAGAATGACTGTTATTTGGGTGATTTGTGATAGATTCTCTAAGATGGTCCATCTTGTACCACTCCCTAAGTTGCCATCTTCCTCAGAGTTGGTGCCCTTGTTTTTGCAACAGGTGGTTCGCTTGCACGGGATTCCTGAGAACATTGTATCTGACAGAGGAGTTCAGTTTGTGTCTAGATTTTGGAGGACTTTCTGTTCCAAGCTGGGAATTCAGTTGTCCTTCTCCTCTGCGTTTCACCCTCAGACCAATGGGCAGACGGAGAGAACAAACCAGACTTTGGAGTCGTATTTGAGATGTTTTATTTCTGCTGATCAGGATGATTGGGTTTCATTTTTGCCCTTGGCCGAATTTGCTTTAAATAATAGAGCTAGTTCTGCCACTTTGATGTCACCATTTTTTTGTAACTTTGGGTTTCATCCTCGATTCTCTTCAGGGCAGGTGGAGCCTTCTGCCTGCCCAGGTGTTGACACTGTGGTGGAGAGAATGCACCAGATCTGGGACCAAGTGGTGGATAAGTTGTCTCTCTCCCAGGAAAAGGCCTAGCGGTTTTCCAACCGGCATAGGACCATTGGTCCCCAGTTTAAGGTGGGTGATATGGTTTGGTGGTCATCAAAGAATATCGCTATGAAGGTGGCTTCTCCAAAGTTTAAACCTAGATTTATTGGACCTTACAAGATTTTGGAGATTCTTAATCCAGTCTCTTTTCGATTGGCTCTTCCTGTTACATTTAAGATCCATAACGTGTTTCATAAGTCTCTGTTAAAGAGGTTTGTTGAGCCAGTAGTTCCTGTGGTGGCACCTCCTGACCCGGTGTTGGTTGAAGGTAATGTGGAATATGATGTTGAGAAGATACTGGATTCTCGCCTGGCTAGACGGAGACTCCAGTATTTGGTTAAATGGAAGGGTTATGGCCAGGAGGATAATTCTTGGGTCCCTGCATCCGATATTCATGCCGAAAGATTGGTTCGTGCCTTTCATCGGGCCCATCCTGATCGCTCTGGTGGCGTGGATGAGGGTTCGGTGACCCCTTCTCAAGGGGGAGGTACTGTTGTGAGTTCATTTTCCCCGTCACCATCGATGTCTGATGAACTCCCTCTTCTGGTGAAGGAAGGTAGTGAGGCTGATTACCAAACACCTGATCTGGTAGATGATGACTGGGTAACAGGAAATTCTGACTGGATATAAGGCAGCCGACGCCCTTCTGAGTCGCTGGTGATTTTTCTGCTGGATTCTTGGAGACCAGTCTGATTCCTGCTTCCCAAAGATAAGTTTTTGCTCTGCTATTGAACTTATTAGTATTGTTTTGTTTACCTTATTTTTTGGAGTTCAGCCATCCCCGGTCGGGGGTGTGCTGAGTTCCATTTTTGTCTCTGATCAGTTTGTCTCTTTGCTCTGTCTTCAGAATTTACCTGAGTGCTGCTATAGTCTTTTTGAAGTCATAGCGACTTCAGGGCCTGTTTTTCCTATCAGACGGTTGGGACATTTTTTGGTAGGGTTTTTTACGGATTGCAGACAGCAGCTTTTCTATCCTGTCCTTTTTAGTTAGCTTGGGCCCCATCGTTTGCTCAACCTATCTTTCTATCTGTGTTAGTGTTTTCATCTTGCTTCACCGTCATTATATGTTGGGGGCTGCCTATTGCTTTGGGGTCTGCTCTGGGGCAGTTTAGATTTCCCCTTTCTTTCTTTAGGCCTATTTAGTTCTCCGGCTGTGATCGAGGGGTCTAGGGCATCGTAGGAACCCCCCACGGCTACTGTTAGTTGTTGTGGATAGGATCAGGGGTCTGCAATCCGATAGCTACCAACCTCTCCGGTTTTCTGGACTTAGCTTGTTTTTTTGTTTTCTCCTCCTTCGGTGACTCATTCATAACAAAGCGCCATTTGACGTTTCAGGCTGGAAATGAGATCCGACACCATGTTGCGTTTGGAAAGCCCTTGATGTACCTAAACAATGAAAACCCCCCACCACAAATGACACCATTTTGGAAACTAGACCCCCCCAAGGAACTTATCTAGATGTGTGGTGAGCACTTTGAACCCCCCCAGTGCTTCACAGAAGTTTATAACGCCCGGGCGTGAAAATAAAAAAATCATATTTTTTCCACAAACATGATCTTTTAGTCACCAATTTTTTTATTTTCTCAAGGGTACCAGGACAAATTGGACCCCAAAAGTTGTAGTCCAATTTGTCCTGAGTACGCTGTTACCCCATATGTGGGAGAAAACTACTGTATGTGCACACATCGGGGCTCGGAAGGGAAGTAGTGACGTTTTGGAATGCAGACTTTGATGGAATGGTCTGCAGGTGTCATGTGCGTTTGGAGAGCCCCTGATGTACCTAAACTATTGAAACTCCCCACAAGTGACCCCATTTTGGAAACTAGACCCCCCACGGAACTTATCAAGATGTATGGTGAGCACTTTGAACCCCCAAGTGCTTCACAGAAGTTTATAACGCCGGGCGTGAAAATAAAAAAATCATTTTTTTCCACAAAAATAATATTTTTGCCCCCAATTTTTTATTTTCCTAAGGGTAACAGGAGAAATTGGACCCCAAAAGTTGTTTTACAATTTGTCCTGAGTAGGCTGACACCCTATATGTGGGGGTAAAACACTGTTTGGGCGCATGGCAGAGCTTGGAAGATAAGGAACACCTTTTGACTTTTTCAACGCAGAATTGGCTGGAATTGAGATCAGACACCATGTTGCATTTGGAGAGCACCTGATGTGCCCAAATAGTGGAAACCCCCCAATTCTAACTCCAACCTAACCCCAACACACCCCTAACCCTAATTTCAGCCCGAACTCTAGCCCTAACCCTAGCCCTAACCCTAGCCCTAGCCCTAACCCTAATGGGAAAATGGAAATAAATACATTTTTTTTTTATTTTATTATTTTTCCCTAACTAAGGGGGTGATAACGGGGGGTTTGATTTACTATTTATAGCGGGTTTTTATTTTTGGCAGCTGTCGCACGCTAAAAGACGCTTTTTATTGTAAAAATAGTTTTTGCATCACCACATATTGAGAGCTATAATTTTTCCATATTTTGATGCACATGTCATGTGAGGTCTTATTTTTTGCGGGACGAGCTGATGTTTTTATTGGTATCATTTTCGGGCACGTGACATCTTTTGATCGCTTTTTATTCTAATTTTTGGGACGCAGAATGAACAAAAACCAGCGTTTCATGAATTTCTTTTGGGGGGTGCATTTACACCGTTCCGTCTGTGGTAAAATCGATAAAGCGCTTTTTTTCTTCGGGTCAGTACGGTTACAGCGATACCTCATTTATGTCTTTTTTATGTTTTGGCGCTTTTATGCAATGAAAACAATTTTATATAAAAAATAATTATTTTTGCATCGCTTTATTCTGTGAGCTATAACTTTTTTATTTTTTTGCTGATGATGCTGTATTGTGGCTCGTTTTTTGAGGGACAAGATGACGTTTTCAGCGGTATCATGGATATTTATATGTATCTTTTTGATCGTGCGTTATGGCACTTTTTGATCGGCGGTATGATAATAAATCATTATTTTTTGCTTCGTTTTTTATTTTTATTTTTTAAGAGGTTCGCTAAAGGGGTTAACTAATGGGACAGTTTTATAGGACGGGTCGTTACAGACGTGGCGATACCAAATATGTGTACTTTTATTGTTTTTTTTTATTTCCAAAAAATTAATTTATTAGGGAATTTTTTTTAATTTTAGTAAAAAGAGAAGCGGGCGGCACCGCTGTTACCGTGCTAGGATCCGTGACTTGCAGCAGGCGGTGAGATCACATCCAGGATCCCGGGTGCTTGACCTCGTAGCAAACAAGTGGGACAATCCAGAAGAAAAGGGTCGCACTCAACGGGATATTAGTGAATGTTTAATGACACATAGTTACATGTCAAGTCGGGGATGTGTAGACAAGAGTGTATGAAGGCTGACAACGGCCGTTTCGCGCTACTCGAGCGCTTCCACGGGTCGAGTAGCGCGAAACGGCCGTTGTCAGCCTTCATACACTCTTGTCTACACATCCCCGACTTGACATGTAACTATGTGTCATTAAACATTCACTAATATCCCGTTGAGTGCGACCCTTTTCTTCTGGATTGTTTTTTTTTAATTTATTTAGCGATTTTTTTTAAATTATTTTTACACTTTTTTTTTTTTTTAAACTTTATTACATTGTCCCAGGTGGGACATCACTGTCCTGTGACATATCGCTGATCTGTCACATCACAGATCACTGTGACAAATCAGCGATCTGTCACAGGCACTGCACAAGGCTTCCTCCTTGCCTGCGCTTTGCAGGCTTAGGAAGCCAGCTCCCTGCAGGCCCCCAAAGGTCCCCGTCGCCATCTTGGATTCAGGGACCTGCAGGGATGGAGCCCCCCGCAGCAGCGCTGCACATTGCGCTGCTGTGGGGGGCTCAGGGAAGCATGGAGGGAGCCCCCTCCCTGCCGATGCTTCCCTTTAACCCCGGTACACCGCGATCGTGTTTGATCATGGTGTGCAAGGGGTTAATGTGTCGGGGGCGGTCCGTAACCGCCCCTGACACATTGTGCCAGGTGTCAGCTGTGATAATCAGCTGACACCCGGCTGCGGTCAGCGGCGCTCACCACGTGGGCGCCGCTGATCGCTGTGACGTACTATCCCATCCCTGGGATTTAAGTCCCAGGGCACATGGACGGGATAGTACAGTTGTGGCCAAAAGTATTGACACCCCTGCAATTTTGTCAGATAATACTCAGTTTCTTCCTGAAAATGATTGCAAATACAAATTCTTTGGTATTATTATCTTCATTTAATTTGTCTTAAATGAAAAAACACAAAAAGAATTGTCCTAAAGCCAAATTGGATATAATTCCACACCAAACATAAAAAAGAGGGTGGACAAAAGTATTGGCACTGTTCGAAAAATCATGTGATGCTTCTCTAATTTGTGTAATTAACAGCACCTGTAACTTACCTGTGGCACCTAACAGGTGTTGGCAATAACTAAATCACACTTGCAGCCAGTTGACATGGATTAAAGTTGACTCAACCTCTGTCCTGTGTCCTTGTGTGTACCACATTGAGCATGGAGAAAAGAAAGAAGACCAAAGAACTGTCTGAGGACTTGAGAAACCAAATTGTGAGGAAGCATGAACAATCTCAAGGCTACAAGTCCATCTCCAAAGACCTGAATGTTCCTGTGTCTACCGTGCGCAGTGTCATCAAGAAGTTTAAAGCCCATGGCACTGTGGCTAACCTGCCTAGATGTGGACGGAAAAGAAAAATTGACAAGAGATTTCAACGCAAGATTGTGCGGATGTTGGATAAAGAACCTCGACTAAAATCCAAACAAGTTCAAGCTGCCCTGCAGTCTGAGGGTACAACAGTGTCAAGCCGTACTATCCGTCGGCGTCTGAATGAAAAGGGACTGTATGGTAGAAGACCCAGGAAGACCCCACTTCTTACCCCGAGACATAAAAAAGCCAGGCTGGAGTTTGCCAAAACTTACCTAAAACGTTTTGGAAGAATGTTCTCTTGTCAGATGAGACAAAAGTAGAGTTTTTTGGGCAAAGGCATCAACATAGAGTTTACAGGAGAAAAAAGAGGCATTCAAAGAAAAAAACACGGTCCCTACAGTCAAACATGGTGGAGGTTCCCTGATGTTTTGGGGTTGCTTTGCTGCCTCTGGCACTGGACTGCTTGACCGTGTGCATGGCATATGAAGTCTGAAGACTACCAACAAATTTTGCAGCATAATGTAGGGCCCAGTGTGAGAAAGCTGGGTCTCCCTCAGAGGTCATGGGTCTTCCAGCAGGACAATGACCCAAAGCACACTTCAAAAAGCATTAGAGAATGGTTTGAGAGAAAGCACTGGAGACCTCTAAGGTGGCCAGCAATGAGTCCAGACCTGAATCCCATAGAACACCTGTGGAGAGATCTAAAAATGGCAGTTTGGAGAAGGCACCCTTCTAATATCAGGGACCTGGAGCAGTTTGCCAAAGAAGAATGGTCTAAAATTCCAGCAGAGCATTGTAAGAAACTCACTGATGGTTACCGGAAGTGGTTGGTCGCAGTTATTTTGGCTAAAGGTTGTGCAACCAAGTATTAGGCTGAGGGTGCCAATACTTTTGTCTGGCCTATTTTTGGAGTTTTGTGTGAAATGATCAATGTTTTGCTTTTTGCTTCATTCTCTTTTGTGTTTTTTCATTTAAGACAAATTAAATGAAGATAATAATACCAAAGAATTTGTGTTTGCAATCATTTTCAGGAAGAAACTGAGTATTATCTGACAAAATCGCAGGGGTGTCAATACTTTTGACCACAACTGTACGTCACATGACAGAGAGGGGTTAACATCTGTATTTAGGTCACATATAGTGTGAATATAATACATATTACTTTTTTGTTGCAACATTCATATCCTGTATTATATTCAGGAGGAGCATTCAATGACTACCCCACTAGTATCTCATATTATGAGTCCAGCTCAGTTGAATGTTACGTTCGGAGAATAAATCAGATGTGTCACCATAATATGTCTCCCAATATCAGGACATGTTCTTCTAGAGTCTAGACTAAATGTATGTCCACACTGGGTGCTTTTGCTGCATTTTTTGCTGCTTTCTTATGCCAATTTGTAACTGCTTTTTACAGTACCAGCAAAGCCTATGAGATTTCAGAAATCTCATGCACACACATGTTTTTTTTTCTCATCAGGATTTTGTGCTTTGCGTCTTTTTTTACATAGAGCTTGTCACTTCTTTCAGCATTTTTGCAATGTTTTTCACCCACTGACTTGAATGGATGGTGAAAAAACACTGCAAATACTCAGGCTGACTTTTTTTGCAGCGTATTTGTTGCAGAAAAGTTAAGGGCTGCAGGATTTTACCTCACAGTCAGCCCCGCTACATCTAGATGGCAGGATGCAAGGTTGTATGATGCGACCATACAGCCTGTCATCCAGCAGAGCATCAGACCCGAACCCCACTCACTTGAATGGGGGGCCTGACAATACAGTGTTTGACATGTTGTCATATGCATGACAGCGCGGCAAATACAGCTTCTGATCGGTGGTGAGCCACGGTTCCCATGCTGTCAAAACACAGCGTGAGTGCTCGAAGGTATAAAGTTTACCTCCAGTCACTGGTGTCAGCTGATGGGACTACCGCTCCCATCATTCGACACCTGCTGCCGCTAATAACAGTGAGAGCAGTAGTGGCTGATGAGAGTATTCATCAGCACCTCCTGTGCTGTAAATAAATAATTAAAAAAAAAAACCTGTGTTGGTTCCCCCATATTTTTGTAACCAGCCAGGCAAAACTCACAGCTAGGGTCTGCAACCCTCAGCTGTCAGCGTTAGCAAGGCTGGTTATCAAGAATAAAGGGATCCCCACACTGTTTTTTAAATTATTTAAATAAATAATTTAAAAAAAGGCGTGGGGTCCCCCCCATTTTTGACAGTGAGCCTTCTTAAAGCAGACAGCTGGGGGCTGGTATTCTCAGGCTGGTAAGTGGCCATGGATATTGGCCCATCCAGCCTAAAACTAGCAGCCTGCAGCCATCCAGAAAAGGCACATCTATTAGATACGCCAATTCTAGCGCTTTGCCCGGTTCTTCCCGCTTGCCCTGTAGCAGTGACAAGAGGGGTTCATATTTGTGGGGTTGATGTCACCTTTGGTTTGTCTGGTGACATCAAGCCCATGGCTTAGTAATGGAGAGGCATCTATAAGACACATATCCATTACTAATCCTATAGTTGTATGGTAAATCAAGACACAGCCAGAAAAAAAATCTTTTATTTCAAATAAAACAAAACACAGTTTTACATTTTTTTAAAAAAATAACAAACACTTATACTCATCTAATGCCCAATTCCACCGAAAGCCTTATTCTCCTGTAATAAACTAAAAATAAAAGCAACCATATCTCTCACTTCTCCGTTGTTCTGTTCCACGCTGTGATCCATGTCTGGGAGAAAAATAGTTTTCAACCTGGACGGTGCCAAGCTGCAACCATCCAGGCTGAGAACCACTGGTGAATGAGCTGCTGTGAGCGCAGTCTCAGTGAATAGCAGTGATGTCACTGAGGCTGCGTTCCCAGCCGGGCTGAACTGCAGTGACCTTGGTGAGATCTCTGCTAGAACCGTGAGAAAGTTGCACGGTGCAGAGGCGAGTTCACTGCAGTTCACCAGAATTTCACTGCGGTAAATTTCAACTGTGGTGAATTCGCCTCTGCACAGTGCAACTTTCTCACGGTGCTAGCGGGGATCTCACCAAGGTCACTGCAGTTCAACTGGGAATGCAGCCTCAGTGACGTCACCGCTATTCATTGAGGCTGCACTCGCAGCAGCTCATTCACCAGCGGTTCTCAGCCTCTACGGTCGCATCTTGGCACCGTCCAGGTTGAAAACTATCCCCAGATATGGATTATGGCATGGGTCTGAACGATTGGGAGGTGAGGGATAGTTTTTTTTATTTTACATCTTCTGCAGGAGACAATGATGTCGGTGGAATGGACGATACAGTAAGTATGGTTTAATTAAGATTTATTAAAGGAGTCTCTGTCTTTCTTTCAATTAAAGGACTTTATTCTTGGTGTGTTTTTATACAATATGATTATGGGGTTAGTAAAGGAGGTGTCTTATTGACGCCTCTCCTTTACTAACCTCGGGGCATCCACCCCCCATTACCCCACTTACCACTGCTACATTGCAAGTGGGTAGAGTGAGGCTAAGTGCCAGAATTGGCACATCATATAGATACACCTTTTCTGGGGTGACTGAGAGCTGATGTATTTAGCCTGGGGGGCAGTATCCTTGGCCCCTTCCTAGGCTACTAATATCAGCCCGCAGCAGTCTGCATAGCCTTTGCTGGTTAATAATTACAGGGGACCCTAAATAATTTTTTTTTTAGGGTCCCCCATTTTAATAGTAAAGGCTAAGTGTACAGCTGTGAGCTGGTATTAATAGCTTGGGAAGCTCTATGTGTATTACCCCCTTCCCAGGCTATAAACATCAGCCCCCAGCCATCGGCTTTCCCTCTGCTGGTTAAGAAAATTATACGGGAGCACACGCCATTTTTTTCTGAAAAATCTTTTAATAAATACATGTACAGTAAGCTGCACACACACTGTTCTAATTGTATATGTTACTGACATCTGTATATCTATCTAGGCTATATGTATTTACTATATGTAATCCATCTATTTTATACTGTCGTCTCCTGCTGTGATTTTACACTACGCGGTTGCTGAATTGCCGGCTTTTGTTCTATCTATCTATCTATCTATCTATCTATCTATCTATCTATCTATAGAAGAGGATTATTTACCCTTAGGGCAGTGAGAATCTGGAATTCCTTGCCTGAAGAGGTGGTGATGGCAAACTCTGTCGAGGGGTTCAAGAGAGGTCTGGATGTCTTCCTGGAGCATAACAATATTGTATCTTACAGTTATTAGGTTCTTTAGAAGGATGTAGATCTAGGGATTTATTCTGACAGAGTATAGGCTGAACTGGATGGACCTCAGCCTTGCTAACTATGTTACTATGTTACTCCAGGAACAAGCCCTTTGAAGCTCTGTGCCTAGCAATTAGCACAGGGGTGTGAACTCTCATGCAGCTACCAGCCAACTGGCTTCCTTTGTTTGATTCAGGCTGACATTGTGGCACAACAGATCCCAGGCCAACCAGTGCAAGGCTCTGAGATATGGAATCTAGAAAATGACCTATAATAACAGAATGCAATATCTCTGAGCCTAGCACATTATTGGAATCTACATTCCTTCCCCCATGAGCCCATTACATCCGACCACCACTAGCATTCTGTGTTATTGAGTTACAAAGCATAGCTACCAGGAATTAAATACAGTAGCAGCATTTTGTCTCTATGCATGGATAAAATCCAGCAAAAACCAGTGGCGCCGGTGCAGGCTTTTTTAGAGTTTTGGGTGGAAAGTTATGGACATTCACGGTTCTGGACTGGAAAACCATATGCTCAGATATGTGTTGTGAATTCACTTTCTGGTCTACCTCTGGTTGCTGGTGAGGGTGGTGGAGCTGGTTGTATTGACAGAGGAGTCGTGATTTCTCATTCCAGGCTCCCTCTGGTGGTTTCAGGAGGTAATGAAGCTGATCTAATTAACAGAGACCTGCAACCTGATAATGAGGATGACGATTGGACATCTGGAGTCTCTGACTGGATTTAAGACAGCCAACTCCCTCTATCCCTGCTGATTTTTCCTGCCTCCTGAGGTCTTAGTTTCCAGTTCAGTCCCTGCATTCTCAAGCTAAGTGTTCTTTGCTATTGTTCACATTTGATTTGGTTTTGTCTATTCAGTTTTGTGCGGTCAGCCTGCCCCGGCTGGGGCTGTGCTGAATTTCCATCCTTATGTTACTGTTTGTGCCAGTTTGCTGTTTGTCCCTTATTAGATTGGCCTCTTTTTGCTCTGTTTTTAGAATATGCCAGAGTGCTGATATAGTGGTTGAAGTCTAGTGACTTCAGGGGTTTTTTTTGCTATCAGAAGTGTTGGACATTTTTGCAGGGTTTTTTTTGGCGTGATTGCAGACAGTATCTTTCCTTTCATGTCCTTTCTAGCTAGTGTAGGCCCCATCGTTTGCTCATCCTATTTTCCTACCTGTGTTTGTGTTTTCATCTTGTCTTACCGACAATATATGTTTGGGGGCTATCTATTCCTTTGGGGTCTGCTCTGGGGCAGTTTAGATTTCCCCTTTTCTTGCTTTAGGCTTATTTAGTCCTCCGGCTGTGTCGAGGCATCTAGAATCATCGTAGGTACGCTCCACGGCTACTGCTAGTTGTGTGGATAGGATCAGGGGTCTGCAATCTGCTTAGTTACCAACCTCTCTGGTTTTCTGTGGCTTAGCTTGGTCTTGTTTTCCTCCTCGGTGACCCAATCATAACAGATATGGGAGGTGGGCCAGCCCAGGGGTGGGCACAGAATGTGGGAGGAAGCAGCCTAGGAGATAAGAGGCAGCTCTTCATTTTGAGCTCAGTTTTCTACTGGCAGGAGGACAGTTAGCTGACGCGGCCAAGTAAATCCCATAACTAAGATTTGGACCTGTGATCCTGACTGTATATATTTGCTCTTGTATATATATATATCTGTATTTTTCTTGTGTGCCTTTTGGGTGACTAAATATAAAATTAATCTTCGGCTGCTCTTTTATCTCGATACACAAATCCCCACGTCCACAAGCTCAGTTGGTTATTATACGTTACCCGGGTTGGTTTCTGGCCTGATATAAGCCTGCTGTCGGACGAGGCTTATATCAAACAAGGAATTGGTGGCAGCATACCGTACTGCGTTAGTGAGGAGCCCTGACAGTGATGGCCGGGAGGTTTATATACAGTACAGACCAAAAGTTTGGACACACCTTCTCATTCAAAGAGTTTTCTTTATTTCCATGACTATGAAAATTGTAGATTCACTCTGAAGGCATCAAAACTATGAAGTAACACATGTGGTATTATATAATTAACAAAAAAGTGTGAAACAACTGAAAATATGTCTTATATTCTAGGTTCTTCAAAGTAGCCACCTTTTGCTTTGATTACTGCGTTGCACACTCTTGGCATTCTCTTGATGAGCTTCAAGAGGTAGTCACCGGAAATGGTCTTCCAACAGTCTTGAAGGAGTTCCCAGAGATGCTTAGCACTTGTTGGCCCTTTTGCCTTCACTCTGCGGTCCAGCTCACCCCAAACCATCTCGATTTGGTTCAGGTCTGGTGACTGTGGAGGCCAGGTCATCTGGCGTAGCACCCCATCACTCTCCTTCTTGGTCAAATCGCCCTTACACAGCCTGGAGGTGTGTTTGGGGTCATTGTCCTGTTGAAAAATAAATGATGGTCCAACTAAACGCAAACCGGATGGAATAGAATGCCGCTGCAAGATGCTGTGGTAGCCATGATGGTTCAGTATGCCTTCAATTTTGAATAAATCCCCAACAGTGTCACCAGTAAAGCACCCCCATACCATCACACCTTTTCCTCCATGCTTCACGGTGGGAACCAGGCATGTAGAGTACATCCGTTCACCTTTTCTGCGTTGCACAAAGACATGGTGGTTGGAAGCAAAGATCTCAAATTTGGACTCATCAGACCAAAGCAGATTTCCACTGGTCTAATGTCCATTTCTTGTGTTCTTTAGCCCAAACAATTTTCTTCT
Source organism: Dendrobates tinctorius (assembly GCF_039654945.1). Classification (NCBI taxonomy): domain Eukaryota; kingdom Metazoa; phylum Chordata; class Amphibia; order Anura; family Dendrobatidae; genus Dendrobates; species Dendrobates tinctorius. The sequence goes on from NW_027361714.1 coordinate 41,626,903, forward strand.
TGTTGCCTGTCCTTAGCAGTGGTTTCCTAGCAGCTATTTTACCATGAAGGCCTGCTGCACAAAGTCTCCTCTTAACAGTTGTTGTAGAGATGTGTCTGCTGCTAGAACTCTGTGTGGCATTGACCTGGTCTCTAATCTGAGCTGCTGTTAACCTGTGATTTCTGAGGCTGGTGACTCGGATGAACTTATCCTCCGCAGCAGAGGTGACTCTTGGTCTTCCTTTCCTGGGGCAGTCCTCATGTGAGCCAGTTTCTTTGTAGCGCTTGATGGTTTTTGCCACTGCACTTGGGGACACTTTCAAAGTTTTCCAAATTTTTCAGACTGACTGACCTTCATTTCTTAAAGTAATGAGGGCCACTCATTTTTCTTTACTTAGAATTTGTATTATGGCAAGAAAAAAGCAGCTAACAGTCTATTCAGTAGGACTATTAGCTGCGTATCCACCAGACTTCTGCACAACACAACTGATGGTCCCAACCCCATTTATAAGGCAAGAAATCCCACTTATTAAACCTGATAGGGCACACCTGTGAAGTGAAAACCATTTCCGGTAACTACCTCTTGAAGCTCATCAAGAGAATGCCAAGAGTGTGCAAAGCAGTAATCAAAGCAAAAGGTGGCTACTTTGAAGAACCTAGAATATAAGACATATTTTCAGTTGTTTCACACTTTTTTGTTAATTATATAACTCCACATGTGTTAATTCATAGTTTTGATGCCTTCAGAGTGAATCTACAATTTTCATACATAGTCATGAAAATAAAGAAAACTCTTTGAATGAGGTGTGTCCAAATTTTTGGTCTGTAATAAATATATATATCCCCAGCCTGGACTTGTGATGTATATCCCCCCTCACTGGGAGCACCTCAATAACTATGAGGGAAGCTTTTCCGGCAACTATTTGACCTCTGTGCAGTTCCCTGACTAACCTGGGGAAAGTGGTGGCGCCAGAGAGCCAATCCCTGCTGGGTCCTTTTCTCCCCTTCCCAGAGGTGACTGAAGGTGACAAACCCCTTCCCATGTACAATCCGTCACACCATGTATTTGTATCGAATAATGAATGCAATGAAAGTCAATGGGGAGGCCAAATATTTTTCTGCTGGACCCAACATACAGGTCTGGGGACCAGAGAAAAAAGCTGAAATAGATGGGAATGAGCTAAAACTAAATAGGAATAGCATGGAGAAGATGCCTACTTGCCTTTCTGACTCACATATGGTATCTGGGAATGTTGTCAGACTATTGCGCTGGTTTTAAATATTTTTAACTCCTTAGTGACAAAGCCAATTTGGTACTTAATGACCAAGCCAGTTTTTACAATTCTGACTACTGCCACTTTATGAAGTTATAGCTCTGGAACACTTTAATGGATCCCGCTGATTCTGAGATTTTTTCCGTGACATATTGTACTTCATGAGAACAGAAGAGAAAGAAAAGTAGAGCAAATGAAAGTGCGCACACAGAAAATATAAATAATACAGCTTTATTAGACAAAAATGTCAGAAGACAATTACAAGTTAAAAACAGTTAAAAAAATTGAAAAAGACATGCAAAAAAGTGATAGGCAGACATATGGAGGGAAAAGATCCCTTATATCACATACATCGATACAATCAATATTCTCTTTGATACACAAACCCAAATGTGGCAAATAGATGACAAGTTATATAATAATTCTTAATTTGGAATATATGAGGTTAAAAGGTGAACCATGCAATTGCAATCCAGCATCAGTAGATATGACATATAACGGATTACATAAAAATGCATATAATGTTGCAGTATGCTGAATCACAAGAGCATAAGCTCAATTGAAAAGAGGTTTCTAAAAGTCAAACACTGGAGCATTTCACTATATAATGATTTTCAATTTGAAAAGAGCACCATGCAAAGGCGATCCAGCAACAGAGTAAATGACATGTAATGAATTGTGCATGAAAACATGCAATGCTAGGCTATGCTGGATTGGAGCATAGAATCAGTTATAAAGAAATTAGCATGAAAAAATGTGCAGACTGTAATAATAATACATTTTATTTCTATAGCGCCGATATATTCCGCAGCACTTTACATTTCAGAGGGGACTTGTACAGACAATAGACATTACAGCATAACAATAATCACATAGATCATAAACAGATACCAAGAGGAATGAGGGCCCTGCTCGCAAGCTTACAATCTAGGAGGAAAACGGTAGACACGAAAGGTGGGTGGTAACAGTTGCCCTGATTGTATGGACCACCCATAATGTTAAGTGGGTAACAGTACAGACACAGAGGACTAATAGATGCCTAAAGCATGTGGCAACATGATGCGGGGAACCTGTTCACACACAGAGGCGCCGCAACATAAACATACAAAAAGGCTGAGCCTGTTAGTGTCACAGGCCTCAGGAAAATGCACACACGGTATCTGGTCACAGGAGCAGGACCTAAGACAGAGGAGCTGCGTCCATCTAGACCTACCGTGTGTGCGGCGTCGCTGCTGCGAGCGCCAAGGGCTGCAACTGCAGCGCGGCGTAGGACACTGCCGCTCGACGACAAAGCTAGAAAGCACGCGCAATGTCGGATTCTAGCGTAGAGGTGCGGTGTGCACAGTGGCCTAAGGTTTGCCACTGTCTGGCGCTGACTGCTGAACTAATTCCCTATCCACATACGTAATATCAGAGGGAAGGGGTTTTATAATGAGTCAGTCACCAGAATCATACATCCATCACCATTCACACATAGCATGTATAGTCTATACTAGCGCATGGCGGAACGGCCATGCGCACTTTTTATAGCCGTGCGGGACCTTCCAGATCTCCGAGATTGACCAATGAGATCTGGAACAGGACCTGGGCACATGACTCCCGTCTCATGAGCATGCCCAGACGGACCATAGAGGGACTTAGTCTCTGGAGCGGTCTGCTGCAAAGTAATTTCTGCAGTAGAAAGGCAGCAGGAGACCGCAGAATGTGAGGCTCTGGATTCCTGCAGAGCAGACGCAGAAACCTGATGCCTAACAGTATTTCCCTGCTCATGCGACATTGAAAGAAGGGAACATTCCTTGACCAACTGACCATACCATTTGATCCTTGAAAGGTTAGCAAGGATCGCTTCACTGTCTTGAGAAGATGCAGGAACAAGAGTTCTGTCCAAATCAAATGAAGAACTTTTCCACATCTTATATGACGGTGCTGTGGCTACCTGGCAGAAAATGGGCGAGGAGCCACATTAAAAAGGCAAAAGTTTAGTCGTAGAACATAGGGCTAATCCAGCATTATGGCCTCTCATTGTGAAGTCTCAAAGGTCAGGCCCTTTCTTATAATAAAACAATAACATTTCCTAGTTATCTACTTTCACTTTATGAGATGGTAATACCCCTTTCAGGCCAGGATAACAAATAGGGTAGGAGTGCATTAGGATTGTTTTTATATACTTTGCTTCACTTTATATCTGATTTGTGTTGTGAGAGGGGTAAGCAGACACTAAAGAGAGTTTGCAAAGGATTTTCCATCAGTTTTTAGTTATAAAAAGTCTGAAATGTATGGTACAGGCTCAACTCCTTACCTTGCTCCTCACACCGGTAGCCAACATGTGAAATACATACAAGTCAAATATTGGGGAGGGGTTAAAAAAAAACACATTTTTACCATGAACTGTCATGCATTTCACCTTCAAAAAATGGTAATAGGTCACGGTGACTTCTTTTGTGGGTCCTTATGACAGTGGGCTTGTACACTTTAATCAAAATAAAAGAAATGAGCAACAACATACGGTAAGTTGGTATAAGTGCAATGAGTAGGTGCACATTCACTCTGTGGCCATTTAACAGACAGAACCGATAAAACCAAATGGAGTAAATACCCTTGCACTAAATAAATAGTAACCAGGGTTGTGGAGTCGGTAAGCCAAACCTGCGACTCCGACTCTTCAATTTCCCTTACACCGACTCCAACTCCCACATATATTGCTTATATTTCAGTGAAAAATTTATTGTAGTACAATGTGAACATCAGACATTTAATCATTTCTATGATACAATAATCAAGATATTTAGAACATAATATCTATTTATTGGAATACAACTTTAGAACACAAAAAACTGTAATAAATTGTAAATATGTAATACACTGTATAATATCGATTATATACATACGGTACAGACCAAAGTTTGGACACACCTTCTCATTCAAAGAGTTTTCTTTATTTTCATGACTATGAAAATTGTAGATTCACTCTGAAGGCATCAAAACAATGAATTATGTGGAATGTGGAATTATATAATTAACAAAAAAGTGTGAAACAACTGAAAATATGTCTTATATTCTAGGTTCTTCAAAGTAGCCACCTTTTGCTTTGATTACTGCTTTGCACACTCTTGATGAGCTTCAAGAGGTAGTCACTGGAAATGGTCTTCCAACAGTCTTGAAGGAGTTCCCAGAGATGCTTAGCACTTGTTGGCCCTTTTGCCTTCACTCTGCAGTCCAGCTCACCCCAAACCATCTCGATTGGGTTCAGGTCTGGTGACTGTGTAGGCCAGGTCATCTGGCGTAGCACCCCATCACTCTCTTTCTTGGTCAATTAGCCCTTACACAGCCTGGAGGTGTGTTTGAGGTCATTGTCCTGTTGAAAAATAAATGATGGTCCAACTAAACACAAATCGGATGGAATAGCATGCAGCTGCAAGATGCTGTGGTAGCCATGCTGGTTCAGTATGCCTTCAATTTTGAATAAATCCCCAACAATGTCACCAGCAAAGCAAAGCACCCCCACACCATCACACCTCCTCCTCCATGCTTCATGGTGGGAACCAGGCATGTAGAGTCCATCCGTTCACCTTTTCTTCGTCGCACAAAGACATGGTGGTTGGAACCAAAGATCTCAGATTTGGACTCATCAGACCAACGCACAGATTTCCACTGGTCTAATGTCCATTCCTTGTGTTCTTTAGCCCAAACAAGTCTCTTCTGCTTGTTGCCTGTCCTTAGCAGTGGTTTCCTAGCAGCTATTTTACCATGAAGGCCTGCTGCACAAAGTCTCCTCTTAACAGTTGTTGTAGAGATGTGTCTGCTGCTAGAACTCTGTGTGGCATTGACCTGGTCTCTAATTTGAGCTGCTGTTAACCTGCGATTTCTGAGGCTGGTGACTCAGATGAACTTATCCTCCGCAGCAGAGGTGACTCTTGGTCTTCCTTTCCTGGGACGGTCCTCATGTGAGCCAGTTTCTTTGTAGCGCTTGATGGTTTTTGGCAATGCACTTGGGGACACTTTCAAAGTTTTCCCAATTTTTCGGACTGACTGGCCTTCATTTCTTAAAGTAATGATGGCCACTCGTTTTTCTTTACTTAGCTGCTTTTTTCTTGCCATAATACAAATTCTAACAGTCTATTCAGTAGGACTATCAGCTGCGTATCCACCAGACTTCTGCACAACACAACTGATGATCCCAACCTCATTTATAAGGCAAGAAATCCCACTTATTAAACCTGACAGGGCACACCTGTGAAGTGAAAACCATTTCCGGTGACTACCTCTTGAAGCTCATCAAGAGAATGCCAAGAGTCTGCAAAGCAGAAATCAAAGCAAAAGGTGGCTACTTTGAAGAACCTAGAATATAAGATATATTTTCAGTTGTTTCACACTTTTTTGTTAATTATATAATTCCACGTGTTAATTCATAGTTTTGATGCCTTCAGAGTGAATCTACAATTTTCATAGTCATGAAAATAAAGAAAACGCTTTGATTGAGGTGTGTCCAAACTTTTGGTCTGTACTGTGTATATGTATATATATATAAATATATATACTGTATGTGTGTGTATATATATATATATATATATATATATATAAATATACACACACACATACACTATGACTTACCTCGGCTAAGATAAAGCCTAGATCCTCAGGCTCCATTCACACTATGGGCGTAGCCAGGATCAAATCTAGCGGGGGGCAGAACCTCATACTGTTCCGCAGAATTTCATACTGCACACCTCAGCTGCTGCAGAACCTCATACTTCACACCCCTACACTTGAAAATAAAGCCTGCACCTTAAGAAGATGTGGTGATGTATGCAGTCTATTTATTCCAACTATCAGATGATGTTACTGGAGACGAGCAATGCCTGTCCTGGGCGTCCTTTTGGGCAGCTATGAGGTGTACCTGACTGGTGCTAAAAAAAAGAAGTGTTAGTCTGTGTGCTATCCGGCTTTCATTCTTTTTGGTACAGATATGATATGGATAAATGGATAGATAGAGCAGATTTCTAATCTACTTTTGCTATTGAAAACATTATCTATGAGCTCAAAAACCTTTCAGGTGATGCGGTTTTTTTAAAAAACTGATCTGCTTTTGCAACTGAAAGCCTAAGTGCACACGTACCGAAACTCTCGCGGAAATTACCGCGAGAATTCCGGAATTCCAGTCCGCGGGAAAATCGCATTTTAAATTCCCGCAATTTTCCCGCGGAAAAACTAGCATTTTGCAAGCGTAATTAGCTTGCAAAATGCTAGCGTTCTCCAAGCGATCTGTAGCATTGCTTGGAGAACTGATTGACAGGTTGGTCACACTCGTCAAACATAGTGATTGATGAGTGTGACCAACTTTTTACTACTGAGGCCGCCTATGCTGCATCAGTAGTAAAAGATAAAATGTAAAAAAAAATAAAAAATGGTTTTATTCTTACCCTCCGACGTCCCGCGCATCCGTTCCCAGTAATCCTTTGTGAAAATGCCCGCGATGACGTCAGTTCTCGCGGGATCGCGACGTCTCGCGGTAATTCGCGATGACGTCGCGCGAATGACTGCGAGACTTCGCGATCCCGCGAGAACGGATGCCATCGCGGGCATTTTCGCAAAGCACTACTGGGAACGAGAGCGTGGAGAGAAGCGGGAAGGCTGCGCGGGACGTCGGAGGGTGAGAATAACAATATTTTTTATTTTAAATTCTATTTTTTACAGGGATATGGTACCCAAAGCCCGGAGGACAGTCTTCTCTCCTCCAGACCATGGGTACCATCCGCAATTGTTCTGCTTACTTTCCGCATGGTGTGCACAGCCACATGCGGGAAATAAGCGGAACAATGCATTCCTATGGGTGCGGGATCGCCTCGATTCCGCAAATTAATGAGCATGCTGCGGTTTTTACCGCGAAGCTATTCCGCCGCGGTAAAAACCGCAGCATTAGCACAGCATTGCGGAATCCCATAGGAATGCATGGGATGCTTATTTTTCGCGTTTTCGCGGCAAAATCGCGCGGTTAAAACCGCCACGGAAACGCGAAAAAACGCCACGTGTGAACTCAGCCAAAAACGTGTCCTCAAAAAAAATGGAGTAAAAGCCAAATGTTGCAAAAATTTTGCTGCAACTTAGCGTTGCGCTAAAATTTTGGGACAGCTGTGTAAAAATGAGTTGGGGCTTGAAATGGAATGGCGGTGGCGTGACGCCACAGCTGTAAGAGGTGGCGATCACTGGTCCCTGACTGGAGTAAGACTTGTGGCGTGGCCATGGCAATGCACGCCATTTATCGGAGGCGGAGATTTGTGCTCCTCAGGAGTCTGACTCCATCATGCCGATCTTGATCAATAGGGACCCATGTCCATTCGACAACCATGTCATGAAGTGGTTTCGGTGCTAATGTTTTGGCCAGTTTCCGGGGTGTGGGAGTCATTTTCCGCTTCTAATTCATTTAGTGGGCACATTTGGAGCTTTTTCCCACAGAAACACCTCAAGAATTGACATGATGCTCGTTTCCTACATGTCAATACATTCTCTCAACAACTTAAAACAATAGCATGACTAACACAGGGAGAACCCGGCACAAGCCGCAGCTTTTCCCGCTTTTCTACATCACTGAGCCCAGCATGGACCCACTAGTGCCCGCCATGCCTGTGGTGGATACACCACTGCCCCACTCTGAGGAAAAGCTGCCGCTCGCCATGCTCCCGAGCACAGACGTGGGGAGGTCGGACAGAAAGCTGTCAGCTAAGGGCCTGTCCTGCCGAGCATCACTCCGGTCCCTCTTCTCCCCTCCCAGCAAGCCCCGCATCCCAGCCCACTAGTCCAACTTCTCCAAACAAAGAGCACCCTGCCAGCATCTCTCCCTGCTAGCCGTCACATCCTTGCTGACGGCCAATCACGGGCTTCCTTTCATTCGCTCTCGAGCGTTTCACTGGTAAACTCGAGTACCGCTATTGGTGGCTTAAGCCCGGTTCACGGATTGGTAAAGCCTAGTGCTGTGGGCGGGGTGGCAGGGAAGTGTATGGTGGGGTTACTAAGGCCCAGCCACTGCTTCCGGGACACCCGTATTTACCTTTCTCATCGCCGTGCACGGTGGGCTGTACCGGCTCTGACGGTGCAGGTGGCAGGTATGTCAGAGGGGGGCGCCATGGCCCTACTACAACTGCTGGGGAGCTGTATGGTGCCCGCCTGGGATTCATAATGCTGGGGAATATGGTGTCCGTGGCTGGACTGCTGCAGCTGCTTCAGCTCTTCTTCTCAGTCACCTTGTAATACCCTCTCTCCAGTATGTGGCCTCCTAAGCTCCAGTGTAGTGTGGGCAGGGTGACAGGTGCACCCACAAGGCTGCAGGGTGGGCCCATGTCTCCTCTGCTCCAGAGCACCCTGTGCAAAGTGATCAGACCCCCGTATGCGGCACCTTGGGAGACCCCCTGTACATTACTCTGATGTTTCACATTATGTTCGTCATTCACTGTACACCCTCAGTATATCTGCATCCACCCTGAAGAAACAAGCCTAAGGAATGAGCCAACAATGTCTTCTACGTGATCGCTGGTTAAAAACCATCATTGCCGAGAATCTGACATCAGGACTATCCTGGAAGCAAATTGCTGCCAAGTGCCAGTTCTCACGCGCCCTACGTGATCACTTCTGTTTATATAGCGCCATTAATTCCACAGCACCTTACAGCCATCATCACCGGCACCAATCTAAACTCCCTATCGGTATGTCCATGGTGTGTAGCAGGATACCCGCACGGGGAACACATACAATCTACTTGCAGATGGTACAAGGTGGGATTTGAACCAAAACCCCCAGCTCTGCAAAGCTACGATACGATATATGACCACACTTCCAGAGATGTTCAATCTGTACAAGAAGTTACCATAGTCTAAATATGAAAACATCAAAGTTTATCATCATTTCAATACATTTGAAAGGGGAAGTTTAAAAATTGAGCATAAGATATGACCATAAGCAGCCCAGAGAAAAACAGTCTAGTAGATGAAAGTCCACAAGGACAGGGTCCTCTCCCCTCTGCCCCAGTCTGTCATTGTAAGTTTGTTTACTGTAAACGATATCTATAACTTTGTATGTAACCCCCCTTCTCATGTACAGCACCATGGAAGTAATGGCGCTATATAAATAATAGCTATCACCTTAGTGGTTTCAAAAATATGATAGAACAATGATTTATTAAGTATTTATTTAATTCTTTAATAAAGTGCAAACAGTGCTGAAAAGGTACATCTTGTACTTAATCTACGTTTTTTTTAAATAAAATAATGTGCTAGAAGTAATGTCTGGACAGAAATTGGAATTGTTGAATATAAGGAGTAGAAAATGCTGTGTGCAAATTGTAACGTGGAAGTAACAGTAGGGTACTGTGTTTCACTATAGTAGGTATAAGCACCTTTGTTAAAGGGAATCTGTCACCTCATTTTTCCCCTAAAAGCGGCGGCCACCGCCATCAGGGGCTTAGCTACAGCATTCTGTAATCGTGTAGATAAGTCCCCGATGTAACCTGAAAGATAAGAAAACCAAATTATATTATACTCACCCGGGGGGCGGGCCGGTTCGATGGGTGTCGCGGTCCAGGTCTGGTGCCTCCCATCTTCTAGCGATAACGTCCTCCTCCTTGCTTCTGTCGAGAGTAGCAGGCGCCGGACCTCTCTGACCTTTCCCAGCGCCTGCGCACTGCAGTACTCTGTTTTGCCCTCAGCAGGGCAGAGAATTACGCCTGCGCAGGTGTGCGACAGGAAACAAGGAACAGGACGTCATCACTAGAAGATGGGAGGCGCTGGACCTGCGACCCCCCCATCGGACCGGACCGACCCCCGGGTGAGTATAATCTAACTCATTTTTCTTATCTTTCGGGTTACATCGGGGGCTTATCTACAGCATTACAGAATGCTGTAGATAAGCCCCTGATGGCGGTGGCTGCATCTCATAGGGGAAAAATGAGGTGATAGATTCCCTTTAATCAGAGCTGTAAATAAGGTTCAGTCTCCCATGCTGTTAGTACTGCTGTCCAACAATAAGTGCTGGAGCACAAGGAATAATCATGTAGTCAAAATAATACCAGGTATATGCCCGGGGGTGGCAGCCCGAGTATACATGGGTCTTTTATTCAGCACTACAGTAAGTTATACCTGGTATTATTTTGACTACATTATTATTCCTTGTGCTCCAGCACTTATTGTTGGAAAGCAGTACTAACAGCATGGGAGGTTGAACCTTATATAGAGCTCTGGTTAACAAAGGTGCTGACACCTATTATAGTGAAACCAAGTACCCTACTCTTACCTCCACCTTACAATTTGCACACAACATTTTTTACTCATTTTATTCAACAATTCCAATTCCTGTGATGTAGAAATACTTGGCACTCATATAGGTGTGTTTATGAACTTATTTATTGGATGAAGAAATTCCAGAAAAATGAAGGCCCCTGGGGATACTTTGGACCTCCAGGTATTCCGTTAGCGTGGCGCAATGAAGGTCCAAGTTGACTAGATTCTCTTTCCAAGTCACGCCCCCCTTGCTTCTTTTGGTTGAAATTGCAGGAAATTGGTCGAGAGATTAGATTGTGAGATGATATTGATGGTCTATTCAACGTTGTACGAAAAGGTAGAAGAAGATATTATCCAGAGTGCACATGTACGGTACTGAAGTAATTAGGAAAACACGGCACTTCTGGAATTCTGGTGGTGCACAAGTAGGATAACCAAATTCGTCAGCTGTGATGTAGAAATACTTGGCACTCATATAGGTGTGTTTAAGAACTTCAATACAGAGTGCCTGCAGACTTATTTTGGACTGGATAAGTCCTTTAAGCAGTTCCCACAACAACTTTGATGCCTGGATTGGCTATGGCATTATCCAGCATAATCTGCTGTTTGCCTGGTGTCCCACTCCTGACACCATCAGCAATCTGCCCATTGCCACAGCCGCTGCGTTTTTAAGGAATTGTCTCTGAAGAAACAAGCCTTTCAAAAAGGGGTGTCCCCTTACACCATATTGATGTTCTATCCCAGGGATAGGGATATTAATATTGGGTCTGTACCTCACATATTGGATCTGTAAGCTGTTAATTGCGCCTGCAAATAGAATAGAGCTGCAAAGTTCTGCTCCATTCATTGTGTAGTTGCCGTTTCCTTGGTACTGCAAAACAGTTCAAACAGATAGGAGCTGTCCCACAGTACCCAGCGGAGGCTGCTACACACTAAATGAAGCTGCACTTTACAGCTCTTTTCCATGTGTTTTCATCTGGCAACTGCCAGAGCAAATCACTTCCTGGTGGCAGAGCAAGGTATCCGACCCCTCACCAATCCGATATTGATGATATATAACATAAAAAAAGACTTGGGCCTCAATTAATCGAGCACTTTTCACCAGTTTTCTGGCACAAAACGGATTTAAAATTTTTGCGCTTACATTTTTCAACTGAGTTTTTATGCCAGCCATCGCAAGTTTGAAAAGGGAGAAGTGATTTGCACAGAGGAGGGTGTTCCTGAGCATTGCCAGCTAGTTAATCATAATTTACATTGAAAAAAGTGTCAAATTATGACAAAAATGAACTCAAGTACCTGACTGATGTACATCTTCCGGCTGCGCACAAGAGCGGAAAGATGCAGCAATTTCATGGAGCGCAAGCCTTCTAGTGACTTGAGCACGTCTTACACCAGCGCACTGTTCATCAAAACTGGCATGAAAGATGGCAGTTTTAATTAATCTGGGTCTTAGTTTGTTAAAATGTAGTGAATACGTAATCTTTATTTATATTTTCTCCCCAGGACAAATTCTCATGGTGGGGGCAAGCAGCAAGTAAGCCACCTCAATGGATGCAGAGAATGATGTGGCATTAGATATCCTAATTACCAATGTCGTCTGTGTGTTCCGAACAAGATGCCATTTAAACCTACGGAAGATTGCACTAGAGGGGGCAAATGTCATATACAAGCGTGAAGTTGGCGTGAGTTTTTTTTTTTTTTTATTCGTTCTTGGAGTCAGATTGCGTGGGAGCATGGTATTATGGCGATGCACAAACCATTGTACACCTCTTTGCACTTCTTTTTTTTTTCTATCTTTCATTTTTAGAAGGTGCTCATGAAACTTCGAAAACCCAGAATAACTGCTACAATCTGGTCATCAGGAAAAATAATTTGTACAGGAGCGACCAGGTAATGAGATCTGTGCTACCGCATTAAGGGTTGTCCAATGTTTTTTTTTTTTTTTTTTTAGCTAATCAGTGATATATTGCATTTCAAATCCACCTCCTGCCGTATCAAATTTTACTTTTTACCATTCATTGCTTGCATCCCGTTTTACATGCTAATTTTCCAGGTTAGGTAGCGTCTTGTGCTTTTTTTCTCGCCCCCAAACACTTGGTGCATTTCATTGTCTTCAAAGCCAGCCCACCCACTACGCACTCATTGACAGTGTTATAGCTTTGCCCCAGCACCAATATCTAGCAGTTTTTCCAGCATTGGAAGTGACAGCAATAATTCTTTTCTTGTCATTCACTCAAATCACTCAGCTTATCCATTATTTTAATAAAACTGTTCCATATGCCCCCCATATTATACCTGAGTTTTTGCTGCATTTTATTCTACAGCTAAAACCAGCTCTCTTAGCAGCAAAAATACGCCGAGATCAAAACTTAGGGTTTGCTATGTTTTTTAGCTGCAAATTCGAAATGTGTAATTTGCCTAAAATACATGTTTTATAAAATGAGTTTTATTTATCAAAAATGCCGAAAAATGCTGCATTTTTTTGGACTCTCATTGCTTTATATATGTGAAAAATGCTGAAAGAATTGCCATTCTCTCAGGAAACAAATGCGTGTGCTTGAGATTTCCGAAGTCTCTTAACTTTTGCTGGTACTGTAAAAAGCCGCTTCCTATTTGCTAACCCCTTCACCCCCCCCAGCCTGTTTTCACCTTCCTAACCAGGGCAAATTTTTACAATTCTTGACCAGTGTCACTAGATTGTCTTTTTTTTTTTTTTTTTTTTTTTTTTTTGTGACATATTGTACTTTGTTAAATTTACCATTGAGTCATTTTTTTTTTTTTTTGCGTTTATTTGTGAAATTATTGGAATTCTGGCAAAAATATTGAAAATTTCACAATTTTTAAACTTTAACTTTCTCTAGTCACCTTCCACGACAGCCATATCGGAGGATGTCTCCCCGCCCTAATGGGGGACAGGAGATGCACAAGAGGTTACATAACCCTCCCCTTCCTGCTATATTCAGTGGTTTTCCTGTCCCCTATGGGGCATAAAGAGGTCCTGATAGTGCTGCCGTGGCCGGCGACCGGAGGCACTATATCATCAGATACCTGTAACGCCGGGCAGTCAACTGTCGGGGGCTCTGCTCTCCTCCGTAGGAAGGCTGCTCCCGTCTCCACTTTGGTGGTACTCGGGACCCTTTCCCACCCCTCCTGCGCCCCCTCAGCGGGGTAAAGCGGTGCTGTGCGGCCGGGGTCCTCCTGGAGCTCCCCGGCGTCCTCCTCCCCATGCAGCATGCAATCCGGGCGCGCACGTGCACACCGGAGGTGGCGTCGGGACTGGCAGCGAACTTCCGGTTTGCCTTCCACGTGCGTGCCAGGCGGGAACGCACACATGACTGCGGGCGCGGTCCGGGTCTCCAGCCACCGGCCCTTCTGGACTGAGCGTGGCTGCTCTCGTTAGAGGAAGGAGCACCGCCGAGTGTGCAGGGGCAGCCGCTGAGCAGCTGGGGAATTCAGCTGTGGGGAGAGGTGATTGAAATGACCCTCACCCTTGGACCGAGGGGAGGAGGAGCACACAACACGCTGAATGGACCTCGGTTATTGTAATCCTGGTCCGGGTGCATCCATGTAAGGCCATTATCTGTACAGTGACTGTGGAAGACTGACCATGGACAGCGACAAACCCTTACTGCCTGCTACTGCAGGCACAGCGTCACCCTCCTACTGTAAGTAGCCTCTGACCCTAAAAAGAGTAAACCAGGTGTGGTTCCTGGCCTCCCTCTTCATATAGGGGTAGCTTTGTCAGCCCTGCACGGACGATGTATTACGTACAGAGCAGCCCTCCCTACTGGACAGTATAAAAACTCTCATCGGACAAGAAGTCCAATCTTCTATTTTCCCAGCCACAACCCCCTCCTGCTAGGAGGAAATCGGCACCTGTGTAATCTGATTGACTCGGGTGAATTTGATACCTCTAACTCAGAGGATGCTTGGGAAAATGAGGGTTCCACTTCCACCCTCAGATCTGGGAATACTATCTCTCTTCCGAAGGTGCCTCCGGCCATTCTAGGCTGAGCGTGACTAACATTCGTCACGGCCGCTAAGCAGCTTGAGGCTGGGCCGAGATGGGAATGAGAGACCAGATTAGGTAGTACGGGAGGAGGAAGTGGATTTCTCTATATAAGATGAGATGTTTGGAGGGGCTGAAGCCTTCACGGCTGGTAATGGGCCCCTCCCGAGAGAGACTTGGTGTCACCTCAGAATTGAGGAATCGGTTTTTCCCTTGAACAGAGATGGCTCCTTATGGGAAGTCCCTAAACTGGACGTGCAGGAGAGCGGCTCTTCCATTTAAGGGCAACTCTCAATGGCAAGCTTGCTCAGAAAATCCTGGGACGCCTCCACAATCCTGCTTGAGGCCAATATAGCCTCTACGTGTGTATCTGGGTCCCTGTCTGCTGGTGGCGTACGCCGGAGGATCACCTCACTCGGGACCTCCAGGGAAGAAGCCCTTGGCTCTCTTTCCCTATTACAAAAGCGACAGGGTTCCTAGCGGATGCTTCTGCTAAGTCCGTCCGGGTAGCAGCAAAATCTGCAGTGTCAACTGGCCCTTCTAGATTCGGCAGTTGGCGGCTGCTAAGCAGCTTGGGCCTGGGCCGGGACCCGAATGGGAGACCAGCCTGCAATTGCAGGTCACGGGTCATGCATTTACCTCTCCAACTCAGCCAGGGGAACTCTGTGGCTGAAAGCTGGGGGAGGAGACTTTGTCAAACGTCTATACGTTTCCCTTTCAGGCAAATTATTATGTGGCCCAGCTCTGGATGATATCCTAGAGAAAGCAACTGATAAAAAGAAGTCTCTTCCGGAACCTAGGAAACGATTTTTTCCCCGTGACCAGTCCTCCCAGAATTCACGGTTCTCCGGTCGGGGGCCGACCCTTGAACTTCTTAGGTTGTTGCAATCTATAACCTCAAACCAATGGGTTATTTGCACCTTTCACGATGGACTGAGATTGAGGTTCGAGAATCCTCCCCCTCAATGCTTAAGAGTGACGTCCTTGCAGGCGTACCTCCAAAAATCCTTGCTGTCAGACATAAAGACACTTCTACAAGGCGATTTCCCCAGTTCCACGCTGGGCGTGACTGCTCCCGTCAGGTGTCACTAGACGACTTGGAGCAGGTCCGGGACCAGAATGGGAGACCAGCGATGCAAATCGACATGAGGTAGGCAGAAGCCACTACTCTCGCCTCTTCGTAATTGTAAAACCCTCAGGAAAGCAGGGTTATAATAAACTTAAAACCCTTGAACCAAGTGGTAATGTACAGATGATTCAGGATGGAGTCAGTTAAGTCGACAATCCCCCTCATAGGACAAATTGGGTGTTGGCCACAATAGACCTGAGGGACGCTTAATATTATGTCTTGATTCATCCAGACCACAAGGAATTCCTCAGGTTTGCGGTTTTCCAGGGTCCCCGGGTCAACCACTACCAGTTCAATGTCCTGCCGTTTGGGGTGTCATCAGCCCCTCGAGTGTTTACCAAGATAATGGCAGAGGCAATGATCTTCATTTGCCAGCAGGGGATTTGCATTGTCCCATACCTAGACGACCTTCTAATAAGGGCTCCATCCATGTCTCGCCTGAACCAGGACGTAGGAAAGTCCCTGGAGATTTTACAGTCCTTGGGTTGGATCCCCAACCTGCAGAAATCAGACCTTCTTCCTTCGTCAGGGAAGAAGTTCTTAGGGATACTCCTGGACTCAGGAAGGCGAACATCTTTCTTACCCAGGGAACGACAACTCGACCTTGTTCAGAGGTCCTCCAGGTTCGGAGACCAGAGAACGCCAATGTCCATCCTAGGTTCACTTACAGCGTGCGTCCAAACTGTTTCCTGGGCTCAAGCCCATGCTCGGTTCCTTCGGTCCTATGTACTCCGGTGTTCAAAGAAGTATCGGAATACTCTGACCAAGAGAACCCCTCTTCCTGGTCATGTGAAGGCGTCTCTCCTATGGTGGCTGGACTACTAGAACCTCCAGCGGGGCATCAGCTGGGATCAGCTCTCCCTGAAAATTGTCACCACAGACGCCAGTCAGAGTCTGGGGTGCTATAGTGGAGAAATCACACTTCCAGGGGGTATGGCCCCCAGACGTCAGAGCCAGCTCCTCAAATGTGAGAGAACTGAAAACTGTGGAGGAAGCATTGAAAGCAGCATCAACCCTTGTCCAAATCATCATGTACGTGTCTGCCCAGACAATGCTACTACAGTGTCCTACATCCGACACCAAGGAGGCACGAAATTCTTCAACCAAAAAATTGGTAGCTGCAAGAAATTTTTCTTGGGCAGAGAAACGTCTGTTGTCCATATCAGCAGGTGAACTTCCTCAGCAGGAAGGACGTTCATTCCGGGGAATGGAGCCTAGACCAAACAGTATTTTGCCTTTGGTGTCAAGGTGGGGAAATCCCGATGTGGACCCTTTTTGCCAGCGACAAAACACGAAGGTCGGAACATTGTTCCCTCAGTCCACCAACGGAGCTTGGGGAGTAGATGCCTTCTCCCATCCGTGGCAGTTCAATCTGGCTTACACCTTCCCTCTGATTCCCACGGTAGCGAGAACACTGCAGAAGATACGGGCAGAACAAGTCGCTACAATCCTAGTGGCTCCCTTGTGGCCAGGGAAAAGCTGGTACGGAACCCTACGGAACATGGCTCAGGAAGGCCCAATACTTCTGCCCCTAGAGGGCCGGCTACTGAAGCCGGAATTCTAATGGCTTAAGGCCTTTCCGAGGAAGTGATCCAAACTCTACAGGGCCACCGGCCATTCTAGGCTGAGCATGGCTAACGCCATTTACGGGAAGGTTTGGAAGATGTTCTCATCTTGGTGTTCCCTAAGGGCCCTGGACCCCTTCCATCCTGATATCTCAGATCTTAGAATTTCTTCAAGATGGCTCAGTTCTAGGGCTCACTCGTAGTAAACTAAAGGTACAGGTATCAGCTCTTAGTTCATTTTACAATCAAGATTTGGCAAGCCATCGCTGGATCAAGCGATTCATAACCTCAGCGACTCTGTAGTCAGATTCTCCGTGGGACTTGAACCTAGTTCTCAAAGGCTTGTCCAGGGAACCGTTGAGCCACTGTCTTCCACGGCTCTGGAAAACTTAACACTAAAAACTGTGTTTTTGGTAGCAATTACTACCACAAGGCGCATAGGAGAATTACAGGCCCTTTCAATACAGGAGCCATACTTGATCATCACGGAAGATAGCGTCTTCCTAAGGTTAAATCCCTCCTTTATGCCTAAGGTAGTCTCAAACTTTCATAGGTTCCAGGACATTGTATTACCTTCCTTCTGTACAAACCCCTCCAACACGAAAGAAGAAGCCGTTCACACCCTCGACGTCTGTAGAGTAGTTCTCTTCTACCTCCAGCAGACGGAGAGTTGGAGGATTGACCAGATTTTATTGATTCAAATTTCCGGTCGGAATAAAGGCAAAAGGCGGCAAAAATTACAATCACGAATTGGATCAGGCAAGCTATCAGCCTCACCTACTCGTCACAGAACGTTCCTCCTCCTACATCTCTGAAAGCCCACTCTGCTCGTCAGTATCAACATCATGGGCAGGAAGAGGGAACGCATGTTCTGAGCAGATATGCAGAGCCGCCACCTGGTCGTCTGTACATACATTCACCAGTCACTATACACTAAATTTCAACAGGGATTTAACGTTTGGCAGATATGTTCTGCAGGCTGTTGTCCCTCCCTAAGAAATTAGTTGTTGGTATTTCTCCGATATGGCTGTCGTGGAAGGTGACTAGAGAAAATAGAATGTCTTACCGGTAATTCGGTTTCTAGGAACCTTCTACGACAGCACTAATTGATGCCGCTGTCGACATTGACAGTGGCGTCAGAGGGGTTAAAACGTCTGTGATCAGCGCTAGCACTAATTGTGACGTTACTGCATGGTATCAGCTATGATGTTTAGCAGGGCTAGCTGATATCGCCAGCCCTGCTAGCTAGTTTCCGCAAACTCGTGGCTTTTAGCGGGAACGCGCTTTCCGCAGCACCGTACACATACAACACATGTTGTGAATTGTAAAAATGTTTTAAAAAAGCTGCATATGAATGTAGTGTAATATATTGAAATTTTTGTATGTATATATTCACATATACAATGTATCATTGTATATGTAATTTTTTTTTTAGCTGATAGATCATTACATATGCTGATGTAAAAAAATATATAATTCAATGACTTTCTGCTTCTACAGTGGGGAAAAAAAGTATTTAGTCAGTCAGCAATAGTGCAAGTTCCACCACTTAAAAAGATGAGAGGCGTCTGTAATTTACATCATAGGTAGACCTCAACTATGGGAGACAAACTGAGAAAAAAAAATCCAGAAAATCACATTGTCTGTTTTTTTTTCATTTTATTTGCATATTATGGTGGAAAATAAGTATTTGGTCAGAAGCAATCAAGCAATCAAGATTTCTGGCTCTCACAGACCTGTAACTTCTTCTTTAAGAGTCTCCTCTTTCCTCCACTCATTACCTGTAGTAATGGCACCTGTTTAAACTTGTTATCAGTATAAAAAGACACCTGTGCACACCCTCAAACAGTCTGACTCCAAACTCCACTATGGTGAAGACCAAAGAGCTGTCAAAGGACACCAGAAACAAAATTGTAGCCCTGCACCAGGCTGGGAAGACTGAATCTGCAATAGCCAACCAGCTTGGAGTGAAGAAATCAACTGTGGGAGCAATAATTAGAAAATGGAAGACATACAAGACCACTGATAATCTCCCTCGATCTGGTGCTCCACGCAAAATCCCACCCCGTGGGGTCAGAATGATCACAAGAACGGTGAGCAAAAATCCCAGAACCACGCGGGGGGACCTAGTGAATGAACTGCAGAGAGCTGGGACCAATGTAACAAGGCCTACCATAAGTAACACACTACGCCACCATGGACTCAGATCCTGCAGTGCCAGACGTGTCCCACTGCTTAAGCCTGTACATGTCCGGGCCCGTCTGAAGTTTGCTAGAGAGCATTTGGATGATCCAGAGGAGTTTTGGGAGAACGTCCTATGGTCTGATGAAACCAAACTGGAACTGTTTGGTAGAAACACAACTTGTCGTGTTTGGAGGAAAAAGAATACTGAGATGCATCCATGAAACACCATACCTACTGTAAAGCATGGTGGTGGAAACATCATGCTTTGGGGCTGTTTCTCTGCAAAGGGGCCAGGACGACTGCTCCGGGTACATGAAAGAATGAATGGGGCCATGTATCGTGAGATTTTGAGTGCAAACCTCCTTCCATCAGCAAGGGCATTGAAGATGAAACGTGGCTGGCTCTTTCAACATGACAATGATCCAAAGCACACCGCCAGGGCAACGAAGGAGTGGCTTTGTAAGAAGCATTTCAAGGTCCTGGAGTGGCCTAGCCAGTCTCCAGATCTCAACCCTATAGAAAACCTTTGGAGGGAGTTGAAAGTCCGTGTTGCCAAGCGAAAAGCCAAAAACATCACTGCTCTAGAGGAGATCTGCATGGAGGAATGGGCCAACATACCAACAACAGTGTGTGGCAACCTTGTGAAGACTTACAGAAAACGTTTGACCTCTGTCATTGCCAACAAAGGATATATCACAAAGTATTGAGATGAAATTTTGTTTCTGACCAAATACTTATTTTCCACCATAATATGCAAATAAAATGAAAAAAAAACAGACAATGTGATTTTCTGGATTTTTTTTTCTCAGTTTGTCTCCCATAGTTGAGGTCTACCTATGATGTAAATTACAGATGCCTCTCATCCTTTTAAGTGGTGGAACTTGCACTATTGCTGACTGACTAAATACTTTTTTTCCCCACTGTATGTAATGTAGCAGCCGCATAACGTGATTATGTGGCACACAACCTTTATTATGGCCAAAATCGCCATTTAAATCCAGCAATTAGTAATGATCTAAAATAAAGTATAATATTGAGTAGAATAAATAGTTTCACCGGACTCTGCTGCAGCGTCCATGTCAGCACTCCATAGTAATTAGACCAGGGTCATGCAAATTTTCCGATTGGTCAAGATATTGTGAGCCTTTATTAATGCTACAGCCATCCAAGATACTGGCATTCAAAGGTCACCTGAAGTTCACATGACCGTGCTTCAGCAACAATAGATGCTACTAATCATTTTGCTTAAATCTGTATTATACAGTGGCATGTAAAAGTTTGGGCACCCCTGGTCAAAATCACTGTCGGGGCATGTTCACACTGGCCGTTTTTGCGCCGTTTTTTTTTTCTGCAGCAAAACCTGATTTCTTGGCAGGAAAGAAGCTGACGCAAAAGCGCATGTTTTGATGCGTTTTTATTGCGGTTTTCGTTCGTATACTATTTTCATGCGTTTTAGGGGCTAACTTTCCCTCTAAACCAGTAGAGGGAAAGCAGATGGCTGGGGGCAGATATTTATAGCCTGAGGAAGCGGTAATATCCCTGGATGTTCCCTGGCTATTAATATCAACTCACTGCTGTATACGTAGCCTTTACTGGCTATTAAAATGGGGGACCCCCCCCCCCAAAAAAAAAAAAAAAAATTTACATGGGTTCCCCTTTAATTAATAATTGGCAAAGGTTAATCAGACAGCTGTGGACTGATATTAATAGCCTATGAAGGGGCCATGGATATTGCCCCCATCCCCCCCGGGCTTACAGCATCATCTTTCTGCCGGCTCAGAAAAGGAGCATCTATAAGATGCGCCAGTTCTGGCACTTTTCCTCGGCTCTTCCCACTTACCATGTAGTGGTGACATGTGGGGTGATAGTTGGGGGGTTGATGTCACCTTTGTATTGTCAGGTGACATCAAGCCCAGAGGTTAGTAATGGAGAGGCGTCTATAAGACACCCCCATTACTAACCCCATAGTGATATTGTATAAAAACAGACATGCCAAGAATAAATTCTTTTAATTGAAAGAATCGCACAGACTCCTTTCATAAATCTTAATTAAACCATACTTACAACATCACCCATTCCGCCAACGCCATTGTCTCATGCAAGAGAATTAAAATAAAAAAATAACAATACTCCTCACCTCTCCGTTGTTCTGTCCCACGCTCGTAATCCATGTGTAGGAGATAAATATATTGTTTTCTGCCTGGATGGTACCAAGATGTGACCGTCGAGGCTGAGAACCACTGATGAATGAGCTGCTGCGCACGCAGCCTCAGTGACTAGCTGTGACGTCACTGAGGCTGCGTTCCCAGCTAAGCTGAACTGTGGTGACCTCGGTGAGATCCCGTTAGCACCGTGAGAAAGTGGCACGTGCAGAGGCAAGTTCACCGGAAGAATTTTCACTGTGGAGAACTCACCTCTGCACTGTGCAGCAGGTGTCGATAGTCCCATCAGCTGACACCAGTGACCGGAGGTGAACTTTATGCCTTCGATCATAGCTGCTGGATCACGCTGTCTTTTGACCGCCGATCAGAAGCGGTGTTTGCCGCACTGTATTGTCAGGCCTCCCCCATCCGCTGCTCAGTGTCTACTGGATGGCAGGCTGATTGGACGTATCCTACAACCATGCAGCATGCCAACTAGAGGTGGCAGAGCTGACTGTGAGGTCACATCCTGATGTCCTGGACTTTTCTGCAGCAAATACGCAGCAAAAAAAGGTCAACCTGCGTATTTGCAGCGTTTTGTTTTACCATCCATTCAAGTGAAAAATGATGAAAAAACGCGCTGAAAGAAGTGACATTCTCTATGTAAAAAAAACACTGCAAAGCACAAAATCCTGATGACACACAAAACGATGTGTGTGCATGAGATTTCTGAAGATGTCTTTGCTTGTACTGTAAAAGTATCGGTAGGCTTTACTGGTACTGTAAAAACAGCTGAAAATTGGCATAAAAGCGCAGCAAAAACGCCCACCCTTATTGTCAACAATTAAGCAAGTTAACAATGACATGATCTCTAAAACAGGTCAAGTTAACTAAGGCATATTTCCATTGTATTTTATGTAAAAAAAAAAAAATAAAATAAAATATATTATCTTTTACATTTTAAAAACTTACAGAAAAGTTAAATGGACTGATGGAAAAGTTTGGGCACCCTGCATGGTTAGTACTTAACAGTACCTCATTTTGAAAGTATCACAGCTTGTATTGTACACAGATCGAAGGCACAGATATTCGATGCATAAGTGCCAGATTTGCTTTTGTAGAAGAATCAGAGCAGCCACGAGTGAGATCTGTTGATAACTGGGTGTTGCATTACAACTAGTCTATGAACAGGAGAAGCTACAGTGTGGCATCTAGACAACGGTGTAGAATGCTGACTTCACTTTCAGCATTCTGCAGTATGAGGCCCTCTTCCTCATTGCATTTCACCATGTTTTTTTTACGGGAATATTGCTCAATTGATATTTTGATTTGCGACTCATTCATCAGACGATTCCCCCCCCCCTTTTTTTTTTTTCCCAAGTAGTCTTTCGTCGTTCAGTTAACTTTTCTGATTTTTACATCAATGTGGCATCTTCGGAAGTTTTAGACAGATTTATGAAAGTAGACTTTCTTCGAGTCTCCAAATTTGGCACAAGTTCATTCCATTCCGCCCCTGTTGTGATTTTATAAATACCAGTTATAACGCCCTTTGCGAAACGTGCAACTGTTTCTGGAAAAAATAAATAACTCAAAACAAATTACAGTTAAAAGGGGGGGGGGAAAGTCAAGGGCTTGGCACAAAATTCGTTAATTGGGTGCGCCATTTTGATGAACTTGCGCAAAATGGTCAGAGCAATATACATCAAAAGTGACTTAAAAAAACCTGCACAAGATATATATGGCTCTTAAGTATTAAGGGGGCCTTAACCATTGAATGCCTATATTAATGCCTCCAAGTCTTTGGATTTTCAGCAGGCTGGCCACTCAGTGACCTGTTACAGTAAAACAATTAACATCTACTTTATGCCCATAGGAAATTGTTACCTAGAGACTCGAACTGTAGTAATACTAAAGATAAAAAAGACTGCATGCATTAGGTCAGGAAAGCCAAAAAAAAAATCTGAAACCAATGTTTTTGTAGTATGTTATTTTGTTTTTATAAACATTCTTTATTACCCTTTATACTGAACTTGTGCTAGTCATTTGGCCCAGATTAATCCAGGCCAGCATTTTTCATCCTGGTCTTAAGGAGGTGATCTATAGCCAGTCGCTCCTGATTCATTAAGAGGTGAATGGCGCCATCCCACACGAGCCCCGAAGCATGAAAAGATAGTGTGGTCCCTGTTTAGTGCATAACACATGTGCTGTAATTATGAAATTTTTATAATCATTTTAAAAAACTTTATTCTTTTAAGCCAATAATTCGGGGCTTCTTGCCCTGCACCATCTACTTAATTTTTCCATTAACCTGAGCGGCATTGAATGTAAAGCCAATTATGACAGTATCTTGCAACCTTGAATTTTTTTTTTAAAAAAAAGCTGTTCCTAAAAATCTAGAACTTACCTAGTCTGTGTGTATTTATTTTACCAAGGCCAAGTACAAAGCCTTTGTGCCTCCACTAGTTACCATCCTTGTGTCCTCTCCGTCACCATGGATAATGATGACACGCTCAATATGTTCAGTAACCCAAACAAGTGATCAAACCTCTGCAATAGATCAGATGTAACGCTGTAGATTAGGAGCAAGGATTTGATTTTATGTTGGCTCTTTGCTATTAGCACCTAGTAATGTCCTGGATTGTGTTTCTTGTGTTTCAGTGAAGATGAAGCCAAGTTTGGCGCTAGAAGATTGGCTCGTTGCCTCCAGAAGCTTGGATTTTTGGTATGTTTATCTTTGTAGAAAGTCGTTTGGGAGGAAAAAGTAGTCTTATATCCAACATGCTCCTGGCAAATAGGAGGAGTAGTGTCGATGTGATGGCGAAGCTGTAGTTTAACGGTGGGGAGGGAGGAACTGTGTGGCGGTACAGATTTAAGGAAGGAGAATGAGCTGCGATCACAGGGTGCCCATATGCATTAGATCAGGGGTCCTCAAACTTTTTAAACAGGGGGGCCAGTTCACGGTCCCTCGGAGCATTGGAGGGCCGGAATATAGTTTAAAAAAGCGGTTAACAAATTCCTATGCACAGTGCACATATCTCATTTTGAAGTAAAAAAAAAACAAAACAGGAGGAAAGTAAAGTTAAATCAACAAACTTACCGGTATTTCAATGGGAACTATGGGCCTGCTTTTGGCTAATGAGATGGTCAATGTTCGGTTCCATATTTGTCACTGCTAGTCATAACAAGTGAAGCAATTTTTCTCTTTCTTGGTATTGTTTCCTAGGAATTCCAAATTGTTATTAGTAAAATACCAATATATATACAGCGCTACAAAAACAATATACCAGCAATAAAATTGCCAGCACAGAGACATACAAACTGCACTGCCCATCAATGCCGTCTGATCAGTGCCCATCAATGTAGTCTCACCAGTGCCCATATTGGTGGAACTCCACTTTAACCTCAGGCTCAGAATGGTGTGGTGTGAGAGTCCCCAATAGGCAGGTAAATGTGCCCAATAGGCAGCATAGGTCCCCAATAGGCAGGTAAATGTTCCCAATAGGCAATATAGGTCTCCAATAGGCAGCATTGGTCCCTAATAGGCAGGTAAATGCCCCAATAGGCAGCATAGGTCCCCAGTAGGCAGGTGCATAGGTCCCCAATAGGCAGCATAGGTCCCCAATAGGCAGGCAAATGTCCTAATAGGCAGCATAGGTCCCCAATAGGCAGCATAGGTCTCCAATAGACAGGTAAATGTCCAAAATAAGCAGCATAGTCCTCAATAGGCAGCATAGGACCCCAATAGACAGCATAGGTCCCCAATAGGCAGGGAAATGTCCCCAATAGGCAGGTAAATGTCCCAAATAGGCAGCACAGGTCCCCAATAGGCAGGGAAATGTCCCCAATTGGCAGGTAAAGGTCCCCAATAGGCAGCATACTGTAGGTCCCCAATAGGAGCCGGCGTTAATTAAAAAAAAACAAAAAAAACAGTACTCGCCTATGTCCCCCACTGCTTTGAAGATGCGCCTGCTCGTCTCCGTCTTCTTCCACCACAGGCACAGGCGGCGTGTTGTCATCAGGCCGCGCAGGCAGCGTGGTGACAATCACGTCGACTGTGTGTGCTCGCTGCATAGTGAGGGCTGCGCAACGCCTTTCCTCGGCGCCTCGTTGTTCTGCCCGCGATTACAGGGCCCGCCGGCATTGAACTGCAGAGAAGTTCAATGTCGGCCGAGCCCAGGGGGACGGATAAAAGTCCTTGGCGGGCCGCATGTGGCCTGCGGGTTGTAGTTTGAGGACCCCTGCATTAGATTGTATAATTCCGCGAGAGACACTGACATTCATCTGCTTGTACAAATACATTAGTAGCGCTTATGTGTATGTAAGCCGTAATAACTTTACTGAAACACTTTCCATAGTTGCTACTTATCGCTAATGATTAATATATATTTATTTGATCATTATTCACTCTGTTAATTTTCATATATTCTAACAGGTGAAGTTCACAGAGTTTAAAGTTGTCAATGTGCTGGCAGTGTGCACCATGCCATTTGAAATAAGACTACCGGAATTTACAAAAAGTAACAGGCCTAATGCCAGGCAAGTTTTTATTTATGGTGCAATCTCCTTTTGTTTTATGGTTTCCAAAATTTTAATTAAAACGTAATATGTTCTTGTTTTTTTTGTAGTTATGAGCCTGAACTTCACCCTGCCGTTTGCTATAGGATAAAGTCTTTAAGATCAACACTACAGATATTCTCCACTGGAAGTATTACAGTTACAGGTAATCATTGAATACTGGACAGAAAAAAAAAGGATCTTACAATAAAATTAAGTGTGCAGCGAAGGTTATCCCTATGTAGAGGGTGTTGTATTAAGAGAACATACAGCAAGCTCCATGGCCTCTTCATTTTCCCAGTTATGGTAATGTCAGGGACTGGACCCTTAGGCTACGTTCCCACTGTGAGTTTTTGGGCGCTGCATATTTTTGCTGCTTCAAAAAACACAGCATCTTACAGTTTCAGCAAAGTGGATGGGATTTATAGAAATCTCATGCCCCCTGTGCCTTTATTTTGCTCCGTGTAAACTGACATGCGGTGCACATTTCAAATTCACAGCATGTTTATTTGTCATGCGAGTACATTGAGTTTTCTGTACAGATTTTCCCCATAGACTTACATTAGTTTCGTAAACTTCCCAGTTAAAAAATGCACAAGCTTTTTTAGTGTTTTTCTGCTGTGGGCATGTAAGGTGCACCTAAGTATATCAAAGTTTTGTCAATGCCAAATACCAGGAACTATAAAGGTATGTGCACACGCTGCAGATTAGTATGCAGATTTTTCCGTGCGGATTTTGCACAATCCGCAGGTCAAAAGACCTGCGGATTAGTCTGCGTTTTTTCCCTGCGGTTTATCATCTCTACAATGGAGGAGATGGCAAAGCGCAGCAGAATCCACAGAAAGAATTGACATGCCATTTCTTTCTGCGGATTGAAAACCGCAGCAAAAACCGCACGGAAAATTCCGCACCGTCTGCACTGCGGTTTCCATTTTCCATAGGATATAATGGTACTGTACAATGCAGCTAATTCTGCTGCGGATCCGCAGGGCCAAATCCGCTGCGGATCCGCAGCAGAATCCGCAGCGTGTGCACATACCCTGAAAATAAAAAAAAATAAAAACTGCTTTATTTAGCTCCGTCACTCCAAAGCCTGTTTTCACCTTCCTGACCAGGCCAATTTTTACAATTCTGACCACTGTCACTTTATGAAGTCATAATTCTGGAACACTTCATTGGATCCCACTGATTTATGAGATTGTTTTCTCGTGACATATTGTACTTCATGATGGTGGTAAAATTTCTTCAATATGACTTGCGTTTATGTGTGAAAAAAACAGAAATTTGGCAAAAATTTTGAACATTTGCACTTTTCAAACTTTTAATTTTTAAGTCCTTAAATCAGAGAGCCATATCGCACAGAATAGTTCAGAAATAACTTGTCCCACATGTCTAGTTTACATTAGCACAATTTTTGAAACACAATTTTTTTTTTGTTAGGACGTTATAAGGTTTAAAGTTGACCAGCGATTTCTCATTTTTACTACAAAATTTGCAAAACCATTTTTTTTAGGGACCACCTCACATTTGAAGTCACTTTGAGGAGCCTATATGACAGAAAATACCCAAAAGTGTCTCCATCCTAAAAACTGCACCCCTCAAGGTACTCAAATCCACATTCAGGTGCTTCACAGGAATTTTTGGAATGTGAAAGGAAAAAAATAAACATTTACTTCTTTTGCACAAAAAGTTTCCTTTTGAACCATTTTTTTTTTTTTTTTTTTACTTTCGCAAGGAGAACAGGAGAAAATGAGACCATGCAATTTCTCCTGAGATTGCTGATTCAACGTGTGTGTGGGAAATCTACTGTTTGGGCACAAAGCAGGGCTCGGAAGGGAAGGAGCTCAATTTGACTTTTTGAATGTAAAATTTGCTGGAATAAATAGCGGATGCCATGTTGCGTTTGGAGAGCCCTGATGTGCCTAAACAGTGGAAACCCCAAACAAGTGACACAATTTTGGAAACTAGATCCTTTAGGGAACTTATCTAGATGTGTATTGAGCACCTTAGACACACAGGTGCTTCACAGAAGTTTATAACGTTAAGCCATGAAAATAAACAAAAGCACATTTTTCCCAGATAAATCTTTTTTAGCTCCAAATTTTGCATTTTCCCAAGGGTAACTGTAGAAAATGTACCCCAAAATTTGTTGTGCAATTTCTCATGAGTTCACAGCCCTTGTCGTCGAAAACTACTTTTTAGGCACAGTGCAAAGCTTAAAAGGGAAGAAATGCTATATTACAGTGCAGATTTTGCTCCAGTTGCCATGTTACATTGGCAGAGCCCCTGAGGTGCCAACACCATAAGTGACCACATTTTACAATGAATTCATATAGGGGTGCAGTGATTATATTGACACCACAGGTGTGTCACAGACTTTATACCATTGGGCAGTGAAGATAAAATAATTTACATTTTTACCACCAAGATTGTGTGTTAGCCCCAAGTTTTACATTTTCATACTGGGAAATGGGTAAAAAATGGCACCAAAACTTGTCCCACAATTTCTGCTGAACGTGGCTATAGCCCATATGTGGTTGTCAGTACTACTTAGCCATACGGACAGACTTGGGAGGGATGGCGCGCTATTTGCCTCCTGGGAGGAAGTTTCCTAGTCTAGTTTGCAGATTCCATATAAAGAGCCTGTAAGTGCTAGAAAAGCAGAATCCTCCCTCAAACTTCCCCATTTTGGAAATTCTAATTCTTTGGGAATTTATCTACAGTTGTAGTGACGATTTTGACTCCATGGGCGTTTCCCAGAAACAGGCATCAGTGGATGTTGCTGAGTGAAAATTGCAAACTGCCGTTGTAGTGACAATACATTATGCCCAGCCCATGCTTCTGTAGACATGCACCTGTCTTTCATCACTAGAGAAATGCAAAACTTGTGGATGCTAAAAGTGGTTTAGGCGCACTGGGGCTCAGAAGAGAGGGGGGCATTTGAATTTGGGAGTGGAGAATTTGCTGAATTTCTTTTGGCGAGTAAGGAGCCATCTCGCTTTTCCATAGACTATGTGCTACCAGTAATGTGGAAGCCCCTATATTGTTTCCATTAACAGATGACAGACCTGAGCAAGGATTGCTTTTTTGTGGATTGAGTTGGAGCTTTTATTGGGAACATTTTACATAACATTTATGATCACATTTATCCTGCTCTCTATGCTGAGCACTTACATGGGGTTTTCATCTAATTCTCTGAATGACGTTATTCAGATGAAACCACTGAGGGATCCATTCATTGTAATGAGGCAGTAAAGTTACTTTGGACTCTGGCCTCTGTTCAGCAGTGTCCTTCTTTTCAGAAGTGCACAAAACTGTGGCCGACGGCACTTTTATGCAATCCTAAAAAGATGGACACCGCCGGATCACAGGTGCTATGGCGTCCACAGTGCATCCATCTGCCTCATTATAGGGAATCTTCCGCCGAGGGTTCTGTCTGAATCACGTATTTCAGAGATTTACACGGAAACGTGCGCCTAGCTTCTCTGATTCTATGGGAGACAGAATGAAAAAAGTAACAGCATGTGAAGAATTAGTTTTATTTTTTTTATGCCATTACTCGTGCAGTATAAGTGATTAGACGACTTTATTCTTCAGGTCAGTGCGATTACAGCGATACCCGATTTATATCAGGTTTTTATGTTTGGCTGCTGTCATACACTAAAAGACGCTTTTTATTGCGAAAACTAGCTTTTCCGTCACCATAGTTTGAGAGCTATAATTTTTCCATATTTTGTCCGACAGTCATGTTATGGCTTGTTTTTTGCAAGACCAGCTGTCGTTTCTATTGCTTTCTATTCCGATTTTCGGGAGACAGAATGAACAAAAACCAGCAATTCAGGAATTGCTTTATGTTTTTGTTTTTTTCATACAATTCTGCTTGTGGTAAAATTGGTAAGGCAGCTTTATTCTTCGGGTCAGTACGATTAGAGCGATACACAATTTATATTTTGTTTTTTATTTTGGTGCTTTTACACAAACAAAATTATTTTATAGAAATAATTATTTTTCCATCGCTTTATTCTGAGAGCTAACGGCTAGTTTTTTGCGGGACAAGATGACATTTTCAGCGGTACCATTTTTATTTACATTCATCTGTTTTATCTCGTTTTATTGCACTTTTTATTCGGTGATATGATGATAAAGCATTGTTTTTTTACTTTTTTTTTCAGTGTTCACTAAAGGGGTTAACTACATACGCAGCAATGTCAAATATGTTTACTTTTATTGTTAATTTTTTTTATTTACATAAATAAATTTATTGGAAAAATATTTGCTTTTGTTTTCTTTATTTAGAGATTTTTTTTTAATATATAATTATTATATTTATTTTTTTACTGCTTTACATTGTCCCAGGATGGGACATTACTGTATTACATCAGATTGCTGATTTGATCTGCAATGCATCTGCACTGCAGAACATTGGAGCAGCGACTGACAGGGAAGGAGGTGTCTCAGATCCTGCTCTCTGCAGGCACTGCCAAACCACCTTCCCTGAAGCACCCTGTGGCCATCTTGCAGCCGGGGGTCTTCATGGAGACCATTGGGACAACACGATCGCATCGCATTGTCCCCCTCCCTGCGCAATTCTCCTCACATTGGCATCAGAGGGGTTAAATGCCTTAGATCGTGGGCATTGCTGCAGAGTGTCTGCTCTCACACAGAGGTGACACCCTATTGCTGCGGTGCTCAGCATGAGACCGCGCGATCAGTGTGCCGTACTTGTACTGCTGTTTGTGAGAATGCAGCTCCCGCAAAGCAGTACATATACGGCGCGTGTAGGGAAGGGGTTAAAGTATGACACCACGTAGCGATTAAAACGCAATGAAAAACCACAAGTTATTCAATTTAAATAGGTGCAAAAATTCACCAAAAGCTCATGGGAACGTAGGCTAACAGATTATACTTTGATGGCCTTTTCTAGACATAAGCCATAAAAGCCTGCACTAAAGTTGTATGGTCATGGTCACCTTACCAATTATGTCATTAAGGTCATTCCCTTTAGGGTGTGTGCACACGCTGCGGATCCGCAGCAGTTGTTGCTGTGGTGTACAGTACCATTATTTTAAATGGAAAACAAAAACCGCAGTGCACACAGTGCAGATTTTTCCGCGCGGATTTGCTGCGGTTTCAAAACCGCAGCATGTCACTTCTTTGTGCGGAAATTGCAGCGGTTTTACACCTACTCCATTGTAGAGGTGTTAAACCGCAGGGGAAAACCGCAGGCTAATCCGCAGATAAAGATTTTGCAAAATCCGCAGTGTGTGCACACCCCCTTAGGCTTTAACAACACAACATATTCCCTTTTCAAATATGCATATTATACATTTGTATGGTATATTATACCAGCCTTTCTCTGAGGCCTCAGACAGTGATATTTTTTTTTCATACACAAAAATGGTCCAAATGTCAGAGTTTGGTCAATGTCCGTTTTTACCATCAGAGTTTCATCCATTTTTCTCAGATTAAAAAAAATACCTGATGGAGGTGTCCCTCAAGCTACTCATATGAATCAGTGTGAAAAATGGACAGCACACAGATGGCATCCAAGTGCGGTCCCGTGTTTTTCACAGACCCATAGACCTGAATTGGTGATTTTCCTCTGCCGTTCAGATAAAAATCGGACATGTCTCCGTAATTTTTGTTAAAATACTATGACACGCGAACAGCCACATACACGACTAGGTATGAACGCTGACCATAAAAACACAGATGGGATTTGTATGAGAAAAACATCAGAATTAGCTCTAAGTGCTTTGTGTATTTTTGTTTTTTTTCTTTAGGTCCAGATGTGAAGTCCGTTGCTACCGCTGTGGAGCAAATTTACCCTTGTGTATTTGAAAGCAGAAAAGTAATTTTGTAAATAACCACTTCTACGTTGAAATTTTATGTCCACGCACCTTTTTTTAAGAAGAAAACGACAAAGAAAGATTAAATCTGTATCTTGATCAAATAAACAGGACCAACAAAGGGCCAACTCTTTTAATCGTCTTTTAGTCAGTGCTGAGACGCTGCACCCAGAGACATTTCTGCGTTTTTTAGGAAAGGACTGTTTACAAGACTTGGACCTGCTGCTTTGAAACATCTGTGCTATTTATTTGTGAAATAATTCCCATGTACTCTTACGGAGAGAGCTGTAATGATGTGCACTAACGCAAACCCTCTGTTTGAGCTTGTGGTTTATTTATAGCCTTTTCGTTTTGGTTTTATTTTTTCTATTTTTAGTTTTTTTTTGTTTTTTTTACAATATGGGCACCAAAGAAACTGTTAAAAGTTTTCTTCTCACTCATTGAATGTTTTATAAATGTTCTGATGTCATAGCACAAAAGTTTTCTTTTCTTGCTCATGTAAATATTTTTTATTAAAAAAAAACTGATAACAGGGTTGTAATATTTATATTCCTATGCCTCAATTGTTGCATTGTCATATGTTTGACGAGACGTCAGACAACTGATATTGCTAGCTTTAGTGCGGGCCTGCACAACATATGGCCTGCATACGGACCGCCGAAGGATGCTGTCCAGGATGTGTGAGTCCCTTCTTCCTGTATTCAAACGTATTCACACGTATTCACGTCTCTCAAATACTAATACATTTGAACACTGTGGCGCCGGGACAGGGGCAATGGAGTGTGCATCAGCCCGGCGTGCGGCAGCATAATGAGGTCTTCACAGGGCCATACCGAGACATCAGGTTATGGTTCGCACTCCAGTAGGAACTGACAAACGTCTTGTTATTTTAGAAGATTGGAGGGTTGCATTACTTCAAGAGCACATAATGTGGCAATTAATGGGGGAAGGGGGATCGTGAAAGGAAGAATACAATAGCAAGGGGCAGTGTGTGTGGGGGGTATTTTGTGCAGGAAACACATTAAGGGGCAATTTATTCAGGGGAAGATTTTTATTTATGGAGCCTGTGGTGTAGTGACCACTATGTCCGCTAGAGGGCGCTGTGTGGGTGTCCCAGGACGGGTGTACAGGAACATCCAGTGTGGTAACAGGAGCAGGGTCCTAAATGACCATTATGTGGTCGAAACGCATTGGTTGGAGACCACCAGAGACCCCATCTGCCTGTATGTCCTTATTCATATTTTTTTCTGTCCGATTTTAAGAATTTATAATAAATGATGAATTTTTAACTGAAGTCCAGCGCTGGAGATTCCATCCTTTATTTTGCTTTATGGGTTATGGAGCAATAAACCCTATGGACTTTTTAAAGGAACGTGCCTCATGTTTGTCTCCCGTGGCTCCTGATCAAGTGAAATCCCTACAAGCCGTATGATACTTTTTGTCATAGTTTGGACATGGTTAATGCCCTGTCCGCTCAGAGATAATTGTTGTGGCCTCCTTTTGGATCTGGGAAGGACATTTATACCCACACTGGACTAGGGTTCTCTGTCAGTTATATTCCTGCCCTCGGCTGAGTTAAGTTGACCCTGGTGTTTTGTTTGTTTGTGCCTGCACTGCGTGTATTTTTCCTGGTTCTGATCTGGTCTGTCCCTCAGTTTGCTATTGCCTGTTGATTCTGTACCTCATTGTTCGGCTCTTTTGGCAATTGACTTCGGCTTGTCTCCTGACTACATTTTTGCCTCACTTCTTTTGTCCTGTGCTGTCCTCCTGTTACTGACCTTGGTTAGTTTGACCCCGCTCCCGGCGTTGCCGGTTCTTATTTTCTGCCTTGTGCTCCCCAGTTCGCACGAGTACTAATTCTAGCCTTTAGGACATTCCTGCTCTGGTCACGTGACCCACCAGGTCCTTGTCTGTGTCTCTGCACACAGTCGCTTCTGCCTGCTACTTTCTCCGTCCCTCCCCCTCTGGAGAGTGTGCTCGGTAACCACAGTCTCCTTCTGTACTGTCCTCTCTCTAGTCTGTATGCACCGCACACACTGTCTGTTTCCTGACATTATAACTGTCCATACAGTCTTTTCCGGGTGGTGAGGTGCGAGTTTATTATGGATCCGGTACGGGCTCTCAACGGAGCAGGTTAATGAGCTCTCCCAACTTATGGACAAGCTGTCCATGGATCAGCAAGCCCTGGTTCACTCGCACCAACAGGTGCAGAGAGATGTGGCGGGCGCTCTACAGGGTACTGTTCTGTTGGAGACTTGGTTTGGGGGCCCCACTGATGTGTCCCTAGTGGACCCTGAACTGTTGTGAGTTCATTTTCCCCTTCACTACTGAGGCCCGAGGAACTCCCTCTTCTGGTAAAGAAAGGTAGTGAGCCTGATTATCAAACACCTGAGGCTGATGATGATGACTGGCTGAGTGGAGTTACTGACTGGATATAAGGCTGCCGACGCCCTTCTGCCCTGCGGGTGATTTCTCTGTGGGATCCTTGGAGACCAGTCTGAATTCCTGCTCCTCTAAAGCTAAGTTTGCTGCTCGGCTTTTTGCATTTGTGCTTTGACTTTGTTTTGCTTTGTTTTTCTGGATTTCTGCCATTCCCTGCTGGGGTGTGCTGAATTCCTTTAGCTCTGTCTTCTGAAAATACCTGAGTGCTGATTTAGTTTTTGAAGCCTAGCTGCTTCAGGGTCTTTTTCATATCAGCTTGTTTGCTTATGTCTTTGATAGGGTTTTGGCAGATTGCAGACAGCAGCCTTCCTGTCCTTTCCTATCTAGGTAGTTTTGGGCCCCAGCTTTGCTCAGTCTATCTTTCTTTCTGTGTTAGTGTTTTCATCTTGCTTCACCGTCATTATATGTTGGGGGCTGCCTATTGCTTTGGGGTCTGCTCTGGGGCAGTTTAGATTTCCCCTTTCTTTAGGCCTATTTAATTCTCCGGCTGTGATCGAGGGGTCTAGGGCATTGTAGGAACCCCCCACGGCTACTGCTAGTTGTGTTGATAGGTTCAGGGGTCTGCAATCTGATAGTTGCCAACTTCTCTGGTTTTCTGGACTTAGCTTGTATTTCTGTTTTTGCCTCCTACGGTGACTCAATCATAACACTGAACCACCGGTAAAGTTACCTGACAATTTTTCTCGGGATAAAAAATTGTTTAGCGTTTTTAAAGAGGAATGTAAGTTGTTTTTTGAGTTACGTCCCCGAGCTTCTGGTAATGAAAGGCAGAGGGTGGGGATTGTTATGTCCTTATTAAGGGGGGCTCCACAGGCATGGGCTTTCTCTCGCTCTCCCTCTGCTTCTGAATGTATGTCTGTGAACCTTTTCTTTGAGGATTTCGGGCATATTTATGACGAGCCTGATAGAGTGCGTCTGGCAGAGCATAAGATAATGAGTGTGACATGGGAAACACTCAGC
The DNA here is from genome assembly GCF_039654945.1 of Dendrobates tinctorius. Taxonomy (NCBI): domain Eukaryota; kingdom Metazoa; phylum Chordata; class Amphibia; order Anura; family Dendrobatidae; genus Dendrobates; species Dendrobates tinctorius. The sequence continues at coordinate 41,662,254 of NW_027361714.1, forward strand.
CAAATGGTTCTGCTTAGAGTTTAGACACTGGGCAGCTGAAGTATCCTGGAGCGACGCTGCCCTGAGGGGGTTGTTCCGCAAGGGCTTGTCCAACTATTTACAGGACACTCTGGCATTACATTCTCCCCGCGATACACTGGAGTACACCATGATGCAGGCGGTCTGTATGGATCGGAGGCTACATGCTAGAGGAGTGTAGCAGGAGACCTCATTATACTCCAATCAGTGTGACACTGCATCCGTCCCTGAACCCATAGAGGTTGGGGCTATCTCGATGATGGAAAGAGAGAGAAGACACTGCAGGGTCTACCATCTATTCTCTTACTGTGGAGCCTCTGGACATTGGAAAAGGGACTGTCCCTCTCGTCCTTCTTCTGCTAAGCCGTCGGGAAACACCTAAGTCTGGGTAATGATAGAGGAGGTTACCCAGACTGCCAGGTACATTTTTCCTCACTTAAAATTTTGCTCCAGGTGGAAATTGAACTTGCTGGTGGTCCTGTCATGACTACCGCCTTTGTTGACTATGGTTCTTCCGTTAACCCGATCGATGCGCCGGTGGTAACCCTTAATAAGATAGGTACAGTCAGGCTTAAGGATCCTGTTAAAATTGTGGCTATTGACTCGTCTCCTCTCACCCGGGACGGAATTTGTTTCATATCTGAAGTTTTTTTTCTCTGAAAGTGGGTTCTACTCATGTGGAAAAATTAAGTTGTTTTGTTCTTGATAATTTGTCTGCTGGACTGGTACTAAGGATGCCTTAGCTTCAACGCCATAATACTATCATTAATTAGGTGATGGGTGAGATCACTCAGTGGGAATGTAAGGATAACGGTATATGCTGTAACCTGGTACCTCTTGTCACCCATTTAAAATCTGTATATGTCGTCTGTCGATCTGGAGGGTATACCTGAAGGACTTTGAAGACATGTTATCCAAAAGCGAGGCTGAGGCGCTTCCACCACATAGACCTTCCGATTGTGCTATTGATTTAGTCCTGGGAGCCAAGTTACCCAAGGCTCGCCTGTTTAATTTGTCCGGGCCTGATCATCAAGCCATAGAGGAGTACATAACAGAGTCTCCGTAAGGGGCATATTCGCCCTTCTGTTTCACCCGTGGCAGCGGGGTTCTTTTTCGTAAAAAAGAAAGATAGTCGGTTGCAGCCGTGCCTCGACTTTTGGTTATGGTTTTCTAAGCTCGATTTACGAGGGGCTTATAACCTTATAAGGGTTCGCGAAGGAGATGAATGGAAAACAGCGTTTATTACGACTGAGGGGCTGTTTGAAAACTTAGTTATGCCCTTTGGTCTCACTAACGCTCCTGCCGTTATTCAAAATTTCATTAATGTTATTTTTCTGACCTAATTGGGTGTTATGTGGTCATCTACCTGGATGACATTTTAGTGTACTCAGCAGACAGTCAAACCCACTTGCACCATCTGCGTATAGTTCTTAGGAGACTCAGGGAGAATCATTTATGTGCTAAACTGGAAAAATGTTCATTTTTTTTTAATGCAAGAACGGTCTTTTCTTTAGCAACCTTCCACGACAGCATAGGAGGAGGTCGTCTCCACGCCCTAATGGGGGACAGGAAGCACGAGAGGTTAAAAGGTCCCTCCCTCCTCCCTCTCACCAGTGTCTTTCCTGTCCCCAATGGGGCATGGAGAGGTCTGGTGTGCTGTGTGGCCGGCTGCTATAGCATACCTGTGAATTAAAAAGCTGGGCAGTGGTGGTCGGTGGCGCAGCCTCCCCTCCTCCGTTCTGCTCCCGTCTGCTCCTGCATTCGGGACCGTTTCCTGGCCCTCCCGCGCTCCCCTTTGGGGAGTAAAGCGAGCCAGTGATCCCCGCCGGAGGCCTCCCGCAGCTCTCCGGCATCTCCTCCCCTTCGTGCTGTGCGACCCGGAAGTGACGTCACGCGCGCGGGTCACTTGTGGGGTATGTGGAGGGCGCGCTGTCATGGCGGCCCCCATCCTGCTGCCAGCGCACGGAGCTCGTCGGCATCTGCTGTGCCTGCTCCAGGACCAAGGGAGGATGAGGGGGAATCGAGCTAATGCGCTGAGGGCGGAGTTAACTCTTCATTAACCCGCCGGAAGACGCCGACAGGTAAGGCAAATCCCCTGCTGTCATGGATACTTCCTGCCCTGCATCTGCAGAGCCCAGCGCTGCCCCAGCCACAATGAGTGTTACCTGGGGTGGGTCCTAAGGGTGCGATCCGGGATAGAGGTCCTTAAAATACTTCTCCCCCTCTTTCTTATAGGGAGAAAAGTCTGCCCATAAAAGCACCAATACGTCCAGCAAAACGGCCAAATGTGCCATATGCAGTACGAAACTTCCCTCTAATTGGGAGAAAAAGTTATGTCGGGCATGCATGGATAAAGTGGCCAGGGCCGAGCACCCGTCATTAACTGACGAGATCCGCAGCTTGGTCACCCGTCAGGTTCAGACCTCTTTAGCCTCCCTATCCCCCCCCCCTCCACCTCCACCCCCTCAGATGATGGGCTCACCACCTTCAAAAAAACGGAGGATTCAGGTGGAGGATTCAGAATCCGAGTCGGAGAGATCATTCAAATCGAGCTCCGGAAATTGGGAGCAACCAGGGACCTCTAGGGCACCTGACGTTAGATGGTATCTCCTTTCCACAGAATACGTGGAGGAGTTGATTAGCGCAGTACGCGCCACTATGGGCCTAGAAGATGAACCTGTCATGCAAACAGCACAGGATCACATGTTTGGGGGGTATGAAGGACCTAAACGAGCAGGCTTTCCAGTTCATAAAAGCATAGTGGACATGATCTCCCAGGAATGGGAATATCCTGAAAAACGCTACTCAGCCCCTTCAGAGCTCTGTCATAGGTTTCCTCTGGAAGGAGAGGAGTTTAAATGGGACATCCCGAAAGTCGATGTCCAGGTGGCAAGGGTGGTAAAGAAGACGGTTCTACCGTTTGATGATGCGTCTCAGCTTAGAGACCCAATGGACCGTAAAGCTGAAAGCCTCCTGAGGAAAACATGGGATTCCTCTGCGGCCACCTTAAAATCAGAAGTTGCGTCCACTTGTGTCTCTAGGTCCCTCTTTCAATGGATTGAGGAGCTAGAGAACCATATCTCGCATGGTACGTCAAGGAGTGACCTCCTTAACTCCCTATCTTGCAGAGAGCTACGGGCTTCCTGGCAGATGCATCAATGGAGATGATCCGTACTTCTGCCAGAGCCATGGTACAATCAAATTCTGCCAGACGAGCCCTCTGGCTTAAGACGTGGAGCGGAGACATTACATCCAAGGTTAAACTATGCTCTTTACCCTTTAAAGGTGAACATGTCTTCGGCCCTGCCTTAGATGAAATTCTGGAAAAAGCCACTGACAAAAAGAAAGTGCTTCCAGAGCAGAGAACCTCAAGGAAACGTCTTTTTCGAGGCCCCCAGAATCAGTCATCCCAACCACGAGGAAAGGGAAAGACTGGAAGATGGAGCTACACTACAGGGAGAGGCAGGAACATCCTGGTCCCCCAGCAGCAGCCACAGCAGTCCCAAGAAAAACAATGACTCGATCCCGGTGGGGGGAAGGCTTTCGAGTTTCTTTCCTGCTTGGCAGTTGATTTCCAGCAGCCCCTGGGTCCTCAGTGTGATCAGAGAGGGCCTACTGCTGGAACTCGAATCCTATCCCCCGCGGGGTATAAGAGTCACCTCCCTACTATCTTGGGAGACCCCAGCTCTAAATTCCGGCATTCTGCAGTTGCTACAGTCAAATGCCATCTCTCGAGTCCCTGTGAAGGAACAGGGAAGAGGGCATTATTCCAGACTGTTCCTAGTAAGGCTACTTTCACACATCCGTTTTTAGTGATGCGGCGATAATGACAGTCAATGAGGAAAAAAACGGATCCGGTGCCGGATCAGGTCTTTTACATTTTTGCCGCATCGTGCCAGATTCCAGAAAACGGATGTGTGAAAGTAGCCTAAGAAAGCCCACAGGGGAGTCGAGAATAATAATAAACCTAAAAGGCCTCAACCGACACATTGCATACCACAAATTCAAAATGGAGTCGGTAAAGACCACCATTCCTCTAATAGGGCAGTCTTACTTTATGGCAACTATAGATCTGAAGGATGCCTATTTCCACATCCCCATCCATCCTTCCCACAGAAAGTATCTGAGGTTCGCGGTCCACCAGGGTCCAGAAATAAGACCCTTTCAATACAAGGTACTTCCATTTGGGATATCATCTGCTCCTCGAGTATTCTCCAGGATCATGACGGCGGCTGTGTCCCACATCCGAAGTCAGGGCATATGTATTGTACCCTGCCTCGACGACCTACTTATAATAGGAGCCTCCTACCGTACTCTGGAACTACAGGTGACTTAGACCTTGAGCATCCTCCAGTCGTTAGGATGGATCCCGAACATAAAGAAATCTCAGATCCAACCCTCCCAGGAGGTGAAATTCTTAGGAATCCTACCGGATTAAAAAAATCAAATGTCCTTCCTCCCGGAGGAGCACCAGAGATCCATAATATCAAGGATCTCAGAGTTCAGGGAACAGAGGTCCCCGACCCTCAGGTCAGCTATGTCCATACTAGGATCTATGACCTGTATCCAGTCAGAACCTTGGGCAACAGGCCCACTCCAGAACTCTCCAGTCCCATATTTTAAGAAACTGGAATCGGGATCACACCTGTCTGAACAAAAAGGTCCAGACCCCAGGGGTAGTGAGAGCCTCGCTGGCATGGTGGATGGACCACAAGAACCTGTGCAGGGGAATCAACTGTTCTCAGACCCCTTTAGTCACGGTAACAACAGATGCCAGCAAAAAAGGCTGAGGAGCTGTAGTGTCTCGTCACCCATTCCAGGGGTTATGGAGCCAGAAAGTGAGCGCAAGATCCTCAAACTTCAGAGAACTGAAGGCAGTGGAAGAAGCTCTACTGGCAGCAAGGCACCTGGTCCGGGGCCAGCACATCAGTCTACTCAGACAATAAAACAACGGTGGCCCATCTCAGGCACCAGGGTGGTACGAGATCCAGCAGCCTGGAGGGCCTCTCAAACCGAATATTTTCCTGGGCCGAAAAGCACCTTCGCTCTTTGACGGCAATTCACCTGAGGGGTACTGCCAATCTTCAGGCAGATTTCCTGAGCAGAAAAAGCATCCAGCCTGGCGAGTGGACCCTGAGCAAATTAATCTTCCAGAAACTGGTAGACAGGTGGGGCCTCCCGGAGGTGGACCTATTAGCCTCAGGAGAGAATGCTCAAGTGGAAAACCTACTTTTCACTGAACCCCAGGGACAGATCCCTGGGAGTGGATGCCTTCGCCCACAGGTGGAAGTTCCATCTAGCTTACGCCTTTTCGCCAATCCCAATCCTTGCTGCAACCCTGAAGAAGATTCGGGATGATCAAACCCCAACAATCCTAGTAGCTCCGTTATGGCCAAAGAGGAGCTGGTACTCTCTGATTACGGAGCTGGTGGTAGACGGACCATTCATCCTACCCATGGAAGACGACCTTCTCTCGCAAGGCCCCCTACATCACCCAAACCTCCAGGGAATGAGGTTGGCGGCCTTGCTACTGAAACCCAGATCCTGAGAGCCAGGGGCTTATCAGAGGCGGTAATAAAGACCCTACAGAAATCCCGAAAACCGGTCACTATCGCCATATATAATAAGATATGGAAGAGGTTCTCTTCATGGTGTCTACCAGACTTGCCTGACCCAGAGAACCTTAACATTTCTCGTATCCTGGATTTCTTGCAGGGGGGGCTAGAACTAGGTCTAAAACCTACCACATTGAAAGTACAAGTGTCAGCATTAAGTGCTATGTTCGACTTTGACTAGGCCAATCACAGGTGGATAAGAAGATTCATGACATCGGCCACTAGACTTCATCCAAAGAAGTTAATAACAGTCCCAACATGGGACTTGAATGTGGTGCTTACAGGACTCACTCAACCTCCCTTTGAGCCCTTGTCATCCTGCACTTCTCAGCTCCTCACCTGTAAGGTGGCCTTCCTTGTAGCAATAACTTCAGCAAGGCGAGTAGGAGAGCTCCAGGCGCTCTCAGTTAGGGAACCCCACCTAACTATTAGAGATGATTCCATAGTTCTCTCTCTTGACCCATCTTTTCTGCTGAAGGTAGTGTCCGACTTCCATAGGTCACAGAATATAGTCCTTCCGTCATTTTGTCAGAACCCAGCGAACCCCAAAGAAGAGGTGTTTCATACACTGGATGTAAGACGTATTGTTCTCCACTACCTGGAGTGTACCAAACCCTATAGAGTCGACCGCAACCTATTTATCCATACCTCTGGCCCAAACAGAGGGAAGAAGGTGGCGAAGAACACCATTGCCAATTGGATTAGAAAGGCTATCTCTGAAGCTTACCTGACGCAAAACATCACTCCCCCTGCTGGAATCAAGGCGCATTCAACACGATCTACCTCCACGTCATGAGCTGAGAGGGCAGGCGCATCTTCAGAGCAGATTTGTAGGGCCGCAACTTGGTCCTCCTTACATACATTTACTAGACATTATAGATTAGACCTTGTATCCAACAGAGATCTAGTCTTCGGCCGAAAAGCTCTTCAGGCCGTTGTCCCCCCCCCCTAGTGCAGTATAGGTTGTTATGCCTCCTATGCTGTCGTGGAAGGTTGCTAGAGAAAATAGAATTAGACTTACCAGTAATTCGGTTTCTAGAAACCTTCCACGACACCACTATTTCCCTCCCTGCATTCTTGTTCAAATTCTGAGAATCTTAAAGGTAACTGGTGCTATGGTAATCAGTTGTATGTCACTGGTGAGAGGGAGGAGGGAGGGACCTTTTAACCTCTCGTGCTTCCTGTCCCCCATTAGGGCGTGGAGACGACCTCCTCCTATGCTGTCGTGGAAGGTTTCTAGAAACCGAATTACCGGTAAGTCTAATTCTATTTTCTGGGTTTAATTGTGTCAGGGGAGGGATTCCGCATGGATCCTAAAAAGGTCCAGGCCATTACGGATTGGGTGCAACCTCATGACTTGAAGGGGTTGCAGCGATTTTTGGGATTTGCTAACTTCTATAGGAAGTTCGTTAAGGGTTTTTCACAGGTGGTAAGCCTTTGACGGACCTAAACCTCAAGGGGCCTGATGTGAATAATTGGTCTGTGGCGGCAAAAAATTCTTTCCTGACACTAAAGAAATGTTTTACTTCAGCTCCTGTGTTGGTACATCCCGATATATCAAAACCCTTTATTATTGAGGTTGATGCTTCTTAGGTGGGGGTGGGGGCAGTTTTGTCTCAGGGTCCTTTCACACTCACTAGTCTGAAGCCATGCACCTTCTTTTCTAAAAAAAAAAATCTCTCAAGCCGAGAGAAATTATGATGCCGGCAATAGGGAATTGTTGGTGGTTAAGTTGGCTTTTGAAGAATGAAGGCATTTCCTGGAGGGGACCGTCCACCCCATTACAGTTATCACTGATCATAAAAATTTGGCCTATATAGAGTCTGCCAAGAGATTGACCCCCAAGACAGGCTCGGTGGGTGCTTTTTTTTTCTTGATTTCAATTTACCATCACATTCCTCCCGGGATCTAAAAATATTAAGGCTGATGCTTTATCCTGAAGCTTTGATTTGGTGTCCCCTCCAGAACCCCCCTCCTCTATTCTTCAGCCAGGAGTAGTTGTGGCTGAAATCTCATCTGATTTGCAGAGGGAGATTTTGGAGGCCTAAATCCGGGCTCCTGGTAGTAAACCTCCAGGTAAATTGTTTGTACCGGAACGGTTCCGTTTCAGACTCCTGCAGGACTCTCACGATTCTGTGTTAAGTGCCCATCCTGGGATTGAAGCTACGTGGGGGGGCTGTTGCTAGGGGTTTCTGGTGGCCCTCCATGGTATCAGATGTTAACAAGTCTGTGACTGCATGTGTGCACCCGTTCCAAGAGTTCTCATACACGGTCGGCCGTGGAATTGATGCCTTTGCCAATTCTGGAGAAAACAAAACAAAAAACACAAATATCCTGAACTAAAAAGTAAAAAATATGCTGCAAATAATGCATAAAGGTAATAATAATAATAGGGGTATTTAGTAAACATAATTTTGATCAAAATAATGTACAAGCCATCCCGCCACGTCACGGCAACCCTTGTGGGACAGTCCCTACTCTAGTATTTAAAACCTTTTCACTTGCCAAGTGGCGTGAATGTGAATAAGGGTCGAACGGCTGAACCACTAGTAACAGCTTAGGCCAGACTGGTGCATACACATTTACTTACTTTTCTCAGTTCAGATTTGTTTTTTGTTCATTTCATTGTGCATTCAGTGCATATATGGGTGTGACCGCCCTCTTTCTGAGCTGGGAAAGCCATCCAGTCTGGCCTAAGCTGTTACTAGTGGTTCAGCCGCTCGACCCTTATTCACATTCACGCCACTTGGCAAGTGAAAAGGTTTTAAATACTAGAGTAGGGACTGTCCCACAAGGGTTGCCGTGACGTGGCGGGATGGCTTGTACATTATTTTGATCAAAATTATGTTTACTAAATACCCTTATTATTATTATTATTACCTTTATGCATTATTTGCAGTATATTTTTTACTTTTTAGTTCAGGATATTTGTGTTTTTTGTTTTGTTTTCTCTGGTTAATGGTCATGTGTTAATATGCACTTACATTGTGCATACACATTTACTTACTTTTCTCAGTTCAGATTTGTTTGTTTTTTTTGTTTTTTATTCTTTGCCAATTCTGGATAGGCCATGGACACATTTGTCCATGGACTTTATCACAAATCTCCCTCCTTCCAGGGGCAATTCAGTGGTATGGGTGGTGATGGATAGGTTCTCCAGACAAGCCCACTTTGTACCTCTGCCCGCATTACCGTCTGCTGAAACCTTGGCCCACTTATTTATACAGCATGTTGTTCAGTTGCATGGAGTGCCTGTGAATGTGGTGTCAGACAGAGGTGTGCAGTTTGTGGCCAGGTTTTGGAGGGCTTTTTGTAAGAAACTGGATTACGCTGTCTTTCTCCTCTGCCTATCACCTGGAGTCTAATGGACAGACTGAACGCATGAACCAATCTTTGGAGCAAATTCTGAGATGCTTGGCCTCTCCCAGACAGGAGGACTGGTGTGAGGTATTGCCCATGGCAGAATTTGCATTCAACTCTCATGTGAGTCAGTCCACCGGAAAGTCTCCCTTTCAGGTTAACTATGGGTTTGATCCATATTTTGGGGAATTTTCCCGCATGGATTCAGGTTGTCCTGGAGCCGAATGCATGGTGCAATGTTTGAGAACTCTTTGGAGGGAGGTTCAGACGAACATCTCTAAAGCCCAGAAAAGGTACAAACAATTTGCAAACAGAAGGAAGGGGCCTGGTCTTGCGTTTTTAGTAGGGGAGAAGGTGTGGTTATCCACCCGTAATATCAAGTTTAAGATACCCTCTATGAAGCTGGGCCCCAAGTTTATTGGTCCTTACAAAATTGTGGAGGTAGTCAATCCGGTGACCTACAGACTACAGGTGCCCACCTCCTTCAAAATATCTGATGTCGAGGGCGTGTCCTAGCTGGCCATGTGAGAGGACGCTCAGAAGAGAGCTCCCGCTGTCACTGAGAGATTAATCATGTGCAGGTCTCATTTTCATGTCTCTCCAGAGATACTCAATTGGGTTTAGGCCAGGGATCTGGCTGGGCCAGTCAAGAATGGTCACAGAGTTGTTCTGAAGCAACTCTTTTGTTATTTTAGCTGTGTACTTAGGGTTATTGTCTTTTTGGAAGGTGAATCTTCGGCTAAGTCTGAGGTCCCGAGCACTCCGGAAGAGGTTTTCTTCCAGGATATCTCTTTACTTGGCCGCATTCATGTTTCCTTCAATTGCAACCAATCATCCTGTCTTTGCAGCTGAAAAACATCCCCATAGCATGATGCTGCCACCACCATGTTTCCCTGTTGGGATTGTATTGGACAGGTGATGAGCAGTGCCTGGTTTTCTCCACACATACCGCTTAGAATTATCACCAAAAAGTTCTATCTTCAGCTCATCAGACCAGAGAATCTTATTTCTCATAGTATGGGAGTCCATCATGTGTTTTTTAACAAACTCTATAGAGACTTCCATTTGTCTTGCACTGAGGCCTCCGTCGAAGTGTCCTATTCCCCTCTCCCTCCAGTTAGGGCCTTCCCCTCCTTTCATGATCCTGTTGTATGTATATGTTGTGTTGTCTGCCGGACATATCCTTGTCCATTCGTGACATCTTACTGTTGGGTCCAGGTGTGCCGAATAATATTCAATAGGGCGTTGATGGGTTTGGGTCAAAACTGCTGATGCAAAGCCTTGCAATAAAGGTTAAAAGGAAGCTCATAATTGGGAATATCTCTTGTTGGTGCAAACATGATGGCATGTTTAAGGGCGTAAAAGCTATCAAGAGCATCCTTGGACAAATGAAAGAGTATCCTAATTGAATTGTAGAGAGGCTGTATATGTGAAGCAGAATTGGGGATCCATTCCCTACAATAGGAAACTTGGCTCAGAAAGGTGCAGTGCTGATTCTGATCAGGAGTGAGGTACCTGGTAGGTCCATACAGGGAGTGACCCAAAAAAACAACCTTTGGCTTAAAAAATTGAAGTTTATCCTTGGAGACCTTACATCCATTTTGTGCTACAAACTGCAGGAGACTTACGGAAGCAGTCCTACAGCTCTCAATTCTCAGCATCTGATGCACAAATCAACAAATCATCCGCATACTGTAACAGCACAACTGAGGACTGTGTGAGGATTCAGTTCTGAAGGACTGACTGCAGGGCTGTTGAGTATTTTGTCATTGAATTCTGGGCACTTTGTGGTAACACTGTCCAAGCATATTGACAATCCGGAGCAATGGTACAAAGAAAAAAAGCATTAGCAAGGTCAGTGACAGTGTACACTTGATCTTCTGGGGGGGGATTTCTTCCTTAGCTGTGTTCACTTCTCTCAAATCATGGACCATCCTACAAGTGGAAAGCAGATCTGGGCAGTTTTTTTCTTGACTGGATAAAGGCGCGTGTTACAGGGACCAAAGCTCCAGCCTGAAGCTACTGGGTGATATAGACAATTATTGCATTCTCCTGTGCTAGAGAAAGAGGATACTGAGGGAGGCAAGGTGGTTGATGTTCTTCAGTTCCACTCTAGCATGGGCCACTGAAAACCTGCCAATATCTTCTTTTCCCTTAGACTAGGTTCACATTGCGTTAACGCAGTCCGTTCAACGCATAGTGTTGACGGACTGCATAACGCTACTGTCATATTGTGATCGCGTTTACCGATCACGCTAGCGCAGCTTCCCTATCTGCGCTAGCAGTGATGGACCCTCGGACGCTGCAGACTGCGTCCGAGGGTCCGTCACAGAATAACGGCACATCGTGAACGCTTGCCGATGATGACATGCGTTGGCGATGCGCTTGTCTATTGCAGTCTATGGGTGCGTTAACGCATCCGTTACATAGCATTAATGCTGCTATGTAACGGATGTGTTAAACGCTGCCCACAAACGCAATATGAACCTAGCCTTAGCTAATAGACTGTCTGGTAGTTCCGTCAATTCCTCTTTATTGTAAGGTATGGAATCTATGTCAGGGAAAGCAATCATGGCTTGTACCACAGCACTTGGTTCTGTATCTTGGAATACTTCTATCCCTATTGACCCATTGGTTCTGAAATGAAGGGAAGCTTTCATTGCTTTTAAATTGTCTGCTCCTATGAGGTTTTTGGGAGAGATGTGGCTGATTAAAAACCTGGTTAGAAGCTTGTGTTGGGGTGAAATGTGCAATGTCATTGGTTTAGTCAAATAAGTCATTTCTGGTTTCCCTTTCACAGCTACCACATCGAAATAGACATCAGAAATGTCCAGTTTCATTTGGTGCATGCACCACAGATTTGTCTGCTCCCTTATCAATTAAAATATCAAGTGGTTTACCATCCTCCTGGGCAAAAGTTACCATTGGGGTTGGTCCTGGGTTGTCAGGAACCACTAAAGCAGGGATCCCCAACCTGTAGCTCGGGAGCCACATGTGGCTCGCGATCTCATGAACTGTGGCTCGCGGCTGTCTGCTAGCTTGGTGCATTAGCTCCTGGTCTAGCAAAGAGTTATCAAGAGCGCATCTCAAAATGGTGAATTTTGTGAGTAGTCCGGCACAGAAGAGCAAATCTGGATGCACATAACATATACTGATGTTAGGGGTTTAGAGATAATTTAATGATGGTACGCTGGAGACAGGATGATACTATCGGTCAGAGGAGGTGCTGGATACGACAGTGTGGTGGGAGTGTTGATGGGAGAATACTGAAGGGATTATGGGAACCCATGGATCTTTGTATAGTGCTTCTGTGCCACTAATGTGAGGGAGTGTGGGACCTGGATTTGGCTTGCGACCATCTCTCAAAGCTGAACATGGCTCGCGACCCTCTCTCATTGCTGGATGTGGCTAGCAACGCTCTCTCAGAGCTGGATGTGGCTCTCAAGGTCACAAACGTTGGGGACCACTGCACTAAAGGATGCATGCATACTGAATGCCAACATCCTATAGCTACTGCTGAGCAGCAGGCACAGGAGGTGTGTGCGAGCAGCTTTGGTTGTGAGGGTAACCTACAATTTGTTTTGATGTGCCCATGTTTCCCACAATTGAAGCAGAATATTGGCTTACACTTATAGTTCACAATAATTTCTATCCTCTGTCCATTTCCCCTTCTGCCTCTGGCAGTTTTTTGGCTAGCTTCTACTCCTTTTGCAACCATTAGTAGGTTTCCTGGACTAATCCCCCTCCATCCTTCCAATTAGGTTGGGACACTTTAAAGTCTATCCTGATCATATCCTTAAGTCCATCTACAAATGTTGAAGTCAGTATCTATGTCTCTATAGGGTTGCAAATTTAAAATCCCAAACCATCTGCAGTCTAGAAAAATATTTTTAAACTATTTTGTCCTTCACTTGTGTAGCTTCAGTCAAATTGTGCCATCTGTTTTTCTTCCACGCATTTCTTTATTAGTTCACACAGTTCTTTGCAATATCTTGTCAGGTTATACCCAATGTAGTTTAGTGTCTGGGGATTGGCAGTCACATAACTTAAAATGATATGTCACATCACGTCTCCTGCCTTTTTAGTCAACGCTTCTAAATCCCTCCAAGTACAATCATAGGTCTCTTTGATCTCCTGTAGGGATCTGGAAAATGCTGTCAGGCTCTTTTCAGGGCCTGTGAGCTGTTTTAGCATCGCCAGCTGGTCCCTTGGGCTCGATGGACAGTATTCAGTCACCCTAACCTCCTTGTGTCACCTCTGCCCCACATCGGTTTGAGTAAGAGGTCGAGGTCTCACCCATCACCTCTCCGTCATCTGCCGGCAGCCCTGACTGTTTCGGGGTAGTCATTTTGTAGCAGCGTGGAAGGAAATGTCTAGTCAGTGATACGAGGAATGTGTTTTAATGACATGGGTCTTAGTGTACAGTGGGTACATGTGGGCTGTGCGCCCAGAATTTGTCGGGTATAAACATTTCGCCGTCTTATAACGGGGAGCACCACAGGCAGAGCAAGTGTCTGCAATCTGGGTTTTGTTGTCCACAGTTCCAACATGTCCATCCTGCAGGTCCATTGAATGAAGGAGGCACCAGAGCAGTAGGGCTGGTAGCAAGACTACTTCGAGTGGTAGTCATATAAATGGTTCGTGGGTCATACACATAATAATACTTATTGCCCTTCTGAACTTCTTTGTAACCAACCCTCTTCACATTCTTTGAAACAACCAACTTTGGGCGGTGCTCTCCAAGCCATGATCTTTCAACCAACCACCTTTACTCTGTATAAACCTTTCCCTCTTAACATAATTTAGAACACCACTTGGAGGCTTTCCTGCCTTTATCAACAACTTTTCGCATTTCATAGAATGTTAGAGTTGGACGGGACCTCCAGGGTCATCGTTTCCAACCTCCTGCTCAATGCAAGAATCACTAAACCATCTCAGACAGATGTCTGTCCAGCCTCTGTTTGAAGACTTCCATTGATAGAGAACTCACCACCTCTCATGGCAGCCTGTTCCACTCATTGAACACCCTCATTGTCAAAAAGTTTTTTCTAATATCTAGTCTGTTTCTTCTCCCTTTCAGTTTCGTTCCATTGCTTTTTGTGTTTCCATGTGGAAATTATAATAAGGATGATCCTTCTACACAGTGACATCCCTTCAGGTATTTGTAGACAGCTATTTAGCCTCCTCTTAGTCTTTTTTTTTTTTGCAAGCTAACCATTACCAGATCCTTTACCTGTCCCTCATAGGACGTACTTTGCAGTTCAATCATCATACTGGTATCTCTTCTCTGAACTTGCTCCAGTATTACTCGTCCCAATGTTATTCTATGGGGCAGCTCACAGCATCCGATTTTTTCTGGGCCGTTTTCCTTGGGCGGAGAAAATCGCAGCATACTGCAATTGTCGCCGAGACTCGCCAATGCAAGTCTGTAGGTACGAGAAAAAATCGGATTACACACAGACCACAAGTGTGACTTGCAAGAAAAACGCAAGACTTCTCCAGTTGACAGGAAATTGCATCAGGCCTTGTCAGGGAGCTTGGCCATGCAAATTTCACTGGAACCCATAAAAAAAAACAGGAAGTACGCCTCCACGGATTTCTCAAGCATGGCCCTGCATATAAACGTGGAGATGCTCATAGTTCTGGTCCTGGAGAGGCCAGAACTATGGGATCAGAGAGATGCCCACTATGCAGACCGAGCACGCAAGGAGGCAGCGTGGAGAAGAATATGCACACAGCTGTTCCATGATTATGGTCAGAGATCTCGTGAGGTCCAAGAGCAAATTAGTAAGTACAAGATTATTCAATGAAACTGAAACTTTTTAGTCTGATTGACTGCACAAAAACCCTGCAAAGCTAACACTTACTCCTGCAAATATTATGGCCAAAATTTAGCCTCATTCCTACTTCCAAAGGAAGCAAATCTGTAGTCCCCATTGCAATGTCTGTATATTGACCTAAAATGATTCTGTGATATCCCCAAATGTTGGCACTCTGAATTTACTTAAGTGCCCTGTTGGCGCCCTTTTCTTGTAAATTGGGAACCGAACAAAAGGGCTGATATTTGGGACATACATTACGTAAGAAATGCATACTGGTTTTTGGACTAGCTAAATAATATCTGCTGGGCCCCATAGTTAAAAAATCCACTCCTCCTATTAGACGAACTTATCATTATTTACTAGTAGTGTAATTTTTCCCTTTATCTAGGCCTTACAGTTTTTGCGTATTTAGACCCAACAGTGGCTGCCTACTCTAAATAATGCTTTTTTTTGGCTTATTAAAATGTTTGCACACTCTCCAACATAAACTCTTTTTCAAAAAGTTCCTTTTTTTTTTGGTCTATTGCAGTGACTGATGTTACAAGACGTTGGCGCAGCTGTAGGGATCAATATAGGCGGCAGAGACAGATGCGCACCAGGAGTGGAGCGTCCGCACCCAGTAAGCGGAAGTATTTGTACTATGACCACCTCAACTTTCTTGCACCAGTTATGGATCTGCGCCCGAAAGTGCATGCCTATCCAAACTTGGTTATTATTTTCCTTTTTGTATTCCAAACCTTTCAATTTTTTTTTTTTTTTGCTTTCACCAGCACCAAGTCCAACATCACAGAGCGGGAGACTGCATCCGACTCAGAGGTTCAAATAGACAAGGGTTAGATGATGCTGAAGGGGCTGGCCCTGCTACAGCACCTTCAAGCGGCACCCATCCTCCACAACCAGCAACACCACCACCAGCAGCATCCAGCCAGCAAGCAAACCCAAAAGAGCAGGGCAATAGTAGCAGCCCCACCTTGGCTCTGGATATGTCTCCTCAGGCTACCGCCATTCCCCGACGTGGCAGGCCCAGGAGAGAAGGAGATGCTACAGAAACCCGGAGACAGGTGGACAGAGGTGTTCTGGACCATTTGTCTTTGGCAGCATATGATGATCGGGAGGAGGCTTATGGCCGGAGTCTGACACAGTACCTACGGACTATTCCCCGGGAGTTCAGGCTGCGGGCAAGAGAGTCCCTCCAAATTGTGTTTGACTCTTGCACACCACCAAATCATCCTGGCACAGTCTTTCGTTTTCTGGAAAGGTGGCAGCTTTCCTCAGAAAATCTAGTTTTTCTGCAGGGTAGCCAAGCCGTGCAGGGGCCAGCATGCAGTGAGCCACTACCTCCTCCCCAGATGTCTCCACCTCCTCCGAGGATGCCTAGACCACAAATTTGGCCTCATCAGGCCCAATATATTGGGCACAGCACACAAGGCCAATATGATCGATATACCAGAACCAATGTTGGAGGCTGGCCACAACATGGTTATGGTACACATGGGCATCATTGGGGATATGGGTAAATTGGTCAGTCATTCAGACATGACTAATGACTACCAACAACCATATCCCAATTACCCCTACTACAACCCACAACAAGATCCTTCAAGGATGGCCCCTACCCAACCAGTATCTGCTACCATACAGGGTGACAGTGATGCTGCCCAACAAACAAGTGCCAACACCCAAACAGAACTCCCACCTTCCCCTTCCCCGACCTACCATCACTTGTAATAGGGTGTATTTCTTGCCAACAGACTTGTGGCATATTGTTTGTATCTTGTGTTTATTGTTCTTGGCTTGTGCCTTTTTTTTTGTTACATAATTTGTATCCTGTAATATATATGTGAGACTGGAGAGCTCTGGGAGTTGAACCCTCAGGACCGCGACGACGAACCTCCCTCGGGCGAGCTGGCCAGGTGTACCATCTGTATACAGGAAGCGTTAGGGGCAGACCCAGGGGAGACTATCGCCGTGAAAGCTGATACCTGGGAACAGCCGGAAGGAGAAGCAGGCAGGGGACGTACAGGCGACCAGATGGGAGATGGCGACGACCACAGGGGAGACTGCTGTAGCCACGGGGACGGAGGTGGACAGCAAGGGAGGAGGCAGGAATGGGTTCTGGGTGAGACACTGGAACAGGCAGATGAAGGCAGGAACGGACTGGACCTGGAAGGGAACACAGGGAGATCACAAGTAGGGAACTAGCGGAGGACCAGGAAGGTAAAAAGCGCAGAGACAGGAGGAACGCAGGAGAGCGTGGACCCGATATCAAACGTGAACCACAATTGATAGGCAGAGAGCATAGGGTGAGGCTGCCTGATATAGGGCACGCTGCAGAACTTCCGGGTGCAGCAGTGTCATGGGGCCAAGGGATAGGGCGCCTAGTCTAGGGGGGCCAGCCTAGATGTGCGTCTGCGTACCTGAGAGGGAGCAGCGGCTGGCCGCAGGACAGGAAGAGAGGCAGTTGATGGACAGGCGCCAGCAGTGGGGGTGGGCTGAAAGGACTGAGAACGCCGGGGAGCCCTGGGCGGCGTGGAGGCACGGGAGGCAGCAGGGACCGCCGGTGCTGTGACAAGAGGAGCTGTGGCAGAGGCGGACAGGGCGGCGGTGGCAGGAGCATGGCCAAGGGGAGCTGCGGCAGCGGCAGTCAGAGCAGCGGCCGCAGAAGCCGCAGGGCGAGCAGGAGCCGTGGAACAAGAAGAAGAGGTGAGCGTGACAGTATGCAAGTTAGGCCGTATGCCTAAAATATGGTGTGCCTATTATTTTGGCAAAGAAAAAATGTTTCTTTAGTAAAAAAGTTTACTATCTCTGAGTGATTGTTCCCATTGCTAATTGTTATGTAATGTGTAGGGGGGGAAAATACAAACATGATATCAGAAAGTAAAAGAAAAAGCACAACCTAAAATACATACAGCAAAGATTTTTTATGAAAGCCAAAAACAAGATACTACACAGATGATAATGCATTCTCTTACCAGGGAGTACTTCCAACAGGTGAAACAAAATACCTTGTGAAAACATCACAGACTTTAAGTCCTGAGGGCTGACTATGGGGTGGAATAACAGGGGGCCTAGGGGCCACTACATTTGGAACCACAAGTTCCTCACCATCAGAAGCTGCGCAGTCATGTATTCTGGTGAAATTGTGCAGGATAACACATGCTTGTGTCGTAGCTGCTTTTGTTCTGACCAAGCGTCAGCTGTCCAGATCACCAGTGAGTCCGAATCGTGAGGTTTTTCGCCCTTTCTGTTCACAAGCGCTTGGAGACAAAGTGACACACACACTGGTCGTGGCTAAATCACTTTATCTGACGTAATGAAATATAAGACATGTTTTTATACCATTTACAACAATATATGACTCTGGAGCTCATTTGGCCCCCACCATCACCTCATTGTCGTACGTACCTTGTTTACAATATACCCAGAACATGTTGTTGAGAACAAATATGATAACAAGTATAGTTTCCTTGAAGACAGAGACTACTAGTCTACATAAGAATAATTCTAGCAATAATAAGGCAAAAGGCAATTGATGTCTTAAAGGCATTTAAAGGGATATAAAAGCAAACCATTAACTCTTCTATATCAATTTCCCCCTTTTGTAAATGGTATAACCTTTGCCACAGGGTCAGGTGATGTCCACAAAGGAGCTACTGTCTCATGGGTCTAGTACCCATAAGGGGGCTTCCTACCTGTTTCGCCCATCCACCCTTAGTGTGGACACTCACCTTCCCCATCAGCAATGGCTACCTGGGGTCTATGATACACTACAGAAGGTTCAGCCTTAGATTTTTTTTTCACACATACATTATTCAGTAGCTTAAGTAATACATATATTAGCGCTTTTACGGCTACTTAAAACAATAAGCAAAACAACAAAATTTGCATACAAGTCTATATAATGCCCAAAAATATCCATCCTGCAAGGCCATTAAACCAATTTGCTGGATTTAGAAAAGAGAATGTGTTACCCCACCAGGAGTCTCTGTTTGCACTGTGTTGCTTTAACCATTGGTCTCTACGTTCACCTATTTTGTCTATACTGGCCCTGATCTGGAGATTGCCAGCAGGGTCGATATAATTACAACAGGTGGGACCCATTATCTGACACATTCCTCCTTCTTTTGCTGTCAGGTAATCTAGTACTCTAGTATGTTGGTTAGTAACTATGATTAATTGTCTCTGTATTGTATTAGTCTCATTTAGAACTTCATGAATCTGGAAAATCTGATCGTCCAGGTAGTCGGTACCTTCCACTAATTTATCCCACAGTTGTGTTATGAAGGGGTATATTAGCATACTACTGAATATTTTGTTATCCCCATCTCTACTAGATGCGGCCTACCATTTGGCTGGGGCTTATTGTCTGCAGCCCTTCCATACAAAGTGTGAATTGGGACTGCTGCTGTGTCTATTTTACTATGAGGAACTATGAAAGTGGCTGGTGTCAGTTTAGCAAGAGTGCAGACCCCTCTTATGTCCGGGCTCACCCACCTGTAGGCTCGATGTCCGCAAACCAAGAATACTCCTTCAGGGAGAACACAAACGTGACCAGGGGTCTGTATACATTGGTATAAACTCAAAGTCCTGACCTACTGCAGGCTTATGGGCACACCAAGTATTATTCATTGGTTTTCCCCTTATACCAGATGTACATTTACCCCTTTCTTTCCTTATTATTTTACCCTTAGATGCTCTACAGCCTTCAATACCATCCTGGTACATCGTCTCATTAACCTTTGTTTGATCATGAGTGTATATGCGGAAGCAATTATTGTCCTCACCACAGGTGTCTGCTCCAGTGTGTTGAAGACTGAACCACCGTCCATCATTGGGAATAGGGTCTGAGTGAGGGATTTCAGTCCTCCTCCTGGTGACCATATTTCCGACATATGAATCATATTCCCGCCACCACATTTGTACCTTTAGGCCGCGTTATATTAAACTGAAACCAGGGATTAGCGGCCCATTCGACTATAGCCAATGAGGCAGATATATCACGGGGCACACCTAGATTGAGTCCAAGTCTCATGGTGTATGCAGTGTGGGGTTAATACCTCCCATGTCTCCAGAGGTAAGGCTAAGAACGGCATAGTCCTCGCGGATACAGGGCTGTGTGTACAGATCCAACAGTCTTTCGGTTTCTGTCCTTCCATGTCCTTTATAAGAAGAGCATGATGCCGAATAAGTTTGTTGTCCCAATCAGCATTTAAGAGTTTTTCCTGTGTCTCTGTAGAGTGCAGTAACCCTGTCACTGCCAGCAAGGTGATGAGGAGAACAGTCATTCTGCTGTTGACAGGACCTTCTTGCAGTGAAAGGCGTGGATCCAGGTGGACTTTCCCTCAAGTTTTACTGAAGTGGATGTGGTCAGCTGGACTTGGAAGGGGCCGTCAAATCGTGGGTCCCGGATCCTTCTCACGTGTCTGCGTATAACCACCCAATCACCTGGATTCAGCTGATGCACATCTGCACTGGCATTAGGATCTGGAATGTATGAGAACACATGTTTATGCACCACATTAAGTCTTTCCTGCAAGGCCTGGACGTAGGCTGTCACAGCACCGTGTTGCATTTGTAGCACCTGTGGGAAGTACAGACCAGTCTTTGGTGCACTACCAACAGGACTTCAGAAGGAGACAAGCCTGTGTTTCTATTTGGAGTGTGTCTGACTGAAAAGAGTGCAAGAGGCAAGCACTCCACTCAGCTCTTTCCTGTGTCTGCCATGGCCTTTTGAATTTTCAGTTTGTGTCCCATTTAGTCTTTCCACTTTCCCACTACCTTGTGGCCTATATGGTGTATGAAATGTTTGCTGTACACCCGGGGCCTGCATGACTTCCCTCATTATTTCTCCCGTGAAGTGTGCACCCCTATCTGTTTCTGTGGTTTCTGGGACACCATACCTGCAGATCAGTTCTTTCATCAGTTTGTCTGTAGTCATTTTAGCATTTGCACGTTTTACCGGATAGGCTTCCGGCCAACCAGAGAAGAGATCTACACATACTAGGATATTTGCATACACTCCTACCTTGGTAGCTGTATGTCGTCAATCTGCCGTCTCTGAAACGGGTAGAGAGGCCTAGGTGTCGCTTTCTTAGGGACTTTTACTGTTTTACCTGGGTTGTGCTGTGCACAGATGAGGCATGATTGTACAAGTTTCGCGGCTGCGTAACTGAAACCAGGAGCGATCCAGAAGGCATCTACCATGGCACACATGTGACTTTTTGAGGTGTGATTGGGGCCATGTGCTGCTTGCGCCATGATTGGGAACAGGGACTTTGGTGGGCACATTTTATCCTTATTCTCCCATACTCCATTTGAGTTCAGCTCAGCTCCCAGTCTCCCCCGGTGTACCTTCTCTGTTTGGGCAGCCTTTTGCTGGAGGGATTTCAGGACATCTAGACCCAATGTGGCTGGAATACGCTGACTCCCCGCCACCGTCAACTGCTCTCTCTAGGCCGCCTTGTGCTATTTTAGCAGCCTCGTTCGCCTTTCTATTGCCCTCTACCTCCACGGAGTCACCTTTGTGTGTGCTTTTACCTTGACAATGCCAACCTGGACTGGTAACATCAATGCCTCCATCAATTGTTTCACCAGCTCTGCATTTTTAATGGGCTTCAAATCTGTGAAAATATTAGCGACTTTACCTGCAGCGGCTCTACACGCCTCAGTGAGTGCCTTCAACTCTGCCTCCTGCGCCGACATGTGAGGAGAGAGTGGTTCCGCTAGGATTACCTCATGTGAGGATACTACTGCATATCCAGTGTAGAATCGTCCATCCTGGTGGTATCTGGGGCCATCTACAAAAAAGAAACTCAAAGTCTGCATTAGGAACAGGTTTTTCATGAATGTGTGCAAACCCAACTGTCTCCTGACTCATCAGTTCTATGCAGACATGTTCATGCGTCATGTCAAAGTATCCTTCCTCACTTGCTAATACGGTCACCAATTCCCCCTTTTCTGAATCCACAGGCAGGAGGGTGGCTGGATTCAGAACGTTACATCTTTTGAGGGGTGACATACTCAGGAATTAGTAGAGCACACTCAAGTCGGAGCTGAGTATGGCATGGATGTCATGTGGGGAATAGATTGTCAAAAGAAACGTCAGTGTGATCTCACATGCCTTTCCTAGTAGTGCGGACAGCAATTTTTGGGGAGCACTATACTCTGGAGAATGATAGATGGTGCCCACCATACACTGGAACATTCCAAAGGTGGACATCAGACACTGGAGCAGCATTTACAGGGCCCATTATACACTAGAGCATTAGAAATGGGGCCCATTATGTTTGGAGCATTATTTGGGCCCATAAGACAGTGGAGCTTCATCCATGGGGACCAACATATACTGTAGCATTATGTGGAGCTCATCATATACTGTTTCAAACATTATATGGGACCAATGATTCTGTATGGAGAAATAGATGGGCCTCGTCATGAGATGTAAAAAGTGAAGTATTTTTCATTGTACTATACCGCTATTTCTCTGCCGTATCGGAGCATGATGAGTTGTGGTATGTGTTAAAGGGGCGCTCTTTCGCCCAGGGCACATGAAAACCTGGAGCCAGCCCTACCCCCCCACAACTTTAGCCAAATAACCCCCATTTTTCAGTGCGTAACTTGTATTATGAAGTTAATTAAGGTTGACAAGCTTAAGTAAGAAGAATTGATGCTTTTGGCATTCAAATGGGCACTGTAGGTGTGTTTCCTGTCCTCCTCTCACTGCCGACTTTTATTCCCCATTGACTTACATTGGGTTTCGTGTTTCGGGACGACCCCGACTTTTCCCTATAATCGGACGATCTTGCTCGACCCGACTTTTGGAAAAGTCGGGTTTCACGAAACGAAACGCGACCCTAAAAAACCAAAAGTCACTCATCTCTAGTCTCAACAGGTTTGTAATTGTAGATATTGGGGCCTATGGAAGAACTGGAGACTCTAGAGTCTTCAATTCTTCCATTATGGGTCGGCGGCTGCGCAATAATCAATTTGACCTCCCACCACTACGTTAGCTCCCAGGGTCTCATATGGATGCGGTACCTTACGTTATTGTTGGAGATGAGGCCTTCCAATTAACTAGGAACGTTATGAGGCCCTATACTCGCAGATACCTTAACCACCAGCGCAGGATCTTTAACTTTCGCCTTTCACGTGCCCGACAACTGGTGAAGTGCACCTTTGGTATTCTTTGTGCCAAATGGCGTGTTCTCCAGTCAGCAATTCAGCTAAGTGAAGAGAATGTTAATTTGGTGATACAAGCATGTGTTATTCCACCCCATAGTCAGCCCTCAGGACTTAAAATCCGTGATGTTTTCACAAGGTATTTTGTTTCACCTGTTGGAAGTACTCCCTGGTAAGAGAATGCATTATCATCTGTGTAGTATCTTGTTTTTGGCTTTCATAAAAAATCTTTGCTGTATGTATTTTAGGTTGTGCTTTTTCTTTTACTTTCTGATATCATGTTTGTATTTTCCCCCGCTACACATTACATAACAATTAGCAATGGGAACAATCACTCAGAGATAGTAAACTTTTTTACTAAAGAAACATTTTTTCTTTGCCAAAATAATAGGCACACCATATTTTAGGCATACAATTTTGTGTGAGGTCCCGGGTCACTAAACCTAGGAAGATGCATAGATGCTTAGGTGACCTGGGTAGAGGGAGATCTTGAATTGCCTGTTTCCTGTCAGGTGTCTGGTACCTTCGGCAATATAATGTCCCAACAAATGTCACCTTTTGTTTGTAATACTGTAATTTGTCACGTGAGACCTTGCAACCCTTAGGGTCATCCACGTACTGTAATAGTACAATCAGCGGATGAGGTGATGGCCACTACTCAAGGATCCCTGCCATCGCTGCTGAATAGATGGCAGGGGGTTTCTTTCCCCCTTTTGTGGGTGGACTGTCCAACAATATTGTTCACCTCTATGAGTAAAGGAGAAAGATACTGACAGTCTGTGTGCAGGGGTACAGAGAAAAATGCACCTGCTAAATCAATGACTGTGAAACATTCGGACTCACTGGTGATCTGGACAGCTGACGCTTGGTCAGAACAAAAGCAGCTACGACAGTTTTGGCGCCCGACAGGGACCGTGGAAACAAGTCTATTCGGAATCCGTGTGTGGGAGCTTCCTGGAGGGTTGAAAATGCAGAATCCAGGCTGCAGCAGGTGAGAACATTTATTCTTACATTGATTCTGCATCTGCAACCTTTCTAAGGATGTCTACATATCTCTGGGTAAGACTGTAACAGCACGGTTCAAAAGAACCCACATCACCAGTGAGTGGTGAGTATGTCTGTATGAGAGTTGAATAATAGAGTAATAAGATAATAATTGTCATCTGTATTATCTGTTAATCTGTTCTGGCAATATACTAATATACTAACTGGTTGTGTACTGGTGTACTGTGTAGCACAAAGCCTGGGATAGACTCTGTGCAGCGTCTATTTTGGATTGGCAGTAAACCATATGAGGCTGTATTTTGTATAGGGCTGTGGTTTTTGGTTGTTTTGGACCTTCTGACGTTGGTTTGGTTTTCATTTGATTCTTGTTGTTAAAAAGTTGGCTTTGGTGTTCTCAGAGTGTCAGTGGACACTGCTGTAGGTTAAGGTGTCAAATCCAAAGTCCAAGATAGGCAGGCTGTGTGAATCCTTGTATGTATGTCTATGAGAACCTCTGAATGAGTTGAGAGATGAGTAATTGAGTATAAGGGATATAAATAAATCCCTGATTGATGAGGGGTTCCGTTAGGCGTGGTCCTCTGTATGTGACAGAGGACATCATTCAACTCATTTTGGGCTGAATTAGGCAGAGTGATTGAGATAAGGGATTTTTGTTATCTTCTTTTTGTAAAATCAAATAACCGCTAAGTGAAAGAGGAAAAAATATTAAAAAAATCCCCGAATGTGCACGTATGAATGAATTTGATGAATTTGCACCATTCTGTGAAGATTGCAGGGGAGTTCTAGGGGTACTGAGTCAAGGGGCAGAGCCCTACAGATTTTTTTCATGGACTCCTAATGTTGTTACCTTTCCAGTTCTAGTGCAAGGTCCAGGACGGGTACTTTACAGATATTTCAATCTGCATCTGAGATTGAATGAATTGAGTAATGATATAACTCGTGTTATATGTGGTATGACATTGGTAAGTTTCTGGAATCATTTGGCCAGGCAAGGGCAAGGCGTGGATACTCACATTATACAGTTATTTGCCCATACAGTGAAGTTCAGTGGTCACCCGAGATTGATGAGGGTTTTGAGGAGATTGATTCTGATAAAGTCAAAAGAACTAAGGAATTCAGTGAAAGATACTACAGTCTGATGGGGGGGGGATGATACCGCTGTACAATTTTCCTTCTCCCTTCACTCTTATCTCTTATCTCTGCTGAATACGAGCTGCGCTCAAAATTCTCTGTAATTCTATCCTCAAGGTACGCGCTGAAAGATTTGTGGTTTGTTTAAAGCAACAGTGCTGTACAAAGAGGGGAGGAAAGAAACTGTGCCTATTTTAAATTGTGGAAGATTGTTTGTTTGATCTTCAGTGTGATTGAATGATTGGTAAAAAAAAAAAAAAAAAATTCATCTGCTTCAAGTCAAATGATTGATGCATAACTGACTGTGGATCCACAGAGGAGGTAGCCGACTGTATGGCTGATAAAGTGGGTTAGAGGCCTATCACACCTGGGCCTTCTTACTTTAGTCAGCGGGTTTTATTGTTGTGGGTGAGAGGCGAGGGCGAGGAGCCCTCTGGATATACCTTGGCAGGCTCTCTCTGACTTGCTAAGTGTGGCCTGTAAGACAAAGGTCCAGGCACACTGGGAGGGCATTTCAGAAAAAAGGTGAGCTGTCTAAAGTTGAAATAGCCTTCCCACAACAATCCATGGAGCTGGGCTGGAAGGATGCAGGCCTGATCCTATTCTAGCCAGCTGATCTAGTGGGTGAGAGGCAGAGAGCCTTCCCGCTACATCCTGTAGGTCTACCGGGTGAGAGGCAGAGAGCCTTCCCGCTACACCTTGGCAGGCACTCTCTGACTTGCTAAGTGTGGCCTGTAAGACAGAGGTCCAGGCACACTGGGAGGGCATTTCAGAAGAAAGGTGAGCTGTCGGCAGAAAAAGGTTGAAGCCATGGCAACTTTTTCTGTATACCGTCGGTGCCCCCAATGAGATCCAAGAGAGCTATGCAAATTGAAAAAGACAGAGAAGAAAGGAAGCAGTAATACAGGTTGGACCAATTTTATAAAAAAAAAAAAAAGGCAAAAATACCACAGTGTGAATGTTTGGATGTACAAAAAGGCACAAACAAGGGAAGAAAATAGCAAGTGAATAAATGATGCTTGAGAATGAATGTGCAGCAGTATGGAAGGTGTATTATGAATGTTTTGATTGACAAAGAGTAACCACAGACCCAGACAAAACAGATGGACTTGTAAACACTGTGGTCAGACTCAGACAAACCCAGACTGAATAGCTACTTGTGTGACCTGTGCTACTGATCCTAATCCTATCCAGACAAGATCATAAGAAGCTGACATAATAGTGTGGATAGTGGGTAGTGGGGACATTGGCCCTTGAGGAGTAAGCTGACAGTAGACATCAGACGACCAACCCCATCAGGACCTAGAAGTGTGACTAGAATAAGAAAGATGCAGGTGTCATATCCCTGGAGCCCCTCTGACCAGCTAGCTTTGCTGAAGCAGCTGCCTGACCCTGAAGACCAACCATTCCCGTTTTACAGACACATAAAGGAAGTACAGCAGACATATAAGTGTACCTGGGCAGACCTAGAGAGGTTGGGGAGTTTAAAGGCAGGTGACGCACTAGATCATATAATTAAGACACATACAGATGTGACAAAGAATCAGGCTTGGGGCATGGATGATAAATCTGCACGGTCTGGGGAGACATACTGTGAGTCACTAAGACAATGGGCTACAGTGGAACAATCAGAGCAGTCTGTACTCCTGATTAACGTGACACAGCAAAGAGGAAAGAGTGTAGAGATGTACTTTGGACGGTTACAGCTGAAATGGGCAGACATGGGGTACATTTGCATAAACCCACTTGATGTTAGAATACTGGTGAATGCATTCATTGACGGTATGAACAAAGACTTGCGAGACGCAGTACAGACAGCCAGACCTGAATGGAGACATGTAGATCCGAAAGACCTCCTTAAGGTAGCTAAAGAAATTTGAGCAAACAAGGACAATAAGACGACCTGTCATGTATGCTGGAGCACAAGGAAAAAAGTGGAGACGTAGTAAGGTACCAAGGGACCTAGAAACAGTGAGGTGCTGGAATTGTGGTACTTACAAAACTTATTGTTAGTGACAATACCCCTATGAATTTACTGGGAGCAGATGTGCTGAGTGCGATCCAGGCCACCATACAGTACTCTCCTGAGGGTATTACAGTCACAAGTCCCATCTCAGATAAACATTTGTGTAAGATTGCGGCAATGGTGTATATGACAAAAGCGGTGAAACTAACACCTGACACCAAAATGCCTGAGGATGAGGAAATGGGACAGGTGCCAGACGCTGTTTGGGCAAGGGGAAAAACGGATGTGGGTCAGTTGCCCATTCCCCCTGTCATGATTAAAATGAAAGAAGGAACCACTCCCCCTTGTTTAAAGCAATACCCCTTGAGCCTAGCAATATCAATAGCCAAATCAATTGCCCCGAGCAGAGTTATTAGAGAGTATGTTAAGGCAGGGGTTCTGGTGCAAAGAAACCCCCCCTTTGGACTGCAAAGATCTTCCCCCTGTGACACCACTTTGTATCCCATTAGGAAAGAAGAAAAAAAAAAAAAAAAGGAACTCAAGGGTTTGCTGACACTTACAGAAAGGTTCATGACTTAAGGGCTATTAATGATGATACAGTGAGTGTGACCTCAATCGTCCCTAAAACACACACACAATACTGTCACAGATCCCAGTAATGTCAAAATGTTTCACAGTCATTGATTTAGCAGGTGCATTTTTCTCTGTACCCCTGCACACAGACTGTCAGTATCTTTCTCCTTTACTCATAGAGGTGAACAATATTGTTGGACAGTCCACCCACAAAAGGGGGAAAGAAACCCCCTGCCATCTATTCAGCAGCGATGGCAGGGATCCTTGAGTAGTGGCCATCACCTCATCCGCTGATTGTACTATTACAGTACGTGGATGACCCTAAGGGTTGCAAGGTCTCACGTGACAAATTACAGTATTACAAACAAAAGGTGACATTTGTTGGGACATTATATTGCCGAAGGTACCAGACACCTGACAGGAAACAGGCAATTCAAGATCTCCCTCTACCCAGGTCACCTAAGCATCTATGCATCTTCCTAGGTTTAGTGACCCGGGACCTCACACAAAATTGTATGCCTAAAATATGGTGTGCCTATTATTTTGGCAAAGAAAAAAATGTTTCTTTAGTAAAAAAGTTTACTATCTCTGAGTGATTGTTCCCATTGCTAATTGTTATGTAATGTGTAGCGGGGGAAAATACAAACATGATATCAGAAAGTAAAAGAAAAAGCACAACCTAAAATACATACAGCAAAGATTTTTTATGAAAGCCAAAAACAAGATACTACACAGATGATAATGCATTCTCTTACCAGGGAGTACTTCCAACAGGTGAAACAAAATACCTTGTGAAAACATCACGGATTTTAAGTCCTGAGGGCTGACTATGGGGTGGAATAACACATGCTTGTATCACCAAATTAACATTCTCTTCACTTAGCTGAATTGCTGACTGGAGAACACGCCATTTGGCACAAAGAATACCAAAGGTGCACTTCACCAGTTGTCGGGCACGTGAAAGGCGAAAGTTAAAGATCCTGCGCTGGTGGTTAAGGTATCTGCGAGTATAGGGCCTCATAACGTTCCTAGTTAATTGGAAGGCCTCATCTCCAACAATAACGTAAGGTACCGCATCCATATGAGACCCTGGGAGCTAACGTAGTGGTGGGAGGTCAAATTGATTATTGCGCAGCCGCCGACCCATAATGGAAGAATTGAAGACTCTAGAGTCTCCAGTTCTTCCATAGGCCCCAATATCTACAATTACAAACCTGTTGAGACTAGAGATGAGTGACTTTTGTTTTTTTAGGGTCGCGTTTCGTTTCGTGAAACCCGACTTTTCCAAAAGTCGGGTCGAGCAAGATCGTCCGATTATAGGGAAAAGTCGGGGTCGTCCCGAAACACGAAACCCAATGTAAGTCAATGGGGAATAAAAGTCGGCAGTGAGAGGAGGACAGGAAACACACCTACAGTGCCCATTTGAATGCCAAAAGCATCAATTCTTCTTACTTAAGCTTGTCAACCTTAATTAACTTCATAATACAAGTTACGCACTGAAAAATGGGGGTTATTTGGCTAAAGTTGTGGGGGGGTAGGGCTGGCTCCAGGTTTTCATGTGCCCTGGGCGAAAGAGCGCCCCTTTAACACATACCACAACTCATCATGCTCCGATACGGCAGAGAAATAGCGGTATAGTACAATGAAAAATACTTCACTTTTTACATCTCATGACAAGGCCCATCTATTTCTCCATACAGAATCATTGGTCCCATATAATGTTTGAAACAGTATATGATGAGCTCCACATAATGCTACAGTATATGTTGGTCCCCATGGATGAAGCTCCACTGTCTTATGGGCCCAAATAATGCTCCAAACATAATGGGCCCCATTTCTAATGCTCTAGTGTATAATGGGCCCTGTAAATGCTGCTCCAGTGTCTGATGTCCACCTTTGGAATGTTCCAGTGTATGGTGGGCACCATCTATCATTCTCCAGAGTATAGTGCTCCCCAAAAATTGCTGTCCCAACATTGAAAACAATCAAATAAGTCTCCTCGCTAGGGAATCCCTGTACTTGTCTGGACTCCTCGTCGTCCCCATCTTCCATCTCACTGCACAGTATTTCAACTTTGCAAGTGCTGTGATCCTGAGCAAGCAGGGGGGGGCCCACTCGTTGGCGACGGCACTGGCACAGGGCCCCTGATAGTACGGTGGTGTGT
The DNA here is from genome assembly GCF_039654945.1 of Dendrobates tinctorius. Taxonomy (NCBI): domain Eukaryota; kingdom Metazoa; phylum Chordata; class Amphibia; order Anura; family Dendrobatidae; genus Dendrobates; species Dendrobates tinctorius. The sequence goes on from NW_027361714.1 coordinate 41,692,086, forward strand.
CTGATGGCGGGTGGGCCGAACCTGCACTTTCATCTGCAGCTTCCTCTTTGTCATCGTGTAAGATGGAACTGTATATGGGAAGGGTAACCTGAGTTTCATCAGGGTCAGATTCAGGCCGTGTAGCGTGCGAGGGGAATGTAGTGGTCTGGGTCAATGTACCAGCAGATTCATCGAGCAGTGGCTGGGCATCAGTGCACTTGTGTCGCCCCCAGGAGTATGGTCACCACAGTGGCATTACCTTCTTCCTAGGGAGTGTGATGTCATGCTTGGGAGCAACGAACGATCTCTCTAGCAGGTTAACTGATTGGGCGGCGTTATTCCCACGAGTCATGACCCTCCAAACAGCGTTCATGAAGGCAAAGTGTTTGTTTTACGTGGGCAGTATGGTTGCAAAGCTGAACCTTAAAGGAATGTCCAGAAGGGCACCACCAGGAGTGGAGCCTACGGTTAAATTCGACTCCACCTGGGAAACCTCAACCACGCCAGCTACAGAACAGATGCACACATTGCAAGCTTAATTCCGTTAACGAACGAGACTCCGTCATGCCCCGCGGTCCGAGTCCGGCTTACTAGAGGGAGACGTGAGGCTCTGGCAGATGAGATTGGCCAATAACTGGTGTGTCATGCCATTACATGTCCGTGGCTGCATGTGCGCTACACTGAAAAGGCCAGCGTTTGTCGCTTACAGGTGCAGATAACCCGCTGAACAACGTTAGTGATGGGGATCACTGATGACAATTATTACCCGCGAACAATGATTTCCCAGTAAGTGCAGGTCAACCGCAGTTCCGGAATTAGGCCTAACCGTCATTCCTGAAAAAATGAAAAACTTACGTGTGCAAACCACAGGTGCTGTAGCTTGCTTAACAGCTCGCCAGCCGTTCTCACGCCCAGTATGGATTGCACGTGATTGCACAAAGGTTAGAAAGGGTACCGTATCCCCGAATAACATGTATGGATAGCGTACACATTCAAAATATATGTCTGTACATCAGGAGGCAGGCTCAGACGGTGTTAGGCCCAGTATGGATTGCACGTGATTGCACAAAGGTTAGAAAGGGTACCGTATCCCCGGATAACATGTATGGATAGCGTACACATTCAAAATATATGTCTGTACATCAGGAGGCAGGCTCAGACGGTGTTAGGCCCAGTATGGATTGCACGTGATTGCACAAAGGTTAGAAAGGGTACTGTATCCCCGGATAACATGTATGGATAGCGTACACATTCAAAATATATGTCTATACATCAGGAGGCAGGCTCAGACGGTGTTAGGCCCAGTATGGATTGGATGTGATTGCACAAAGGTTAGAAAGGGTACCGTATCCCCGGATAACATGTATGGATAGCGTACACATTCAAAATATATGTCTATACATCAGGAGGCAGGCTCAGACGGTGTTAGGCCCAGTATGGATTGCACGTGATTGCACAAAGGTTAGAAAGGGTACCGTATCCCCGGATAACATGTATGGATAGCGTACACATTCAAAATATATGTCTTTACATCAGGAGGCAGGCTCAGACGGTGTTAGGCCCAGTATGGATTGCACGTGATTGCACAAAGGTTAGAAAGGGTACCGTATCCCCGGATAACATGTATGGATAGCGTACACATTCAAAATATATGTCTGTACATCAGGAGACAGGCTCAGACGGTGTCAGGCACAGGAGGAGCAAGGAGAGGTAAAGATTGCAAATGCTGGGGCCCTGCCCAAGCAAGGGGGGCCCACTCGTGGGCGTCGGTACTGGCACTGGGCCCCTCATAGTACGGCGGTGTGTCTGACGGCGGGTGTGCACCACCACCGTCAGAGACACTTGATTGCACTATGAGGGACCCTGTGCCAGTGCCCGCACCCAAGAGTCGGCCTACCCACCTGTCCAGGGCAACGGCACTCGCACGGTGTCGTGCGCTAGGTGGTGACCCCGGCCATGGGGGGGGAGGCAGCACAGTTAGGGAGTTTTAGAAAGTGGCATATGTTGACGTTGGACATTCAGCTGATGCAAAAGGCGAAATAGGTGAAGTCCCAGGAAGAGGTGGACCAAAGCAAGCCATTTTTCTGTCACCCTATGTGTCATCAGGGGAAGGTGGGACAAAATCCTTGGAAACCCATGCATGGTTCATTTTAATGAAGGTTAGATCATCCACATTTTGGGTTGACAGACGGGTCCTTTTTTCTGTCAGGATTGATCCAGCTGCACTGAAGACTATTTCCGATAGCACACTTGCAGCTGGGCAAGCGAGCTCCTGTAAGGCATATTGGGCCAATTCAGGCCAGGTGTCCAGTTTAGCGGCCCAATAGTCAAAGGGGAATGACCTGTGTGGGAGAACATCGATATGGGAGGAAAAGTAGTTTGTAACCATAGTTGACAACTGCTGTCTCCTGTCACTTTCCATCGATGCAGTATTACCAGTTGTGTGAGCGGTATTTGAAAAATCAGTCCACAACATTGTCATGAAACCCCTGTCTCCAACGCCACTTCTGCTGTGTGCACCACGAACACCTCTGCCAAGCTGCCCCCGGCCCGTACGGCTCGTGTGAGAACCATCACCGCTGCTGTGTGCTGGGAATGCCTCAAGCAACCGATTTACCAGAGTTGCTTGTTTATTAGCCAATATTAGGTCAAGGTTCTCCTGTGGCATGATGTTTTGTAATTTGCCTTTATAGCGTGGATCCAGGATGCTGGCCAACCAGTAGTCGTCATCGTTCATCATTTTGGCAATGCGTGGGTCCCTTTTTAGGATCTGCAAGGCATAATCTGACATGTGGGCCAATGTTCCCGGTGTCAATGATGCACTGCGAGTGCTGGTTGGAGGAGCACTTTCTGGCAAATCCACATCCCTCCAGTCACGCACAAACCCTGTACCAGACCTTGCCACGCCAACATTTTCACTTGCCCCACGAGATGCATCCTCCTCCCCTAAGTAATCATCCCCATCATCCTCCTCCTCCTCCTCTTCTTCCTCCACCTCGTCCAGGAGAGGTCCCTGAGCAGACAATGGCTGAATGTCATCAAGGATTCCCTCCTCCTCTTCCTCCTCATCAACATTGGCTGCAGACGCCTGCTCCTTAAGGTGCGTCAAAGTTTGCATGAGCAGACGCATAAGTGGGATGCTCATGCTTAGGATGGCGTCGTCTGCGCTTACCAGCCGTGTGCATTCCTCAAAACACTGAAGGACTTTACAGAGGTCTTTCAGCTTCGACCACTGCACACCTGTCAACTCCATGTCTGCTCTCAAAGTGCCTGGCCGTGTATCCTCCCACAAATGCATTATGGCCTGCCTCTGCTCGCACAGCCTCTCCACCATGTGCAGGGTGGAGTTCCACCTTGTTGCAATGTCAATAATGAGGCGGTGGTTGGGAAGGTGGAGCAATCGCTGCAGCTTCTGCATACGAACGGAGTGTACAGGCGACCGGCGGATGTGCGCGCACAGTCTTCGCACCTTCTGGAGCAGGGCTGTTAACTCCGGATAATTTTTGAGGAAGCACTGCACCACCAGGTTCAAGGTGTGAGCCAAGCAAGGTATATGGCTGAGTTTTGAAAGGGCTATGGCTGCCACAAAATTACGGCCGTTATCACTAACTACCTTGCCTGCCTCAAGATGTACACTGCCCAGCCATGACTCAGTTTGTCGCTTCAAGTATTCGGCCAGCACCTCGGCGGTGTGTCTGTTGCCCAAACACATCATCTGCAACACAGCCTGCTGACACTTTCCACTAGCTGCTCGATAGGGGGACACATCGTGTGCAACAGTGGCAGCTGCAGATGGAGTGCTCGTACGACTGCGCTCTGTGGACGAGCTTTCGCTTCTGGAGGAGGAGGAGGAGGAGAGTCGAACGCCTACAGCCAACTGTTTCCTATACCGTGGGCTAGGCAGCACTGTCCCATCACCGCTGTCCCCTGTGGACCCTGCATCCACCACATTAACCCAGTGCGCAGTGATGGACACGTAACGGCCCTGGCCATGCCGACTGGACCATGCATCAGTTGTGAGGTGCACCTTTCCGCTCACTGACTGCTTGAGTGCATGGACAATGCGGTCTTTCACATGATGGTGGAGGGCTGGGATGGCTTTGCGACAGAAGAAGTGGCGACTGGGTAGGTCATAGGGTGGTACTGCATAGGCCATGAGTTCGCGGAAAGCTGTGCTTTCCACCAACCGAAAGGGCATCATCTCAAACAAGATTAGTTTGGTAATGTGGGCGTTCAAACCCAGTGTACGCGGATGAGAGACTAAGTACTTTCTTGACCTACTCATAGTGTCTGGGAGGGTGAGCTGGACTTGAGAGCTGCATATGGTGGAAGTAGCGGTGGACAGGGCGGACTGAGAGAGGGTTGATGATGGTGATGGAGTTGGTGTTCTTTCTGATGGCCTAGAATCAGTCTTTCGTTGATATAACAGTGGGATTCCCTGACTGCTGTGGCCTTGCAACGACACCTCAACATTTGCTGCTGTGCTAACCGTTGGGCTTACAGTGGGGGAAACAATGTAGCGTTGCTGACTACCTTCGTTGTGATCAGTTGCACATGTGGCACTTGAGGTTTGGTGTTGTGTCCACGCTTGCAAGTGCATGGTGGTCAAATGTCTAAGCATGCAACTGGTATTCAAATTTTTCAGATTTTTCCCTCGGCTAAAGGTCTTTGCGCACTTCTTACAGATAACCTTGGCCTGATCATGAGGATTTTGGTCAAAAAAGTGCCACACTGCACTCTTCCTACTTTGGCAGACATTTTGCGGCCTAGCACGCTGTGATCTTTTGACCCTCTGGACAAGCTGTCCAGCAACTCTTTTGATGTTTGGAACCTGTCTTTGGAGTGCTCCGGGCCTGCCAGATAACAGCTGTTGCGATGTCGATGTCTGCTGTGGATGCTCCTCATCTGAGCTATTGGAAGCAGCACCCTCTTCCCCCAATGGATGCCAATCTGGGTCAACAACTGGGTCATCCATCACCTCCTCTTCTATGTCATGTGCACCTTCCTCTGTGTCACCGTGTATGGTGGTATAGTGTGCGGGAAGGGGCACCTGAGTCTCATCAGGGTCAAAATCTGGCTCTGTACACTGCGAGGACAATGTAGTGCTCTGAGTGAATGTACCAGCAGAATCATCCATCAGCGGCTGTGCATCAGTGCACTCCATGTCAGATTCATCTTGGCCTGGGTAATTCACCATTTGACTTGATAATCCAGGCATGGTATGTGAAAACAGCTCCATGGAGTAATCAGTAGTATGGCCTGCGTCATCCTTCAATCTTGGTTGGGGTGAAGGACACAAAGAAAGGTGTGGTTCATGAACATGCGCCTCCAATGACGACTCAGTGCTTTTACTTTTTACAACTGAAGAAGAGGAGGCGATAGAGCTGGAGGCTGAGTCAGCAATGTAAGACAAAACTTTTTCCTGATGCTCTGGCTTTAAAAGCGGTTTGCCAACTCCTAGAAAACTAAGCGTTCGAGGCCTTATGTAGCCAGACGATGACGCAGGCTCAACACCTCCTGCATTCGGTCCTATTTTGCTCTTGCCACTACCATCAGATCCACCACCAACACCATCATTACCAGCTGCCAACCCCCACCCAATTCCACGGCCTCTTCCACCAGCCTTCCTCGTTTTTGGTAGAAATGTAGACAAAATCCAAAAAACTATATAGTAATGTAAAACAAGGTACAAGGTGTCTATAGGACAGGGGAGATTTTGAATTTCTGCAGACACTTGTGGACACTGGACACTTTTGGATTGTGTGAGGCCCACTGATATCTGAGCGCTATGTGACAGGCTCGATGGCACAGCTGTGACCAAAGTGACTAGAGGATAAAGGAGATTTTGAATTTCTGCACACACTTGTGGACACTGGACACTTTTGGATTGTGTGAGGCCCAATGAATATCTGAGCGCTATGAGACAGGCTCGATGGCACAGCTGTGACAAAAGTGACGAGAGGATAAGGGAGATTTTGAATTTCTGCAGACACTTGTGGACACTGGACACTTTTGGATTGTGTGAGGCCCAATGAATATCTGAGAGCTATGTGACAGGCTCGATGGCACAGCTGTGACAAAAGTGACGAGAGGATAAGGGAGATTTTGAATTTCTGCAGTCACTTGTGGACACTGGACACTTTTGGATTGTGTGAGGCCCACTGATATCTGAGCGCTATGTGACAGGCTCGATGGCACAGCTGTGACCAAAGTGACTAGAGGATAAAGGAGATTTTGAATTTCTGCACACACTTGTGGACACTGGACACTTTTGGATTGTGTGAGGCCCAATGAATATCTGAGCGCTATGTGACAGGCTCGATGGCACAGCTGTGACAAAAGTGACGAGAGGATAAGGGAGATTTTGAATTTCTGCAGACACTTGTGGACACTGGACACTTTTGGATTGTGTGAGGCCCAATGAATATCTGAGCGCTATGTGACAGACTCGATGGCACAGCTGTGACCAAAGTGACTAGAGGATAAGGGAGATTTTGAATTTCTGCAGACACTTGTGGACACTGGACACTTTTGGATTGTGTGAGGCCCAATGAATATCTGAGCGCTATGTGACAGGCTCGATGGCACAGCTGTGACCAAAGTGACTAGAGGATAAGGGAGATTTTGAATTTCTGCAGACACTTGTGGACACTGGACACTTTTGGATTGTGTGAGGCCCAATGAATATCTGAGCGCTATGTGACAGGCTCGATGGCACAGCTGTGACCAAAGTGACTAGAGGATAAGGGAGATTTTGAATTTCTGCACACACTTGTGGACACTGGACACTTTTGGATTGTGTGAGGCCCAATGAATATCTGAGCGCTATGTGACAGGCTCGATGGCACAGCTGTGACCAAACTGACTAGAGGATAAGGGAGATTTTGAATTTCTGCAGACACTTGTGGACACTGGACACTTTTGGATTGTGTGAGGCCCAATGAATATCTGAGCGCTATGTGACAGGCTCGATGGCACAGCTGTGACCAAAGTGACTAGAGGATAAGGGAGATTTTGAATTTCTGCACACACTTGTGGACACTGGACACTTTTGGTTTGTGTGAGGCCCAATGAATATCTGAGCGCTATGTGACAGGCTCGATGGCAGAGCTGTGACCAAAGTGACTAGAGGATAAGGGAGATTTTGAATTTCTGCAGACACTTGTGGACACTGGACACTTTTGGATTGTGTGAGGCCCACTGATATCTGAGCGCTATGTGACAGGCTCGATGGCACAGCTGTGACCAAAGTGACTAGAGGATAAGGGAGATTTTGAATTTCTGCAGACACTTGTGGACACTGGACACTTTTGGATTGTGTGAGGCCCAATGAATATCTGAGCACTATGTGACAGGCTCGATGGCACAGCTGTGACCAAAGTGACTAGAGGATAAGGGAGATTTTGAATTTCTGCACACACTTGTGGACACTGGACACTTTTGGATTGTGTGAGGCCCAATGAATATCTGAGCGCTATGTGACAGGCTCGATGGCACAGCTGTGACAAAAGTGACGAGAGGATAAGGGAGATTTTGAATTTCTGCAGACACTTGTGGACACTGGACACTTTTGGATTGTGTGAGGGCCACTGATATCTGAGCGCTATGTCACAGGCTCGATGGCACAGCTGTGACAAAAGTGACTAGAGGATAAGGGAGATTTTGAATTTCTGCAGACACTTGTGGACACTGGACACTTTTGGATTGTGTGAGGCCCACTGATATCTGAGCGCTATGTCACAGGCTCGATGGCACAGCTGTGACAAAAGTGACTAGAGGATAAGTGAGATTGGATTGCTTTTAAAAAAGCAGTTTGCAGAGCAGTGGGTAAACAGCAATGCCAGCCTGTCAGGAAGCCTTAAAAGGCAGCCCAACAACCAACACCACTGATACACCACAATATAGCCTCCCCTTGCACTGCACACACAGTGACTGGTGTGTTGTGCAGGCCAAATCGCTAGCAGCAGAAGCAGTTTTTTTTTCTTCTCAGCAGGACAAAAAAAAAAAATTGGGATTGCTTTTAAAAAAGCAGTTTGCGGAGCAGTGGGTAAACAGCAATGCAGGAATGTCAGGAAGCCTTAGAAGGCAGCCCAACAACCAACACCACTGATACACCACTATATAGCCTCCCCTTGCACTGCACACACAGTGACTGGTGTGTTGTGCAGGCCAAATCGCTAGCAGCAGAAGCAGTTTTTTTGTCTTCTTCCCTGCCTAATGCTCTCCCTACAGAATCAGCAGCAACCTCTCCCTATACTGAGATCGGCAGAAGTAAGATGGCGGTCGGCGTGCACGCCCTTTTATACCCCCTGTGACGCCCACCAAAGCAAGCCAATCACTTGCATGCCCTTCTGAAAGATGGTGGTGACCCCTGCCTATGTCATCACGTTGCCCACAGTGTCCGTGGATCCTGATTGGCTGAAAAAGAGCGCAAAACAAACTTTTGAAACGCGACTTTGGCGCGTAAGTCGCCGACCTCGTGGCCGACCTCATCCTAGGGTCGGGTTTCGTTTCATGAAACCCGACTTTGCCAAAAGTCGGCGACTTTTGAAATTTTTCGACCCGTTTCGCTCAACTCTAGTTGAGACTGTCAACCAGGGCCAACAGCACTACAGAGAAAAACTGCTTGTAATTATAGAATTGGGACCCTGAGTTCGGCAGCTTACGCACACGGATGTGCTTCCCATCCAGGGCTCAAATACAATTTGGAAACTGACACGTGTCCTGAAATCCCTGGGCTATACGTAACCAGTCCTCCATTTTGGTCTCTGGCATTACAACTTGATGGAGTCTGGACCAGATTGTGGAGCAAGTAGAGCGGACAATGCCGGAGATGGTTGATTTTCCGATTAAAAACTCTAAATGCAGGGCCGCATAGGACAGGCCAGTGGAAAGGAATCTATAACAAACAAAACAGACAAATGTTAAGCCAGGGAAAATAATATGTGGTCATGCTTTGCACTAATCTCTAATATTCACATTTAAAACCAGTCATTAGCAAACACGAATTACATGGTATGTTTAGTGGGTTTAGGGAACATTCATCTAATGGACAGGATTAAATGTTGCTGGCCAAACATATTCAAAATTTTTACTAATAAGTTAGGGACAAGGGATTGAAAATCAGTTGTCTTGATAAAACTTGGTAAACATATGTTTGGAACACATACCGTAAATTAAGGAGAAGGCGCTCCTCGGCAGAAATACTTTTGCACATCCTGGTGTCCTGAAAGGTGATCCCAGGATGCACAATCTACAGCAAACGATCAAAAGTACCAAGGTTCATCCGGCAATATTGAAAGAACTTGTCCGGATGGCTACGCAGAGAGGAATAGAGCCGATGAAAATGTTCTTTTGTGAGCTAGCGCCTCAAAAGTGGATGGACCCACATTCTTCTCTGCCTCCTCGGATCCACTCTCACTGGGTATGGCTCGCCATAACGTCGTGACAATACCCAATTATAAAGCACACGCTCAGTGGTGTTAAAAGTCAGTCTATAGGACATGTTTGTCACAAAGATCAACTAACACAAAACAAGCAACCACTCTACTGCCAAGTGGGGAGGCTCACACATGTTGATGAGGCAATAAATAGGGGTTTGGATGGTGAATTAAATTGTTTTCAGGCCTAAAAGCCGTTATATGTCAATTTTGCAAACAGGTGAGAAAATATCGCCATATGGAGCCCATACGGATGCCACACGGATGCGTTGATGAAACAAAATCACATCATTGCCTTTAAATCGGATGACATATTGATGGCTGTTCATTATACATTTATGCGATTTTGGTCCTTCAAAAACGGACTGATTTTTTTGTTGTGTGTGACTCCAGCCTAAGTGTCTTCCTCATCTCTATCAGCGTGAGATTTGCTCTGAATTGTTGATAGGATACCATTCCTTTAACTGCCACCAGATGGCAGTGTAATAAAAATACAGATAATCATCCATTGTAGTTCTGAGCAGATTTTGTATAAATTGGCAGAGGCATTTACAGTATATTTCTTTCTTTCCTTCTTCCATGTATTTAAATTTCTACAATGAGTCCACTTTGGTAAATATTTGGTAAAATTCCATTTCTATATACGTAAAACGTCTTTTATGAGAATAATTATATAATAACAATCTTATTGATGCCACTTCTGACTGTATTGTCCCATGTGTTGTCCGATCATGTACTACCTGATAATTTTTGTGTTTTATTGAATATTTATTGTGTATAATAAAGATTTGTCTGCTCTTTTTAATTGAGGTCTCCTGTTTTTTTGATAGGATGATTTGCCTAAGATATTAGGCCATCCGGCTCACACAGGGACAGCAGGGTGAGCTTCCACCCTTTGCTTACAACCAATGCAGAATTCTATGGGGTGGGAATTCTTCAGTTATTCTTTTACGTAGTCTACAGACCAAGTATATATGTAAAAACTCAGGAGGGCACTACTGAATAAGATATGCGGATCAACCAGCAGTCAGTATAAACACAAACTGAGAAAATGGAGAAAAAGCTACTGACCAAAATGCAGGGATCACTGCAAAATTACAAATTTTATTGGTAATAAAAAGACAACATCCATGTAAAAACATTTAAAAAGTCATACAATGACAAGAAACTATCACAAAGGCTTATAATAAAGCCCAAAGAGCTCCCTCCAGTAAATGGACATATATAAAAAAAGGCTCTAGAATATATCACATACAATAGCATACCTGCAATGAAGAAATGTTCAGAGATGTAATACTAAACATAATGATCCATTGAATAATCCATCCAAATAGACTATAGTACAATAATGAATGCAAGTGATAACAAATGTAAGCAACTGAGCCATGAAAATAAACACCATAGGGTACTAAGCATAGATGAAAAGTATAGCAATCATGGTGTAGCCAAAAGGCTAAAATGACCAAGATTAAATCCTGCCTGCATAGTCCCTATATAGTGCCACTTACAAAGGGGGAGCTTGTGGAGTGCCCTACGCGTGTCGCACACCAAAAGGTGGCTTCATCATAGGTAATTTCCGCGAGAGTTCCGGTACGTGTGCACTTAGCCTTAGAAATAACATCTATCAGCTGAACCGCCAACACCTTCGCCAGGAGCGTCACATCCGTTGTAAGCAGTGAAATTGGTCTGTATGCTTCTGGCATTTGAAGGTCCTTATCTTCCTTTGGAAGTACGACTTTTATAGTTTCTCTCATAGACAAAGGCAAGATCCCCTTACTTTTTGCATCCTCCAACACAGCTCTAAGTCTTGGTATTAACACCTCTTCCATCCTTTTAAAGATCTCCACTGGAAGCCCATCCGCCCCAGGTGCCTTTCATTTCGTCATTAACCCCAAGGCCCTACTCAGCTTCTCATCAGTAATGGGAGCCTCCAAACATTCCCCATCATCATTCTCCAGTCTGGGGAGTCTAATCCCCTCTAAAAAATACCACAGTGTCTTCAACCGATGTTCCCGTCTGAGAGGAATGTAGGTCTGTATAGAATTCAGCGAAAACATTCAAAATGTCCGAATTTTCGGACACCTTGGTGCCATCCTTTGAGTACAGAGAATGCACGTATGAGGTACTCCTCTGGGCCGAAGCCACCATATGACCCACCCTCTCCCCATCCTGATAGAAAGCCAGCTGCTGAAATTACCTTCTCCTCTCGGCTTGTTCTAAGAAGATTTTATCCACATTATTTTGGGCTACCTTCATTCTATTCCTAGCCTCCGCCATATTGAGTGTTACCATTTCCTCCTCAGCTTTCTTTAACTTTGAGGGGTCTATATGATAGAAAATACCCAAAAGTGATACCATTCTAAAAACTGCACCCCTGACAGTACTCAAAACCACATTCATGAAGTTCATTAACCCTTCAGGTGCTTCACAGGAATTTTTTGAATGTTTAAAAAAAAAAATGAACATTTAACTTTTTTTCACAAAAATATTACTTCAGGTCCAATTTTTTTATTTTACCAAGGGTAACAGGAGAAATTGGACTGCAAAAGTTATAGTAAAATTTGTCCTGAGTGCGCTGATACCTTATATTTGGGGGGAACCACTGTTTGGGCGCATGGCAGAGCTCAAAAGTGAAGGAGCGCCATTTGACTTTTTCAACGCAGAATTGGCTGGAATTGAGATTGGACGCAATGTCACGTTTGGAGAGCCGCTGATGTGCCTAAATAGTGGAAACCCCCCCACAAGTGACCCCATTTGGAAACTAGAACCCCCCAAGGAACTTATCTAGATATGTGGTGAGAACTTTGAACCCCCAAGGGCTTCACAGAAGTTTGTAACTTACAGCCGTACAATTAAAAAATCATATTTTTCCAAAAAAATGATCTTTTCATCCCCAATTTTTATTTTCCCAAGGGAAACAGGACCCCAAAAGTTATTGTGCAAATTGTCCTGAGTACACTGATACCCCATATGTGTGATTAAACCACTGTTTGGGCGCATGGCAGAGTTCAGAAGGGAATGAGCGCTGTTTGACTTTTTCAATGCAGAATTGGCTTGACGCCATATCGCATTTGGAGAGCCCCTCATGTGCCTTAACAGTGGAAACCCCCCACAAATGACACTATTTTGGAAACTAGACCCCCCTAAGGAACTTATCTAGCTGTGTGGTGAGAACTTTGAACCCCCATGGGCTTCACATAAGTTTATAATGTACAGCCATAAAATTAAAAAATCTGATTTTTTTCCACAAAAATGATTGTTTCACCCCCAATTGTTATTTTCCCAAGGGAAACAGGACCCCAAAAGTTATTGTGCAATTTGTCCTGAGTACGCTGATACCCCATATGTGGGGATAAACCACTGTTTGGGCACATGGCAGAGCTCAGAAGGGAAGGAGCACCGTTTGAAGCAAAATTGGCTGGAATTGAGATCGGGCGTCATGCCGCGTTTGGAGAGCCCCTGATGTGCCTGAACAGTGGAAAACCCCCACAATTGATGCCATTTTGGAAACTAGACCCCCCAAGGAACTTATCTAGATGTTTGGTGAGCACTTTGATCCCCCAAGTGCTTCACAGAAGTTTATAACGCCTGGGCGTGAAAATAAAAAAATCATGTTTTCCACAAACATGATCTTTTAGTCCCCAATATTTTTATTTTCCCAAGGGTAACAAGAGAAATTGGACCCCAAAAGTTGATGTCCAATTTGTCCTGTGTAGGTTGATACCCCATATGTGGGAGAAAACTACTGTATGGGCACACGTCGGGGCTCGGAAGGGAAGTAATGACGTTTGGGAATGCAGACTTTGATGGAATGGTGTTGTGAACTCTCTTGATCTGACTTCTGAGTCGGCGCTCCCTCTGGTAGTTACTGCGGGTAGTGGAGCTGGCTGGGTTGATAGAAGTCTGCCAGCTGAAGGCGATGATTGGAAGTCAGGGGTTACTGACTGGGAGTATTTAAGTGATCAAGCTTCCCTCAGTTGCTGCTGGTGATTTGGTTTCTTCCTGTGCATTTTGAGGATTGCTGTCTCTTACCTGATCCTGCATTTTTCAGTTAAGTTGTTCTTTTGCTAATCCATTGCATCTGATTTGGTTTTGCTTTTTCTGCTTTCTGCTTTGCTGTTAGGGTTCAGCGTGCTCCCTGCTGGGGCAGTGCTGGACCCCGCTCCATATGTTATAGCTTGTGTCAGTTTGTTATGTCCCTTGTTATATTAGTCTCTTGTGCTTTGCTGCCAGTTTACACCAGAATGCTGATATAATGGGGGAGTGGTTGTGAGTGTTTTTTGTACATCAGACGTGTTGGATTTTTTAGGGTTTTTGCGTGATTGCAGACAGTGTCTTTCCTGTTCTATCCTATCTAGACAGTTTGGGCCCCATCATTTGCTCAGTCTATTTTCTGTCTGTATTTGTGCCTCATCTTGTCTCACTGACAATATATGTTTGGGGGCTATCTATTCCTTTGGGGTTCTACTCCAGGGCAGTTTAGATTTCACCTTTCTTGCTTTAGGCTTTGTTAACTCTCCGACTGTGCTGAGGCATCTAGGGCATCGTAGGTACGCCCCACGGCTACTGCTAGTTGTGTTGTAAAGATTAGGGGTCTGCAATCCGGTAAGTTACCAACCTTTCTGGTTTCCTGGTGGCCTAGCCTATTCCTGCCATCCTCCTCGGTGACCTATTCATAACAGAATGGTCTGTGGGTGTCATGTCACGTTTGGAGAGCCCCTAATGTGCCTAAACTGTGGAAACCCCCCACAAGTGACCCCATTTTGGAAACTAGACCCCCAAGGAACTTATCTAGATGTGTGGTGAGCACTTTGAACCCCCAAGTGCTTCACAGAAGTTTATAACGCCCGGGCGTGAAAATAAAAAAAATCATATTTTTTCCACAAACATGATCTTTTAGTCCCCAATTTTTTTAATTTTCCCAAGGGTAACAGGAGAAATTGGACCCCAAAATTTGTTGTCCAATTTGTTCTGAGTACACTGATACCCCATATGTGGGAGAAAAAAACTGTATGGGAACACGTCGGGGCTCGGAAGGGAAGTAGTGACATTTTGGAAAGCTGTCTTTGATGGAATGGTCTGTGGGTGTCATGTCACGTTTGGAGAGCCACTGATGTGCCTAAACTGTGGAAACCTCCCACAAGTGACCCCATTTTGTAAACTAAACCCCCATAAGGAACTTATCTAGGTGAGTGATGAGCACTTTTAATCCCCAAGTGCTTCACAGAAGTTTATAATGTAAAGCCATAAAAATAAAAAAAATCATTTTTTTTCCACAAAAATGATATTTTTGCCCCCAATTTTTTATTTTCCCAAGGGTAACAGGAGATATTGGACCCCAAAAAGTTGTTGTGCAATTTGTCCTGAGTAGGCTGATACCCCATATGTGGGGGTAAACCACTCTTTGGGCGCATGGCAGAGCTTGGAAGGAAAGAAGCACCGTTTAACTTTTTAAACACAGAATTGGCTGGAATTGAGATCAGACTCCATGTTGCATTTGGTTGCCCCTGATGTGCCTGAACAGTGGAAACCCCCCAATTCTAACTCCAGCCTTAACCCCAACACACCCCTAACCCTAATCTTAGCCCTATCCCTAGCCCTAACCCTAGCCCTAACCCTATTGGGAAAATGGAAATAAATACATTTTTTTTAATTTTCTTTTTTTCCCTAACCAAGGGGGTGATAAAGGGGGGTTTGGTTTACTATTTATGGCGGGCATTTATGTTTGGCAGCTGTCTTACACTAAAAGACGCTTTTTATTGTAAATAGTTTTTACATCACCACATTTTGAGAGCAATAATTTTTCCATATTTTGACCTACAGAGTCATGTGAGGTCTTATTTTTTGTGGGACGAGTTGACGTTTTTATTGGTACCATTTTCGGGCACGTGACATTTTTTGATCGTTTTTAATTCCAATTTTTTGGGATGCAGAATGAACAATAAGCAGCATTTCATGAATTTCTTTTGAGGGGGGTGTTTACACCGTTCCGCGTGTGGTAAAATTGATAAAGCGGTTTTATTCTTTGGGCTAGTAAGATTACAGTGATACCTCATTTATATCTTTTTTTATGTTTTTGGCGGTTTTATGCAATAAAAACAATTTTATATAAAAAATAGCTATAAACTTTTTTATTTTTTCACTGATGATGCTGTATGGTGGCTCGTTTTTTGCGGGACAAGATGACATTTTCAGCGTTACCATGGTTATTTATATTCGTCTTTTTGATCGCGTGTTATTGCACTTTTTGTTCGGCGGTATGATGATAAAGCATTGTTTTTGCTTTGTTTGTTTTTTTAAGGGGTTCACTTAAGGGGTTAGTCATGATTAAGGGAGTTTAGTCTCCAGAAACGCGTCGAGATTCATACCCATTTGGTATTGTGCTGAAGATTTTGTCCTCTATGTTGCAAGTTTTGTAAATAAAGAAATTTTTATCTGCACAAAATCGGTTGAGCTGGACACTCTTGTTTTGTTTAACAACAGGAAGTCTCTTTTCCCTCCATGAGTCCTATGTCACTGCAAAAGTCCCTGGCAGGGGTAGGAGAGAGCAGCTGGGTCAGAAGTTGAAGAGAGGAATGATAAATTCTTTGAAAAGAGACTTCCTGTTTCTAGTAGAGCCCAGAAAAAATAAGAATTAGCTGGGCAGAAGGGCAAAATAAGCAATTGCTACCTAATATAAACATTGCAATATATTAGGAGGATAACAACTTTGATGGGAGTGTTTCTTTAAAATGGGAACAAACTACCTTATCACCAAAGGCGTAGCTAGGGTTTCAGCTTAGGGAGGGGGTGAAAAATTTGAGTGGACCCCTAACGAGATAATCCTGACTACAGCTACATGGTGCACCCTAATTGTGAGTATAGGGGAACATTAGCAGATAACCGTGCTGTGATTGAAAATAAATTTATATACAAAAACAAACACTGATATTACTATATTTTGAGACCATATAGTGGTAGATAGAGTTGAGCGACTTTTGGTTTTTTAGGGTCGCGTTTCGTTTCGTGAAACCCGACTTTTCCAAAAGTCGGGTCGAGCAAGATCGTCCGATTATAGGGAAAAGTCGGGGTCGTCCCAAAACACGAAACCCAATGTAAGTCAATGGGGAATAAAAGTCGGCAGTGAGAGGAGGACAGGAAACACACCTACAGTGCCCATTTGAATGCCAAAAGCATCAATTCTTCTTACTTAAGCTTGTCAACCTTAATTAACTTCATAATACAAGTTACGCACTGAAAAATGGGGGTTATTTGGCTAAAGTTGTTGGGGGGGGGAGGGCTGGCTGCAGGTTTTCATGTGCCCTGGGCGAAAGAGCGCCCCTTTAACACATACCACAACTCATCATGCTCCGATACGGCAGAGAAATAGCGGTATAGTACAATGAAAAATACCTCACTTTTTACATCTCATGACGAGGCCCATCTATTTCTTCATACAGAACCATTGGTCCCATATAATGTTTGAAACAGTATATGATGAGCTCCACATAATGCTACAGTATATGTTGGTCCCCATGGATGAAGCTCCACTGTCTTATGGGCCCAAATAATGCTCCAAACATAATGGGCCCCATTTCTAATGCTCTAGTGTATAATGGGCCCTGTAAATGCTGCTCCAGTGTCTGATGTCCACCTTTGGAATGTTCCAGTGTATGGTGGGCCCCATCTATCATTCTCCAGAATATAGTGCTCCCCAAAAATTGCTGTCCCAACATTGAAAACAATCAAATAAGTCTCCTCGCTAGGGAATCCCTGTACTTGTCTGGACAGGTGCTGTAGCTTGCTTAACAGCTCGCCAGTCGTTCTCACGCCCAGTATGGATTGCACGTGATTGCACAAAGGTTAGAAAGGGTACCGTATCCCTGGATAACATGTATGGATAGCGTACACATTCAAAATATATGTCTCAGGAGGCAGGCTCAGACGGTGTCAGGCCCAGTATGGATTGCACGTGACTGCACAAAGGTTAGAAAGGGTACCGTATCCCTGGATAACATGTATGGATAGCGTACACATTCAAAATATATGTCTCAGGAGGCAGGCTCAGACGGTGTTAGGCCCAGTATGGATTGCACGTGATTGCACAAAGGTTAGAAAGGGTACCGTATCCCCGGATAACATGTATGGATAGCGTACACATTCAAAATATATGTCTCAGGAGGCAGGCTCAGACGGTGTTAGGCCCAGTATGGATTGCACGTGATTGCACAAAGGTTAGAAAGGGTACCGTATCCCTGGATAACATGTATGGATAGCGTACACATTCAAAATATATGTCTCAGGAGGCAGGCTCAGACGGTGTCAGGCACAGTATGGATTGCACGTGATTGCACAAAGGTTAGAAAGGGTACCGTATCCCCGGATAACATGTATGGATAGCGTACACATTCAAAATATATGTCTCAGGAGGCAGGCTCAGACGGTGTTAGGCCCAGTATGGATTGCACGTGATTGCACAAAGGTTAGAAAGGGTACCGTATCCCCGGATAACATGTATGGATAGCGTACACATTCAAAATATATGTCTCAGGAGGCAGGCTCAGACGGTGTCAGGCCCAGTATGGATTGCACGTGATTGCACAAAGGTTAGAAAGGGTACCGTATCCCTGGATAACATGTATGGATAGCGTACACATTCAAAATATATGTCTCAGGAGGCAGGCTCAGACGGTGTCAGGCACAGTATGGATTGCACGTGATTGCACAAAGGTTAGAAAGGGTACCGTATCCCCGGATAACATGTATGGATAGCGTACACATTCAAAATATATGTCTCAGGAGGCAGGCTCAGACGGTGTCAGGCACAGTATGGATTGCACGTGATTGCACAAAGGTTAGAAAGGGTACCGTATCCCCGGATAACATGTATGGATAGCGTACACATTCAAAATATATGTCTCAGGAGGCAGGCTCAGACGGTGTCAGGCCCAGTATGGATTGCACGTGATTGCACAAAGGTTAGAAAGGGTACCGTATCCCTGGATAACATGTATGGATAGAGTACACATTCAAAATATATGTCTCAGGAGGCAGGCTCAGACGGTGTCAGGCCCAGTATGGATTGCACGTGATTGCACAAAGGTTAGAAAGGGTACCGTATCCCTGGATAACATGTATGGATAGCGTACACATTCAAAATATATGTCTCAGGAGGCAGGCTCAGACGGTGTTAGGCCCAGTATGGATTGCACGTGATTGCACAAAGGTTAGAAAGGGTACCGTATCCCTGGATAACATGTATGGATAGCGTACACATTCAAAATATATGTCTATACAGCATGAGGCAGGCTCAGACGGTGTTAGGCCCAGTATGGATTGCACGTGATTGCACAAAGGTTAGAAAGGGTACCGTATCCCTGGATAACATGTATGGATAGCGTACACATTCAAAATATATGTCTCAGGAGGCAGGCTCAGACGGTGTCAGGCACAGTATGGATTTGACGGCCCAGATTACACAGCGGAGGAGCAGGGAGAGGTAAAGATTGCAAATGCTGGGGCCCTGCCCAAGCAAGGGGGGCCCACTCGTGGGCGTCGGTACTGTCACTGGGCCCCTCATAGTACAGCGGTGTGTCTGACGGCGGGTGTGCACCACCACTGTCAGAGACACTTGATTGCACTATGAGGGACCCTGTGCCAGTGCCCGCGCCCAAGAGTCGGCCTACCCACCTGTCCAGGGCAACGGCACTCGCACGGTGTCATGCGGTAGGTGGTGACCCCAGCCATGGGGGGGAGGCAGCACAGTTAGGGAGTTTTAGAAAGTGGCATATGTTGATGTTGGACATTCAGCTGATGCAAAAGGCGAAATAGGTGAAGTACCAGGAAGAGGTGGACCAAAGCAAGCCATTTTTCTGTCACCCTATGTGTCATCAGGGGAAGGTGGGACAAAATCCTTGGAAACCCATGCGTGGTTCATTTTAATGAAGGTTAGATCATCCACATTTTGGGTTGGCAGACGGGTACTTTTTTCTGTCAGGATTGATCCAGCTGCACTGAAGACTCTTTCCGATAGCACACTTGCAGCTGGGCAAGCGAGCTCCTGTAAGGCATATTGGGCCAATTCAGGCCAGGTGTCCAGTTTAGCGGCCCAATAGTCAAAGGGGAATGACCTGTGTGGGAGAACATCGATATGGGAGGAAAAGTAGTTTGTAACCATAGTTGACAACTGCTGTCTCCTGTCACTTTCCATCGATGCAGTATTACCAGTTGTGTGAGCGGTATTTGAAAAATCAGTCCACAACATTGTCATGAAACCCCTGTCTCCAACGCCACTTCTGCTGTGTGCACCACGAACACCTCTGCCAAGCTGCCCCCGGCCCGTACGGCTCGTGTGAGAACCATCACCGCTGCTGTGTGCTGGGAATGCCTCAAGCAACCGATTTACCAGAGTTGCTTGTTTATTAGCCAATATTAGGTCAAGGTTCTCCTGTGGCATGATGTTTTGTAATTTGCCTTTATAGCGTGGATCCAGGATGCTGGCCAACCAGTAGTCGTCATCGTTCATCATTTTGGCAATGCGGGGGTCCCTTTTTAGGATCCGCAAGGCATAATCTGACATGTGGGCCAATGTTCCCGGTGTCAATGATGCACTGCGAGTGCTGGGTGGAGGAGCACTTTCTGGCAAATCCACATCCCTCCAGTCACGCACAAACCCTGTACCAGACCTTGCCACGCCAACATTTTCACTTGCCCCACGAGATGCATCCTCCTCCCCTTAGTAATCATCCCCATCATCCTCCTCCTCCTCCTCTTCTTCCTCCACCTCGTCCAGGAGAGGTCCCTGAGCAGACAATGGCTGAATGTCATCAAGGATTCCCTCCTCCTCTTCCTCCTCATCAACATTGGCTTCAGACGCCTGCTCCTTAAGGTGCGTCAAAGTTTGCATGAGCAGACGCATAAGTGGGATGCTCATGCTTAGGATGGCGTCGTCTGCGCTTACCAGCCGTGTGCATTCCTCAAAACACTGAAGGACTTTACAAAGGTCTTTCAGCTTCGACCACTGCACGCCTGTCAACTCCATGTCTGCTCTCAAAGTGCCTGGCCATGTATCCTCCCACAAATGCATTATGGCCTGCCTCTGCTCGCACAGCCGCTCCACCATGTGCAGGGTGGAGTTCCACCTTGTTGCAATGTCGATAATGAGGCGGTGGTTGGGAAGGTGGAGCAATCGCTGCAGCTTCTGCATACGAACGGAGTGTACAGGCGACCGGCGGATGTGCGCGCACAGTCTTCGCACCTTCTGGAGCAGGGCTGTTAACTCCGGATAATTTTTGAGGAAGCACTGCACCACCAGGTTCAAGGTGTGAGCCAAGCAAGGTATGTGGCTGAGTTTTGAAAGGGCTATGGCTGCCACAAAATTACGGCCGTTATCACTAACTACCTTGCCTGCCTCAAGATGTACACTGCCCAGCCATGACTCAGTTTGTCGCTTCAAGTACTCGGCCAGCACCTCGGCGGTGTGTCTGTCGCCCAAACACATCATCTGCAACACAGCCTGCTGACGCTTTCCACTAGCTGCTCGATAGGGGGACACATCGTGTGCAACAGTGGCAGCTGCAGATGGAGTGCTCGTACGACTGCGCTCTGTGGACGAGCTTTCGCTTCTGGAGGAGGAGGAGGAGGAGGAGGAGGGTCGAACGCCTACAGCCAACTGTTTCCTATACCGTGGGCTAGGCAGCACTGTCCCACCACCGCTGTCCCCTGTGGACCCTGCATCCACCACATTAACCCAGTACGCAGTGATGGACACGTAACGGCCCTGGCCATGCCGACTGGACCATGCATCAGTTGTGAGGTGCACCTTTCCGCTCACTGACTGTTTGAGTGCATGGACAATGCGGTCTTTCACATGATGGTGGAGGGCTGGGATGGCTTTGCGAGAGAAGAAGTGGCGACTGGGTAGGTCATAGCGTGGTACTGCATAGGCCATGAGTTCGTGGAAAGCTGTGCTTTCCACCAACCGAAAGGGCATCATCTCAAACGAGATTAGTTTGGCAATGTGGGCGTTCAAACCCAGTGTACGCGGATGAGAGACTGAGTACTTTCTTGACCTACTCATAGTGTCTGGGAGGGTGAGCTGGACTTGAGAGCTGCATATGGTGGAAGTAGCGGTGGACAGGGCGGACTGAGAGAGGGTTGATGATGGTGATGGAGTTGGTGTTCTTTCTGATGGCCTAGAATCAGTCTTTCGTTGATATAACAGTGGGATTCCCTGACTGCTGTGGTCTTGCAACGACACCTCAACATTTGCTGCTGTGCTAACCGGTGGGCTTACAGTGGGGGAAACAATGTAGCGTTGCTGACTACCTTCGTTGTGATCAGTTGCACATGTGGCACTTGAGGTTTGGTGTTGTGTCCACGCTTGCAAGTGCATGCTGGTTAAATGTCTAAGCATGCAACTGGTATTCAAATTTTTCAGATTTTTCCCTCGGCTAAAGGTCTTTGCGCACTTCTTACAGATAACCTTGGCCTGATCATGAGGATTTTGTTCAAAAAAGTGCCACACTGCACTCTTCCTACTTTGGCAGACATTTTGCGGCCTAGCACGCTGTGATCTTTTGACCCTCTGGACAAGCTGTCCAGCAACTCTTTTGATGTTTGGAACCTGTCTTTGGAGTGCTCCGGGCCTGCCAGATAACAGCTGTTGCGATGTCGATGTCTGCTGTGGATGCTCATCATCTGAGCTATTGGAAGCAGCACCCTCTTCCCCCAATGGATGCCAATCTGGGTCAACAACTGGGTCATCCATCACCTCCTCTTCTATGTCATGTGCACCTTTCTCTGTGTCACCGTGTATGGTGGTATAGTGTGCGGGAAGGGGCACCTGAGTCTCATCAGGGTCAAAATCTGGCTCTGTACACTGCGAGGACAATGTAGTGCTCTGAGTGAATGTACCAGCAGAATCATCCATCAGCGGCTGTGCATCAGTGCACTCCATGTCAGATTCATCTTGGCCAGGGTAATTCACCATTTCACTTGATAATCCAGGCATGGTATGTGAAAACAGCTCCATGGAGTAATCAGTAGTATGGCCTGCGTCATCCTTCAATCTTGGTTGGGGTGAAGGACACAAGGAAAGGTGTGGTTCATGAACATGAGCCTCCAATGACGACTCAGTGCTTTTACTTTTTACAACTGAAGAAGAGGAGGCGATAGAGCTGGAGGCTGAGTCAGCAATGTAAGACAAAACTTTTTCTTGATGCTCTGGCTTTAAAAGCGGTTTGCCAACTCCTAGAAAACTAAGCGTTCGAGGCCTTATGTAGCCAGACGATGACGCAGGGTCAGCACCTCCTGCATTCGGTCCTATTTTGCTCTTGCCACTACCATCAGATCCACCACCAACACCATCATTACCAGCTGCCAACCCCCGCCCAATTCCATGGACTCTTCCACCAGCCTTCCTCATTTTTGGTAGAAATGTAGACAAAATCCAACAAACTATATAGTAATGTAAAACAAGGTACAAGGTGTCTATAGGACAGGGGAGATTTAGAATTTCTGCACACACTTGTGGACAGTGGACACTTTTGGATTGTGTGAGGCCCACTGATATCTGAGCGCTATGTGACAGGCTCGGTGGCACAGCTGCCTGTGACCAAAGTGACGAGAGGATAATGGAGATTTTGAATCTCTGCGCACACTTTTGGACACTGGACACTTGTGGATTGTGTGAGGCCCACTGATATCTGAGCGCTATGTGACAGGCTCGATGGCACAGCTGCCTGTGACAAAAGTGACGAGAGGATAATGGAGATTTTGAATCTCTGCGCACACTTTTGGACACTGGACACTTGTGGATTGTGTGAGGCCCACTGATATCTGAGCGCTTTGTGACACGCTCGATGGCACAGCTGCCTGTGACCAAAGTGACGAGAGGATAATGGAGATTTTGAATCTCTGCACACACTTTTGGACACTGGACACTTGTGGATTGTGTGAGGCCCACTGATATCTGAGCGCTATGTGACACGCTCGATGGCACAGCTGCCTGTGACCAAAGTGACGAGAGGATAATGGAGATTTTGAAACTCTGCGCACACTTTTGGACATTGGACACTTGTGGATTGTGTGAGGCCCACTGATATCTGAGCGCTATATGACACGCTCGATGGCACAGCTGCCTGTGACCAAAGTGACGAGAGGATAATGGAGATTTTGAATCTCTGCGCACACTTTTGGACACTGGACACTTGTGGATTGTGTGAGGCCCACTGATATCTGAGCGCTATGTGACACGCTCGATGGCACAGCTGCCTGTGACCAAAGTGACGAGAGGATAATGGAGATTTTGAATCTCTGCGCACACTTTTGGACACTGGACACTTGTGGATTGTGTGAGGCCCACTGATATCTGAGCGCTATGTGACAGGCTCGATGGCACAGCTGCCTGTGACCAAAGTGACGAGAGGATAATGGAGATTTTGAATCTCTGCGCACACTTTTGGACACTGGACACTTGTGGATTGTGTGAGGCCCACTGATATCTGAGCGCTATGTGACACGCTCGATGGCACAGCTGCCTGTGACCAAAGTGACGAGAGGATAATGGAGATTTTGAATCTCTGCGCACACTTTTGGACACTGGACACTTGTGGATTGTGTGAGGCCCACTGATATCTGAGCGCTATGTGACAGGCTCGATGGCACAGCTGCCTGTGACCAAAGTGACGAGAGGATAATGGAGATTTTGAATCTCTGCGCACACTTTTGGACACTGGACACTTGTGGATTGTGTGAGGCCCACTGATATCTGAGCGCTATGTGACACGCTCGATGGCACAGCTGCCTGTGACCAAAGTGACGAGAGGATAATGGAGATTTTGAATCTCTGCGCACACTTTTGGACACTGGACACTTGTGGATTGTGTGAGGCCCACTGATATCTGAGCGCTATGTGACACGCTCCATGGCACAGCTGCCTGTGACCAAAGTGACGAGAGGATAATGGAGATTTTGAATCTCTGCACACACTTTTGGACACTGGACACTTGTGGATTGTGTGAAGCCCACTGATATCTGAGCGCTATGTGACAGGCTCGATGGCACAGCTGCCTGTGACCAAAGTGACGAGAGGATAATGGAGATTTTGAATCTCTGCGCACACTTTTGGACACTGGACACTTGTGGATTGTGTGAGGCCCACTGATATCTGAGCGCTATGTGACACGCTCGATGGCACAGCTGCCTGTGACCAAAGTGACGAGAGGATAATGGAGATTTTGAATCTCTGCGCACACTTTTGGACACTGGACACTTGTGGATTGTGTGAGGCCCACTGATATCTGAGCGCTATGTGACAGGCTCGATGGCACAGCTGCCTGTGACCAAAGTGACGAGAGGATAATGGAGATTTTGAATCTCTGCGCACACTTTTGGACACTGGACACTTGTGGATTGTGTGAGGCCCACTGATATCTGAGCGCTATGTGACACGCTCGATGGCACAGCTGCCTGTGACCAAAGTGACGAGAGGATAATGGAGATTTTGAATCTCTGCGCACACTTTTGGACACTGGACACTTGTGGATTGTGTGAGGCCCACTGATATCTGAGCGCTATGTGACACGCTCCATGGCACAGCTGCCTGTGACCAAAGTGACGAGAGGATAATGGAGATTTTGAATCTCTGCACACACTTTTGGACACTGGACACTTGTGGATTGTGTGAAGCCCACTGATATCTGAGCGCTATGTGACAGGCTCGATGGCACAGCTGCCTGTGACCAAAGTGACGAGAGGATAATGGAGATTTTGAATCTCTGCGCACACTTTTGGACACTGGACACTTGTGGATTGTGTGAGGCCCACTGATATCTGAGCGCTATGTGACACGTTCGATGGCACAGCTGCCTGTGACCAAAGTGACGAGTGGATAATGGAGATTTTGAATCTCTGCGCACACTTTTGGACACTGGACACTTGTGGATTGTGTGAGGCCCACTGATATCTGAGCGCTATGTGACAGGCTCGATGGCACAGCTGCCTGTGACCAAAGTGACGAGAGGATAATGGAGATTTTGAATCTCTTCGCACACTTTTGGACACTGGACACTTGTGGATTGTGTGAGGCCCACTGATATCTGAGCGCTATGTGACACGCTCGATGGCACAGCTGCCTGTGACCAAAGTGACGAGAGGATAATGGAGATTTTGAATCTCTGCGCACACTTTTGGACACTGGACACTTGTGGATTGTGTGAGGCCCACTGATATCTGAGCGCTATGTGACAGGCTCGATGGCACAGCTGCCTGTGACCAAAGTGACGAGAGGATAATGGAGATTTTGAATCTCTGCGCACACTTTTGGACACTGGACACTTGTGGATTGTGTGAGGCCCACTGATATCTGAGCGCTATGTGACACGCTCGATGGCACAGCTGCCTGTGACCAAAGTGACGAGAGGATAATGGAGATTTTGAATCTCTGCGCACACTTTTGGACACTGGACACTTGTGGATTGTGTGAGGCCCACTGATATCTGAGCGCTATGTGACACGCTCCATGGCACAGCTGCCTGTGACCAAAGTGACGAGAGGATAATGGAGATTTTGAATCTCTGCACACACTTTTGGACACTGGACACTTGTGGATTGTGTGAGGCCCACTGATATCTGAGCGCTATGTGACACGCTCGATGGCACAGCTGCCTGTGACCAAAGTGACGAGAGGATAATGGAGATTTTGAATCTCTGCGCACACTTTTGGACACTGGACACTTGTGGATTGTGTGAGGCCCACTGATATCTGAGCGCTATGTGACACGCTCCATGGCACAGCTGCCTGTGACCAAAGTGACGAGAGGATAATGGAGATTTTGAATCTCTGCACACACTTTTGGACACTGGACACTTGTGGATTGTGTGAAGCCCACTGATATCTGAGCGCTATGTGACAGGCTCGATGGCACAGCTGCCTGTGACCAAAGTGACGAGAGGATAATGGAGATTTTGAATCTCTGCGCACACTTTTGGACACTGGACACTTGTGGATTGTGTGAGGCCCACTGATATCTGAGCGCTATGTGACACGCTCGATGGCACAGCTGCCTGTGACCAAAGTGACGAGAGGATAATGGAGATTTTGAATCTCTGCGCACACTTTTGGACACTGGACACTTGTGGATTGTGTGAGGCCCACTGATATCTGAGCGCTATGTGACAGGCTCGATGGCACAGCTGCCTGTGACCAAAGTGACGAGAGGATAATGGAGATTTTGAATCTCTGCGCACACTTTTGGACACTGGACACTTGTGGATTGTGTGAGGCCCACTGATATCTGAGCGCTATGTGACACGCTCGATGGCACAGCTGCCTGTGACCAAAGTGACGAGAGGATAATGGAGATTTTGAATCTCTGCGCACACTTTTGGACACTGGACACTTGTGGATTGTGTGAGGCCCACTGATATCTGAGCGCTATGTGACACGCTCCATGGCACAGCTGCCTGTGACCAAAGTGACGAGAGGATAATGGAGATTTTGAATCTCTGCACACACTTTTGGACACTGGACACTTGTGGATTGTGTGAAGCCCACTGATATCTGAGCGCTATGTGACAGGCTCGATGGCACAGCTGCCTGTGACCAAAGTGACGAGAGGATAATGGAGATTTTGAATCTCTGCGCACACTTTTGGACACTGGACACTTGTGGATTGTGTGAGGCCCACTGATATCTGAGCGCTATGTGACACGTTCGATGGCACAGCTGCCTGTGACCAAAGTGACGAGTGGATAATGGAGATTTTGAATCTCTGCGCACACTTTTGGACACTGGACACTTGTGGATTGTGTGAGGCCCACTGATATCTGAGCGCTATGTGACACGCTCCATGGCACAGCTGCCTGTGACCAAAGTGACGAGAGGATAATGGAGATTTTGAATCTCTGCACACACTTTTGGACACTGGACACTTGTGGATTGTGTGAAGCCCACTGATATCTGAGCGCTATGTGACAGGCTCGATGGCACAGCTGCCTGTGACCAAAGTGACGAGAGGATAATGGAGATTTTGAATCTCTGCGCACACTTTTGGACACTGGACACTTGTGGATTGTGTGAGGCCCACTGATATCTGAGCGCTATGTGACACGTTCGATGGCACAGCTGCCTGTGACCAAAGTGACGAGTGGATAATGGAGATTTTGAATCTCTGCGCACACTTTTGGACACTGGACACTTGTGGATTGTGTGAGGCCCACTGATATCTGAGCGCTATGTGACACGCTCGATGGCACAGCTGCCTGTGACCAAAGTGACGAGAGGATAATGGAGATTTTGAATCTCTGCGCACACTTTTGGACACTGGACACTTGTGGATTGTGTGAGGCCCACTGATATCTGAGCGCTGTGTGACACGCTCGATGGCACAGCTGCCTGTGACCAAAGTGACGAGAAGATAATGGAGATTTTGAATCTCTGCGCACACTTTTGGACACTGGACACTTGTGGATTGTGTGAGGCCCACTGATATCTGAGTGCTATGTGACAGGCTCGATGGCACAGCTGCCTGTGACCAAAGTGACGAGAGGATAATGGAGATTTTGAATCTCTGCGCACACTTTTGGACACTGGACACTTGTGGATTGTGTGAGGCCCACTGATATCTGAGCGCTATGTGACACGCTCGATGGCACAGCTGCCTGTGACCAAAGTGACGAGAGGATAATGGAGATTTTGAAACTCTGCGCACACTTTTGGACATTGGACACTTGTGGATTGTGTGAGGCCCACTGATATCTGAGCGCTATATGACACGCTCGATGGCACAGCTGCCTGTGACCAAAGTGACGAGAGGATAATGGAGATTTTGAATCTCTGCGCACACTTTTGGACACTGGACACTTGTGGATTGTGTGAGGCCCACTGATATCTGAGCGCTATGTGACACGCTCGATGGCACAGCTGCCTGTGACCAAAGTGACGAGAGGATAATGGAGATTTTGAATCTCTGCGCACACTTTTGGACACTGGACACTTGTGGATTGTGTGAGGCCCACTGATATCTGAGCGCTATGTGACAGGCTCGATGGCACAGCTGCCTGTGACCAAAGTGACGAGAGGATAATGGAGATTTTGAATCTCTGCGCACACTTTTGGACACTGGACACTTGTGGATTGTGTGAGGCCCACTGATATCTGAGCGCTATGTGACACGCTCGATGGCACAGCTGCCTGTGACCAAAGTGACGAGAGGATAATGGAGATTTTGAATCTCTGCGCACACTTTTGGACACTGGACACTTGTGGATTGTGTGAGGCCCACTGATATCTGAGCGCTATGTGACAGGCTCGATGGCACAGCTGCCTGTGACCAAAGTGACGAGAGGATAATGGAGATTTTGAATCTCTGCGCACACTTTTGGACACTGGACACTTGTGGATTGTGTGAGGCCCACTGATATCTGAGCGCTATGTGACACGCTCGATGGCACAGCTGCCTGTGACCAAAGTGACGAGAGGATAATGGAGATTTTGAATCTCTGCGCACACTTTTGGACACTGGACACTTGTGGATTGTGTGAGGCCCACTGATATCTGAGCGCTATGTGACACGCTCCATGGCACAGCTGCCTGTGACCAAAGTGACGAGAGGATAATGGAGATTTTGAATCTCTGCACACACTTTTGGACACTGGACACTTGTGGATTGTGTGAAGCCCACTGATATCTGAGCGCTATGTGACAGGCTCGATGGCACAGCTGCCTGTGACCAAAGTGACGAGAGGATAATGGAGATTTTGAATCTCTGCGCACACTTTTGGACACTGGACACTTGTGGATTGTGTGAGGCCCACTGATATCTGAGCGCTATGTGACACGCTCGATGGCACAGCTGCCTGTGACCAAAGTGACGAGAGGATAATGGAGATTTTGAATCTCTGCGCACACTTTTGGACACTGGACACTTGTGGATTGTGTGAGGCCCACTGATATCTGAGCGCTATGTGACAGGCTCGATGGCACAGCTGCCTGTGACCAAAGTGACGAGAGGATAATGGAGATTTTGAATCTCTGCGCACACTTTTGGACACTGGACACTTGTGGATTGTGTGAGGCCCACTGATATCTGAGCGCTATGTGACACGCTCGATGGCACAGCTGCCTGTGACCAAAGTGACGAGAGGATAATGGAGATTTTGAATCTCTGCGCACACTTTTGGACACTGGACACTTGTGGATTGTGTGAGGCCCACTGATATCTGAGCGCTATGTGACACGCTCCATGGCACAGCTGCCTGTGACCAAAGTGACGAGAGGATAATGGAGATTTTGAATCTCTGCACACACTTTTGGACACTGGACACTTGTGGATTGTGTGAAGCCCACTGATATCTGAGCGCTATGTGACAGGCTCGATGGCACAGCTGCCTGTGACCAAAGTGACGAGAGGATAATGGAGATTTTGAATCTCTGCGCACACTTTTGGACACTGGACACTTGTGGATTGTGTGAGGCCCACTGATATCTGAGCGCTATGTGACACGTTCGATGGCACAGCTGCCTGTGACCAAAGTGACGAGTGGATAATGGAGATTTTGAATCTCTGCGCACACTTTTGGACACTGGACACTTGTGGATTGTGTGAGGCCCACTGATATCTGAGCGCTATGTGACACGCTCGATGGCACAGCTGCCTGTGACCAAAGTGACGAGAGGATAATGGAGATTTTGAATCTCTGCGCACACTTTTGGACACTGGACACTTGTGGATTGTGTGAGGCCCACTGATATCTGAGCGCTGTGTGACACGCTCGATGGCACAGCTGCCTGTGACCAAAGTGACGAGAAGATAATGGAGATTTTGAATCTCTGCGCACACTTTTGGACACTGGACACTTGTGGATTGTGTGAGGCCCACTGATATCTGAGTGCTATGTGACAGGCTCGATGGCACAGCTGCCTGTGACCAAAGTGACGAGAGGATAATGGAGATTTTGAATCTCTGCGCACACTTTTGGACACTGGACACTTGTGGATTGTGTGAGGCCCACTGATATCTGAGCGCTATGTGACACGCTCGATGGCACAGCTGCCTGTGACCAAAGTGACGAGAGGATAATGGAGATTTTGAATCTCTGCGCACACTTTTGGACACTGGACACTTGTGGATTGTGTGAGGCCCACTGATATCTGAGCGCTATGTGACACGCTCCATGGCACAGCTGCCTGTGACCAAAGTGACGAGATGATAATGGAGATTTTGAATCTCTGCACACACTTTTGGACACTGGACACTTGTGGATTGTGTGAAGCCCACTGATATCTGAGCGCTATGTGACAGGCTCGATGGCACAGCTGCCTGTGACCAAAGTGACGAGAGGATAATGGAGATTTTGAATCTCTGCGCACACTTTTGGACACTGGACACTTGTGGATTGTGTGAGGCCCACTGATATCTGAGCGCTATGTGACACGTTCGATGGCACAGCTGCCTGTGACCAAAGTGACGAGTGGATAATGGAGATTTTGAATCTCTGCGCACACTTTTGGACACTGGACACTTGTGGATTGTGTGAGGCCCACTGATATCTGAGCGCTATGTGACACGCTCGATGGCACAGCTGCCTGTGACCAAAGTGACGAGAGGATAATGGAGATTTTGAATCTCTGCGCACACTTTTGGACACTGGACACTTGTGGATTGTGTGAGGCCCACTGATATCTGAGCGCTGTGTGACACGCTCGATGGCACAGCTGCCTGTGACCAAAGTGACGAGAAGATAATGGAGATTTTGAATCTCTGCGCACACTTTTGGACACTGGACACTTGTGGATTGTGTGAGGCCCACTGATATCTGAGTGCTATGTGACACGCTCGATGGCACAGCTGCCTGTGACCAAAGTGACGAGAGGATAATGGAGATTTTGAATCTCTGCGCACACTTTTGGACACTGGACACTTGTGGATTGTGTGAGGCCCACTGATATCTGAGCGCTATGTGACACGCTCGATGGCACAGCTGCCTGTGACCAAAGTGACGAGAGGATAATGGAGATTTTGAATCTCTGTGCACACTTTTGGACACTGGACACTTGTGGATTGTGTGAGGCCCACTGATATCTGAGCGCTATGTGACAGGCTCGATGGCACAGCTGCCTGTGACCAAAGTGACGAGAGGATAATGGAGATTTTGAATCTCTGCGCACACTTTTGGACACTGGACACTTGTGGATTGTGTGAGGCCCACTGATATCTGAGCGCTATGTGACAGGCTCGATGGCACAGCTGTGACAAAAGTGACTAGAGGATAAGGGAGATTGGATTGCTTTTAAAAAAGCAGTTTGCGGAGCAGTGGGTAGACAGCAATGCCAGCGTGTCAGGAAGCCTTAAAAGGCAGCCCAACAACTAACACCACTGATACACCACAATATAGCCTCCCCTTGCACTGCACACACAGTGACCTGTGTGTTGTGCAGGCCAAATCGCTAGCAGCAGAAGCAGTTTTTTTGTCTTCTTCCCTGCCTAACGCTCTCCCTACAGAATCAGCAGCAACCTCTCCCTATACTAAGATCGGCAGAAGTAAGATGGCGGTCGGCGTGCACGCCCTTTTATACCCCCTGTGATGCCCACCAAAGCAAGCCAATCACTTGCATGCCCTTCTGAAAGATGGTGGTGACCCGTGCCTAGGTCATCACGTTGCCCACAGTGTCCGTGGATCCTGATTGGCTGAAAAAGAGCGCAAAACAAACTTTTGAAACGCGACTTTGGCGCGTAAGTCGCCGACCTCGTGGCCGACCTCATCCTAGGGTCTGGTTTCGTTTCATGAAACCCGACTTTGCCAAAAGTCGGTGACTTTTGAATTTTTTCGACCCGTTTCGCTCAACTCTAGTGGTAGATATCAGTCCTGCAGAACATATAAGAGATCACACTACAGTTACAGATGGTGACTTACAGCTGACGTTCTTTCTTATGAAGTCGTTCACTTTTCCCGTCTTTTCCATCTGGCCCAGACCGAAATGACAAATTCTCCAAACAGGACTTATCTGCAGAGATTACAAGAAAGACAAATTTGGCTTCTTACATTTACTGCACCGTCCATATCTATCCCCACCCTGTGCAAACTACTCATTCTGCTGATTCCCCAATACTGAGCTGCTGCTGCAGTATTTGTCCTACAGCACCTGCTTTGTGGTTCTATAACGGCTCTTCTTACCTGCCCCACATAATAATGCTACCACTATGCCCCTTACATTTTAATAATGACACCTTTGTGCTCTCTAGATAGTAAAATTCTCCCCTAAAAAAATATTAATGCCCTAAAAGGTAAAAGTAATAATACCCCATATGCAACTTTGTTGGTCACAATACTCTGAGTGCCCCTATAATACTAATGCTTAAGTGCCCACTGAACATATAATAATGTCCCCTGAGTCCCCCCATGTACAGTAACAATGGCCCCAGTATCACAGATTTGAGCAGGTTGTCATGTGATGACTCTTTCGGCTTCAATTCTCTTCTATTGAGAGAAACCAAACCTTTCCAGTCGACACATACACATAGCAAACATGTGGTCGCATGACTGCCTGATAACACCAGTGATATTGGGGGCTCATGCAGCAGGCGCTACCTGTCATGATTTGGCAGTCTGCAGTCACATAAAGTGACTGCATACATTTATGCCAAGCTGGAATTAACTTTATAATAATAAATTGCTTATTATTAAAGCACCAGTCCAGCTGGGTTTTTTTTCCACCACTGGAGTGGTGCTTTAAGTGCAAGTCCCCTGCCCCGGTCATATACTCATCCTCTGAGCTCAGCTTCTGAATGGCCGGTAGTTAGAAGCTACGTCAAAAGCTCTCAATGTAAGTCTATAAAAGACATAGATAGAGGTGAGAACAAGGCAAGAAAGAAGCCATAAAGAGGCTCTCATAGACTTACATTCATTAGAAACCTCTGCACTGCTCCATGAAACACTGGGGCAGCGGACAGGTCACAAACTGCAGGAGATGGAGCCAAAAGGAGGCGAAAACAGTTGATAACGCCGGAGGGTGAGTACCAGACAGTAGAGGTCTTGGATTTTAAGGCGCTACTCCAGCGTGGAAATAAAAAAAATGCTGGAGCGGTGCTTTAAAGGTAATCTGTCACCCTCCGGGACATATATGACCTATTAATATGGGCATACAGGTAATAGAAATGTTACACTAGTCCTACCTGTATGCCTCTTATTAATGGTCTTGTTGCTGAGAAATGTTATATTTCTTCCAGGCTCCAAGGCAGGCAGTGCTGTAAGAAATTCCTGCCTCCTCTCTTCATTACAGTACTACCCCACTCCCATGTATGTCAGTTATGGCGCTGGAATCCCGTGCCTGCACCCTGCGAGTCACCACAATCTGTACATCTTCCTCCCTTCTATGAGCACTGCGCAGGTGAGTCACTGTGACCTCCGGTGTGTGCGCAGAAAAGATGCTCTCCTCATTTCCTCCCTGCACAGTCATTGCTAGGAACCATGTGTACATGGTGATGACTGTGCAGGGAGGAAGTAGGGATAGCACCTTATTGGCACGTACACCGGAGGTCACTGGAGCGGAAGTCGACTGCGCAGAAGATCCCTGATTGCAGTGCCCACAAAAGGGAGGATGAGGTATGCATTCCAGAGGGAGTGTAGGGTCCAGGTTTCCAGGACCATAACTGACGTGCATGGGAGGGGGGATGTATTACAATGACAGGAGGCAGGGATTTTTTCCTGGCACTGCACGCCCCAGAGCCTGGAAGAAATCATTAACATAAAGAGAGAATATAACATTTCTCAGCAACAAGACCATTAATATGAGACATACAGGTAGGTAGGACTAGTGTAACATTTCTATTACCTGTATGCTCATATTAATAGGTCATATATGTCCAGGGGGGTGACAGATTCCCTTTAAATGTGATGTAGCTCGTGGTTACTATATGGGAGCATGTTATACTAATACTAGTAATAGACCCAGCTGGCAAGTATCAAAAGCCCCCGACCTCCCCATCTCCAGCCCCCCAGACAGCATCTATTACATGTAATAGGGTGCATATAATCTCCTAACAAAGCAGTGTAATAATCAGCCCCTCACCCACCTCAGCCCTCACAATACCCCATCCTCTCACATTCACCCCCAGTGCCATGTCCCCCATGATACCCCCATCCTCACATTCACCTCCAGTGCCCTGCCCCCCCTCCCCCACTTCAGCCCTCACAATACCCAATCCTCTCACATTCAGCCCTCAGTGCCTTGTCCCCCTCCTCCACTTCAGCCCCCACAATACCCCCATTCTCTCACATTCACCTCCACAGTGCCCTGTCCCCCCTCCCCCACAATACCCCCATCCTCCCATATTCACCCCTCAGTGCCCTGTCCCCCCTCCCTGTGGCCATTCATGCATGCTCTAAAGGTCTGGGTGGTACAACCCATATATTGTGGACCACAGACACAGGTTACCACATAAATCACTTGATCAGAATTGCATGTTGAGTTTTGTGAGGTCCTATGTTTTTCTCCCATACTATTAGACTTAATTTCTTTAGCTCCATGATTCATAATTCTGCAGCAGCAGCATTTTTTAAAAAAGCATTTAGAGACTCATCCCTCCCTTTTATATACCAATGGATCAGCACTGATTTTTTTTCCTTCAACTTGGAGCTATCATGTTTTTTACCGTTGTACTCCTTCTGAAGTTGATTTGTGGTTCTTTTGGTAAAATTGTTTTTAATATAGGGTCCTTTCTCAATAAGTACCAATATTTATTTGATATACTGATTATGCTGAGATAAAATTGTGTCTCCAAAGATTTTTATCCTCCTTACCTTCTTATTTTGTTTATTGAGACAAACCGATTGTGTTAAATTAAACATTTTTTGGAAGGCTGTTACCACAATTCCAATGGGATATTTTTTTTCTTTAAAGTTTTTTCAAGAATTTTTGATTGGTTAATGTAATGACACGTTAATGTACAATTTCTCCTGATTCGGTGAAATTGACTTGATGGGATATTCTTTTTCCATTTTAGTAAATGGGCACTGTTGAAATCTAGACACCCATTTCCAACAACTGTTTTGAAGTGTGTTTTGCTCACGATAGTACTATCTGTATGAAATAATTTCAAATCTAGATATATAATTTTATCACTCGCAATATAAGCGCATATTTTATAGCCTCTTGTTCCACACCAATTCATATGATGATCAGATCATCAATATATCTGCCATAGTATTTAATGAACGTTTTATGCTCATCTGCCATAATTGATTATAGGGACTCGAATCGTCCCATAAACAAATTTGCAAAACTTGAGACGACCTGAGTCCAAATGGCGGTCCCAAGCTGCTGCAGGTATAGTTTATCTTCAACCATTAAAAGGTTATGCTCCAATATAAAACGCAGACCTGCCAGCAAAAAAAGTTTTTGTTCCATTTTTTAGGATCTATGTTCAGGTAAAATTCTATATATTCTAGTCCCAATTTGTGTCCAATAATGGAATAAAGTGCTGTGACATCCAGTGTTATAAATAAATAACAGTCCCAGATTAGTACCTAATAAGACATTGGTGCAAATGTTCTCAGACATTCCCACTTCCTTTAATTTCCTCTCTGCATTCCAGTCAAGGGAATCCCGGGCTATAAGCAGAGCAAGGCTGATTTGTCCAATTCCAATTATAGTGAGCCTTTTTTTTTAGAATTTCCTATTTAGATGAAACAAGTTAAGAACAGACCACAGTCATTCCCACACCGATGTACTGCAGGCCGAAAGTGACAGTTTTGCGCACAGTAATGGACTGAAAATTATCTTTGTGCTTCCCTTCTACTCTGCCCACAATCAGTTTGGGTGGGGAGTATTCTTTTTTTTGTCAGAGCAGTTAGAGCTAACATGTCTCATTTTGTTGTACACAAAACATCTACAGTATTCAAATGTAGGTCTGGTGGTGGGCAATGGCTCATGACCCTCTGAGGGTTGGTTGCCATTCAGATTGCACTGCCAGGCATTCTGCAAATTCTTGCGCTTGTGTTCTCAAAAAACAAACTGCATATTTATATGCATTTGGGGATCACACTCTCCCATTTGCTGAAGAATTAGTGGAAATGAATAGTCCAGTCCACTCTAAGAGCTGTAGTTGCTTCCGGTTTAATTTGGGTTGGACAGTTCTGGAACCAGACCCATGACTTGCTATCCTGGTGGGATATTGGTCCTTGGCTCTGGTGTCATATCGCAATGGTGCTTGGCATCATTTTTGACCAAGGCACAGATCAACATTTGTTTGGTTTTATCTGTCCCAATGATACCTCTCACCTCATAAAAGCGGATCAACACAACTTTCACTTTCTTCTTGTAATATGGTGGAAATATTTTAAAAGTTTCCATTCAGACACATCACATCTCCTGGTCAGTCGAAAAGAGGATGTTTGATTATATGCAAAGACAGTCAGTTTCAGGACACAATTATAATTTATGTCATATGTTCTCATAGAAAACTTGTGGAATAATATAACCTTTATGTTTCTAGCACATTTTTACAACTCTAGTCATACCAAACATAACTATGATATTCATGATTCGAGTTGATATCATACTTATGTGGTTTCCCAAAGCTGAAAAACCTTCCTTTTATAATAGCAATGTTCCTCAGATACATCCGTGGGTTACTTTAACATCATTATTGTAGAGATGGCACTAGAATATTGCATTTTCATTGTGCCATGTTGATGTCGCTGGTGTGACCTAGAGATGGTCAGTCAGTGTAGGGGCATTTATCTTCACCTGTTTGTTAGAACATCTTTGATACAGAGGAAGCACAGAAAGACCATTTGATCGTCTAATAGAAGGTCGACTCCTAGCTAATGTGATATTACCTAGATGATTAGATTTACAGTAGTGCATTGATATCATATTCTTATTCACCTAATCCATAACTATCCATGGGATAGGTGATACATTTATCATAGCTGGAGGCCCTACCAGTTACTCTAATGGACAATGAGTATTGTACCTGCTGGTTGACCCTATATACATTAAATGGCTCTCCACCTCTGTATGTGACATGCATGACCACTCCTCCATTCAAACTTCTCACATGGTCATGCAGTGGGATGGAATTAATGCTTTTGGATTCCCATTCTAATATTCTGTTGCAATCCCAGCAATCTGCTCTTTATGTAATAGTTGATATATTTCCTTCATGGGATAACACTCTTAAAACAGAATTTAAAAGAAGACCTTCTTATTTATTATTCAGTGACAAAAAAAACTTTCTTGCAGGTGCTATCATGATAAAAACCAATCCATTATCATCTGTTTTTCTTTTCCTTGTTGGCATATAATTGAACCATTAGTATGTGGACCAGTGGAATAAAATATAAAGCATGTTGAAAATTTATTTTTATTGTAAAAACCAACATTGTTTTAGATTTTTCATGACAATAATAACACTACAATATGTATTTAATACAATGATGGATCAATAGGTAATATACACTGATTATAAATACCATTCATTATACTAGCAGCACATTGTAGATAACAGTACTAGGAATAATTTTGTTGGTCATTGTGCAATCGTATCAACAATATCAAATGATCATACAGCAGGAAAGGGGAAAACAGTCTTGGCAGAGCTAGTCATTACTTGCCATAGTGCAATTTATCAGAAATATTTCATTTTTTCTTACAGATTGACCTACAAAGTATTTACAGAAAGCATGACACTATCATTTATAACTGCAGAACTCATTATGGGAATTTCATTTAGTACATAAACAATATTTATAATTATATGAAAGCAGATATTGCAAATGCATCAGAGGAAAACGGAATCTAAACCACAGCATCTTCTTACTTATTGCTCAGATGTGAGCTCTAAGCATTATTTTGAGAAAGTTCCATTGGCACCAGCTTCTGTCTACTTCTACTCCTGGAGCAGAACGAACGACACACATAGCTCCTGAAAAATAATTAGATGGTTAATCGTGCAATAAAGACATTAAGGCAGTGTTTGGTAGAAATCTACAAATAACTTTAAGTAGTGAAGCTCGAGAAAGTTGTGACTGTAATTATCAGCATTTTACAGTTCAGAATCAATTCATACAATGTCTTCATCATCACGAATCACGAGTCATAGAGATAAACCACTCAGAATCGTAATGATTTATTATAGTCCTTCAATATTGTCTGTCTGTGATTTTTGGATATGTTGTCCAGAAAAATAAAAAAAACAGGTTGACAACCCTTATATGGACTGCAATGCCATGAATGACTGTGGATCTTCTGAAACTACAGCCTCATAAGCTGGAAATTATAGCCTCATTTGGGTCAAGAGACCCAAGCTCAGCCCAGAAATTGCATACCATATACAAACCGTGAAATACAGTCATCTGAACCCGGCTTTTGAGACAAGATGTTGTGGCATTTAGTAATAAATAAGTACTGTATCACTGTGGTATTGCTGGTTCTTCTCCTGAAGCCTACCTCACACACTCTCCACCAGTTTCCTCCAATTCTATTAACTGCAATATTGAGAACAGGAGAGCTGTGTGGTGTATGAGGAAACCCGCACTAACAAGTGCAGGCGCAGATCCTGTACTACATATATAGTAGTAATAATTGCTATGAATCATGTCCACAACACATTTATTACAACAAATAATAAGTGTTCAACCCCTTCATTTATTGTCATTACATGTTCATCAGTACAACCATTTACAGCAAATTCTATGTGAAGAGTTTACGTCCCTGAGATAATAACAGAGCACTGTTCTATTATGTTAATTTCTAATTATGTCATCTATTTTATTACTTGTGTAATCTCTTCTGTTTCTGGGAAATCTTGGTTACAACCAGTATGACCTGCCTGACCAGAGTTGTCAATCAGCCATCACAAAAAAATTAAAGCGAACCTGTCACCCCCCCCAGGCGTTTTTAAGTAAAAGAGCCACCTTGTGCAGCACTAATGCTGCATTCTGTCAAGGTGGCTCTTTTATTTAGCGTCCCTTCCACAACCAAAATAATCGCTTTTAAAATTGGTCAGACATACCTGATATATGTCAGGGGGGCAGGGCTTTCCCCCCTGGACACATAGCCTCACATACATCAGTCACGTCCAGCTTTTGAATTTGGCTCTGCCTCCTCAGTGTTCATTTCTTTTTCTGGTGCCTGCTGCACCGCTGCCCCGCTTTGCTCCGCCCCTACTGGTCACATGGTGCTGACGTCATCACAGGTCCTGCTGCACCACTGAAAGAATATTACAGCGCAGGTGCAAGAAAAAGAAATGAACGCTGCACCTGCACTGTAATATTCTTTCAGTGGTGCAGCAGGACCTGTGATGACGTTAGCACCATGTGACCAGTAGGGGCGGAGCTAAGGCTTAATTGCTGAAACTCATTGGTCATATTTCTACCTCTTGTGTTACCCACATTGTTTTTTCATGTTTTTAAAAAGCAAATAAAAAACTGTTTTTAATACATCAGTGGATTGTTTCATCGCTGGAGCACATATCTTCTCTTTTTTTTCTGCTGATTGCTGATGCCCTGGACTGGGGCGGCTCCATGCAGAGGGCTTCCACTATTACAGACCAGCATGCTATGGTGAGCTGACTTTCCTTTTCCCCTCCCCTATCTTTTGATATGTTTGTCTGGTTGGTGTACTACAGTGCACTACTACTCCCCTCTTCCTTGGATGGGGGAAGGGTACAGAAGGAGGGCAGATTCAGGAGATAAGGCAAGGTACATGGCCCGATATCTTCACCTTCAGAAGTAACTCAGGGAACAGGGCATCCCCTAGCTTTAGGGACAGGGAAGGAGCCCCTGGTCCCTTGTCAACCAACAACAGAGTTGTGACAGTAATTTACTGTTCTCCTGGAAACACTGGAATACCACTCCTGTGGCAGTTATATTTATGGTAATCTGCAGGTAAATAGCATTTAAAGGGACTCTGTCAGCAAAGAATGATTGTTCAAACCCAGTACAGGCGCTCGGTGCATCATGGCGGAGCCAATCATTTAAGCGCACCTTTTTCAACTTCTTGTTTTCCATCTATCTCCTCCTTTCCTACTGTCTTTCATTGTCAGCTGTGACTTTATAAGGCCAGAAAAGTGCAAGGATAGATGGAAAACAAGCAGGTGTGATGGTGCCCTTAAAATTATGCTTGGCAATCTTACTGGAGCAGTAGCTACAGGGAGAAAATGAATGTAGAAGCAGGCTGTCACTGTGCCTTGGAATAATTACAGCTGTAACCACTTCCTGCAATGCCCCAATCTCCTGATTTAAATGGATGAATGAATGGATAGCACCGATATATTATATCATACCCATTAGATGGAAATTTAAAGGGTGTTTTATGATCTGTGATTATACCATCACTTATGAACAAAAGGGTCCTGAAAATATTTGTCCCTTTCCATATAAAAGTGAGTATTTCGATGAGTTTACTTGATGTTGGTGCTCATTGTTACTATGGTGCTATGTTTTTAGGGAGGTGTGACTCAAGAGTTATTGAGGCTTTGCAGTATGGGTGCTGTTGGTCACCTGGCTCGCCTCCCCAACCTTCTGCTGGTGAAGTGTTATGGTGGCAGTCCTCGATGCACACTGCTACACCTAAGGCCGGGATCACACTTGCGAGAAACTCGCATGAGTCTCGCATCTCAATTGCTGCCGGCACTTGGACCGGAGCACTCAGCTGCATAGAAATACATGCAGCCACACAATCCGGTCCCGAGTGCCGGTGGCAGTGCCAGGTATTGAGATGCGAGACTCATGCGAGTTTCTCGCAAATGTGACCCTGGCCTTATAGAGCAGAAGTTTGCTGTGATGTAGTAATGGGCTTATATATTTTGATCAAAATCTATATATATACAACTCAAAATCTGTAGAAGCCTGCTCTATACAAATCCACAGTTCTCGCCCGATTTTGGTGAAATTTGGTATGCCCCCTCTCCACCCACAGGAGCAGAATACGGCGCATGTTACATCTAGCTAATGACCCCGTCATGAGATTGGGGCCCCCGAAGTTAACCCTATACATATAATGGGGAAATGTGAAATCTGTATTAGACCGCTCTATACAAATCCACAGTTCTCGCCCGATTTGGGTGAAATTTGGCACACCCCCTCTCCACCCACAGGAGCAGAAAACTGTGCATGTTAAATCTCGCTAG
This sequence comes from Dendrobates tinctorius, assembly GCF_039654945.1. Lineage (NCBI taxonomy): Eukaryota > Metazoa > Chordata > Amphibia > Anura > Dendrobatidae > Dendrobates > Dendrobates tinctorius. The sequence continues at coordinate 41,733,622 of NW_027361714.1, forward strand.
CGTTCCCCCGTCATGAGATTGGGGCCCCCAAAGTTAGGTTCTATACATATAATGGAGAAATGTGAAGGTGAAAGTAAAAGTGCTGAGGGGAAAACAACAGTTGTGACTGACAGGGAGGGATTATAGCGACGGCGCCAAAGCGTCGCAGCTAAAGGGGCCTCACCACCACACACAACACACAAACATTTCACAAACACCGTACAAACATGATACAGACAGCACACATACACCAACCCACAAGCACAACACCACACAAATGCCACAACACACCACACAAACACCAGACCACTCTAGACACACACAAGACAAACACCACCCGACAAATACCACAACACCACCCCATAAATACCACATGCACATCACACACACACGCATGCACGGACCACACACGCATGCAAACACACTGAGGCTATGTGCTCACATATGCAGAAAATTTCTGCATGAAAACCGGACTCCTTCCCAGAAAACGCACATTTTTTCCGCGCGTTCCCAGTCTCATAAAAATAGCTAAAACGTGGACTTTTCTGCAAAATTAATGCGCATGCTGCGTTTTTTACCTCGATGCATTTTTTTTGCAGAAAAAAATGCATCAATATGCACAAAAAGTGCATAATGCATTAAAATGAAATGGATGCTTCTTTTAAGCGTTTTTGCCGGTAAAAACGCTTAAAAAACACAAAAAAGAACTCTTACGTGGGCACACAGCCTCAGATGGATGCACCCTATGTGCAAGGATGATAATTACTGAGCAGCAATATTGGTCAGGCCAAAAATTCCTCATAGTAATATTGTCATTATTACTTACTATACAGGGAGCTTACATCACTGAAGCTGCTGAGGTAAAGTGAAAGCTGAGCTCTGATTTGTTGCTATGGGCAACTAGACAAGTCTGCCTGTGAGGCGATTTTCATTACTAAGATTTGAGCTCCTTCAGGTCATAGTAATACTGTGTGAGGGCTGCTCTGTATTTACTATTCATCCTATTACATCTCTTATCAGTGTCAGGTGAATACTAAAGGGTCATAATACTAAGGACTGTTTTTTAAAATGCTGCCCAAAAAACGACCATCTATTGATCAAGCTCATCCAAAAGCTTGGAAAGGAAAATTGTGTCAAAGAGCTGAGACAAGTGAACAATGTGACTCGCGGCTTGAAAAGAAATGGATGAGACAGGCTAAATGTAAGGCAGCTCAGACATCAGAGCAACAGGAATGTCATCTTCACAAGAATCTGTTAAGGCAGGCTGAAGCAAGGAATATGGAAACATCTGAACAAAAGGATGAACGTTGTGAAAATGACCTCATACGACGTATGCAACATGTGCAAAGATGCAGGCAGGCTGATTTCAGTTTGGAAGCATTTCACTACAGCCCAATTCAAGACTATAGGTCACATCAGAAAGTCATAATTGGCAAAATGGAAATAATTTGCAAACATTGTCAAGCAAAGAAGTTTAACTTGGAATCGCCTGGTATGTGCTGCTCAAATGGCAAAGTCAGTTTGCCACCTTTAAATCTACCTCCTGAACCACTTCTATCATACATGTCAGGAACAATTCCCGAGTCCAAGCATTTTCTGAAAAATATTAGGAGCTACAATTCATCTTTCCAGATGACATCCTTTGGTATGACAGCTGTACTCCAGAAAGCAGGATTTATGCCTGATGAAGAGAGAAGCCTTCTCTCGAAACGCGTCGGTTTTGTGCCACTTGTGAGCCACCATCCTTCCCTTAGTGTGATGTCACGCTACACCTCGCCCCCACCACGCGCCGATCTCCTCAGCATTGCTCACGGCCGGAGCACGCGAGGTAGCGGCGGCTCCCACTGCTTCACAATCTAGCAGCAGCGGCTATCACCCTCACGCCTGCACCACTGATCACCTGCCAGCCAAAGTAAGTGTAACACATTCCTGCACCACGATAGCGGGCACATGCTGATATTGATAATTATCCACGTTGCAGGTGGTTTACCTCTATGTGCACTTGCACAGCATTCAGGCTATTCGTTGTCCAACTGAGGACACTTAGAAATTAGCACTCAGCAAGGTTAGCGTCCAGCCTCTATTCAATCAACTAATACTTTGTGGTATTTTCCTTTATTTATTCTTTATTTTCTGGCTTAGTATTTTAAATCATACCAAGACCTTGAGGCACCTTTCCTTCTGATATCCAAACTACAGTTGATTCATGGTATGCCATCCACATAGTCTGGTGCACTATTGTGAGCAAGTTCAGGTCAGTGTTTTAACCCTTAAGGGGTTCACTTTTGGGCTAACATTAGTGGTCATTTATTTATCACTATTTTTATTTCGACAGCTTTACCATCTAATTAAAAGGCATCACATATATTCAAGTACAGGCAAACAGCCTCAGGACATTACATTATTTCCATTTTTCAAGTGAGTAATTTGATTCACCCTTTAAGATTCCCAGTGTTGCGCGGTGTCATACCATTTTCTACCAGGATTTATGCCAACTTTTAAAGTCCAAGGCCAAATATATCAAAATCGGTTCTATGCTTCCTGTAGCAAATGAAGATCCAAAGTTTTTACAAATTGTTTTTTGGAGATGAACAAATGCAAGCAGATAGACGTTGTGAAGCTATACTTGAGACAAGAAAAGAGATTGTGTTGAATTTGCAAACATTTTTCCATCAGCACAATCAGTTAGTAAACCTTTTCAAAATAGCCTTAGGAAGAATGCCAAGTGATGAATATCAAGTTGTAATAAGAGCAGACAAGACACCGGTTGGCGAGCATGAAAGGCCATTTCATTCTGCCACTGTTAACGAAGTAGCTATTGTAATAGTTGGACAGGACTTTCAAAGCCGAGATATAATTATTCAGCGAAGAAGCGAAAATCTTCAACATATTGCAGAAACACATAGATCATATGATACTCTGCAATATCCGATAATATTTTGAAATGGCCAAGATGGCTATCACTTTAATCTAACACATGGGAAAGCTAAGGTATAACAAACTTGCAAAGTAATTATTTGAGATGAATGTACCATGGCGCACAAGAAAGCGGTCGAGGCCCTTGATCGCACCTTGAAAGATCTGCGGGGAACTGATTGTTTAATGGGAGGAATTGTTGTGATTTTTGCAGGTGACTTCTGCCAGACATTACCTGTTCTTAAGGGAGCAACACCAGTGGATGAGCTGAATGCCTGTCTAAATTCTTCTTATCTGTGGATACATGTTCTGAAGCAAACTCTTACTAATATGCGGGTTCATTTGATGGGAAATACAACTGCGGACAAATTTACACACCAGCTACTATGCCATGGAAATGACAGGTTCCCTACTGATTCCACTACTGGTCTCATTTGCTTTCCGGAAGATTTTTGTGAAATGACATCTTCGGTAATGGAACTTATTGACCAAGTTTTCACTGATATTTGTAACAATTTTAACAACCATCAATGGCTTTGTGATCGTGCAATCCTAGCGCCTAAAAATGATATTGTCAGCTCCATAAATCTAATAATTCAGGGAAGGCTGCCTGGTCTGGCAACCACATACATGTTCACTGAATCAGTCATGGAGAGTGAACAAGCAGTAATGTATCCATTGGCGTTCCTGAATTCTTTGGAGTCTCCAGGAATGCCACCGTATAAGCTCATTTTAAAAATAGGAGCCACAATAATTTTGCTTCGGAACCTTGACCCATCAAAAATGTGTAACGGCTCAAGATTGTGCATTAAGAGTTTCATCCCCAATGTTATAGAAGACACTATTGTTATGGCAAACTCTAAAGGAGCAAATGTTTACATTCCGCTTATTCCTTTGCTACCAAGCGACATACCCTTCAATTTTAAGTGTCTGTAGTTCCCAATCCGACTTCCATTTGCTATGACTATAAACAAAGCACAAGGTCAATCACTTAAAGTAACCGGCATTAATTTGGAGAGCCCATGTTTTTCACATGAACAGTTGTACGTTGCTTGCTCTAGAGTGGGTAACCCCAAAAATCTTTTCATGTATGCACCTGAAGGTAAAACCACACACACATCCTTCACTGGGGGTCCAATGAATTTGTTTGGTCACACATTATTATTAATTTCTTAATTATGTTCTCCGTTTGCTATTGCCTCCTTTTCATTTATATACCCTATCTGGCCAGTACCCCACCACCCCTTGGACGAAGCATTTCATTGTGAAACGCGCGTCGCGTGTGGTGGGTACCCCAGGATTGCACTCCAGGTAACTATGTATTCTTAGGCATTTACACATTTGTGTGGTTTTTTAATATATTTACATCTTTGGCCTCTATATTAGGTTTCTTTTCATGCAAATATACTTGTGTCCATGTGTTTGCCTCCTTAGTCACATTATTTATCATTGTATAATTATTACATTTAGGCACATTTATGCCCTATTACTATATAATATGTGACTTAGGTGGTTTACTATGACCACAACATGGATCAATTATAATGTATATTTATGGCATATATGACTAAAAATTGATATATTTGATATTAGGAGGTTTTCTCCTGCTATTACACCTGCATTCATGTGTTTGCCTCCTTGGTCACATTGATTCAGTATTACTGCATAATTATTATTTTGGCACATCTATGCACTTTACTATGAACTATGAGACTTAGGTGGCTCATTATGACCGCAATATGCATCTATTATAATGTATCTCTATGGCATATATGATTAGAATTGATTGGCTGCTTTTGTACATAGTTACATAGAACCATGGTCTTATTTATCTTTTTTGTGCATGCTACATGTATGACCATTGGCACCTTTGTGCTTTTGGTCAACCCCTGGGTTACCCACCTTCTTTTTTATGTACCTGTGGTATCTGCCTAGCTTTTTTACATTTTATGAATGTTTCAAATAAAGATTTTTAATTTTACTCTTGCCTTGTGTGAAGTTTTGTGGTTTGGTGATGTATTGATGTTCCCTTCATGGCTATTCTTTAGGGATATATTTAGTTGTTTTTGAAGGTAAACCAGAAACATTGTTTACCAAAAAGCACTACAATAGATAGTTGTTTAACTGTAAAACAATTTTACTCTTTTATCCGTGAACTACTTATAGATTATACTGGAGGGTGGGGGAAGGGTTGCACTATTTTGTTAATTGGGTGTAAATGTTTTATATGTTTGTGTAAAGGTGCATAAATTTTCATTTTTGATAAAAAATAGTTAAAAAATAGTTGTAATAGTTTATACTACATAATATGTATTGAATATGAAAAATCAATAAAAATGTTGAAATTACAACTCTCTGAATCTGTTGGCCCTCACTGAAACCTGGACTCAGGATTCTGACACTGTCTCTCCTACTGCCATCTCTCATGGTGGCTTACAATTCACCCATTCTCCGAGACTCACAAACAGACCTGGTGGTGGATTTGGCATACTCCTGTCGCCACAATGCATTATCCAGGTCATCTCCCCAGCTCCATCACTCTCATTCCCTTCTTTTGAGGTCTACACCATCAGACTCTTCCATCCCCTCTCCCTCAGAGTAGCGGTCATAAACCGGCCCCGAGGCTCACCCACTCACTTCCTTGACCACTTCTCAGCCTGGCTGCCGCACTTCATGTCCTCAGAACTACCAACCCTTATCCTGGGAGAATTCAACATTCTCATTAACAGCCCCAATTCCACATCTGCATCCAAGCTTTTATCACTAACCACTTCTCTTGGCCTCTCACAGCTCTCAACCTCTGAGACACACAAGGACGGTAACACCCTTGACCTGGTCTTTGTCCGGCTTTGCTCAATCTCCTACCTAAATAACTCACCGCTTCCCCTCTCTGACCACAACATTCTCTCCTTCACGCTCACAAATCCTCGCCCACCCCAGCACACTCCTACCTATCACACATTTAGAAATCTACAAGCCATTAACCCTCAGACATTTTCAGACTCCCTACAATCTTCCCTGTCCCCAATCTCCTCTTTTTCCTGTCCTGATCTGGCTGTTCATCACTACAACAACACTCTTAGAAGCACCCTTGACCAGGTAGCACCCCTCACCCTGAGAAGCTCCAAACACAGAGTAAAACAGCCCTGGCTCACATTGCAAACTCAATTTCTCCAGCGATGCTCTAGGAGTGCTGAACGCCGATGGAGAAAAACCTGCACACCAGAAGACTTCATCCACTTCAAATTTAAGTTAAGAACCTACAACTCTGCCCTTCACCTCGCCAAACAGACCTACTTCACCACCCTGATCTCCTCACTAGCCAACAACCCCAAGAAACATTTTGACACCTTTCACTCCCTCCTCAGGCCAAAGCACAAGCTCCTATCTCAGACATTTGTTCAGATGACCTGGCCTCCCATTTTATAGAGAAACTAGATAATATCCATCAGGAAATCCACTCCCGACCACCAAGTGCCGTGATTCCCTTCCCTACCTGCATTTCCCCCAGCTCAGTTTCCACATTTGATCCCATCACAGAAGAAGAAGTCTCCAGACTCCTCTCTTCTTCTCGTCCGACTACATGCACTACCGACCCCATTCCCTCAAATCTCATCCAGTCTCTCTCTCCAGTCGTCACAACTCACCTAACTACAATCTTTAATCTCCCTCTCCTCGGGCATTTTCCCATCTTCCTTCAAACACTCTATCATTACTCCATTATTAAAGAAACCTGCTCTCGACCCATCCTGCACAAACAACTACAGACCGGTCTCCAATCTTCCCTTCATCTCTAAACTTTTGAAGCGCCTAGTCTCCTCCTGCCTTACCCGTTACCTCTCCACTCACTCCCTCCTAGACCCTTCACAGTCTGGCTTCCGACCCCTACATTCAACTGAAACTGCACTCAAAGTTACCAATGACCTTCTGACAGCAAAATGTAATGGTGAACACTCTCTGCTCATTCTTCTCGATCTCTCTGCAGCTTTCGACACTGTTGACCACCGTCTCCTACTCCATAGGCTCCCGTCACTAGGCATTAAGGACATCACTCTCTCCTGGTTCTCTTCCTATCTCTCTGACTGCTCCTTCAGTGTTTTGTTCGCTGGCTCCATGTCATCTCCTCTTCCTCCCGCTGTCGGGGTACCTCAGGGCTCAGTTGTTGGCCCCCTTCTCTTCTCTCTCTACATGGCCCCAATTGGGCAGACCATCAGCAGATTTGGCTTTCAGTACCATCTTTATGCTGATGACACACAACTATACACATCATCCCCCAACCTTACCCCCGCTGTACTACAGAACGCCAGTGACTGTCTGTCCGCAGTCTCCAACATCATGTCCGCTCTGTATCTGAAACTCAACCTCTCCAACACTGAACATCTTCTGCTCCCGCCATCTACTAACCTCCCTGAATCTGACATTTTCCTCTCCGTGGGTGGCACCATAACACCCCGGCAGCAGGCACGCTGTCTGGCGTTATGTTTGACACCAATCTCTCCTTCACATCCCATATACAATCTCTTGCACACTGTTGCCGCTTACACCTAAAGAACATCTCCAGAATTCACCCTTTTCTCACCATGGAAACAACAAAAACCATCACTGTCGCATTAATCCACTCCTGCCTGGACTACTGCAATGCTCTATTAATTGGCCTCCCCATTACTCGACTTTCCCCTCTCCAGTCCATACTTAATGCAGCAGCCAGGGTCATCCATCTGGCTAATCGGTACTTGGACGCGTCCGCTCTTCGCCAATCGTTACACTGGCTGCCCATTCATTATAGGATCCAATTCAAAGTACTTGTTCTCACCCACAAAGCTCTCCACATTGCGGCACCCCGCTACATCTCCTCCCTGATTTCTGTCTATCAGACTAGCCGACCGCTGCACTCTGCAAAAGACTTTCGACTAACCTCTGCACTAATCCTCACCTCCCACTTCCGACTCCAAGACTTCTCCCACGCTGCGCCAATCCTCTGGAATGCTCTACCCCAAGAAATTAGGACTATCCACAATTAGCACAGTTTTAGGCGCTCCCTCAAAACACATCTGTTCAGAGCAGCCTATCACGTTCACTAATGAAAGTCATTTTAGGAGTAAGTGTGCATGTGTAGCCCATTCACTATCTCCATCCAACCCTCACTCCCTCAAGATTGCTGTTCCATCATTGTAAATACATCTGTCATGATCCCAGTGCAGGTTTTTGAGCTGCACACCGGGGGTTAATGTCTGGAGCTCTGTGCAGGTTTTGACCTGCACACTTGGGGTTAATGATTGTGGCCTCTTTCTGGTTCTGGGAGAGCTTCTTAAACCCCTGGGAAGCTTCAATCCCTGCCAGTTATACTTTTGCCTTTGGTCTAGTGTGCTGACCCCCGTGTGCCTGTTTGTTGCTATAGCTTGTTTATATGGTTCTGACCCGGCTCTGTTTCCCATTGTGAATTTGCCTGTTGATTTTGTACTGCGTTATTATCTGTGTACGACTCATTGCCTGTGACCTGACTACTCTCTGCTCGCCCCTTTGGTACCTTGCAGCTATATCTGTGCACGACTCATTGCCTGTGACCTGACTACTCTCTGCTCGCCCTTTTGGTACCTTGCAGCTATCTCTGTGTGTGACTCATTGGCTATGTCCTGACTATTCTCCCTGTCTATGCCCCTTGGTAACTTTGTCTCGCAGTTACTCTGCTAGGAATTCTCTTGCAGCTCCAAGCTCTGTGGAGTTTAGGCCACGCCTCTAGCAGTCACGTGCTTCATGTCCTGCGGCTGTGAAGTACGCATCTACTCGGTTGCTGCCTGCTCCACAGGTATCTTTGAGCACTGTTTCGCTTTACTCAGGACACGCGCACTGGCTCAGTGAGCAAGTTCAGTGCGGTGTTCCTGACAACATCACTGTAAATACACACCTGTACTTTGTATCTTTCCCACCTCATTGTAGATTGGAAGCTCTCACGAGCAGGGTCATCTTACTTTACTTTAATTATGGTATTGTTAACGTTGTTACTTATGACTTATGTTTGGAACTGTTAAACTGTAAAGCGCTGATGAATATGTTGGCGCTATATAAATAAAGATTATTATTAAATTTAAAAAAAAGTTGTTCACATCAATGTTACGACAATTTAGTAAAATGGCAAAATAATAAAAATTTGAAGTGGAAAAATTTTTTACTGTAGCACTCTGAAAATATCAATTTCAGGGTGACAATGAAAATTTTACTTTAGCTACCATAACCAACAATTTAACATATTTTCCGCGAGCGAAGTGGGATCTCATGTTTGCACAGTTGCACTTTAGCACCTTGAGCACATATTGCTTTTACATATTTGGTCATATTTTTTGTGTCACTTGATTAATTACCTGGTTCATTTATTAAGCCATATGTTATGGACTGGTTTTTCCGTATTCCATACATATATTGCTACTGTGGTTGTACATTTTACTTCTATTTTATGCACTTATATGCTGTGCCACTATTTTAATAAAGGCATTTTTTAATACTTAAGCATTGTGGTCCTGATCATTTATCATTATTACATATATATTTTATATATATTTTTTATATATTTGTTTATTTTAATATATATATTTTAGAATCTTTTGACTAACTTTCTTACCCTGCGGGATTTTATTTTCATCCATCTTTGAGTAATTTTACTTTGACTGTTAATTACCAGTATGAGTGTTTTTCTTGCATTGTTTATTCATTGAGAACATGCCGTGGGTTTTTCTCTTTAGATAGACTTACATAAATCAGTAATCTCACTGGGTGTTATAAAACCACCTGACTATGACATTAATTATGTAAAAGTGATTTATTACTCAGGGAAGTTTGCAGGTCATGGCCAATTTATTCACATGGTTAGTGATAAGTTGCAAAACCATTAGAAATATTATTGATGTGGATACAGATGGTGGCAAAAAGAACTAGACTGCTGTATATTTCCTCTATCTATATTCACTGATAACTGAGTTTAAAGGGAACCATCAGCAGGATTTTACTCCTACAACGATTTATATGATCATGAAACCATTTCAAAGACAAGTCCAGCAATTCATGAACAGTCCATTCCACCATTACTGGGAAATAAGCACTTGAATTAATATACAAATGAAGCTGAAGGACTATGGTAGATCTGAAGTCTCTGTCAGGCTAGCTTTATTTCCTGTCCCTAATTTCCTTTATTATCTCTAGCTTAAGTTGGCCTTCAGTTCATCATGGTCTCTATACCAGCTAAGTATGCTGTCTTACCCCCTTAACGACCAGAGGTATTTTTGTTTTTGCATTTTCATTTTCTTCTTCCCTTCTTCCTAGAGCCATAACTTTTTTTATTTTTCCATCAATATGCCCATGTGAGGGCTTGTTATTTGTGAGACAAGTTGTACTTTTGAACAGCACCATTGGATTTAACATGTCGTGTACTGGAAAACAGGAAAAAAATTCCAAGTGCGGTGAAATTGCAAAAAAGTGCAATCCCACAGTTGTTTACTTTTTTTTTTTTACCATGTTCACTACATGCTAAAACTGACCTGCCAATATGATTCTCCAGGTCATTACGAGTTCACAGACACCAAACGTGCCTAGGTTCTTTTGTATTTAAGTGGTGAAAAAAAATTCCAAGGTTTGTTAAAAAAAATAAAATAAAATTACGCCATTTTCCGATACCCGTATCGTCTCCACTTTTCGTTATCTTGGGTTGGGAGAGGGCTTATTCATTCATCCACTCAATGCCGACTTTTATTCCCCATTGACTTGCATTGGGGTCGGGTTTCGGACGAAACTCCGACTTTTTTTGCCCTAGTCGGACCAGTTTCATCCGACTCAAATTTTGTTTCATGAAACCCGATCCGACCAAAGTCGCTCAACTCTACTTTCACCTCTCCCTCCCAGGTGCTGCTAATCACAGCTCGACAGGGTCTGACTGGCCATTTGGCAATTCTGCCAAATGCCAGAAGGGCCTGTCTGGTCATGGGCTGCCTTGTCTGCTACTTTGTTAACAGAATCGGTGTTCTCAAGACACCCACACTGTTAAGAGTTGTGACGGAGCATAAAGTTGCTGACTCCATCACTTACCCCAACAGGCCAGGGGTATCATTAGATATATTGATCTTGTAGTAAATCTTGCTTTCTTCTATCAAGGGTAATATTAGTAAAATATCCCATCAGGTGCTTGGGAACAGGGACAGTATGGGCCTGTGTGAATTCAAATGCCAGGGCTGAATTTCACCCCCAGTCCGTACCTGCAGCTTAGCCATATTTGAGGCCAGTAACCTGCTACATCAGATGCCATGCTGTGATAATCAGTGTCTGGGAGCAAGGGGTGAAAATGCATGTCCCAGAGAAGTTGAACTACAAGCAGAGATTTCACATACTGCCTTAGTGAAACAACAAATGTGAACAACTCTGCGATGGAGTGATGCAGCACAAAACGGAAAAGAGCGGCAAAATCATGAGCGAGCAGGGATGTTCTCAAAGTGTTTAAGTAAGTTTTTTCAGCAAGTGACACATCCTCTTTAAAAATTTAAACAATCTCTTTAATTCACTCACGTGTCTCATTTATAAAAGATGTAAAAAAAATCCCTGCCTATTGCAACCAAACACAGAGCCACTTTAATTTTTCTAGCACTATTTAAGAAAATTAAAACTGTGTTTTTATTTGTTACCGCGGGTTATAAGATAAAAAATAAAAATTAATAAATTATACCAATTCTCTGTGTATATGTAGCAAGATAGAATGAGAATTCTGTTGGGATCATTGTTACTTTTGAAGGTAATAATCGCACAATGTTATGGGTTGTTTTGGGCTACAACAACAAATGTAGATTCTCCATTATAGAGTTTTTAAAAATAATTCACCTTGTGTTACAAAACTAGCTCATATTTTTTATGTCATTATTACACATATAATAATGTAATTTGTGTCATTATGGCACTGATCACAAGATAAATAGGAAAGCTTTTCTGTGAATACATACACTTACTTTACATGAATTCCTGTATATTTTAAAAAAAATCATAATTATCTTGTGATGTTATTTTAAAACAGTGAACAAACACTTACCTGTTTGCTAATTCCAAGGAAATCTCCTCCAACGTTCTTCCCTTTGTGTTTGGAACAAACATAAGAACAAAGAGCAAAGACGCCATGCTCAAAACAGCATAACTAAAAATCATCCATGGAAGGCCAATGGTCTCTGTTCATATAAAAAGTAAAACATGAAAAAAATTACTGAACCTACAAATCTGTAATTCTGTGTATAGTAGATTAATCTTTAATAATGCTTGATTAGAAATAACAAACGATTAGGGTGAGAGTGTTGAGCAGACGGCCATATAGCTGAAACTCTCTATTATCAACACTGGCTAATGGCCACATGATTTTGTTTCATAATCGTGAGGGCATTGGTCACCCAAGTTCGGAGGGCGGAGATTTTGTCTAGCGGTCTGCTGCATTGTATGTTCTAACCCTTATATTTATTGAATCAAACTATTTTTTCATCCAAAAGTTAATAACTAATATAAAAGAGAATCATTAACATTTTCTAAGGGCTCACTGTGTTAATATAAAGCCAAAGAGATGGAAAAACAGTAAAGCAATTGTGGGGGATTTAAAAAAAAAAAAAAAAAAAAAAATAGATTTTTTCCCCCCGAAATTGTGCCATGCCTGTCCACAGGTTGTGTGTACTATTGCTTTTCAGTCCTAATACCTTTAAATGGAACCTGTCATGTTAAAAAAAAATCTGTTAACCTGCAGATATATGGTTCATTTGCAGATTAATAGCATTCTGAACCTGCCCGGCGCCTACACTGAGAGCCCTGAGAGGGAAGAAATTAACTTTATTCCTCCTGGCAAAGTTCGGCTTTCAGTCAAAGAAATGGGCCGGCGTGGCTTCTGTCACTGTTCACTTTATAAAGTGAGCAGCTAAAGCGACTATGCCCCTGCCAGTGACTGACAGTCGACTCTGCATTAATCATTAACCTGCAGAATAACTCCATATCTGCAGATTATTAGTGTTTTTTACATGGCAGGTTCTCTTTAAAGGGAACCTGTCATATGATTTATGCTGCCCAAACCACGGGCACCATAAGTCAAAGACAGATTCCATACTTACAATTATCTAACATGCCAGTGTTAAAAAAACAAACATACTTTGATCAAGGACTTGGGAACGAAGTGACTACGATGGCTAGTCACGGTGGCAGATTGGCTTCTATCAGATTTCTCCCTGCCAGCTTTGCATAACTGATAGGTGTCTCTCAAAGCACACATACAGCTGGTGAAATAAATATTAAACATATCACCAATTTTCTAAGTAAATATATTTCTAAAGATGCTGTTGACTTGAAATTTTCACCAGATGTCGATAACAACCCATTGAAGCCACACAGACAAAGAAATCAAATGATAGATGTCAGTAAATTAAGTTATGTGTAATAATGAGAAATGACACAGGGGATAAGTATTGAACACATTAAGAAAGGGATGTGCAAAAAGCAATGGAAAGTTATGACACCAGCTGAAATCTATCAGTAATTAGAAAGCAATCCTGCCACTTAGTGAAAAATAATATCAGCTGTTTCAACTGACAACTAGAGTTGAGCGATACCGTCCGATACTTCAAAATATCGGATCGGATTGGATCGGCCGATCTTTAAAAAAAGTATCGGTATCGCCGATGCCGATACCGGAAGTCACATTCAAGTCTATGAGACTTCCGGTATCGGAATTGGAAAAACCCTTTCCTGCCCTTGTACAGCCTCTCTGGGGTCTGTACGGGCCTTCCGGGGGTCTCTGCCGGCCTGCCGGGGGTCTGTGCCGGCCTGCCGGTGGGCTGTGCACCCTGTGGGGGTCTGTACCGGCCTGCCGGGGGGCTGTGCCGGCCTGCCGGGGGGCTGTGCCGGCCTGCCGGGGGGCTGTGCTGATGTCCGGGGGTCTGTGCAGGCATCGTCCGATGGGACTACAAGTCCCATCGGGCGATGCCTGCTACCATGACAGTGATTGACACATTAGCCAATGATGGGACAGTAGTAGTCCCATCATCCGGCTAATGTGTTAAATGTAAAAAAAAAAAAAATACTACATACATACATACTACATGCATGCTACATGCTACATACATAGTACATATATACTACATGCATGCTACATACATACTACATACATACTACATATATACTACATGCATGCTACATACATGCTACATACATACTACATGCTATATACATACTACATACATACTACATACATACTACATGCTACATACATACTACATACATACTACATGCTACATACATACTACATACATACCACATATATACTACATGCATGCTACATACATACTGCATGCATGCTACATACATACTACATGCATGCTACATACATACTACATGCTACATACATACTACATATATACTACATGCATGCTACATACATGCTACATACATACAAGGATTGTCCTTGACTGTTCTCACCATTCTTCTTCTCTGCCTTGCTGATATTTTTCTTGGCCTGCCACTTCTGGGCTTAACAAGAACTGTACCTGTGTTCTTCCATTTCCTTACTATGTTCCTCACAGTGGAAACTGACTGGTTAAATCTCTGAGACAACTTTTTGTATCCTTCCCCTGAAAAGCTATGTTGAATAATCTTGGTTTTCAGATCATTTGAGAGTTGTTTTGAGGAGCCTATGATGCCACTCTTCATAGGAGAATCAAATAGGAGAACTACTTGCAAGTGGCCACTTTAAATACCTTTTCTCATGATTTGATACACCTGGCTATGAAGTTCAAAGCTCAATGAGGTTACAAAACCAATTTAGTGCTTCAGGAAGTCAGTAAAAAGTAGTTAGGAGTGTTCAAATCAAGAAAATGATAAGGGTGCCCATACTTTTGCACCGGTCAAATTTTGTTTAAATGCAGATTGCACATTTTCTGTTAGTACAATAAACCTCATTTGAATCCAGAAATATAACTGAGTCCATCAGTTATTAGACATATGAAACTGAAATACCTGTTGCAAAAAACAAAATTGTTATAAAGAAAAAAGGTTAACATTAATAGGGGTGCCCAAACTTTTACATATGACTGTATATGTGGTATGTATGTAGCATGTAGTATGTATGTAGCATGCATGTAGTATGTATGTAGTATATATGTAGTATGAATGTAGCATGCAGTATGTATGTAGCATGCATGTAGTATATATGTGGTATGTATGTAGCATGTAGTATGTATGTAGCATGCATGTAGTATGTATGTAGTATGTATGTAGTATTTTTTTTTTTTTTTTTTAAACATTTAACACATTAGCCGGATGATGGGACTACTACTGTCCCATCATTGGCTAATGTGTCAATCACTGTCATGGTAGCAGGCATCGCCAGATGGGACTTGTAGTCCCATCGGACGATGCTTGCACAGACCCCCGGACATCAGCACAGCCCCCCGGCAGGCCGGTACAGACCCCCACAGGGTGCACAGACCACCGGCAGGCCGGCACAGCCCCCCGGCAGGCCGGTACAGACCCCGGGCAGTCCACACAGCCCCCCGCCTGAGACATCCAAATATAATGTATAATGCTCAAGGTATATTGAATGATTCAAAATCAAGCAAATACTGCAACGATCAGGGCTGAGATCATGCCCAATGCATGTAAATGTACATGCCACTTACCCATAAGGGATGTATAGTGCAAGGAGGATACTGCGCTCGACCCGCTCAGCCCTGATCGTTGCAGTATTTGCTTGATTTTGAATCATTCAATATACCTTGAGCATTATACATTATATTTGGATGTCTCAGGCTTATTCAGACATTGGTCTTTGATATTAAGTATGGTATGCCTGATGACCCAGATTACGCCTTATACTGATAGTATAGGACTCAACTTTGTCTGCTGCCACTTTATATGCAGGGGGACTCTATTTTTGCGCTACTGGGATTTTTCCTTTATATCTACCTCTATTATATGTTGACATATGTGTGATATTCTTTAAAATTGTACTAATAAAGATTTATATTCTTTTATATTTTATTGTGGTTTATGGCTACTCTATTCCTTGTTTGAACTAAATAATCGGATGCTAGTGTAGAAGTGCGGTGTGCACAGTGACCTATGGTTTGCCACTGACTGGCGCTGACTATCTCTCTAGTTCCCTATCCACATGCATAATATCAGAGGGAGGGGAATCATAATAAGTCAGTCACCAGAATCATACATCCATCACCATTCACACATCTAGCAAGTAAAGCCTATACTATACATGCGGGCCTTTTATAGTCATGCTCTTCTGGGGACCTTCCAGATCTCTGAGATGGGCCAATTAAGATCAGGAGAAGGACCTGAGCACGTGACTCCCGATCTCCACTGGGAGATGGTCTCGTGAATATGCCCAGTAGCACGGCGAGAGGACTTAGCCTCTGGAGTGGTTTCCTGCAGAGCACGCTGCGCTACCATTGCTGGTCCAGAGGTGGCAGCAACAACCAGACCCAGAGAGCTGGTCTGAGCAGGACGTCTGGATCGCTGAGATTGCTGTGCAGGTCCCTGAGAGGTTGGAGGGGAATGGGAGACCGCTGGCTGCATGGCTCTGGATTCCTGCTTTGCAGCTGCAGGAACCTGACGCCTAACATTACCCCACTCCTAGGGCCCCCCCTCTGAGCCTCGCTACGCTCAAAGGCCACGATCAGGAGCAGAGCGTGGATGTTCTCCACTGGCTCCTAGGTCCGGACCTTGACCCTTCCAGTCCACCAAATAAAATTTTTTGCCACGCACAATCCTGCATCCCACAATGGCGTTAACCGCAAACTCATCCGAAGACAAGTCTGATGAGCCGGCAGATGACTCGGAGAAGCGGGCCATGTGAACAGGTTTCAGAAGGGACACGTGGAAGACGTCAGAGATGGCCAAATGTGGTGGAAGAGCCAGGCGGTAGACCACTGAGCTGATTCACTCGAGAACCTTAAAAGGTCCGATGAATCGCGGCGCAAACTTGGTAGACTCGGCCTGCAGCTTGATATTTAGAGCAGAGAGCTACACCATGTCGCCAGGGGAAAAGGTTGGAGCAGGACGCCAATGTGTGTGTCGGCGGACACTCTCATTCTTTCTTTAGAGGCTCGAATGGCATCCTGGGTGTGATCCCAAATGTCGCGAGCCTCCACTGCCCAGTCTGTCACCCTGGAATCAGTGGAGGACACTGGCATTCGGACAGGGATGCATGGATGCTGACCGTAATTAGGAAGGAATGGCGTCTGACCAGTGGAATCAGCCACTGCATTATTCAGGGCAAATTTAGCCCATGGAAGCAAGGATGCCCAGTC
The DNA here is from genome assembly GCF_039654945.1 of Dendrobates tinctorius. Classification (NCBI taxonomy): domain Eukaryota; kingdom Metazoa; phylum Chordata; class Amphibia; order Anura; family Dendrobatidae; genus Dendrobates; species Dendrobates tinctorius. Next base: position 41,750,832 of record NW_027361714.1, read on the forward strand.
ATCCCGCCTGGCAGAGACAAAATGCCACAGGTACGTGACCAAGGTTTGATTGGCTCTCTCAACCAACCCGTTCGTCTCGGGGTGATAAGCGGAGGACAGGTTTAGCTCAATGCTGAGTAGGCTACAGAGCTCCCTCCAAAACCGGGATGCGTATTGGGGACCTCGGTCACCAACAATTTTGTCCGGCATGCCATGCAAACGGAATACATGTTTTATGAACAGTGTGGCAAGACCACAAGCGGAAGACAACCTTGTGAGTGGCACCAGATGCACCATTTTAGAAAAATGGTCGGTGACTACCCAGATAACCGTACTGCCACCAGACTTGGGCAGGCCAACCACAAAATCCATGCCAACCATCTCCCAAGGTCTGTCTGCCACCGGCAGAGGATACAATAACCCAGCCGGCCTCTGTTTAGAGGACCTGTTCCGCGCACACAAGATGCATGCCTGTATGTATTCCTTCGAGTCTCGAGCCATGTGCGGCCACCAATAAGACCTTGCCAGGAGTTCTGTGGTCCACTTATTGCCAAAGTGACCACCCACCCTGGACGCGTGTGCCCACGCGAGAACCTCCGGCCGTAGCTGAGGAGGAACAAAGGTCTTGTCTGGCGGCACTGACTCGAGAGCAACTGGAGCCACGGTCCTAAAACTCTCAGTAGGGAGAATTAGCCGAGGCTCAGCCTCCTCTTCCTCCGCTGAAACCACCGAGCGTGAGAGAGCATCCGCACGGACGTTCTTCTCTCCAGAGAGATAGTGCAAGGTGAAGCGGAAGCGGGAGAAGAAGAGCGACCACCTAGCTTGACAAGAGTTCAAGCGCTGGGTCGTTTGTAAATAGACCAGATTTTTATGGTCCGTATACACCTGGAAGGGAAACCGGTCTCCCTCCAGGAGATGTCTCCACTTGGAAAAGGCCAACTTCATTGCCAGGAGCTCCCTGTCCCCGATGTAGTAGTTCTTTTCCGCTGGTGAGAAGGTCTTTGAGAAGAAGAAACAGGGATGCTTCCGACCTTGAGCATCCTTCTGGAAAAGGACTGCTCCTACACCGACGGAAGAAGCATCTACCTCTAGGTAGATCCACATCGGGACGGTGTAAGATGGGAGCGCCAGCAAGATGGGACTTTAGAGATAAGAAGGCTTTGGAGACTTGTCCAGACCAAGCCTTAGGATTAGCTCCTTTCTTTGTGAGAGCAACCAGAGGAGCTACCAGTGTGGAGAAGTGGGGGATGAACTGGCGATAATAGTTGACGAAGCCCAAAAAGCGCTGCACCGCTTTGAGTGAATGTGGTTCCTGCCAGTTCATTACCGCTTGCAGTTTGGCCGGATCCATAGCCAACCCCTGGGCCTAGATGACGTAGCCCAGGAAGGGCAAGGACTCCTGCTCAAACTGGCACTTCTCCAGCTTGGCGAAAAGAGAGTTCACCCGCAGAGGGTCGAAGACCCTGCAGACGTCTCTCTGGTGGGAGGTCAAATCTGCCGAAAAGATGAGGATGTCATCCAGATAGACCACCACCGATGTAGTGAGCATATCGCAGAAGATGTCGTTAACAAAATCCTGGAAGACAGCAGGCACATTACAAAGGCCGAAGGGCATGACCAGATATTCATAATGGCCATCCACAGGATGTTAAATGCTGTCTTCCACTTGTCTCCTTTGTGAATGCGGATCAGGTTGTACGCCCCCCCCCCGTAGATCTAATTTTGTAAAGATCCGGGCCCCTCGCAACCTGTCAAATAATTCAGAGATCAACGGGAGAGGGTATTTATGTTTAATCGTTATGGCGTTGAGACCTCTGTAATCAATGCAGGGATGTAACTCTCCGCTCTTCTTCTGCACGAAGAAGAACCCTGCACCAGCAACACCGACTTTCTGATAAAACCTCTTGCCAGGTTCTCCCGGATATATTGAGACATAGCCTCTGTCTCGGGGAGTGACAGCGGATAAACGCAGCCTCTAGGAGGTTCCGTGCCTGGCAATAGATCTATCGGACAATCGTAAGGACGGTGCGGCGGAAGCGTCTCCGCAGATTTTTTAGAGAAGACGTCTGTGTACTGATGGTACGGTTTGGGGAGGGCGGAGAGATCCGCGGGTACTTCAGTGGAGGCTACCTGAACACTGCCCCTCAGGCACCTTCCCTCACAGTCCTTGCTCCAACCTAGTATATTCCCCGAAGCCCAATCAATATGAGGGGAATGGCAACGGAGCCAGGGAACTCCGAGGAGCACTTGGTCGATGCCATCAGGCAAAATGAACAAGGACAAAATCTCACGGTGGGACGGTGAGATTGAGAGACCGAGTGGTGCTGTCTACTGGGTCACCTGAGATGGTAAAGGTGAACCATTAACCATCCTGATGGTCAGGGGTTGGGGCAGTAACACCAGAGGAATAGCGTGCTTTAGGGCGAAGGTCGAGGACATAAAGTTCCCTTCTGCCCCAGAATCCACCGTGACCTCTACCTCCCAGGTGGAAGCCCCGCTATCTAGGGTCCCTCGGAATACTGGTTTGGGAGAAAAGGGTTTCATATTAGTTAGACCACCACCTACGACCACTGGGCGTGATCGTTTTTTCGACCACAGAGGACACGTGCTAGCCGAGTGACCAAACTGCCGGCACTGGTAACAGCGTGCGGAGCTTCACACCGGACATGGCTTGGGGCCGGCGTGAGACACCTCCATAGGTTCAGAAGGTGTAAGCTCCTGAGCGGGAAATCTTAGTGGCTCGGAGAAGGTGGGAGCCAAATTAACCCTTTGTCTGGACTGCGCATGTTCCAGCCCGCTCTCCGTAAACCGGAGATCAATGCGGGTGGAAATGGCAATCAACGCCTCCAAACTTGTGGGAACTTCTCTGGTTGCTAGAGCATCTTTGACATGCTCTGCTAACCCTCTCCAAAACACAGGGATGTGTGCTTTATCAGGCCACTCTAGTTCGGAAGCCAATGTCCGGAGTCGGACGGCATAATGGCTGACCAAGAGAGACCCCTGTGTTAGGGTCAATAATTGGAGAGAGGTGTCGTGCGTGATCCGTGGTCCCAAAAAGACCTGCTTCAGGACCGTGAGGAACTGAGCAGCGCCCTGAACCATGGGGTCATCACGCTCCCACAATGGCGTAGCCCACTCTAACGCCCTGCCTGATAGGAGAGAAACAATAAACCGCACCTCTGTGGGAAATCGCGTGGCCAGTAACTCAAGCTGGATAGAGCACTGACTCAAGAAACCCCTGCAGGCGGTGCTGTCACCGGAAAACTTATCGGGCAACGGGAGGTGGGTTATTGTCAGCATAGGCGTGGGTGTGGACACGCGTGAGACAGCCTCTGTGACTGCCTGAGCAGCAGCCACTGTAGCATTCGCAGCTGAGGTGGAGCTCTCAATAGCCGCAAACCTGCTCTCCAGCTGCCGAATGTATCGCTGTAGCTGCTGCAGGTCCGCCATTACTAGCCAGACCCTGGTGCTAGTATAATGTTAGGAACGGCAGAACGCGCTAAATAAATAAATAATAAAGTGCGTTCGCCGCTCGGGGTCCACCGTGCAGAAGGTGATATCACTGCTGCTGAGTAATGGCAGACGCGCTATATGGCGGTTTAACGCGCACGGGTTAAACGCCACCTGATGTGTGCTGAGCGGACTCTGTTAGCTCACAGAGGCGCTGTAACAAAAACTTAACCATAAGCGCCGAGCCTGTTAGCCTCACAGGTCTCAGCTAAATTGCACGTGCGGTATACGGTCACAGGACACAGACCCAAGGCTGAGGTTGGTGTCCGTCTAGACCTACCGTGCATGCGACGTCGCTACCGCGGACGCCAGTAAGTGCTGATGACTGCAGCGCAGCGGTAACCACAGCCGCTATACAACAGTGCCGTGAGACGTGACACAATCGGACGCTAGTGTAGAGGTGCGGTGTGCACAGTGACCTATGGCTTGCCACTGACTGGCGCTGACTATCTCTCTAGTTCCCTATCCACATGCGTAATATCAGAGGGAGGGGAATCATAATAAGTCAGTCACCAGAATCATACATCTGGATTGGGTGGATCAAGGAAATGCTGTAGATATAGTATATCTTGACTTCAGCAAAGCATTTGACAAAGTATCTCATACAATCCTTATTGAAAAAATGACTAAGTATCGAATGGACAAGGCAACTGTTAGGTGGATTCATAACTGGCTTAGTGATCGGACCCAAAGAGTGGTCGTAAATGGCTGCACATCCAGTTGGAAGAATGTCTCAAGTGGGGTACCACAGGGCTCTGTCCTGGGCCCTGTATTGTTCAACATCTTTATCAATGATTTAGATGAAGGAATTGAGGGTAAACTGATTAAATTTGCTGATGACACAAAGCTAGGAGGGATAGCTAATACTAGAGAAGAGAGAGAGAGGATTCAAAAAGATATAAATAAACTGGAGAAGTGGGCAGCAACTAACAGAATGGTTCTTAACAGGGAAAAATGCAAAGTACTACATCTGGGCAATAAAAATGAAAAAAGCATATACAGAATGGGAGGAATAGGCCTAAGCAACAGCACATGTGAAAAAGACTTGGTTATACTAATAGATCACAAACTGAATATGAGTCAACAGTGTGATGCAGCAGCAAAAAAAGCAAATGCAATTCTAGGATGTATTAACAGAAGCATACAGTCTAGATCACGTGAAGTCATTATTTCCCTCTACTCCTCTTTGGTCAGACCTCATCTGGAATATTGTGTCCAGTTTTGGGCACCACATTTTAAAAAAGACATCAACAAACTGGAGCAAGTTCAGAAAAGAGCAACCAGAATGGTGACCGGTCTGCAAACCCTGTCTTATGAGGAAAGGTTGCAGGATTTGGGATTGTTTAGTTTGCAAAAGAGAAGACTGAGAGGAGACTTAATAGCTGTCTACAAATATCTCAAGGGCTGTCACATTGTAGAAGGATCATCTTTATTCTCATTTGCACAAAGAAAGACTAGAAGCAATGGGATGAAACTGAATGGGAGGAGACACAGATTAGATATTAGAAAAAACTTTTTGACAGTTAGAGTGATCAATGAGTGGAACAAGCTGCCACGAGAAGTGGTGAGTTCTCCTTCAATGCATGTCTTCAAACAGAGGCTGGACAGACATCTGACTGGGATGATTTAGCGAATCCTGCTTTGAGCAGGGGGTTGGACCAGATGGCCCAGGAGGTCCCTTCCACCTCTACGATTCTATGATTCTATGATTCTATGATCCATCACCATTCATACATCTAGCAAGTAAAGCATTTACTAGCACATAGCCGAGCGGCCATGCGGGCCTTTTATAGCTGTGCGCTTTCGGGACCTTCCAGATCTCTGAGATGGGCCAATCAGATCAGGAGAAGGACCTGAGCATGTGACTCCCGATCTCCACTGGGAGATCGTCTCGTGAGCATGCCCAGTAGCGCGGCGAGAGGACTTAGCCTCTGGAGTGGTTTCCTGCAGAACAGGCTGCGCTACCATTGCTGGTCCAGAGGTAGCAGCAACAACCAGACCCAGAGAGCTGGTCTGAGCAGGGCATCTGGATCGCCGAGATTGCTGTGCAGGTCCCTGAGAGGTTGGAGGGGAATGGGAGACCGCTGGCTGCATGGCTCTGGATTCCTGCTGTGCAGCTGCAGGAACCTGATGCCTAACACCTCGGCTTACGTTGACTAGCATACTCGTGAGGTAGTAAAGTGGAGTGAGTAGTGTCAAAGAGACTGGGCACCCGTTTAGCCAGGTTGATACCCTGTCTCTGCTGGAATGCCTGTCTGATTTTGAGGATGTGTTCTCAAAACAGTGGTGTCAAGAACTTCCTCCTCATTATTGCACCAATAATTTATTTGCTGGGGCCAAATTGCCTAAACGCAGGTTCTATAATATTTCAGGTCTGTAGAGGCAGGCCATGAAGGCCCATATCTCAGAACATAGGGTAATGGTCATATCAGACCTTCCTTGTCTCCCATTGCAGTAGGGTTTTTCTTTGTGAAGAAAAAAGATGGGTGGGTTATGACTCTGCCTAGATTTCCATGAGCTAAATCAGATCACATTTTGGAATCCATATCCTCTCCCTCTCAGTCCATACCTCTTTAATCAAATCGTAGAGACAAAGTGTTTTTCTAAACTAGGCCTCAGGGGTGCATACTATCTTATCTGTATAAGGGAGGGTGATGAGTGGAAGACTGCTTTTAGTACACCAGAGTGGCACTACGAAAGCCTTGTTATGTAATTTGGTTTGACTAATGTTCCTGCTGTCTTTCAGCACAGTAGATACAGTGGGGGAAAAAAGTATTTAGTCAGCCACCAATTGTGCAAGTTCTCCCACTTAAAAAGATGAGAGAGGCCTGTTATCATCATCATAGGTAGACCACAACTATGAGAGTCAAAATGAGAAAACAAATCCAGAAAATCACCCTGTCTTATTTGGCATAATTTATTTTGCAAATTATGGTGGAAAATAAGTATTTGGTCACCTAAAAACATGCAAGATTTCTGTCTCTCACAGACCAGTAATTTCTTCTTTAAGAGGCTCCTCTGTCCTCCACTCATTACCTGCTGTAGTAATGGCGCGTGTTTGAACTTGTAACCAGTATAAAAGACACCTGTCCACAACCTCAAAAAGTCACACTCGAAACTCCACAATGGTGAAGACCAAAGAGCTGTCGAAGGACACCATAAACAAAATTGTAGCCCTGCACCAGGCTGTGAAGACTGAATCTGCAATAGGCAAGCAGCTTGGTGTGATGAAATCAACTGTGGGAGCAATAATAAGAAAATGGAAGACATACAAGACCACCGATAATCTCCCTTGATCTAGGCCCCAACACAAGATCTCACCCAGTGGGTTCAAAATGATCACAAGAACACTGAGTAAAAATCCCAGAACCACACGGGAGGACCTAATGAATGACCTGCATAGAGCTGGGACCATTGTAACAAAGGCTACCATCAGTAACACACTACGCCACCAGGTACTCAGATCCTCGAGTGCCAGACGTGTCCCCCTGCTTAAGCCAGTACATGTCTGGGCATGTCTGAAGTTTTCTAGAGAGCATTTAGATTATCGAGAAGAGTATTGGGAGAATGTCATATGGTTTGATGAAGCCAAAGTAGAACTGTTTGGTAGAAACAAAACTCGTAGTGTTTGGAGGAGACAGAATGCTGAGATGCATCCAAAGAACAGGATACCTACTGTGAAGCATTGGGTGTGGCAACATCATGGCTTGGGGCTGCTTCTCTGCAAAGGGACCCAGATGACTGATCCATGTTCATGAAAGAATGAATGGGGCAATGTATCGTGAGATTTTGAGTGCAAACCTCCTTCCATCGGCAAGGGCATTGAAGATGAAACTTGGATGGGTCTTTCAGCATTATAGTGATCCCAAGTATACTACCAGGGCAACAAAGGAGTGACTTTGTAAGATGCAAATGAAGGTCCTGGAGTTGACTTGCCAACCCCATAGAAAACCTTTGGAGGTATTTGAAAGCAGATGCCGAAATGCGCATCGGGGTGGACATCTCCAGGGACACTGTACTCATACTGACACCCATGTAATGTCAATGCCATCCTGTATTCAATGATTGATATACCTGTCTAAATGCGGTTACCCCACATCACTTGATGAAAATTATACCTTAACACCGCACTGATACTTTTTCATTCTGATACTGTTTTATTCTGACAACCTAATATGTGCACATGCACTTTACTTTATTTCTTCTTCTACTTACCTGCATGACAACCTGTATAGGATTACACTAACCAGATAGACAAGGGAGACATATACGAAAAACAAAAAAACAAAAAAGGGTCTATGGTATAGAGTATAAAACGGTATATCTTTATTCAGAACAATTAAAATTTGGAAGGGGTGGAGATAAATGACCAGGTGGAGAATGGACGTAATCACCAGGGACAATTACATAGTATAATGTGCATAAAATAGATCAATTAAAATTTGGAAGGTGTGGAGATGAATGACCAGGTGGAGAATGGACGTAATCACCAGGGACAATTGCATAGTATAATATGCATAAAATAGAAAAACATCAAAGTAATGTGGTTGACACAGTATAGTACAATATATAATATATAAGCATAAAGTGTATAGGTATATAATAGTACTGACCACTTAATTTGAGAGCCTAAGTAACATATTGACAGCAAGTGATGTTACAAGATATACATTTCAACCTCACTCCTCCCTGGGTGCAGGATGGAACGGATAAAGTTTAACATAAGAGAATTGCAAGGTACCTGACCCCGGAGTATCCACCTTTCGGGTAATCCGTGGAGACAGGGATAGACTAGGGCACCCCCTAATTCAAAGGATCAGGTAGTCACCCAATGTCCCTAGTCACTACGTGACAAGACGAAAGTCATTGGATACAGAAGAATTTCTAAACTACTGAATGTTCCAGTGAGCACTGTTGGGGCCATAATCCAGAAGTGAAAAGAACATCATTTTACAATAACCTGGCCATGAACAGGTGCTTCTCGCAAGATTTCAGATAGAGGCGTGAAAATAATTATCAGAACTGTCAAAAAGCCAAGGACCACCTGTGAAGACCTGTAATCAGCAGGTACAATTGTAAAAAAAGTAATGTGGTCAGAATCCATGGCCTGTGTGCACATTCACCACAAAAACTCTATTTCTGAACAAAAAGCATGTTCAAGTTTGTTTAAAAGTTGCTCATCAAGATTTAGACAATCCTATGAAATACTGGATGCATAATGTCTGGTCAGATCAGAACAAAGTTGAATTCTTTGGATGCCATAATACACACCATGTTTGGGACCAAATGGCACTGCATATCACTCCAAAAACACCATACCAAAAGTGAAGTTTGGAGGTGGGAACATCATGGCGTGGGGCTGTTTTCAGCATACGGCACTGGCAAACTTTATATATTAACTGAAGGAAGGATGAATGGACAAATGTACCAAGACACTCTTGATAAAAATCTGCTGCCATCTACCATGAAGATGAAATGAAGGTGGACATTTCAGCAAGACAATAATCCCAAACACACAGTCAACGAAATTCCAAATTGGTTTCAGAGAAAGAAAATAAAGCTGCCCAGCAAATAACCTGACCTGAATTTAATAGAAAACGTATGGAAGGAACTGAATCTCAGAGTTTATAGAAGGAGTCCACGGAATCTTCAGGATTTGAAGAATATTTGTGTGGAAGAATGGGCCAAAATCACACTCGAACAATGAATGCGACTAGTTTCTCCATACAGGAGGCATCTTGAAGCTCTCATTGCCAACAGAGAATTTTGTACAAAGTATTAATTACATTTCAGTAAGTGTGTTCAATACTTGTTCTCTGTATGGTTTAATTTATTTGCCTCGGTGGATTGGATGGGTTGTTGCCGACAACAGGTAAGAATTTCATGTCAATAGCACCTTTAAAAATATATTTACCTAGAAAACAGGTGACGTGTTCAATACTTATTTCACCAACTGTAGGTGGCGCCTCGTTCAAAGTACAGTATATTTTCTCTGAAACGCCACAATGCCTCAGAGTGAAGCATAGGTGAACCTGTCTATGATTAATGCTTCCCAGGGGTTCCAGCAGACTGGTTCCCTTTAATGGAGCTGAGCTAGAATACTAGTCAAAAGCTATGGATAGGTGCTGTTGAGCTAAATATCCTTACTAAAAGCTAATTCTGCTGTGTCATGTTTGCATGAATGTTGCCAAAAAGTGCTACATATAAATGCAGATCGGCTAATGCGGTGTACGTTTTTGCAGAAGGTATTGGCTCTCACTCTTGTTAGTATGTACAGATAACACTGTGTGCATTTGGGTGTGTACAACAGGACCCACCTTTAACTTCATCTGCTGTGAAATGTATGCAGATGACTAGAAGTATTATTAAGCATTGATCATTAAAATTAAACAATGAAAATTGTGTTGAGAGTAAATTCTACAAAGGGTGTGAGCAATAAATGTGATAAAATCTCTTAGCTTAGATGGGATACAATTTTACATACTAATAGAAAATTTAGAAGTCAGTTTTCGTCTAGCTATATTATCTTTATTTCTGCCAAATACTGTATATCAATGTCACATAATGTTTGATACATTTGTTGCAGCTTCAGATCCTAGACTTTTGTCTAGAACTTATTCCAATTTTTACGCATCCCTCTACTGGAGCGACTTTTTGACATTTAAGAAAAAAATCCAAGCCATAAATATGGCTACAACCATGAAAATGTCAGGGATCTTTGCCATTTTGTGTTGAGTCCATCATTTTTATTTTGAGATCATAAAAAGTTGGCATCTGGACTCAACACAAAATGACAAAGAAAACAAACTGCAAGAAGCACAGTTGGGAGGCCCCCCATACATATTAGACTGACAATCGACTTAAGTCTAATTTGTATTTTAGCCTTGACTACCCCATGAGATTGAGAGACCATTCTGCTCCTCTTCTCAGTGACTTCACTGCTCTTTATATTAGCGGGCTCACGGTATGCTGTATGCTGTAAGCCACTAGTCTCTTTCACAATGTCAGACTATGTAGTTGCTTGTAAAAGCCACTTCCGGGTTACATAGAGCAAAATGCCACCCGGATAATCTGTAGAGCGGGGACATCACTAAGAAGAGGAGCATAACAGTGCTGGATCCCGTAGAAAGAGTAGGTGAGTATATTAATATACTTCCACTACATTACATACACATACGTCTGCAATAAACTCCATGTGATTCATGACCTCTTTACCTCTCGCAATTTTTCCTTCCTTGGCCTCACTGAAACATGGCTGACACCCTCCGACACCGCCTCCCCTGCTGCGCTATGCTATGGCGGCCTCCACTTCACCCACACTCCTCGCCCTGGCAACAGACATGGTGGAGGAGTGGGCCTTCTCCTTTCTTCCAACTACACCTTCAACCCAATCCCACCTCTACCCTCCCTTATCCTCCCCTCTTTTGAAGTCCACTCTGTCCGCATCTACTCTCCCTCCAATCTCCAAGTGGTTGTCATATACCGACCTCCAGGCCCCACCACTGCATTGACCAATTCTCCACCTGGCTCCTCCACTTTCTCTCTGCTGACATTCCCACCATCATCATGGGTGACTTCAACATCCCCATTGACACCAACCAGTCAGCAGCTGCAAAACTTCTGTCGCTCACTTCTTCCTCTGGACTTACTCAGTGACCCTCCTCAGCCACCCACACAGACGGACACACATTAGACCTGGTCTTCACCCACCTCTGCTCTCTTTCTAACTTCACAACCTCCCCTCTCCCTCTATCTGACCACCATCTACTCACTTTCTCATCCCTGTCCTCCTCACCTGTCACCCATGTCCAGCAACACGCACATCCCCGCAGAAACCTTGGACATCTAGACACTCGCATGCTCTCTGACTCTATCCTACCACTGTCCTCCATATCTTCACTCCACAACACAGACACTGCCACTTGTTTCTACAATGCCACTCTTGCATCAGCCATCGACTCGGTCGCCCCTGTCATGCATAACAAAGTGCAACGAATCAATAGACAACCCTGTCACAATAACACCACTAAAAAGCTTCGGCAAGCATTCAGAATTGCTGAACGGCACTGGAAGAAAACACATTCCCAAGACGACTTCACTGCACTCAAACAAGCAACACTCACATTCAAATCAGCTCTCACCTCTGCTAAACAGGCCTATTTTACGTCCCTTGTATCTTCCTTATCCCACAACCCCAAACAGTTGTTCAATACTTTTAACTCCCTCCTCCGCCCACCACTGCCCTCTCCAACTTCCCTTATCTCTGCTGAGTACTTCGCCATGCACTTCAAAAGCAAGATAGACCAAACACGGCAAGTCTTTATTATTCAACCACCACAACCCCTTTGTATACCAGACCAATGCCCAAACCCCATAACCTCCTTATCCAACATCACTGAAGGGGAGCTTGATCATCTTCTCTCCAAATCACACCTCACCACTTGTGCACTTGACCCCATCCCATCCCACCTCCTCCCCAACCTCGCCACCATTCTTATCCCATCTTTAACCCACCTCTTCAACCTATCACTAACTTCCGGTAACTTCCCTTCTGCTTTCAAACATGCTACAATCACGCCTATCCTCAAAAAGACCTCCTTCTCTCCTCCACACTTATTTGCTCCTCACCCAACCGCCTCCAAGACTTCTCCCAAATAGCCCCCATCCTCTGGAATTCTTTGCCCCAACACGTCCGGCTATCAACCACACTCAGATCCTTCAGACGGAACCTGAAAACCCATCTCTTTAGGAAAGCCTACAGCCTGCAATGATCCCCGCTGCCCCCTCACCACTACTGGAGCTACTGCCTCACCATCACTAGAGCTGCTGCAACCCCCAGCCTACTGTCTCCTTCCCCACCATCCTGTAGAATGTAAGCCCGAAAGGGCAGGGTCATCTCTCCCCTCTATATCAGTCTGTGATTGTTAGTTTGTTTACTGTAAGTGATATCTGTAATTTGTATGTAACCCATTCTCTTGTACAGCACCATGGAATCAATGGCGCTATATAAATAAATATTAATAATAATAATAATATACACAGTTGTTTTTTTAAAGAACAATCATCTTCTTTCAGGAAAAATGTATATATTTATCATACTTTTTTATGCATTATTCCATTTTATTTTGTGTTAAAATTGTGAGTGGTAAAGTTAAGGCATTACTAACAGCAGCAATTATGAAAACTTTAAAAATAATGTGATTGTGCACAAGTTAAATTAAGTACAGAAAAGAATTGTAAAGATCTTCCTCACCCGTCAGTGTAAGGAACGTCAACGAGATGAGAAGATTCATGCCCCAGTTCATGCTACTTGTTATTGCAAAGGCTCGACCTTTTATCCCAGCAGGAAAGATTTCACTCTGTATTAGCCAAGCCACTGGAACACAGAAAAGCTGGAATGTTCACTTAATCACTTAATGACTGATATTCATGAAATTTGTGAGAAATGACAACTCAAGACATGAAATAGTCACCAATAAACCTAAAGACACTACTGCAGGACAGTAGAAATAACCAATATTTGTATTGCAATATATTTCAGGGTTTTTTTTTTTTGTTTAAATTTACGCAATGCAAAACAGGTAATATTTCAATTTGTGATACAGTTTTAGTAAGTAATTAACCCCTTTTCTCCAAAGCTTTTTTCACCTATCTGACCGAGCCAAATTTTTCAATTCTTATTAGTGTTACCTTATGAGGTAATATCTCTGAAACGCTTCAACGAATCCCAGTGTTGTTCATGACACACTGTGCTTTACGGTAGTGGTAAATTTAGGTCGATATTTTTTGCGTTTATTTGTGACAATATCAGAAATTTGGAAAACATTTTTGAAAATTTTGCAAAATAGGCTTCAATAAAAAGCGGACTCCATGTCGTGTTTGAAGAGCACCTGATGTGCCTAAACAGTGGAAACCCCCACAAGAGACCCAATTTTTAAAGCTACACCTCACAAAGTAATTTATCTAGAGCACTTTAAACTCACTGATGCTTCAAATAATTTTGATAATGTTGAGCCGTGAAAATGAAAAAGTGACATTTTTCCAGAAAAATGTTGCTTTAGCCCCAGATTTTTCATTTCCACAAGAGGAACAGGAGAAATTGGACCAGCCAATTTGTTGTGAAATTTCTCCTGAGTACGCTGATACATGGTGGAAAACTACTGTTTGAATACACAGCAGGGTTCAGAAAGGAAGGAGCACAATTTGACTTTTGAAACTCAAAAAGGGCTGGAACAGAAAGTGGAGTCAAACGCCATGTCTCGTTTGCAGAGCCCTTGATGTGTCTAAACAGAGGAAACCCCCATAAATGACCCAATTTTGGAAATTACACCTCTCAAGGAATGTATTTAGAGGTGTGGTGAGCATCTTGAACCCATAGGTGGTTCACAGAATTTGATCATGTTGAGCTGTGAAAATGAAAAAAATACCTTTTTCCCCTAAAAATGTTGCTTTATCCCTAATTTTTCATTTTTATAAGGGTAATAGGAGAAAATAGACCTCAAATTTTCTCCTGAGTATGCTGATATCCCATGTGTGGTGGGAAGCATTTTTTTGGGCATGCTGCTGAGCTCCAAAAGAAAGGAGCAAGTTTTTTGAGCTCAGACTTTGATTGATTGGCCTGTGGGAGCCTTGCTGCATTTGGAGAGCCCCTGATGTGCCTAAACAGGGGAAACTCCTGACATGTGACCCCATTTATATAGAGGTGTGGTGAGCACATTGAACCCGGAGGTGCTTCACAGAATTATATAACGCTGAGCCGTGAAAATAAAAAAAATATTTTTCCCACAAAAACTTGCTGTAGCCCTAAAATTTTATTTTCACAAGTGTAAACAGGAGAAAACGAATAGTACAATTTGTTGCACAATTTCACATGGGGTATACGCCAATACCCCATATGTAGTGAAATAACTACTTTTGAGGCACAGTACAAAGCTCAGAAGTGAAGGAGTGCCATATTATAGTGCAGATTTTGCTTTAATGATTTGCGGGTGCTATGTCAGGTTGGCAGAGCCCTGAGGTGTCAGAACAGCAGAATCCTTCCAAAAGTAACCCCATTTTGCAAACTACACACCTCATTGAATTCATCCAAAGGTGCAGTGATCAAATTGACAACACATTTCACAGCACCATAAACCATTGTGGCAGTGAAGAAAAAAATAATTACATTATTACCACAAAAATGTAGTTTTAGTCCCTACATTTTCACATGGAAAAATTGGTAAAAATGGCACCAAAATTTGTTTTGTTGCACAATTTCTGCTGAACGTAGTATGTGGCTGTACAGTACTGCTTAGCCATACAGTGAGACTCGGGAGGGAGCACTATTAGACTCTTGGAGCACAGATTTTCCTAGAATAGTTTGTGGATGCCATACACAGAGACCCTAAGTGCCAGAAGAGCAGAATCACCCCTCGAGTGACACCAGGTGTACTGATGATTTTGACTTTATGGGTGTTTTCTAGAAACAAACAGCAATAGATGTTGCTGAGAGAAAATTGCAAATCTGCCATTGTATTGCCCAGTATGTTGTAGTGCCCAGTACGTTGTAGTACACATATATTGTAGTGCTCGTAACTTATGCCCAGCTCGTGCTTTTGGAGACATGCACCCATAGATTAAGTGGGTTTTTATTGCTACAGAAATGACAAACGTGGATGCTAAATGTGGTTTAGGCACACCATGGTTCAGAAGGGAGAGGGACATTTGGATTTGTGAGTACAGAATTGTTTTGAGGTGCTAGGAGCCATTTTGCTTTTCCATTCTGTTACCTGTAATGTGGAAGCCCCCGATAACAGAGAATGGACCTAAGTGGAGACTTTCTCTTTTTGTGGATTGAGTTGAAGCTTTTGCGCTGAACACTTTGCAAAACATTTTGGATCTCATTTATCCTGCTCTCTAAGCTGAACACATACTATCTATTTCTATCTAAATCTTCGAATTATGTGATTCAGCTGACAGCCCCGTCTGATCCAAACACTATAATGAGGCAGCAGTGTTACTCTGGACTCCATCTGGCCTCTATTTTGCTATGCCCTTCTTTTCAGAGGTACACAAAACTGTGGCAGACCGCGCTTTTTTGGGTACCTAATAAGACAGACACATCCAGATCACAGGCCCGATAGCATCCACAGTAACCCCATCTGCATCATTATAGGGAGCCTTCCATTAGGAGTTCAGTATTTCAGAGATTTACACGGAAACCCTGGTGTAAGCGCTCAGCATACAGCACAGGATAGATTTGAGCCGAGCCTTATTGCTATCTTTGGGAGGCAAAATAAACAAATCAACAGCAGGTCAAGAATTGGTTATATTTAGTTTTCACGCCATTCCTTGTGTTCTATAATTGATTAGATGGCTTTATTCTTTGGGTCAGTGCGATTACAGCAATACCACATATATGTCTTGATTTTATGTTTTGCTGCTTTTACACAGTAATAAAATGTATTAAAAAAAGAATTGCTTTTGCATCACTGTATTCTGAGAGCTACAGCTTTTTTATTTCTCACCTGATGGAGCTGTATGGCACCTTGTTTTTTGCGGGACAAGATTAGGTTTTCAGCTATACCATTTCTATTTACATTTGACTTTTTGATCGTCTATAATTCAACTTTTTGCTTGGTGGCGTGATGAAAAACTTTTTTTTTCCACCTTTTCTTATTTACCGTGTTCACAGAAGAGGTTAACTAGTGTGACAGTTTTATAGACTGGGTCATTCTGGACGTGCTGATTCCAAATATGTTGTAGGGTTTCTACTCACTTGGTTGCAGTTGAGGTAGTGCAGGAATGTCCAGGCTGGTTTACTAAGACTGCATAAACCACTCAGTAAACCAAACAGCGTTTTCCAGCACAATGTGAAAACACAAAGTAAATAGTCCATACAGTATTGTGGGTTTGCCTGCTCAGGTGAGTGCCCAGTTCTTAAGGCCTTAGCACAGACCAACACACTGGAGAGCTACACATTTCCAGAACCAGACAATGAATGAGAAAACTGGTCTCCATTTTATATGCCATACCACACCCCCATGGTGGGGATATGTGAGCAGTCTGTCGCACTCATCTCTTTGACAGCTCATAAAACCCGGTCCTGATATGCCTTATTAACTCTCTCAGGTCTATATGTGCTGGAGCCTGCTTTCCCACTCTTATATCACGAAAACTACAAACCTCGACGATGCATATCTCTCCTCAAGGACATGTCGTTCGGCAATTTTATAATGTGCACTTTTTTAATGCTTTTCTACTCTTACACCAGGGGAAGAGTCCTGAGGAGATCATTTGCATATTTCCAGTGCCTTCTAGGATAAGTGAAGAGTCTCCGCGAGCTCAACGATCACTGGATTTTGGCCTTTGCAGCTGAAAAGAGGAAATCAGTAAACCGCGCGCCGAATTTTGGCTCATTTTTCATCGTTTTAAAATCTCAATATGGAAGAGGCCAGGAGCCATTTGGTGAGCTGCATTTCTTGCTACATGTTCACAGACTTAACAGTGGAAAAGCCAAACTTCACATGCCACAAATGCAAGCTTGTGTCCCTGTTGGAGGAAAAGTTGCAAAATCTCAAAGAGAGGTTATTTACGTTAAAGATCATTAAGGAAGGTGAAGAGTTCTTAGACAGAGCAGAATTATCTCTTCGTGTTACAGAAAGAGAAGAAATTCGAAGTGCACCTGAAGAAACAGAGGAATGGAAGCATGTGACCCAGAGAAGCAGGAGGATCGGGAGGCAGTCAGCACCCATACTGCTCAGGAACCAGTACCAGGCTCTCATGCAGGAGAATGATGAAGAAATACATCAGGATAAGACTTTGCACACAAACAACAACCTTGTACGCCTTCAGAATCCTCCTGGATGGAGAAAGAAAAATGTTGTGAAGAAGAAAGGGAGAGTGATGGTCATGGGGGATTCCCTGTTGAGAGGAACAGAGGCCGCTATCTGCAGACCAGATATAACTTCAAGAGAAATGTGCTGTCTTACAGGTGCAAAAATTAAAGATGTGTCTGACAGGATATCAGGACTCTTCAGACCTACAGATGACTACCCATTCCTGCTAATACATGTGGGGACAAATGACACAGCAAGAAACGAACTGGAAACCATCTGCAGTGACTTTGAAAACTTAGTCAAGAAAGTGAAAGAACTGGGAGCACAGGTGGTCTTCTCTTCCATTCTCCCAGTGGATGGCCATGGAACAAGGAGGTGGAATAAGATTCTGCAGGTGAACAACTGGCTACGTCGATGGTGCCATCAGCAAGGATTTGGATTTCTGGATCATGGAGTGAATTACCTATACGATGGACTACTTGCTAGAGATGGGGTGCACCTTACGAAGATTGGAAAACATGTATTTGGAAGTCGCCTTGCTACACTCATCAGGAGAGCTGTAAACTAGAACAATGTGGGAAGGGAAGCAAAAGGCCAGAAAAAGCCATACACCTGACAAATGCTATTGATAACTCTGCTATTAGAAATGGGAGGAAAGAACAAAGACAAAAAAATCTAAATAATAAAAATATTGGAGAAAGAGAAACCAATCGTAAACTAAAATGTTTCAATACTAATGCACAAAGCATGGGCAACAAACAAGGAGAACTGGAACTACTAACACAGGAAAAGAAATATGATGTCATTGGAATCACTGAAACTTGGACGATACACATGATTGGAATACAAGGCTAGAAGGATACAACTTATTTGCAAGAAACAAACTTGATAAACGAGGAGGAGGAGTCGCATTGTATGTTAGAAACGCGTATATCTGCACAGAGATTGAAGCTTCAGAGACTGGGAGTTCTGTGGAAACTGTTTGGGTAAGAATACAAGGACAGAACAATGGAAAGGACACCATTGTAGGCATTTACTACAGGCAAGCTGAAGATATGGATGAACTCTTTATGCATCAAATGGCCAAGTTCTATCAAAAATATGACATAGTTATCATGGGAGATTTCAACTATCCAGACATTTGTTGGGAATCTCTCTCAGGCAAAACTAACAGGTCAAGGAAATTCTTATCCTCTCTTGCTGACAACTTTATCTTCCAAAAGGTAAGGGAGAAAACAAGGGGAACTGCTACCTTGGATCTAATCCTTATAAACAGGGAGGAAATGGTTGAGGAGGTAAAAGTGGCTGGGACCCTAGGAGGTAGCGACCATGCTATTTTAGAATTTTGGATAACTAGAGGAGGAAGACCTGTGAAGACTCAGACGTCATGGTTAGATTTCAGAAAGGCTGATTTTAAGGGATTCAGAAAGAGAATTGGAGGGATCCAATGGCTGGATATCCTTAAGGACAAAAATGTCCAGGAAGGATGGGAAATGTTGAAAAATGAAATTCTCAAAGCACAATTGTTAACAATGCTGAAAAGAGGGAAGAATAGGAATAGGAAGCATTTACGGAAACCAGGATGGATGAACACAGATCTTAAGCACATGCTAAAAAGTGAGAAAGAAATGTTTATAAAATGGAAAAAGGGAGGCATATCTAAGAAGAATATAATGCTGTCTGCAGAACCTGCAGGGCACAAATCAGATTATCTAAAGCTGACAATGAATTGAGGCTTGCAAGAGACGTCAAAAACAATAATAAAGGATTTTGGGGATATGTCAAAAGTAAAAGAAAAGTCAAAGATGTTATAGAATTTTTACAGGATGAAAATGATGAAATAGTAAGACAGGATGTTGAGAAGGCCGAACTTTTAAATTCCTATTTTGCATCTGTTTTCTCTCAGAAAGGAAATGTAACATCAACTGTTCTTCACTGTCCTATTAAGGGAATAGAAGAATCCAGGCTATCTATAAACAGACAGATAGTGAGGAAACACTTAGCTAACCTAAATGAATTCAAGTCTCCAGGTCCAGATGAATTACACCCCAGAGTACTGAAGGAGATAGCAGAAGAAATTTTTGAACCCCTCTCCATAATCTTTGAAAATTCTTGGAGAACAGGAGAAGTCCCAAAAGACTGGAGAAGAGCAAATGTTGTTCCTATCTTCAAAAAGGGGAAGAAGGTGGACCCAGGCAACTATAGGCCGGTGAGTCTGACTTCTAGACCAGGAAAGATCTTTGAACAAATTATTAAACAACATGTATGTCAGTACCTGGATAAGAATGAAGTGATTAAACAGAGTCAGCATGGGTTTGTAACTAATAAGTCATGTCAGACTAACTTAATTTCCTTCTATGACAGAATCACTGATTGGGTGGATAAGGGAAATGCTGTATATAAAGTATATCTTGACTTCAGCAAAGCATTTGACAAAGTATCTCACACAATCCTTATTGAAAAAATGACTAGGTATGGAATGGACAAGGCAACTGTTAGGTGGATTCATAACTGGCTTAGCGATCGGACCCAAAGAGTGGTTGTAAATGGCTGCACATCCAGTTGGAAGAATGTCTCAAGTGGGGTACCACAGGGCTCTGTCCTGGGCCCTGTATTGTTCAACATCTTTATCAACGATTTAGATGAAGGAATTGAGGGTAAACTGATTAATTTTGCTGATGGCACAAAGCTAGGCGGGA
This sequence comes from Dendrobates tinctorius, assembly GCF_039654945.1. Lineage (NCBI taxonomy): Eukaryota > Metazoa > Chordata > Amphibia > Anura > Dendrobatidae > Dendrobates > Dendrobates tinctorius. Next base: position 41,770,837 of record NW_027361714.1, read on the forward strand.
TAGCTAATACTAGAGAAGAGAGAGAGGATTCAAAAAGATATAAATAAACTGGAGCAGTGGGCAGCAACTAACAGTATGTTTTTTAACAAGGAAAAATGCAAAGTACTACATCTGGGCAATAAAAATGAAAAAAGCATATACAGAATGGGAGGAATAGGGCTAAGCAACAGCACATGTGAAAAAGACTTGGGTATACTAATAGATCACAGACTGAATATGAGTCAACAGTGTGATGCAGCAGCAAAAAAAGGCAAATCCAATTCTAGGATGTATTAACAGAAGCATACAGTCTAGATCAAGTGAAGTCATTATTGCCCTCTACTCCTCTTTGGTCTGACCTCATCTGGAATACTGTGTCCAGTTTTGGGCGCCACATTTTAAAAAAGACATCAACAAACTGGAGCAAGTTCAGAAAAGAGCGACCAGAAGGTTGACCGGTCTGCAAACCCTGTCTTATGAGGAAAGGTTGCATGATTTGGGAATGTTTAGCTTGCAAAAGAGAAGACTGAGAGGAGACTTAATAGCTGTCTTCAAACATCTCATGGGCTGTCACATTGTAGAAGGATCATCTTTATTCTCATTTGCTCAAGGAAAGACTAGAAGCAATGGGATGAAACTGAATGGGAGGAGACACAGATTAGATATTAGAAAAAACTTTTTGACAGAGTGATCAATGAGTGGAACAGGCTGCCACGAGAAGTGGTGAGTCCTCCTTCAATGGAAGTCTTCAAACAGAGGCTGGACAGACATCTGTCTGGGATGATTTAGCAAATCCTGCTTTGAGCAGGGGGTTGGACCAGATGGTCCAGGAGGTCCCTTCCAACTCTACCATTCTATGATTCTACACAATAAAAACTTTTTTTTTTTTAGAAAAAGGAATTGTTTTTGCATCGCTATATATCAGGAGGTATAGCTTTTTTTTACTTCTCTGTTGACGGAGCTGTATGGTGGTTTGATTTTTGCAGGACAAGATCAGGTATTCAGTGATATGTGTGCTTTGTTTATATTTGTTTTTACATTAAATATATGTATTTATTGGTATACTATTTTTTCTTTTTTTCCTTCTCTATTTTGTTACCTTTTTTTATTTTTTAACAATTTTTTAAAAACTTTTTTTTACTTTTTTACCTTGTCCCTACATGGGACATCAACTTTCCCTGCCCTGATCTCTGATGTAATACTCTACAGTGCTTTTGCATTGCAAGGCAATAGATCAGTCTCTAGCACAAAGGGAGGAGGCTCCTTCTCTGAGCAAGCTCTTACAGGCCACCATACCTACATGACACCGTGGCCATCTTTTGGCCCAGGGTCACCATTGAGATCATCGGAACTACACAATCGCAATGGCGTTGTGCCGAACGGAGCAGTGACAGAGCTCCCTCTCTCTGCTATGCCAATCAATGTCGCTGTCACTGTTAACAGTGGCATTAGAGAGGTGAAACGTGCTTGATTGGCATTAGTACTGATCATGGTTGTTTCTGCAGGGTTTTAGCTAAAATATATAGCTGAAGCTCTCTGATGATCATACCAGCTCTGCACGTGAGCCAACAGAATAGTCTGTCAGTATGTGAACGCACCACCAACGGCGCCGTACATGTATAGCAAATGTCTTGAAGGGGTTAATGTTACTCTATTTTCACTGCTCTACAAGTATTTTTTGCATTCTGAGCATCTCATCATCATATCAAACTAATGCTTTGTGTAGCAAACATTAGAAAAGAATAAAAAGGACAGCTGAGGGGAATCCAGAATAGATAAAGGCAAAAACACTGCCCACTGTAAGTGTGAGGAATGGTTTAAAATAATAGCATGCGACGCCTTGGAAACTATCTTGCTCATTTAAGAGGTCTACCCACTTCTGATGAGTCTCCTGGATGTTTCATAATGAGAGCCAAGTATGTACTACACACTGGTTTACAGATTTCATTCTTTACATTGTGCTCCCAACAAAAAAAATTATCCCCCAATACTTTCCAAATACACTCCTCAACTTTGAAATTCCAAAGCAAAGAAGTAAAAGTTGTACATTTATGGAAATCACAGGAAGAATAGATGTTAATAATATGCAAGTGATGAAGTAATGGAAACATTTTTAAAAACATCTCAATTTTCTTAATTTTATTCTGACCTGAGTATGAATGCCACATGCACAAGTGCACCCATTTACTCGTCTTTTCTGCTATCAGTTAGGTTATTAATGGTTGTCTGAGGAATTTTCTGCCATTCTGAGTGCACTTGGGCATCATCAAAATGCACTGCTGGCAGCATCCTTTGCAATTGCCGACTAATGACATCTCATATGTGTTTTATGGGAAACAAGTCTGGAGATGTTGTAGGCCATGGTAGCACATGTTGGCCATGCAGGTTGCTCACAGTAGCATGAGAAAGACGAGGCCTAGTATTTTCACATTTTAAAAAGGCACCTAGGACACTTTAGAAAAATGCAGGACAATTGGTGCCATGACCAAATCAATGTAATTAATAGCAACTAGTATCAAAATACAATTGCTGAACATTGGCCTACAAGGCTATCATGGTGCAAGACATAAACAGAAGCTGGACTTGAGGTCTATCCTCTTCAAAGTTAAGTCCCAGTTTTGCAATGACAGCAGGCAATTGCTCTGTAGACCAAATGTGCAATGGCATGACGAGGTCTTCAAGAGGGATTATCACACTGGTCCTACTCTCAGTTGGGGGGAATAATGTCAGGTGGCATAATGTACATTAGCTTGACCCCTACTGTCTGCATTTCAGGTAAACTAACAGCTAGACATTACAATGTTGAGGAGTTTTTGTCTGCAAAGTAGTGTAGTGGTATTAAAATACTTACTGATTATTGTATTCCCTGGTTCCTAACGTTATATAACTCCTGTGTGATCCATAGTTTATTATAAGTTAAAGTCATATGACTCAGAAGAGGCCTAGTGTAATGTTGGAAACCCGGAAAGATGGAAATCGGTAAGTATCATGTATCATGTTCCTCCAAAAATAAGACAGTCTTATAATATTTTTTGCTCTAAAACATGGGTTAGGGCTTATTTTCAGGTGATGTCTTTTATCCATGAACAATTTTTTCTTGAATTCTTATTCTTGAAGTAAAAAATTGACCTTTATTATATTACAATCATGTCATCTTGCAGTTAACATGCAAAACACAAGCCGCGGAGACACCATCACATGTTTCTCAACGCAAGCAATGACTAGCCAGGTCTTTCCCCGGGAAGGAACAACCACGGGAAGGGCAGTCTCCAATGAAGGAAACCACCTATGCCTTTTACTAGGCTTTGCTCCTACTAGCCAGTTTCCTACTCCACACTGATGAGGGGCAATACCCCGAAACAGCTGTCTGTGGATGGATACCATGTTTTGGCATAGGTGGTTTCCTTCATTGGAGACTGTCCTTACCGTGGTTGTTCCTTCCCGGGGAATGACCTGGCTAGTCATTGCTTGCGTTGAGAAACATGTGATGGTGTCTCCGCGGCTTGTGTTTTGCATGTTTTTGCATATTTCCCATTAGGGATGGGGGCATTGCTCTAGAATCACTGCGTTGAGAAACATGTGATTGTGTCTCCGCAGTGTTGGATGTTGATCTCCATGAGTTCATTCATCCTCACTTTTCACAATCTTGCAGTTAAAGCACCTTTGATTAAATCATGGTGTGACATCGGCGGCCGTGACCGCCGATGCCCCTTCAGCGGCGGCGCCCGCCGCAGCGTCTCCTCACCTGCACAGCCACGTGCACACCCGCTCTATCTTCCACCCTGCAGCGGGCACACACTCCGGCCTTAGGTCGCGGGCGCTCGCCCTCCAGCTCTCTTCCTCTGGTGGGGGGCATTGCTGAGGGGCGGGGCTGGAGGACGTACTTCCTGCCTCTAGGATATTTCAGGCATCCTCTCTATGTGGAGGGCGCCTGGTGATCGTGTGCTAACCCTGCACCTTTCTGTCCACTACAGTTCTCTGTAGTTTACACTTTCCGCTCATTCCTGTCTTCCGTTGGTTAGGCCTCTGTCCCTGTTCCGGTGCCTCCTCTTCCCTGCCTTGCCCTGCTCTGTCCGTGTGTCCCCCAGTGTCCTCCCAGTCTGTCAGCTGTGTTTGTTCCTCTCCGCAAGTCTCTCTGTACCTTCCCTGCTGTTGTTATTGCTTCTCCTTCCCTGCCCAGGTACTCCTGCTCTGGTTCCTTAAGTTCCGTCTGTCTCCCTCAGCCTTGCTGTCCTGAGCCGCCCCTCTTGGTTCCAGCTGTCGCGCTTCTGCCCCCTGTGGTCCTGCCCCTAGAGATCCCTGTATAGGGGTCGGTCTTCACCTGGTGTGCTCGCCCCAGGGGCTCCAGATCCGCGATCCAGAGAGTCCACTCTCGGTCATAACCTGCTCCTAATTGTCACAGTATCACCAGGCCATGGACCCCGCTGGTGCCACGGCTACTACACAGAAAGAGCTGCTTTTCTTACGAGAATATCAGTCCCGGATAATGTCTTTCATGAAATCCATGGACACCCGGCTGTCCGCCCTGCAAACCACTGACCCATGGCATGCTTCTCTCTTAGCCAGCCTCCAGCAGGAGCTCGCGCAGCAGCGCGATGCCCAATCTCACATTTTGGGTTATATGGCATCCGTTGACTATCGACTGCTTGCTTTGCAGTCCTCCGCGGCCGCTTCTACCCAAGCCCAGGACGCTGTTTCTTCTCCACCTCCCCGCCTGGGAAAACCTCCCAGGCATAGCAGGGACCCTAAGTTATGTAGGGGCTTTTTAAACCAGTGCAGACTGCACTTTGAGCTTCTGCCCCAACAATACCCCACAGATCGCGCCAAAGTGGCGTTTATAGTGTCCAATCTCGAGGGAGAGGCGCTGGCTTGGGTGAATCCGTTATGGGAGAGGGATGATCCCATGGTCTCCAGTATCCAGAATTTTTTGGAGACGTTCCGCAGGGTGTTTGATGAACCCGGGCGCCTAGCTTCCACTACGGAGGCCCTTTTTAACCTTTGCCAGGGATCCCTTACGGTAGGGCAATACGCCATCCACTTTTGGACCCTGTCTTCGGAGCTGGGGTGGAATAATGAAGCCCTTGTGGGTGCCTTCTGGAGAGGCCTTTCCAGTAAAATCAAAGACGAGCTTGCCGGGCGAGATACTCCCACTACCCTGGAAGATCTCATCTCTCTGGCTACTCGTATTGATCTGCGTTTTTTAGAACGCGCCAGAGAGTCAGCCAGAGAGAGAAGGCCCTTTAGGTTGTATCAAGCTCCCATTCCGCGTTCTTCCGCACCACCTATTAGCTCTGTTCCCGAGCCCATGCAGATAGATCGTATCAAGCTCTCCAAGCAACTGCGCAGGGAGAGGATGACAAATGGGCTCTGTTTGTACTGCGGTGGAGCCAACCACTTTGTACACACCTGTCCTGAGAAGCCAGGAAACGCCTCCACCTAGGCCAGGTAAGAGAGGACCTCCTAGGTGATCATAACTCCTCTCTACCACTTACCCTTTCAGCTCTGATTATTACAGGTCGGGGGCGCGGATCTATGGAGGCGTATGTGGACTCGGGCGCGGCAGGTAATTTCATTCGCCAAGAAGAGGTTGACAAACTCCAAATTCCGGTGGTCTTCCTAAGAAAGCCGCGGGCAATCACTTCCGTCGACGGCAAGCCTCTACCCGAACTCATCGCCACGGTTACCGCCGAAATTGACCTGCAAATTGGTGCACTCCACCTCGAGAGAATAGCTTTCTACATCCTGCCTCAGTTGTCCCATGCTGTTCTCCTAGGGCTACCCTGGCTCAGGCTGCATGAGCCAGTTATCGACTGGCGCTCAGGAGAGATCTTGCGTTGGGGGCACTCCTGACATGAACGATGTCTGCGGGTCCTAGTTCGTCCCCATTTTCTGCCTAGGCCAGTCGATCTCCCGGGCCTTCCTGCACCACATCACTCATACGCCGATGTTTTCAGCAAGAAGGAAGCGGAGTCTCTACCACCACATCGGACCTATGACTGCCCTATCGACCTGATTCCCGAAGTTGTTCCCCCCAGAGGAAGAACGTATCCTCTCTCCCCAGCAGAGACCATGGCTATGACAGTGTACATACAAGAAAACCTGGCCTAGGGGTTTATTCGGAAATCCTCGTCCCCTGCCGGTGCAGGTTTTATCATTGTCCAGAAAAAGGATGGATCACTGCGACCATGCATAGATTACCAGGGCCTGAACAACATCACCGTTAAGAATCGAAATCCGCTCCCGCTGATTCCAGAACTCTTCGACCGGTTGAGAGGGGCCCGGATCTTCATGAAGTTGGATCTGTAAGGAGCCTACAATCTGATCCGGATCCGCGCGGGGGATGAGTGGAAAATGGCCTTCAATACCCGTGATGGGCATTATGAGTATCTAGTCATGCCATTTGGTCTCTGCAATGCTCCGGCTGTGTTTCAGGAATTCATTAACGAGGTGTTCCGGGATCTACTCTACTCCTGCGTGGTGGTGTACTTAGATGATATTCTTATCTTCTCGCCCGATCTGCCCTCTCATCGGAGGAGCGTGCGCATGGTCCTGCATCGGCTTTGAGAGAATCAACTCTATGCCAAAATCGAAAAATGCCTCTTTGAGCAAACATCGTTACCCTTCTTGGGATATATCGTCTCAGATTCTGGCCTGAAGATGGATCCAGAGAAACTCTCTGCAGTACTCAAGTGGCCTCGTCCCGTTGGTGTAAAAGCCACCGACAATTTGTGCCTCATTTTTCCACAGTCACCAAACCCATCACAGCCCTGACACGTAAAGGGACAAAGCCAAACAGCTGGTCCCCCGAAGTTGAAGACGCCTTCCTTGCTCTGAAACGTTCTTTTGCATCAGCACCAATCTTACATCGTCCAGTAGCCAGCTGGCCCTTCGTCTTAGAAGTGGATGCCTCTTCCACCGGAGCTGGAGCGGTTCTGTCCCAGCAGGCCTCATCTGGATGTCTGGTGCCTTGCAGGTTTTTTTCAAAAACATTTTCGTCTGCGGAGTGCAATTACTCCATTGGAGACCGGGAATTTCTGGCCATTAAGATGGCCTTGGCAGAGTGGCGATATTTACTTGAAGGGGCAGTACACCCTTTCACCATATTCACAGACCACAAGAATTTGGCCTACCAGCAGTCCGCCCAAAGACTCAATTCCCAGCAAGCCAGATGGGCTCTGTACTTTTCCCGTTTTGATTTTAAGCTTCACTTCCGACCTGGCAATAAGAACATCAAAGCGGATGCACTCTCCAGGTCTTTGCAGTCACCTGAGAAGGATGAAGATCCATCGCATATTATCGAGCCTGCTAAAGTTATCACCGTGGCTCCCGTGAATTTCTCTACTCCTCCACCAGGCAAAACCTTCGTTCCTCAAGACAAACGTTCGGAGGTGCTGCGCTGGGGGCATTCCTCCAAAGTTGCTGGGCACGTTGGGACTAAAAAGACCCTCTTGCTGCTTACCCGTTATTATTGTTGGCCCGCTCTTCGACAGGATGTTATGGACTATGTAGCCTCGTGCACGACCTGTGCCCAGAACAAGGTTGCAAGAACTCTGCACTCCGGACTTCTTCACCCATTACCAGTTCCAGAAACTCCTTGGCAGCAAATTGCTATGGATTTCGTGACTGATCTCCCCCGCTCAGCTGGATGTACCACCATCTTAGTCGTAGCAGATCGCTTCTCCAAGATGGCCCATTTCATTCCCTTACCCGGACTGCCATCTGCCCCGAGGTTGGCCGAGATCTTCATCCACCAGATCTTCAGGCTGCATGGTCTTCCTCAGCGGATCGTATCAGATCGAGGGGTCCAGTTTACCTCTTGATTCAGGAGGGCTCTCTGTCGGCTTATGGGTACATCTCTCGATTTTTCCTCTGCATATCATCCTCAGACCAACGGGCAAGTGGAGCGAATTAATCAAGTATTGACTACCTTCTTACGTCACTTTTCCAACGCCCATCAAGACAATTGGGTCGCTCTCCTACCCTGGGCTGAATTTTCGCATAATAACCATCCCAGCGAATCAACCGCCAAATCACCATTTTTTGTGGTAACAGGTCAGAATCCTGGTATTCCGCTGCCCTTTTCCACTTCATCAGGAGTGCCCGCAGCAGATACTCTTGCCAAGGGATTTTTGCAAATTTGGAAGGAAACCAGGGAGGCGCTCGAGAATGCCAGTGCCCGAATCAAGAAACATGCGGACAAGAGACGGAAGGATGTTCCTCCGTACCATCCTGGTGACAAAGTCTGGCTTTCAACCAAACATATCCGCTTGAAAGTCCCTTCTTACAAGTTAAGCCCCCAGTATATCAGACCTTTTGAAGTGATTGGACGCATTAATGAAGTGGCTTATAAACTGAGGTTGCCTGCTTCGCTCCGGGTTCCCAGCGCCTTCCATGTCTCGCTTCTGAAACCTGTGGTTCTGAATCGGTTCCAATCAGCTTCCACTGCCTCTCCTTCACCAATTGGCTCGGACGACATCTTTGAAGTGAAAAACATTTTGGCCATGAAAAGAGTCAGGGGTAAAACCCTTTTTCTTATCGATTGGAGGGGTTTTGGTCCCGAGGAGAGGTCCCGGGGGCGCTCGAGAGAATGTCAATGCCCCCTTATCATGAAAAGATTTCTGGCCAATCTCAGAAGGGGAGGACATAAGGAGGGGGGTACTGTGACATCGGCGGCCATGACCGCCGATGCCCCTTCAGCGGCGCCCGCCGCAGCGCCTCCTCTCCTGCACGGCCACGTGCACACCCGCTCTGCCTTCCACCCTGCTGCGGGCACACGCGCCGGCCTTAGGTCGCAGACGCGTGCCCTCCCGCTCTCTTCCTCTGGTGGGGGCGTCGCTGAGGGGCTGGGCTGGAGGACGTACTTCCTGCCTCTAGGATATTTCAGGCGTCCTCTCTATGTGGAGGGCGCCTGGTGATCGTGTGCTAACCCTGCACCTTTCTGGCCGCTACAGTTCTCTGTTGTTTACACTTTCCGTTCATTCCTGTCTTCCCTTGGTTCTGCCTCTGTCCCTGTTCCGGTGCCTCCTCTTCCCTGCCTTGCCCTGTCCGTGTGTCCCCCAGTGTCCTCCCAGTCTGTCAGCTGTGTTTGTTCCTCTCCGCAAGTCTCTCTGTACCTTCCCTGCTGTTGTTATTGCTTCTCCTTCCCTGCCCAGGTACTCCTGCTCTGGTTCCTTAAGTTCCGTCTGTATCCCTCAGCCTTGCTGTCCTGAGCCGCCCCTCTTGGTTCCGGCTGTCGCGCTTCTGCCCCCTGTGGTCCTGCCCCTAACGATTCCTGTATAGGGGTCGGTCTTCACCTGGCATGCTCGCCCCAGGGGCCCCAGATCCGAGATCCAGAGGGTCCACTCTCGGACATAACCTGCTCCTAATTGTCACACATGGTCACATGTCCGTAATGCCGCCAAAGGTCCTTTGGGAGTTTTAACCTAAGAATAGAAATGCTGGGGGCCCCTAAGAGTGTGGGGGCCCTGAGAAATTGCCCAGATTGTGCCCTAATGCCTGCCCTGCATACCAGCCTCCCTCTTCTTCAGTACCTCTACACTCCTGCAGTTAAGACTTTTGATGACATCATGGTCTCACGACCGTAATGTCACCAAATGTCCTTAAGCATGTCCTTCAATCTTGGAGTAGAAATATTGGGGGCCCATAAAAGAATGGGGGCTTTGGGCAACTGACCAGTTTGCTGATACCACCACCCAAGCGCCGGTCCTGACTGTAACAAATGCTTATTTTGGAGTAGGGCTTATATTTCAAGCATTGTCCAAAAATCTTGTAAAATAGTGCTAGGGATTATTTTCAGGGTAAGTTTTATTTTTGGGCAAACACAGTATTTTAATACAGCTACACTATATTACAGACATATTTAGAAAGGTTTAGGGGATAACATTTTGTCGAGAGTGCTTCTTTAAAGGTAATTTTATTGAATTTGAATCAGAAATTTGCTGACTGCATTTTTCTTCACATTCTGATGCCACATTTGCCATCATGAAAGTCCACAAATTAATATGATTTACATGTGTACCTCAGTCTATGGATTCTGAAAAGACATTTTTGAGCGATATAAAGTATAAATGAATTATAGTTTACTCAGGTGTATGCATACACGTTTGTACCTATAATGAAGACTAAAACAGGAACAAGACACTTACTTGGTCCTAGACCTATGGAAAATGCTGCTACATAAGACAGAAGACTGGCCAAATACAGCCATTTCATAAATACTGGAACATCTTCTTTCTTTTGGGTCATTTGAGGTCCTTCTGAGGAGCTTGGAGGTATCTGAGTAGTTGAATATTCCAATTTGTTCTCATGTTTTGAAACATTCAGCAAAGATGTTTTAGATGATGATAACTGATTGAATTCTTTCCAAAGAGAGTCATTACTTTTGACTATTGTCATTTGTTTAAATAAATAGGAGTCATCCAATGACTGGTTTAGTTGGGAATTGATTTTACAAATACTATTAAAATTAACATCAATGTTGAGAGTTATGATTCCCATTGTAACTAGTGATGCAGCCATGACAGCTGACCCAACACAAAGAAAAGTCTTACTTCCTACACGATCTACAAAGAATGTTGCCGGAATTGTACTGACCACTTTAACAACGCCAATTCCTGTAGAAGCAAGGCTTGCAGCTTCATTACTTTCATAGCCTACTGACTTTAGCACTGTAGAGGCATAAAACAAGATGTTTGGTTGCCCAGTAATTTGCACAAAGAAACTTAATGCTAAACCTATTAACAGACGAGCTCTCATGTTGTCCCTCGAACAAAATAAGTCCCAAAAATGATATTGGTATTCGGCTTTGATAGACGATCTGATGGTCGTGAGTTCCTCTTTGGTTTGTGAAGTTGCTCTTAGTTTTTGAAGAACTTTCCCTGCAGCCTCATCATTTCCCTTCATAATCAGAAAACGAGGACTTGGTGGGAGAAAATACATAGCAATGGCTTGTAAAGCAGCTAAAGGAATGATGAGTCCAAACATATATTGCCAACCATTGGCGACTGTTGCAAATACATAGTTAGAAATATAGGCCAAAAGAATGCCAACAACAATCATTAGTTCATTTAGAGACACCAGCATCCCTCTTTTATGCTGAGGAGCAATCTCTGCAATGTAGACACATGTTGCAATGGCAGATAAGGATATGGAAATTCCAATGACAATACGACCCGCAATTAGGCTTTCATATGATGCAATGGCAATCAATAGCAGATTAGCAAAAACAAGTAAACAAGAAGTGACCATGATTGCAATTCTCCGGCCATAGTAGTCTATGAGAAATCCTCCAACAAGTGAGGCAAAAAGTGCTCCAATGAGTAGTGCACTCACTACTATTTCCTGGTGTTGACATGAAAGGTCCAGTAAGGTGCGTAGCTGAAGAAGAGCTCCTGAAATAATTCCTAATTCGTAGCCCACAAGTAGTCCACTTACGGCTGCTATTACCGATGACAGAATGATAAAAAGTCCACATCCTAAAAAGAAAATAAAAATACGTAGTTATATGAAGTAATGACACTTTTAGCTCTATATATTCTAACAAAATTTGTGATTATATAAATATACAATATTGAGATTCTGAAAATTCTCACTTTTAATGTACTTTTTATATACTTTGGACCCAATTTTTGAAGACTAGCATTTTGTACTCCAGTTTTGATTAAGAGTGATATACATCAAAATTGTCTATTGTGGCAAATTGCCACTAGACCTAAAGATATTCCAATGAATATGAAGATAAAAAAATCAAAAAAGATCAGTTGAAAAGTTAATAAAATTAAAGTCATTGTAGACACAACAAAGAAACTGGTGAGACAACAAGAGTATATAGCTATCGGACTGGCTAAGTGCAGTGACTATCCAATACTAATTAGCAGTGGTATCTAATAGGTCCAAGATTTGGCCACAGTGTCCCAGTAAATAAGGCTAAATATGCCCATATAATACATTTATTACCTGGGAAGGAACAATACAAATGAGCTGTGCGGCTGGTAGAGCTGGTCAAGGACTGATGTAGCAGAGCTGTGCTTCCTTCCCACCCGACGGGCCCTGTTTTACTGCTTGCTTCTTCAGGTGCGTGTAAGGGGTGCCTGTGTAATTTAAAAAAGGAGTATCCAATAGTGATAGGATGTCTCCGTATGTGCCATAGCGCATGCGTCCAGGATGTCGTCCCCCTATGGTCAAAGAGACTTCCGGAAAGCAATCCATGGAGAGCAGTGGAAAGCACTGATCTTTTTTTATAGTACCACTGTATATCGCTAAGTTACTAAGCTATTCAGTATTATATAGTGACTGTATATACCATCTAATATATACAGTAAAGCTCAATGTGGGTGTGTATGTATGTATGTGTGTATGTCCGGGATTGGCATCCGCACCGTCGCAGCTACAGCCACAAAATTTGGCACAGTCACACGTCTGGACCCCGAGAGCGTCATAGGCTATGTTGTGTGGTGAAATTTTAACCCCGCGCGTTCCAATTCTCCAAATAATTTTGCCCCTATCTACATAATGGGGAAAAAGTGAAAGGAAAAGTGTTGGAGGCAAATTGACAGCTGCCAGATGTGAACAAGGGGGACTTAAAGAATGAGAGCGATGGCGCCAAAGAGTATATACCGTACAGTTGCTAAGGTGGGGCCCTGACATGGGATACTCACCACACACAGGGATATGAACCCACACACAAAATGCGCCACACACTACCACGTGCTTCAACACATATACCACCCTCAGCACACATTTCACCACACATACACCAACCTTGCCACATAAAAGTCGAAACACAAAAGTCGCCACTCAAAACTCGCCACGCTGTCCCAGAGCTGTTTAAAAGATGAAAAATGAGCTGTGATTGGTTGCTATCAGCAACAGTTTTCTTTGTAGACAGTTGTGGTAACTGAGGCCTATTATTCTTATCATTTCTATGGTGTTATTGTCCTTCTGTATGGCTGGAAATAACACAATTTATTACCGTGCCAACACAGACCACCCTCTGACACAGACTGCAGGGGGAGCCCAGTATCACACAGGATAGGATTAGATACACGGCTCAGCAGTCAATATCACAAAGGATAGGATTAGATACACGGCTCAGCAGTCAGTATCACACAGAATAGTATTAGATACATGGCTCAGCAGACAGTATCACACAGAATAGTATTAGATACACGGCTCAGCAGTCAGTATCACACAGGATAGGATTAGATACACGGCTCAGCAGACAGTATCACACAGGATAGAATTAGATACACAGCTCAGCAATCAGTATAACACAGGAGAGGATTAGGGTACCGTTACACCTAGCGATGCACCAGCGATCCCGACTAGCGATATGACGCAGTCAGGATCGCTGGTGCATCGCTGGGTGGTCGCAAGTGAGCTGCCACTCAGGCAGATCTCACTAGCGACATCGCTGGGGACGGGGATCGCTACTTACCTGTCAGACGCAGCGATCCTGCGTCCTCCCGCCCGGCTCCACGCGTCGCTCGTCGTCACAGCAGGAAGCGCCGCAGGAAGCTGACGACGAGGAATGGTCCAGGAGCTTCTCGCGCGATCAGCGATAACCAGCGGGGGAGCCGGTCGGAGGTAAGTATCACATGCAGCGATATCGCTAGCAATATCGCTGCTACGTCACAAAATCGGTGACTTTACAGAGATATTGCTAGCGATATCGCAGTGTGTAACGGGGGCTTTAGACACATGGCTCAGCAGGCAGTATCACACAGGATAGGATTAGATACACAGCTCAGCAGTCAGTATCACACAGGATAGGAATAGACACATGGCTCAGCACACAGTATCACACAGGATAGGATTAGATACACAGCTCAGCAGTCAGTATCACACAGGATAGGAATAGACACATGGCTCAGCAGGCAGTATCACACAGGATAGGAATAGATACATGGCTCAGCAGACAGTATCACACAGGATAGGATTAGATACACAGCTCAGCAGACAGTATCACACAGGAGAGGATTAGACACATGGCTCAGCAGGCAGTATCACACAGGATAGGATTAGATACACAGCTCAGCAGTCAGTATCACACAGGATAGGAATAGACACATGGCTCAGCAGTCAGTATCACACAGGATAGGATTAGATACACGGCTCAGCAGTCAGTATTACACAGGATAGGAATAGATACACGGCTCGGCAGTCAGTATCACACAGGATAGGAATAGACACATGGCTCAGCAGTCAGTATCACACAGGATAGGAATAGATAACGGCTCAGCAGTCAGTATCACACAGGATAGGAATAGACACATGGCTCAGCAGACAGTATCACACAGGATAGGATTAGATACGCAGCTCAGCACACAGTATCACACAGAATAGTATTAGATACACGGCTCAGCAGAAAGTATCACACAGAATAGGATTAGATACACGGCTCAGCAGTCAGTATCACACAGGATAGGATTAGATACATGGCTCAGCAGTCAGTATCACACAGGATAGGATTAGATGCACGGTTTTCATGTGCAATATAATCATTCTAATTTGTTATAACTAACCATAGTTGGTTACTATGCCCGGGCAACGCCGGGCTCTTAAACTAGTATATAGATATTTGTGGTCCTGACATATCATTAAAGCCACTGCGCTGTACCATGTTGCTGTGCCTCTCCCTCCTCTGTTTGGAGGTTTTAGCCCTGTCCATTTTAGTATCCATTCACTAATTTTAATTCTTGAGTAATAAAATTGATTTTTTATCTTCATATTTGTTGGAATCTCTTCTGGTCTAGTGGCAATTTGCCATAGTAGACAATTTTGATGTATATTGCTTGAAGTGTCTAACAACTACTAATTTTTTGAACATATAGATATTATTGATTAAGAGTGACTTGGAGAAAGATGTGCCAAAATCATGAAGAGGCGTGCACCCATTAAAAGAATAGTGTTGTGAGAACATGACCTTTTGTTTAAATCAATTTTTTGGCATTAAATTTATTATCAAAAATGTTTTGCGGTAATTAATATTAAAAAACTATATTAGTAATCTTGCAATTTTTAGCCTGGCATTATTATTGACCCATGCTTCCTTTCCTTTCAGGAAGAGTTGAAAGGCCCCTTTACATTTAGCGATGCACCAGCGATCCAACCACGATACGACCTGGTCAGGATCGCTGGTGCATCGCTAAATGGTCTCTAGTGAGCTGCCACACAGGCAGATCTCACAGCGACGCAGCAGCAGTCGTTACTTACCTTTCACACGCATCGATGCTGACGTCCTCCCACCTGCGTCCACACGTTGCTCGTCGGCGCCAGCAGGAAGCGCCCGACGAGAAATGGACCCGGCCGATCTCGCGCGATCAGCGACAGACAGCGGGGTAGCCGGTCAGAGGTAAGTATCACACATAGCGATATCGCTAGCAATATCGCTGCTGCGTCACAAAATCGATGACGCTTTAGCGATATTGCTAGTGATATCGCTATGTGTAAAACCCCCTTAAAACTGTTTTCTTATCATCAGGATTACAATGACAGATAATACCTCTACACAAAGCTGATAAATCACAGCAGTTGATATCACAGCTGACCCTGCTCCCCCTCATTGCACAGTGACTTTTGAACATGCTCATTACAGGCTTCAATACAAAACATAGGGTCAGAGTCTGTTCATTGTTGCTAATGTACATGTGAATTTCCTGGAAAAAAACAGTAAGTTAAGGCCCCGTTACACACAACGATATTGTGAACGATATCGTTGCAACGTCACCAGTTTGGTGACGTTGCAGTGATGTTGAAACAACATCGTTGCGTGTGACATGTAGCAATGATCAACAATCAATTGGCTGATCGTTAATCATTGCCTAATGGACTGGGCCATAATTCTATCGTTGGTCTCCCGCTGGGAAGAACACATCGCTGCGTGTGACAGCGAGAGTCCAACGATCAACGACGCTGGGAGCTGGTATCCAGGGTAAACAGCGGGTAACTAAGAGCCGCGCAGTTCTTAGTTATCCACTGTTTACCCTGGATACCAGTTTGCTCACTGGTCCTGATCGCTGGTGAGTCTGTCTATGTGACAGCTCACCAGCGATCAGCTAACTATGTCCCAGCGATCCCATCCACGTCGGATCGTTGGTGGGATCGCTGGGACATTGAAGCGTGTAACAGGGCCCTTAGAGTGTAAAAAAGCCCTCCTGGCAGGTGTGAGAATTACAATAATTGCTATTTTTATTTTTAATAAAGAGGGTGCTATGGAAAAAAATATTGTAGGTAATTAAAAATAATGTACATTTAACGCAAAAACCTGATTAAAACAATAGGTTATTGGAATATCCATGTCAGTACCTGACGACTCTTATCCTGCTTCTGTTGCTGGACTACACTGCACTTTTCATTGTGGGTGACGCAGGGTGACAGTGTGACAGTCTTATTCCCTGAGACTTCCCAGGGAGCTTGGGGGTTAATTCCTGTTTTTGGTTTAGTATTAACCTCCTGTTGTGAGCCCTAGATGAGGCTGCTCAATATATAAACTCTTGAATCCCTGTCTTCCTATGCCAGTTATAATTACTATTTTACCTGGTTCACACCTGTTCTCTGCCCCTGTTTTGAAAGTGTTGATTCCTGTTTAAGAAGTGGTCTCATTTTCTGATTTTCATTCATTTTCTAATTTTTCTGTTTGACGTTTTTGCTTCTTATCCGTATTTCTGAGTGAAGGGGGGCACAGGGCAGGTTGATAAGAACTGAGTTCTTTTTGTCTTGAAACCTCTCTTCTAAACAGGAATCTGAATGGAGTGTGTTGGGCTGTAGGGTTCATTCTTTACCCACTTTTAGTTCGGGAGTCCTTGTTATCTCCCCATCCATTTGACCGGATCGGGCTACTGACAAGTCAGTCCAGTTTAACAGGTTCAGCTTTACTGTGCAATTCAGTTACACACGGCTGCAGCATACAAATTAAGCTATAGTCTATTTTTTGTGATGTCCTTTTGTCCTTTGTATTATTAGTCCTTGCCTCCATTCTGCCTGACCTTACCCCACCTCAACTTCCTCTGTTGGTACTCGGGACCTTTTATCTGGCATAACAGCTTCCCTGAAGACCACCATCCTTCCCTTTCGCAGATACACAGCCTACATCTTCCTCCCAGGGTAGACATTAGAGATATTACACTCAATACCTCTTCCAGGCCCTAGGCCCAAAACTGTCCCAGCATCCTCAAGAAGCTTGATATGTATCCTCATGCTGTTTGGAGATTTGGCACTGACAGACCACTTTAGCCACTGCTGCATCAGCTTTCCCAGAACCTAGACATTTCTTCTGCACTTCACACACTCTACTCCATCCTCTTCATTTCAGTCTCTCACTAATTGAATCTATAAACTAAGAAATGCTTTTTCGAAAAACTCATCTAACCTCTCACAACTGGTGGGCTAATCCCAGTGTATTAACTGTATGTTTCCCTGTGCAGAGAAACTATATCCCTATGCCCGTAATGGTTCCACTAGTGGAACTTTTCAGTTCTAGACAATTCCTTTAAAGGCTCCCTCACACAAGTGTAGATTCTCCCATATGAGAGAATAGGACCGATTATGTTAAAGGGGTAATCTAGTCTAAATTAATAAGTCTGTAGTCACTCTGTGTGACTTCAGACCTCTGAATTCCCCCAGCGCATGCACTGTGTTCTGCGAGGATTTGCTGATTTCTGAACGGGGAATGGAACAAAGGTGATGTATGCGTTATGTATACTCCCAGGCAGAACCCATCTAGTGGATGCGGCCTAGCTCCATACAAGTGTACACTAGATGGGGTCTGGCCGGGAGTATGCATATTACATACATTACCGCCATACCCGGCTCAGAAATCGGCGAATCCTCAGAGAGAGCAATGCATGCACTGGGGGGATTCAGAAGTTTGCACTCATACTGAGATTGAGCAGAGTGTCAGCTTAGTGTGATCTGCTTCTCTCAGATGAGAGAATTGTAGCACAGGTGAAGAGAAGATGGAGGTCATCATTTCTTCATCTTCTCCATTGTATGAGTCCGAGTAAATCGGAATGTACTCAGATGTCATCATAGACTTAAATGAGTGTGTGACATCCAATTTGCGCTGAAAATCACAGCATGCTGCGATTTTTTTTCTTATACTGAATCGGTATGAGGAAGAAAAAACTGATCAGCACTGCCCCACAAGACAACATTGATCCGAGTGCAATCCAATAAAACATGGGATAGCCTTCACCTGACATGTACATTCATTTGAGCGACTCCTAAAGAAAAGAATCAACTGGAAAAGAGCAGGGCGTAGCCCGATTATAACATTGTTTTCTCCTTTCTACCTGTGACAGACACATGCTGTAAATGCTAATTATCACACCTAACATGCTCTCTCAGTAACATAGGGAATCTGGACCTGACAGGTTCCCTTTGACATAGCAACAGTACAGTAGTATCTGGCACGGTGACAATCAATTTTATGCTGCTGATCAGTACTTTAGAAAACTTGATAATTTGACCCATAACTTGATGTTTGTATTTAAATATTGTGAATTTAATATACAGTAAACTGTCTGATTTTATTTATTTACCTTGGTTCCAACTCATAGGTGTCAAGACTCAGACTTAAGGCCCTTTTACATTTAGCGATGCACCAGCGATCCAACCAGCGATCCGACCCGGTCAGGATCGCTGGTGCATCGCTAAATGATCGCTAGTGAGCTTTCATACAGAAAGATCTCACAGCGATGCAGCAGCGACGCAGCGCACGATACTTACCTTTCACACACAGCGATCCTGCGTCCTCCCGCCCGCCTCCACGCGTCGCTGGACGTCACAGCAGGAAGTCTCAGCAGGAAGCGCCCGACGAGAAATGGAGCCGGACATTCTCGCGCGATCAGCGATGGACAGCGGGGGAGCCGGTCGTTGGTAAGTATCACACATAGCGATATCGCTAGCAATATCGCTATAACGTCACAAAACCAGTGACGTTTTAGCGATATTGCTAGCGATATTGCTTAGTGTAAAACCCCCTTTACACTCCTGACTGCTAACAGTGCTCTATTTTACAGCAATATAAATATGTACCGTAATTCACAAAGCGTAAAGGTATTTGTTTGCTCTAGATACTGTATATAAGTTCCATCAGCAGGTAGCAAACATGTATACCTCCTCTCCTATTGCTAAAGTGTAGTCAGTGCATAAAGTAAAAGCAAAAGAACTAATCAGAATAATAAAGGGAGAAATTAGCACAATGAAGCATCCACTGTGACAGTTGCACGTAGCCAAAATGTTATAATTAAAAGAGTTGTCTCAAGTTCGTTAAATGATAAAATTGCAAAGTGTTTGTTAAAACAAGCAACTTTGCAATTTATTTATTAAAAACAGAGGGATTTTAAATTCTATTGCTTACTGCCTGTTGTCTAGGTTACCTGTGGCGCCCCTGAAGGTTCAGTTGCCACAGAGGTACTGCACCTCCTCCTGAGGTGTAGTACCCCACTCTTCAGGTAAGATGTGAACACCTGACCAGACTCCAGCACCTACACCCAGCACAGACACTTTAGAACAGCAGAGCACCCTTTATGGCAGCTGCTTTGGTTCATGAAGGGTGCTGGGAGGTGGGTGGAGCTTAGATTGCACTAAGAGGGGAAAGCTGACAGGAAGTTAGGGCAGTCCCCTAGAGGGGGAAGCGGAGAAAGGACATAGATGCAGCAGCCTCCTGTGAGCTGGAGCTGCTGGCAAGGAAAGAGAGAAAGGAAAGATCAGTTCTTCAGAGGAAAGAGAGAAAAGTATGGAACGTGTGGAGGAGAGACTAGGGACTAGGGCTAGAGCAGAGCCCTTTCCTAAGTTTAATGTGCCAAAGGCTGGGCGCTGGTATCCGAGGCTGTGTGTGATACTAATGATCCTACAGCAGAAACCGGAGAAATAGAAGTTGAGACCACTTTATTCCCACCTAAGACTCGACGACACAGCAGCAACATGTGTGAGCCTGGATGTGATTGTAAGGAGTCCCCGAAGTTGGCTAGAGTTGCCTGTCATGAAAGTGGATTTCTGAGTAACAGCAAGAAAGAGGAACTTGAGTGTAATTCATAACTACAAGTACTTCAGATTAGCGCTAGTAAGGAGACGTTCAGAAAAGGCACATTTGGAAGGGAGTGCTGGAAGGGTGTATTACATCTGCCTGGGAGTTGGCTGAGCCCCTGACCTGGAGGACACAGCACTGAAACGGGAACCTGTCTATGCCAGAAACATGAGTAAAGCATTGGAACTGCATTCAGCTGTGTCATTGCCTTCTTCCTGCGCCAACCTAGACAAGCACTGCAACATCTCTGTGCCTAACACTACACCATCTACCTCAACATCTACTACTGCTGCCCTGGGACTACAGATCTGCCTGTGGAGAGCTATTACATCTCTGCTGCACCCCATCATCTGTCCCAGAGGATCTGCACTGCAGCGCTGGTCCCCTTCTGACCAAATACCACAGGTGGCGTCACAAACTTATCCATACATAAACTTTATTCATTTCCACCTATTTTACATGGACACCCAGGGCCACGGAGAGGGTCTCTGCCTCCGCGACACATACCCTTTGAGACACCGGCCCAGTAACGAGTAAGTGAGAACTCCCCACTTGCCCTGGAGGTGCTCCATACCGACCACCTCAAATTGGCTCCTAGGCAAAGAGAAAGTACTTGCTAGCTGTTTGCTATACAGCTTGCAAGTGCCAGTCTGAAGCTGACCAAGTCTTTGGATTCAGTGTCCCAGTGCTGCTCCCATGCTGCAGAGCGAAAACTACCTCTGCTAGCAGCATCAGAGAGTGTACAGTGAGATAGTGTGAGCTGGTTGCGGGATGCAGTGATGGACAGGAGACAGAGCAAGCGTTAACAATTTTACTTAACAGAGGGATACTCCACTCAGGGCGGTAAATGGTTAAACGTGGAAATAAGCAGTGCAGGTGTAAATAATATGCAGAGTTAATGAACAAGGTAACAGGAGTCCTGTTGTACACTTATGGTGTCAGAAGTTGCTCCGACTGTACATGCTCCTTGAAAGTCAGTAGCGCTGACAACAGCTGTTCCTGCTGGTAACGGTAGTCTGTCTTCTGCCGGCAGTGGTCGGTGCCCAGTACCTTCCACTGGGCCCCTAGTCCATATACTGATGTGGCCAGAGGAGAGTGGGCCGCAGCAGTGTCTGAGCCCGATGTGGCCTGGCAGATATACCCTGTTGAATCAGGGCATAAATGGCAGTCCTGCACCCAATCTCTCTCTGGTAGCATGCACGTAGTACTCACTAGCCCAGAATATCCAACACCTCACTCCGTGGTGATCAATGGGCACACTGCACATCTCTCCTCATAGTCTCAGTCAGCGGTTGTGGGGAAGCTCGAGTGCGGGCCTGCGCTATATTGATGCTCGAGGGCCGGAGCACTCACGTTCCCCTGCTGCACGCTGTCTCTTTCCGCCAAGTCTCTCTCTAGGCCACCAGGTCTGTCTGCTGCAGTCCGTCGCAGCGCCGATGGTTTGGGTGCGGAGTGTGCTGCTTTCCCTGCTGCTCGCACACTGACGGTGGGGGCCTCTCTGCAGCTTTGCGTGCTTTCATCCCTCAGCTTCCGGCTGGGTTCTCTCTCTAACCACGCCCCCTCTTCCTGGGTCAGTGGCCTGTCCCATCCCCTATTCCATCCCCCAGGAAACAGGAGATGCAGCCCCAGTAGTTCCGGACCCGGATCAATACAGGTACTTGCAGCCTGGTCTTCCTCTTTACACTAGCAGCATCAGAGAGTGTACAGTTCAAATTTATGGCATAATCTTGCCGCAGGTCTGAGATATCAATCTTCAGGAGCACACCACTGACCAGCAAAACAAATCCAGGAAGCAGAGGATAGATGTGCTCCTAAAGACAGAACATGAGCACACACCTTTAAAATTTACATTATTCAGCCCCTATTGCAAATTAGATTTATTAGCAAAATGTACAAATGTTCTGCTTTTTGAAATAAACATATCAAACTAGAAAAAAATTAAAGAACCCAACACAACTAATAGAACAAGTGGTTGTCCCCTCAGCAGACTCCACCTGCCATGATATCTCCCATGCACAGTACAGCACACAGGGATTGATTCCTGCACTTTATTCCTTTTTTATGCAGAATCAGCAGTAGAAACAAGAAAATTAGACAGTGGTCTGTGTAGATAAAGTTTCATCATTTTTAAAGTGAAGCTCAGACTTAAGTCTATCAACTTAAAATGTTAATCCAAAGTAAGGCAGAAACCCTATGTGGCAGACACTAATAGCTCCACATTAGAGAAAATTTTCTTTCTTTACTCTACGTATGGCAATCAGATGAGTTCCCTGGATCACCGCCGCATCACAGAATAAGGTACACATAACCACATGTAAACCAATCGGCGATTACTTGCAGACCTGTTTGAAAAGGCCAACCACACTTCAATGTGCACAAAACAGTTCAGAGCTTCTTGGTAGTTCATTGGGTGACTGCTGGCCCTCTGAAATGCTCATTCCCGATTATTGACTTGTCTAAGGCTATGCTCATATGTTGAGACAGTGTTACGTTCTTTTATTGCTATTAAAGTAGAACTGAAACATGTTTTGGCACAATTTCAGAAAAACAACACGTTTTTCTGCAACTGTGGAATTGCATGAATGCAGCCTTAATAGACCATAAACAGTGCAGATCTAGTTAATGCTTTTAAATTGTTACCTGCAATTGGTAAAATGTTTGTAAAACCTTTGCGAAAACCCATGAAAGAGCTTGGGAAGAGACAGATTAGATTGTTTTGCTTAAAATATATCCATTTCCTCAGTGTTAATGCCATTTTCTAAGGAAATCTTTTAAGACAATTATCTTTATTTATTGTTTGCAAAAAGTCTTAATGTGTATAGCCAGCTTAACACTATTGATATATAGCCCCTTCATATCTAGTGTGTATGGGAAGTTGTATAACTTCCTACTGGACATTCAGCTTCGGGAGATTCGTGATAACAGGCATCTATTGTTGTTGAATCTGCTCTATTTTATCATAGAGTTGTTTCCATCCTATCCACTTTGCTAGTGTCTGTTATGTTGACTAAGTAGAGAAAAAGTAGAACAGCACTCCAGAGTAGTACATGTTTGCCTCAACCAAAGATTTATTGAAAAATTCCAGATTCAACAGAAATACACTTTATCAGGCTTTATGATACTTTACTTTTTTAAATTTTGAGCTGAAACATTTTATGTAATGAATTAGGATTCCAAAAGCAGTATTTTTGTTGAGTCTGGATTTTTTCAATTTTTTTCAATAAATCTATCATTGAGTAAATCTTATAAGACTTTTGATCGCTGTTTTACTTTTCTCTACATATATGGGTACTTGGATGAGGGGTGGGTAGCTAACATAGAACATGCACCCGTACCCCATACACTATATAGGAGTTGTGAAGCCTTAATTTGTACCAGGTATCTGATATTTTGGATATGTCCCCATATATCTTAGAACTGTAAGGCAGCGGCTTTCTGGTCTGTGCGGTAATTAGGCAGTGACCAAAGAAAGTTCAACATAAATGTCTTTATTTTCAAGCTTACAAACATTATCCTTAGGTTTGCAGCTAGAACGTCCATATCAGTCCTTTGCTGTGGGTGACTGTGTAGGAGGAGGAGTCCCCGCTGTGAATCCGGGCCGGAACTAAGGGGGCCATCACCAAGGTTCCTAGGGAGACTGCTTCCGGGGGACACAATTGGGGGACGGACCGCAGAGACTTCTGGAAAGGTTGGGGGAGGAGCCACTATAAAAGGGGCTGAGGACACCAGCAGGAGTCAGTCGACGCAGCAGGAGAGGAGAAGCAAGGAAGCTAGAGGGCGCCAGACAGCCAGAGCGAGAGTCAGAACCAGAGCAAGGAGAGCAGAGCAGCGATGGGAGAGACTGAAGGGAGACTCACCGCTAACAGAAGGGAGACGGCACCGAGCTGTCCGATGATGAGACACCGCCAGGCTCCGCCCCATGGGTGTGGCCTGTCCGCTGCCACCCGTGGCCGCCGCTGCCGCTCCACTCCAGCCCGCAGTTGCGGCTGCGGCCTATGCCGTCCAGACCCACCGCCAGGAGGTGCAACGCAGAGGAACTCTTCAGGGGCCTGTTGTGCCCCCACTTCGCCGGGGCATAGGAACGCCTGAAGTCTTCCCCAAATCCTTGTCGGTTGGGCCCAGCCGCTGATACGCCGAAGCATCATCGACCATCTCTCTGCCGGACGTCAGAGAGGATAAGTGACGCTGTAGTTAACATTCTGGACCCGTAGTCGGCCATACCGTGGCCCTATAGTGACCGGTCTTTGCCGGGTTAGTCGTGTTTGTGTTACCAGTGTATTCTTGTATTGATCCCTGTGAGGATAACTGCTGTTAACTTGTTTGGTTGCTCGAGATAGCCCCTATAGGCATATATATATACAGTTGTGGTCAAAAGTATTGACACCCCTGCAATTCTGTCAGATAATACTCAGTTTCTTCCTGAAAATGATTGCAAACACAAATTCTTTAGTATTATTATCTTCATTTAATTTGTCTTAAATGAAAAAACACAAAAAGAATTGTCCTAAAGCCAAATTGGATATAATTCCACACCAAACATAAAAAAGAGGGTGGACAAAAGTATTGGCACTGTTCGAAAAATCATGTGATGCTTCTCTAATTTGTGTAATTAACAGCACCTGTAACTTACCTGTGGCATCTAACAGGTGTTGGTAATAACTAAATCACACTTGCAGCCAGTTGACATGGATTAAAGTTGACTCAACCTCTGTCCTGTGTCCTTGTGTGTACCACATTGAGCATGGAGAAAAGAAAGAAGACCAAAGAACTGTCTGAGGACTTGAGAAACCAAATTGTGAGGAAGCATGAGCAATCTCAAGGCTACAAGTCCATCTCCAAAGACCTGAATGTTCCTGTGTCTACCGTGCGCAGTGTCATCAAGAAGTTTAAAGCCCATAGCACTGTGGCTAACGTCCCTAGATGTGGACGGAAAAGAAAAATTGACAAGAGGTTTCAACACTAGATTGTGCGGATGTTGGATAAAGAACCTCGACTAACATCCAAACAAGTTCAAGCTGCCCTGCAGTCCGAGGGTACAACAGTGTCAACCCGTACTATCCGTCGGCGTCTGAATGAAAAGGGACTGTATGGTAGGAGACCCAGGAAGACCCCACTTCTTACCCCGAGACAAAAAAAAGCCAGGCTGGAGTTTTCCAAAACTTACCTAAAAAAGCCTAAAACGTTTTGGAAGAATGTTCTCTGGTCAGATGAGACAAAAGTAGAGCTTTTTGGGCAAAGGCATTAACATAGAGTTTACAGGAGAAAAAAAGAGGCATTCAAAGAAAAAACACGGTCCCTACAGTCAAACATGGCGGAGGTTCCCTGATGTTTTGAGGTTGCTTTGCTGCCTCTGGCACTGGACTGCTTGACCGTGTGCATGGCTTTATGAAGTCTGAAGACTACCAACAAATTTTGCAGCATAATGTAGGGTCCAGTGTGAGAAAGCTGGGTCTCCCTCAGAGGTCATGGGTCTTCCAGCAGGACAATGACCCAAAACACACTTCAAAAAGTACTAGAAAATGGTTTGAGAGAAAGCAATGGAGACTTCTAAGGTGGACAGCCATGAGTCCAGACCTGAATCCCATAGAACACCTGTGGAGAGATCTAAAAATGGCAGTTTGGAGAAGGCACCCTTCAAATAGCAGGGACCTGGAGCAGTTTGCCAAAGAAGAATGGTCTAAAATTCCAGCAGAGCATTGTAAGAAACTCATTGATGGTTACCAGAAGCGGTGGGTCGCAGTTATTTTGGCTAAAGGTTGTGCAATCAAGTATTAGGCTGAGGGTGCCAATACTTTTGTCTGGCCCATTTTTGGAGTTTTGTGTGAAATAATCAATGTTTTGCTTTTTGCTTCATTCTCTTTTGTGTTTTTTCATTTAAGACAAATTAAATGAAGATAAAAATACCAAAGAATTTGTGTTTGCAATCATTTTCACGAAGAAACTGAGTATTATCTGACAGAATTGCAGGGGTGTCAATACTTTTGGCCACAACTGTATATGTATAAAAGTTACATCATAAAGCTCCTCCCATCTCCCGCCTTGTTAGTGCATCCCGCGTACCTGTGATTACTATAACTGCACCACCATATCACTCGTGGGTGCATCAGAAACTTTGCTTTCCCTTGCTATAGCCTTTTATCCGTCTCACAAAGACTTGTCCTACATAGAGCCCCATGCTCTGATGTTCCAAACAAAACATTGATACACCACAAACCTTAACTGAAAGTTTGAACATGATTCGTGGATATGTGTCACTCCCAGGAACCGGAGTGGAGAGAGAGATCCGCCCCACTACTGTCCTACAGATTTCTCCAAAAATAAAAGTCCATATCAGGTTTTCCTAAATCTGATTTGGTCAAATAGTTTGACCAAGTCAACACTCACTTTTATTTTTACATTGTAACCACAGCTGTGGCTGTA
The DNA here is from genome assembly GCF_039654945.1 of Dendrobates tinctorius. NCBI lineage: Eukaryota > Metazoa > Chordata > Amphibia > Anura > Dendrobatidae > Dendrobates > Dendrobates tinctorius. The sequence continues at coordinate 41,797,265 of NW_027361714.1, forward strand.
ATTAGAATGCACTCCAACAAATTTAGTATGCTTCTATGCACATCCTGGGGGACACATAACGACCTTCATATATGATTCCCCTCATTGCTTCACATTCTCCACTGATTGTCTGCAAGTTGCAAATCATGCAGCTGAGACTACGAAAATTAAATCTCTGAGCGCGCCAAAATACTTGGAGATCACCCGAGCATGCTCGGGGAGACCCGAGCAACAATGCTACTCGCCCATCACTAATTGTAAAGTATTGGGCCTGCCCCAGTCTCTCAATCAGATTGTCCACACGGGGCATTGGATAAAGGTAAAATTTTGAAATCTCATTCAATTTTCATAATGATCCATCTGGCTTCGGAATCAGGACAATGAGGCAAGTCCACTCACTCCTGGACTGCTCAATAACTCCTAGCTGGAGCATTTGTTTAATATCAGCCGCAATGGCTTGCCTCTGGCACATGGTATGGTTTCATTTGTACCTTTACCTGAGGCTTGGTGACAATGTCATGTTGGATTACAGATTTTCGGCTGGGCAGTTTCAAGAATACGTCCGTATTAGGTTGCACCAATTTCCGAGCCTCCCAATTCTGCTGTTTAGAGAGTCGATTATGTTTACCTCTACCACAGTATAGGAGGGTTCACATACCATACAACCTGAGTTGCATCTGTGATCATATATTCCTGGTCTTGCCATGTTTTTAGCAGATTAACATGATATAGTTGTTCGGGTTCCCTCTTCCCAGACAGATATACTCTATAATACACTTCGTCAACCTTTTCCTGGACTTCATATGGCCCTTGCCACTTGGCCACGAGCTTAATTTATGCAGTGGGCACTAAAACTAAAACCTGATCCCCTTGTGTAAAGGACCGATTGTGGCCTTTCTATTATGCGCTCGGCTCTGCGCATGTCTAAGCATCCAAAAGATGTTCTTTTATTCATTTATTATAAGCATTACTGCCATTATCTGGTCCTGCATACTTGCCACATGCTGTATTATGCTTTTATGGGGAATAAGCTCCTGTTCCCATGTCTTTTTGGCTATGTTCAGCAGTATACTGTAAAATAGATAGAATGGAGAGAACCCCGTTGAGGACTGCAGTACCTCTCAGACAGCAAACATTAAAAAGGGCAGTAAAATATCCCTATATTTCTCATCTTTGAAGACCACTTTCTTTAGCACAGATTTCAGGGTACACCGATGTGCACAACTCTTATCTAGAGCAGTTTACATAGTTTTTTATAACCTTGGACATAAAAGAAATCTCCTGATCCATTAGAATCTCCTGAGGTAGCCAAAGGCGACAGAAAATGGAAAACCACTCTCGAGTAATAAGTTTAGCCGAGGTGTGACGAAGTGGAATTTCCTCCATTGTAATGAGTAGCATAGTCCTACCAGATCCATAGCAATCCGCTCAAAAAGTACCTCTATATTAAGATAATAGGCAGAGGCACCAATGGACTGCAGAAACTTGTGGTGGGTGTGGTCATCTGACACTTTGGGCATGACTAACAAAAACTCTGAATCTCGGCATAAATCCAGGGTCAAAAGAATCGTTGAAGAATACGCTCTTGCGTCTTATTAACTCCTAGGTGACCACCCATTATGTGTTTATGGGACATCTTGAACACCACTTGGTGGAACGATTGGAGCAATACCAGCTGTTCCACTAGTTCGTCCTGGATTTTGTGAACCCGATACAGCAACTGTTGACTGTTGACCACCATACGAGGAAAAAATGTTTCTGCTCTCATTTGCTGAGCCACCCCATTTACCTCTATCACTCTTTCCCTATGAGGTTGACTCCTATGGCAGATATCCTTGACTAGGGATATTCGAGTTCTGTGTCCGGAGAGACATTCTACACTGGAAGAGTTAATTTTACTCTCCCACGCGAGCTAAAATAGGGGCAAGTCTTCACCACTCTAACCATATATTTAGCCTCCTGTTGTGAATTCGTTTTCTGGCCTACCTCTGGTTACTACTGAAGGTAGTGGAGCTGGTCAAACTGACAGAGGGGTTGCAAGTTCTATTTCTGGGCACCCTACAGTGGTTACTGGAGGTAATGGACCTGATTTGATTAACAGAGGCTTGCCACCTGATAATGAGGACGACGATTGGAGATCTGGGGTTTCAGACTGGGATTTAAGACAGACGACTCCCTCTATCCCTGCTGGTGATTTTCTTCCTGCCTTCTGAGGTCTTAGTTTCTAGCTCAGTCCCTGCATGTTCAGCTTAATGTTCTTTTGCTATTCTGTTTACATTTGATCTGGTTTTGTCTATTTCAGTTTTGTGTGGGTCAGCCAGCTCCGGCTGGGGCTGTGCTGAATCACCATCCATATGTTACTGCTTGTGCCAGTTTGTTTTTGTCCCTTATTAGATTGGCCTCTTTTTGCTCTGCTTTCAGAATATACCAGAGTGCTGATATAGTGGGCGAAGTCGCGCAACTTCAGTATTTTTTGCATCAGACGTGTTGGACTTTTTTGCAGGGTTTTTTGCATGATTGCAGACAGTGTCTTTCCTTTCCTGTCCTGTCTAGTCAGTGTGGGCCCCATTGTTTGCTCAGTCTATTTTCCTACGTGCGTTTGTGTTTTCATCTTGTCTCACCGACAATATATGTTTGGGGGCTATCTATTCCTTTGAGGTCTGCTCTGGGGCAGTTTAGATTTCCCCTTTCTTGCTTTAGGCTTAGTTAGCTCTCCGGCTGTGCCGAGGCATCTAGGATCATTGTAGGAACACTCCACGGCTACTGCTAGTTGTGTGGATAGGATCAGGGGTCTGCAATCTGCTTAGTTACCAACCTCTCTGGTTTTCTGTGACTTAGCTTGGGCTTGCTCTCCTCCTCGGTGACCCAATCATAACAGCCTTCCCTCACTGAGTGGAAAAGGTAACCTCTGCTGTTGGATACTCTCAGAGTTCATCATGTTTACAGATGACCCAGACTTTTCCTCACTGGGCTCTAACATAAAGATCAATGACCTATGGACAATTGTTACTAGGCTCCATGAGTCCAAGGGCGCCTTGACCAGGTATCCATTGACTCGCACCTGGCACAGATGGGGTTCACATGCAGAGGTGATGGTGTTCATGATGTTGATGGCCTGGGCATACTTTGATACCTGCTGAACCCATACATATGTGTTGATGCCCATTCAGACAAGGATCTCAACTTTGAGGTGCCTATAGTCCCAAGCATCCTCACAGCAGAGATCAAAATATGCCTTTTGGGCATCTTCCATTAGGAATGAGGCCACCACTTCAGCCCACTGGTTGGCTGGCAAGTTCTCCTGTCATGCTTTTCTTTCAAAGACGATAAGGAAGGCTTTCAGGTCGCCCTCCAGACTCATTTTCCTCTGCGCCGTTAAGACTTTGTTCCAGGCCTCGGAAGGGACCAAGGTTGTCGGTGGGGGTGTCTCTCACAGGGCAGCAATATGTTGCAGTATCAGGCTGCTAGTCTATGGCTGGCACAGCTCCTGCTGTTGCCGCCGCTGCTGCTGGAGCTGCTCCTGCAGTTGCTACTGAAACTGCAGCTTCTGCTCTTGGGTGAAGATCAACTGCTTCAATAGTTCCTCCATATTGTCCACGGGACTGACTTGTAACTTTGTAGGCTTAATTAAGGGCATGCAGCTTTTTATAGGTTTTTATTAGTTCACACTGCCTGCCTTCCACCATATGTAAAGCCCCCATTACACACTGCGATATCGCTAGCAATATCGCTGCAAAGTCACCGATTTTGCAGCGATATTGCTAGCGATATCGCTGTGTGTGATACTTACCTCCAACCGGCTCCCCCGCTGGTAATCGCTGATCGCGCGAGAAGCTGCTGGATCATTTCTCGTCGGTCACTTCCTGCGGTGCTTCCTGCTGTGACGACGAGCGATGCGTGGAGCCGGGCGGGAGGACACAGGATCGCCGCGTCTGACAGGTAAGTAGCGATCCCCGTCCCCAGCGATGTCGCTGGTGAGATCTGCCTGAGTGGCAGCTCTCTAGCGACCACTTAGCAATGCACCAGCGATCCTGACTGCGTCATATCGCTAGTCGGGATCGCTGGTGCATCGCTAGGTGTAACGGTACCTTAAGGAAGCGGCTTTCTTATCTGTACGGTAATTAGGCAGTGACTCAAGAAAGTTCAGCATAAATGCCTTTATTTTCAAACTCATAAACAAAATCCAGAACATTTTCCTCTGGTCCGCAGCTGGAACGACTCTATCAATCCATAACTGTGTGCAACTGCATCACTGTATGTCATGGGTGCATCAGAAGCTTTGCTTTCTCTGGCTCTGGTCTGTGTTCAGTCTCGCACAGACCTGTCCTGCATAGAGCCTCCTGCTCTGATGCTTCCAAACAAAACAATAATACACTAAAACCTTAACTGAAAGTTAAATTAATGAGAATCGTGGACCCGAGTGTAGGGAAGGATCCACCCCATTAACATCCTGCAGCTCTCTTGAAAAGTAAAAATCCAATGTCAGGTTTTCCTAAAGCCTGAAAAAATTAATGTAAAATGCATGTAAAAAATGCAGTTACATTTTTTTTTTAATTTGTTTATTAAACCACAGACAGGATATACAATATACAAACTGGTGATGATGATAAATACTATACAATGCAGATATGTTTCACAAAGCATTAATGTCAAATAGTGTATGTATACCAGTTCTTTACAGAATAAAACATATAATGTCAGTTTACCCTACATCAGTCTGCACGGTATTATCCAAACAGTAAAGCCTGTCAAAACCTCTAAACCTTTGCTATAACTACAAAACAACAACTATTTGCAGCCTGTGTCCTCATAGTTAACTCTTTATCATGCGATATCTCCATCCTACAACGTGAGATGAGAGGAATTCCACCTCTCCCACATCTTCTTAAATTTACACGGGCATCCTCTGTTTTGATACAGCGTACGTTCATATGGTATAATTGAATTTACCAATTCAATCCAGGCCCTAAGGGAAGGATCCGAACCCCCCATCCACCGCAGTGCCAGTACCTTCCGTGCCATGAACAACGTCTCCCTCAGGAAAATCCCCATATAATATCTCCATGTCTCATCATCCCACACCCCAAACAGACAAACCAATGGCTCAGGAGGAACAGGAATTTGTACTAGGGAGGTTAATAATGATGTCACTTCTTTCCAATAATGTGTTATAAATGGACACTGCCATATCATGTGGATAAAATCTGCATCCAATGTATGGCATCTCAGACATTCCGAAGACTGGAACCGGCCGATCTTAAAAAGTCGAGCTGGAGTCAAATATGATTGGTTTATAATGTAGAGTTGTATCATCCTGTTGTTAATGGACGGGGACACCTTAGTTGGTGACTCCAGGATTTCCTCCCACTCCTCTCCCTGTGTATCAGGGATGAGCCTTTCACATTTCCCCCTAACCAAGCATATGGCAGACCCCGCCCCTACCGACAGCATGTATGTGTACAGAGAGGAGACGAGACCCTGGGGACCCTGTGACTTAAGAATGCCTATCAAGGGTAGAGACGAGATAGCATTATTCACACCCATATATCTCATGTGCGATTGAAAGGCCGATCTCAGTCGCAGATATCGAAAGTATTGTGACCTCGGAACATCGCATTTAGCTTGTAATTGTTCAAAGGATAATAGTGTACCACGGTCACATAGATCTCCTATCGTAGAAACATTGTATTGAGACCAGAATTCGGCAGACGGATGGACAAGCAGTGTCCGAAAATAACTATTATTCCATAAGGGCATCTCAGCTATGATATCGCTAAATCCAACCACCCTCTTATTCTGTCTCCACACTAATCTTGCCAGAAGAAGCATGGGCAACAGACGTGGGACATTTACCCTCTCCAACTCCAAAAACCCCAGTGGGCAATCAGCACGTGCGGCATGAAGCAGATGGCTTTCAGAGTTAGGAAGATGACCACCGGGCATCCATTTATTTATAGCTCTGGCATGTCCAGCTAGATAGTACAAAAAAAAATCCGGTAGTGCTGCCCCTCCCCCCTTCTTTAACCTTTGTAGGGTGGATAGCTTGAGTTTTGGCCTGGTTTTCCCCCATACAAAAGACGTAATCTGGGAATTCAAATTGGTAAAGAAAGACTTAGGCACCACCACAGCACTATGTTGGAGAAAATAGCTAATCTTAGGGAGTAGTATCATTTTAATTAAGTTAATACGTCCGACTACGGACAGCGGGAATTTACTCCAGATCGCAAATTTGACTTTAACCATCTCTAACAAAGGATATATATTAAGTTGCAGGTCAAACGTGCTGCACTGAGAAATATCGACCCCCAGATATTTAAAGTGTGGCACAATAGGCAGCAAAGAGAGAGTCTCAAGTCACGGCATCGGGGTATGGGAAAGAGGCATCAGAGCAGACTTATCCCAATTTATATACAGGCCGGAGTATTTACTGAATTTGTTTATAGTGGCAATCACTCCCGCCAGTGTCTCCTCCGCCCTATACATGAATATTACCATGTCATCAGCATATAGGTCTATGGTATCCACCCGATCCGCTATCTCTATGCCCATAATATTAGGAGAAGTTCTCACACGAATTGCTAATGCCTCTATTGCAAGAGCAAAGAGGGCCGGGGAAAGGGGACACCCCTGACGATTCCCCCTGTACAGAGATAAGGACTCAGACATGGAACCATTTACAATTACGCGGGCCTTAGGTTTCATATATAATGTGATAATCCATTTTAGGAACCTATCCCCAAAACCATATCTCTGTAAGCATGCGTGGAGGAAGGGCCACTCAAGAGAGTCAAAGGCCTTGGCTGCATTCAACGATGCCAATGCCCACTTATTATCCGGCATCAGGGAACTATATTGGACCACCGATTGGACCCATCTAATATTAATGGAGGTGCTTTTACCAGGCATAAAGCCCGTCTGGTCAGGGTGTATGAGTTCCAAAATTATTGAGTTCAGCCTGGTAGCCAATATTTTCATAAAGATTTTATAATCCACATTTACTAAAGATATGGGGCAATAAGATCCACAATCTAAAGGGTCCTTCCATTCCTTCTTGAGCACTATTATATTAGCTTCATAAAAGGACTCCGGCATGACTCCCCCCCAAATCCCCTGAAACACAGACAGCAAAAGTGGTGCCAAAATCTCCCGGTATTTCCTGTACAACTCCATAGGAAACCCATCTGGCCCAGGAGCCTTCCCAGAGGCCATATCCCTCAAGGCATCTTCTATTTCTTCCAAAGTGAATTCAGCATCCATAAAGGCCAGCTGAGAAGTACTCAATGTGGGAAACGTTATATCTGATAGATAGTCTAGACACCCCTGGTTATCAACGTCATTTTTTGAGCTGCACAATGAACCATAATAATCATGAAAACAACCCATTATTTCTTCAGTTGAAGATACCAATGTACCGTCTGAGCTGCGGATCTGTAATATTGTGTTAGTTGTGTGGTGCTGACGCACCAAATAGGCCAGAAATTTGCTGGATTGGTTCCCTAGTTCACAGTAGGACTGGCGAGTAAAGAATAATGTACGTTTGGACTTAGAATCTATGTGTTGAGTATATAATCTTTGGGCAGTCAACCACTCCACTCTGTTACCACTAGTTTGATCAGATATGTAGGCAGCCTCAGAATCTTTCAATCGTTGCTCTATTTTGTCATCCTCCCCCGACGTCACCCGCTTGATGTAGGAGATTGTAGAAGATAAGCAACATCTCAAGTACGCCTTAAGGGTATCCCAAAATAAGTTAACATTCCGGGGTTCGGGGTGGGAGGACACGAAGCCATGTAATTGGTCAATTGTTCTGTCCGGTGACTTTACCAGCTTCAACCAGAAAGGGTTTAATTTCCATGCCATCCTACCACTTGGTGGGGCATATTTAAGTTTAAGAATGATTGGACTATGATCCGAGATCCCTCTACTACCATGCTCAATGTCATCCACCCACATTGCCAGACCGCTAGATCCAAAAATGTAATCTATGCAAGATAAGGAACGCTTAGTGGATGAATGGCAAGTATACTCTCTCATCTCGGGGTGGCGCATTCTCCATAGGTCTAGCCATCCACTACCTTCTATAAACTGTGATAATCGGGATGTGACTGCTGCCGGGGTCCCACCCTGTATCCCATCATCCAGTCTCAACCTGTCAAGGCGACTATTCATGACCAAATTAAAGTCCCCCATACAAATGACATCCGCGTCTGGATAATTCAGAGCAAAACTCAATGCCTTCTGGAGGATTGACGTACTAGCTGGAGGGGATTATAAACACATAGAATAACATATTTCCTAGAGTTGATCAGTGCATATACAAATATAAAACGTCCTTCAGAGTCTCTCCGGGCCTCCTGAACCTCCCATCTAACGTAGTGCCTGATTTGTGAAAATACTTTAACCTTTTTTCGGGGGGTTTTGATACCCCTCACATTCCATGTCATACATATTAATTCAGAACCCATCTCCACTTGTCCGAGCATGTTGCGTATCGGTACCCGAGTAGGATTCAGGGACATCACATAAATAACAGGACTTCCATTGGCTGCAACTTTTGCCTAAGTAACGTTTAAAGCTAAAACTAAAGCTTTTGAAAAAAGGAAAAAAAACGAACATAAACCTAATAACATAGGAGCAAAGTCCCGTGCCCCCATTAAAAAATAAACAAGGGGATACCATCACTGAATGCAGTGTCCGGTATTGTAGATCTCTGGGTGCTCGCCAGGAGAGCTCCGATTAAGCCTGCAATTAAGGGATCCAGATGAAGGTAGACACACTAGGATTCCTTTGCTGGAGATCCTCTATGGGACCGCAGCCACTCGGTAGCCTCCGCTGGATCCGTGAAAAACACGGAGGAACCCCCGTGGACAATCCGAAGTCGAACCGGATAAATCATGGAATATACAATGTTCCTTTCAATAAGCCGCTTCTTGACGTCGATGAATTGTGCACGTTGCTTCTGGAGTTCCATGGAGAAATCTGGGAAGATTGAGATCACAGCATTATTGAACTTGATGGGACTCTTTTGTCGTGCGAGGAGCAGAATGGTGTCTCAATCTTTGCAGTTGAGGAGAAGTGCCAGTAAGGGTCTAGTAGGGCCTCCCGGAGGCATAGATTTTGTGGGAACTCTGTGGGCTCTCTCAACAGCAAACACCGAGGAGAATTCATCTCCCAGAGAGGCCTTAAGCCAGCCCTCTAGGAATTTCTCAGGGTGCTGACCTTCAGAGCGTTCAGGCAGGCCGATGACATGGATGTTATTACGGTGCATTCTGTTTTCTAGGTCGTCTGCCTTTTGCATCCAGGCGTTCATAGATTCTGCTACCTTGGTTAACTTAGCCTCCATAGGCGCAATGGTGTCTTCCACCTGGGACACTCTTGCCTCCACCTCCGTGACGCGCCCCCTCATGACTTGCATATCCTGACGGAGCCTCCCCACCGCAGTGTAGACATCCTCTATTTTCTCCGTCAGAGATGTCCTAGTGAAAGAGATAGCCTGCATCAACTGTTCAGATGCCTGTTTAAGAGTCATTTCTTCCTGTTCGGTCTCCTCTCCACCCCCTGAGGGACGATTTTTATGCTGACATTGTGAGGGGGTATTCCTTAGAGAACGTGCACTCTCAGCAGGGTCGGGTCTGGCAAATTCCTTTAATTTTTCTGCTGCCGTCGATCCCTTAGATCGATTCATGATCAAGAGCAGTGAAATACACCGATATAGTTGGAAATGTACAGTCCAGGAATCTTCCCACTGCAGTTATATACACAGCAGGGACCATGTTTATTAATTGTGGCCTGGGAGCAGAGTCTGTGTAGATGGAGACAGCAGATCACTAAGGCTCTTATGGCAGGGAGGAGGGGGAGGGAAATCCACCTTCAGAGACAGCAGCAATAGGAGGGGGAGCAGATTCCCCCACAATAATGGCACCAACAGGCCAGCGAGTCAATTAAGGAGAGAGAGGGAGTAATGCAGGGCCCGTCTTCCAGGGCACTCACTGCACATCCCTCAGATCCTGTAGGACACAGGTCGCTGCCCTGCGATGCTGCAGCGCTGGAAGCTGGACGCCGCACTCCCTCTGATAGAGCGCTCGTCCAAGATGGCCGTCGCCTCGTGTGGGCCCTGCCGTCCCCCAGCTTTCCAGGCCTCCTGCTCAGCGAAGCCTTCCTGCGCTCTTCCACGGAGCTCCCGGGGGGTCCCGGCAACCAGGGGACACCAAGCGCCGCCAGACACACAGCGATATACTGGCGGTATGTACAGGATAGATGAAGGATGGGCAGGAGCTCTTGCAGCGCGCGTCTGTCCTCCTTCACTACATGGCCACACCCTAGCATGCAGTTACATTTTTAACCCCTTAGCAACCACCAATATGCCTTTTAACGGCGGCAGTTAAAGGTACTTAAACCACAGCGCCTTTTTTTAACAGCGCTGAGGAATAAGGATATAGCGCCCCCCAGAGTCGTAATTTCTCAGGGGTCTCGGCTACCGGGGGTAGCCGAGACCCCAGAGAACAAGATTCGGGTCAGTTTTTATCAACCCCAGTGTTGCGATCGCCGTTATTAACGGTATAATTTAGATTGTGAGCTCTTGCAGGCAGGGTCCTCTCTCCTCCTGAACCCGTTGTGCTCTTTTCCAAGCAATTAGTGGCTTTTCAATATTGCAATCAGTGGCAATTTATTCAAAGCAAATGGTATTTATGGGGAAACTTCTAAGAGCTCGATGAATTTGAATTTCAAAAGATTGGATCATCTCTAACTCTTGTCCATGCAATGTTTCTGGTATTGCATCTCATCTCAGTGTATGGTGTTGAACTGCAATTCCAGATATAGCCAATAGGTAAAAGTGTTGTTTCTGAAAAGCAAAATAAAAAAACTGCCTGTTTCTCTAGAGCAGTGGTTCTCGAACTCCAGTCCTCACGGACTCCAACAGGTCATGTTTTCAGGATTTCCATAGTGTTACACATGTAAGAGAATTCCTGATGCCTTGATGATACTTCCATCACCTGTGAAATACTAGGAAAATCCTGAAAACATGACCTATTGGGGTCCGTGAGGACTGGAGTTTGGGAACCGCTGCTCTAGAGCATCTCCAACAGGTTGAGGATGTGTTAGGATACCATAGATGTGTCACCACAGGGGTGGCATACCATCTCGTGACAATCTTGTATGAGTTTTCTTGAACCCTCAGACATCCTGATGGGCCATGCGAATTTTTATAAATATGTTCCACCTCCCAGTCTTGCAGTTTGATATCCAGTTCTTTTTCCCAATTTGATATGAAAGCCCATTTAGCCGGAATTGAGCAAGTCAAGAGTATCTGGTATAGCTTAGCCAAAACACCTCTTGGCTGTTTATGTTGAGTCAATAATGTTTCGAAGGCTGTTAACTCCCTGAATGGGAACCAGTTTGGAAATAGGATCTTATGGATTTTTTGAGCCTGTTGTAGTGAAGAAAATTAATGTGATAGTGTGGGAATTTATTGGCAATGCGCCCTCTGCCATAAAAGTATCTAAACTCTCTTTGATCATATGTATATAGTGTGTATTCTTAATGATGGGATGATCCAAATAAAGAACATTACTCTGGCCAAGGGTGACGGAAGTGGCATTAATGAGGGGGAATGTTTTGTTCAGGTCTGAAGCAAATTTTTAGATATTGCGTTAGAAACTTCCAAATTGTGGACAAACTCTTTAGATGCATGGAGTATGGTGGAAATTGAAATAGGCACTGACTCATCTGCAATCCTTGTCCAAAGTTTGTGCTTATGACCTCTCATCCAATCAACTATTAGGGATAAAGTCACTGCAGTATGATATTTTTGTAGGTCAGGAGTCCCCATACTCCTGCTGAAAATTATAACTAAAATTTGTAAGCTTCCAAATCCTCCATCTCTGAAATTTATTTTTCTAAACTAGTCAAGTGATATTTCACGGTCAAAATACAAATCCCTCTTAATGCTTCTGATAGCTGCGGCCAAACTTCTCATTCCTCTATACTGGCTGTCCCAGAGTTGCCCAAACCTACTAGGTTGGATACACAAAGTTAATCAGCTATATTATATAGAAGAGATAATAACTTACACACATTTTACACAAGATAAATTCAAGGTGACCTGGGCCCCATGGAAATTATTCAGAGAAAATGATGAATACCTAGAGTTACTAAGCCAACAGTCAAACTCATTAATTAGTTGATGATTTACACTTTTATCTGAAGACAATGGTCCACTGGCAGGTCTCTTGAAACAGAAAGATTTAATCGCCGAAACCAACATCCCTCCTTCTTGGGACGGATCCCCCTACCCCACCATCTCTGCCCCCTTCTTCCTTCCTTCCCCTTTCTTCTTTTCTCTATCTAAGTTGACTACTAATTTTCATTTTTACAAGGTGGACAGATTGATATGACATCCTTCCTAAAGACAGTTATGTTAAGCATCAAGGTTTTTGAGAGATAACCATAATTCTCACCGAGGTAAGATTGACCATGCAACAATGCGTTATATTTGTTTAATGTCTCTCATCACGGAATATAATAACTGAAGTATTATTATGAAGCTCTCTATAGCTCGAAATACACCTTTGTTTGTAATATTGTTATTTGTGTTAAAACCAATAAAAAGATGTTTTAAAAAAAAACAAAATGCATGACGGTACATGCAAGCCATGCTCCATCATATGTTCAGAGCTGTTCTTCCCTGGAAGCAATTACATACTGTGTGATGCCAAAGGCAAGTGAAGGTAAAGCATGGGATCATACACTTATTTGGGCACTAGATCACATCTTCATGCCACATAAAGGTTGTACTAAACAGTCTTTTGGTCATATACAGTGGCATGTAAAAGTTTGGGCATCCCTGTTCAAAATTACTGTTATTGCAAACAGTCAAGCAAGTTGAAGATGGAATGATCTCTAAAAGGCCTAATGTTAAGTTTGACACATTTCCTTTGTATTTTATGAAAAAAAAATATACTGCTCAAAGAAATAAAGGGAACACAAACAGCCTGTTGCAAATGGAATAGTGTTCCCTTTATTTTTTTGAGCAGTATATATTTTCATATTTTACAGTTTAAAAATTACAATAAGGAAAACAGCCCAATGCAAAAGTTTGGGATTCCTGTATGGATTGTACCTAGTAGCACCTCCATTTCAAGGCATCACAGCTTGTAAACACGTTTTGTAGCCAAACAAGAGTATTTTAATTCTTGTTTGATGGATTTTCATCCATTCTTCCTTGGAAAATTTTTCCAGTTCTGTGAGATTTCTGGGTCGTCTTGCATGCACTGTTATTTTGAGGTTTAGCCACAGATTTTCAATGATGTTCAAATAAAAGGACTGTGAGGACCATTGTTAAAATGTCATATTGTGCCTTTTGACGTAGTCTATTGTGGATGTGACATGTGTTTAGGATCATTATGGATTTGTAGAAGCCATCCTGTTTTCAGCTTCAGCTTTTTTACAGATGGTGTTACGTTTACATCAAGAATTTGTTGAAATTTCATTTAACCTCTTTTTCCCTCTACCTGTGAAATGTTTCCTCATGCCATTGTCTGCAACACAATGTCAAAGTATGACTGAACCAGCCCCATGCTTAATGGTTGGCGAGATACTATTTTCATGAAATACTGTGCCCTTTTTTCTCCACACATATCCTTGATTATTGTGGCCAAAAAGTTCTATGCTAACCTCATCGGTCCAAAGGACTTGTTTCCAAAATGCATCAGGCTTGTTTAGATGTTCTTTTGCATACTTCTGATGCTGAATTTTATGATGAGGACGCAGGAGAGGTTTTCTTATGATTGCTCTTTCATGAGGGCCATATTTGTGCAGGTGTATCTGAATAGTAGAATAATGTACCCCAATTCCAGAGTCTGCTAAATCTTTCTGAAGGTGTTTTGCAGTCAAGTGGGGTTCCTTCTGATCACCTGGCCTTTCCTAACGATGATAGTGAACAAGCCATAACTCTAACAAGCCAATTAAGGTCTGGAGCCTTGGTCAAAGTTATCTGAGCACATAAATCTCTAAAGGGGGTTTTACACATAGCGATATCGCTAGCAATATCGCTAAAATGTCACTGGTTTTGTGACGTTATAGCGATATTGCTAGCGATATCGCTATGTGTGATACTTACCTCCGACCGGCTCCCCCGCTGTCCGTCGCTGATCGCGCAAGATCGTGCGGCTTCATTTCTCGTCGTCAGCTTCCTGCTGGGCTTCCTGGTGTGTGAGATGAGCGACGCTGGACGCGGGCGGGAGGACGTCTGGATCGCTGAGTGTGAAAGGTGAGTATCGTCCGCTGCGTCACTGCTGCATCGCTGTGAGATCTTTCTGTATGAAAGCTCACTAGCGATCATTTAGCAATGCACCAGCGATCCTGACCGGGTCATATCGCTGGTCGGATCGCTGGTGCATCGCTAAATGCAAAAGGGCCTTAAGTCTCTAAGGCTACCCAAACTTTAGTATCAGCCCATTTTCCTTTCTTGCAAATTTGAAATGTAGAAAATTACTATATATATACAGTCATATGTAAAAGTTTGGGCACACCTATTAATGTTGACCATTTTTCTTTATAACAATTTTGGTTTTTGCAACAGCTATTTCAGTTTCATATATCTAATAACTGATGGACTCAGTTATATTTCTGGATTCAAATGAGGTTTATTGTACTAACAGAAAATGTGCAATCTGCATTTAAACAAAATTTGACCGGTGCAAAAGTATGGGCACCTCAACATAAAAGTGACATTAATATTTCGTAGATCCTCCTTTTGCAAAAATAACAGCCTCTAGTCGCTTCCTGTAGCTATTAATGAGTTCCTGGATCCTGGATGAAGGCATTTGTGACCATTCCTGTTTACAAAACAATTCCAGTTCAGTTAAGTTTGATGGTTGCCGAGCATGGACAGCCCGCTTCAAATCATCCCACAGATGTTCAACGATATTCAGTTCTGGGGACTGGGATGGCCATTCCAGAACATTGTAATTGTTCCTCTGCATGAATGCCTGAGTAGATTTGGAGCGGTGTTTTGGATCATTGTCTTGCTGAAATATCCATCCCCTGCGTAACTTCAACTTCGTCACTGATTCTTGCACATTATTGTCAAGAATCTGCTGATACTGAGTTGAATTCATGCGACCCTCAACTTTAACAAGATTCGCGGTGCCGGCATTGGCCACACAGCCCCAAAGCATAATGGAACCTCCACCAAGTTTTACTGTGGGTAGCAAGTGTTTTTCTTGGAATGCTGTGTTTTTTAGCCTCCATGCATAACGCCCTTTTGTATGACCAAACAACTCAATCTTTGTTTCATCAGTCCACAGGACCTTCTTCCAAAATGTAACTGGCTTGTCCAAATGTGCTTTTGCATACCTCAGGCGACTCTGTTTGTGGCGTGCTTGCAGAAACGGCTTCTTTCGCATCACTCTCCCATACAGCTTCTCCTTGTGCAAAGTGCGCTGTATTGTTGACTGATGCACAGTGACACCATCTGCAGCAAGATGATGCTGCAGGTCTTTGGAGGTGGTCTGTGGATTGTCCTTGACTGTTCTCACCATTCTTCTTCTCTGCCTTTCTGATATTTTTCTTGGCCTGCCACTTCTGGGCTTAACAAGAACTGTACCTGGGTTCTTCCATTTCCTTACTATGTTCCTCACAGTGGAAACTGACAGGTTAAATCTCTGAGACAACTTTTTGTATCGTTCCCCTGAAAAGCTATGTTGAATAATCTTTGTTTTCAGATCATTTGAGAGTTGTTTTGAGGAGCCCATGATGCCACTCTTCATAGGAGAATGAAATAGGAGAACTACTTGCAAGTGGCCACCTTAAATACCTTTTCTCATGATTTGATACACCTGGCTATGAAGTTCAAAGCTCAATGAGGTTACAAAACCAATTTAGTGCTTCAGGAAGTCAGTAAAAAGTAGTTAGGAGTGTTCAAATCAAGAAAATGATACGGGTGCCCATACTTTTGCACCGGTCAAATTTTGTTTAAATGCAGATTGCACATTTTCTGTTAGTACAATAAACCTCATTTGAATCCAGAAATATAACTGAGTCCATCAGTTATTAGATATATGAAACTGAAATAGCTGCTGCAAAAACCAAAATTGTTATAAAGAAAAAAGGTTAACATTAATAGGGGTGCCCAAACTTTAACATATGACTGTATATTTATATATATATATATATATATATATATATATTTGCCTAAAATACAAAGGAAATGTGTTATCTATAACTTTAGGCCTTTTAGAGATCATTTCATAGCAGTAATTTTTACAGGGGTGCCCACATTTTTACATGCCACTGTACATGATGCCTTAAAACAATTTTGCACAGTAAGGTTTGTGCATGCAAACAATGCAGATTCATAATATAAAAAATCAGTACACGCTCGTTTATGGCAATTTACAAGGCACAATGCGCACCGAATGTGACAGCACATCAGTCATTTTCTGTAGAAAATGTGATGCCAATATCACTTATATTTTAGGCTGCATAAATGATGAAATTTTCTCTTTCAATGGAAGCCTTGTTTACATCTCCCATAATCTGGAACAATCATTCTTATAAATGTTCGTTTGTCCGAACAGCAATAATCTAAAAAGGCCTTTGGTTTAGCTAATTCTGCTCGTACAAACAGTGGGGCAAAAAAGTATTTAGTCAGTCAGCAATAGTGCAAGTTCCACCACTTAAAAAGATGAGAGGCGTCTGTAATTTACATCATAGGTAGACCTCAACTATGGGAGACAAACTGAGAAAAAAAAATCCAGAAAATCACATTGTCTGTTTTTTTTTCATTTTATTTGCATATTATGGTGGAAAATAAGTATTTGGTCAGAAACAAGCAATCAAGATTTCTGGCTCTCACAGACCTGTAACTTCTTCTTTAAGAGTCTCCTCTTTCCTCCACTCATTACCTGTAGTAATGGCACCTGTTTAAACTTGTTATCAGTATAAAAAGACACCTGTGCACACCCTCAAACAGTCTGACTCCAAACTCCACTATGGTGAAGACCAAAGAGCTGTCAAAGGACACCAGAAACAAAATTGTAGCCCTGCACCAGGCTGGGAAGACTGAATCTGCAATAGCCAACCAGCTTGGAGTGAAGAAATCAACTGTGGGAGCAATAATTAGAAAATGGAAGACATACAAGACCACTGATAATCTCCCTCGATCTGGTGCTCCACGCAAAATCCCACCTCGTGGGGTCAGAATGATCACAAGGACGGTGAGCAAAAATCCCAGAACCACGCGGGGGGACCTAGTGAATGAACTGCAGAAAGCTGGGACCAACGTAACAAGGCCTACCATAAGTAACACACTACGCCACCATGGACTCAGATCCTGCAGTGCCAGACGTGTCCCACTGCTTAAGCCTGTACATGTCCGGGCCCGTCTGAAGTTTGTTAGAGAGCATTTGGATGATCCAAAGGAGTTTTGGAAGAATGTCCTATGGTCTGATGAAACCAAACTGGAACTGTTTGGTAGAAACACAACTTGTCGTGTTTGGAGGAAAAAGAATACTGAGTTGCATCCATCAAACACCATACCTACTGTAAAGCATGGTGGTGGAAACATCATGCTTTGGGGCTGTTTCTCTGCAAAGGGTCCAGGACGACTGATCCGGGTACATGAAAGAATGAATGGGGCCATGTATCGTGAGATTTTGAGTGCAAACCTCCTTCCATCAGCAAGGGCATTGAATATGAAACGTGGCTGGGTCTTTCAACATGACAATGATCCAAAGCACACCGCCAGGGCAACGAAGGAGTGGCTTCGTAAGAAGCATTTCAAGGTCCTGGAGTGGCCTAGCCAGTCTCCAGATCTCAACCCTATAGAAAACCTTTGGAGGGAGTTGAAAGTCCGTGTTGCCAAGCGAAAAGCCAAAAACATCACTGCTCTAGAGGAGATCTGCATGGAGGAATGGGCCAACATACCAACAACAGTGTGTGGCAACCTTGTGAAGACTTACAGAAAACGTTTGACCTCTGTCATTGCCAACAAAGGATATATCACAAAGCATTGAGATGAAATTTTGTTTCTGACCAAATACTTATTTTCCACCATAATATGCAAATAAAATGAAAAAAAAACAGACAATGTGATTTTCTGGATTTTTTTTTCTCAGTTTGTCTCCCATAGTTGAGGTCTACCTATGATGTAAATTACAGACGCCTCTCATCTTTTTAAGTGGTGGAACTTGCACTATTGCTGACTGGCTAAATACTTTTTTGCCCCACTGTATTACGTTATATTACTACCATGGAGGAAGATTTTCTTAGATCAATTAGAAATTGTTAGCTCCCTTGTTGTTTGATGGTGCTGATTTTTCACTTCTGTTTACATGGATGAGAAAACTGAAATACTTTACCTTATCAGCACTCCTGCCCCCAGATAATTAAAGTCCTTGGCAATTTGGTCATGTTTGTAGAGGAAAACCTGACAACATGTTTGCCTAATGTTTCTTATGTTTGAGGAGATGAAAAGTGTAAAGGGCAAAAAGAAAGGTCTTGATAACCTGACAGTCACTATACATCTTGGAAACGCGAGTTCATTATTGACTTCTAAAGTAATTTAGCCAAAGTAAAAACAAGTGGTAAAAGCAATATAAAGCAAAATAAAAGTGATTTCTTCTACTTTTGCTAAATATCCATTTCATCAAATTGTGCCTTTCATTAATGAATTGCAAGTCTACCATGTATCTATTATTTGTAAGGGCACTTTACTCCTGCATTGAGTAATTGCCACAAACACTCATAGGAAATCCTGTCGTGCAAGCCATTGTAGCAATGGTTAAAGGGAATCTGTCAGCAGGTTTCTGCTATGTAATCTGAAGACAGCATGACTTCAACAATGTGTCGCTATTTTGGCTAGCTAGGAAAATCCCAGTATGTAGCCAGCGCTCCCGTATAGAGATTCTCATAGATGTTATATATAAATATCTGCTTTATTGAGGTAATAAAAAATTACAGGACAACGCGTTTCGACTCCTACACCTTGGAGTCTTCTTCAGGTCATTAAACAATAAATAATATGAAAAGATCAGCCACACTCTCTTTTTTTCCAGGGTACACCATACTATTTGATCCTTTGGTAGTTGAATGTATAAAAAGAGAGTGTGGCTGATCTTTTGATATTATTTATTTTTTTAATGACCTGAAGAAGACTCCAGGGTGTAGGAGTCGAAACGCGTTGTCCTGTAATTTTTTATTAACCCAATAAAGCAGATATTTATACATAAGATCTATAAGGATCTCTATACGGGAGCGCTGGCTACATACTGGGATATTCCTAGCTGTCTATTGTTTTACCACAGATGTCTGAGGGCCTTTTCCGTGTGCTCAGTCTGCCGAGCTGCAGACCGTTCCCCTTGGATTCCTGTCGGATCCACTTTCAGTGCTTAATATTTGCCTTTGACTAGGTGAGTGCATTTATATCAGTCTGCAATTTACACCTAGTTTCAACTGCACTTAGATCGTGCACAGCGTTGTTCCCTTTTTTCCCTATCCTCAGGGTTGTTTGGATTCGCTATTTTGGCTGTGTGCTGTTGTTTACATACAATGAAGGTTTTGTCATCAGGACATTATCACTGTCAGGACTGATGCCCATGTGAGCAGTTTTTTGTCCATGTTCCCTTCTCTGATAAGGAGCTTACTGTCAATATACAATGTACACGGAAAGCCGTGATGTGGGCTAGGTTCGCTTTCTGAGCTCTGCATTTAAAAACTCTTTGTTATAACTGCTGGACTTAGTAAGCTAAGTGATACATTGTTAGAATCAGGTTCTCTTTTTCGACAATATGCTGCTCTCAGATGGGGTAACAAAAATCCGATGACAGATATATTTCATCCAACTTGGGTCCCTTAAAAAACAATTAATGGTTGGGATCTGGATGTGGAACACAAGTGGCAAAGATACCATGATGACATGCATTCAGCATCTTCTCACACCCATGTTCTTGTAAGAATACCATATTTCAAGGCCAACACACAACAAAACATTACACTGAGTAAACCGTGTTATACTTGATGGTTTATCGGATCCCTTCTTTCCTTGACAACACAGCAATTTCAGGAAGTTGAACAGTGCTTACAGAAGCCCTCCTCCCATAAAAGTTTTTATTCTCTTAATATGTTGCAGCCATCATATAATATAGCACAGTGTACTTACAATTGCTCATTTTTCCCTTCTACCCAGTTAATTCTTCTGTTTTCTATTATGTCTATCACATCACGTGATCAAACACAGATTAGCTGAATCCATCTGAGTTCTGTGTAGAAAAAAATAGTATCTTTTCCCTACATGAATGATCATCCTCTTCAACTCCTGACCGAGCTGCTCCACTCCCCCCCTGCCAGGGACGTTGCAGTGATGTAAAATTGTAGTTCTAATGATGACTCAAGCAAGGAGGAAAAGTCACCAAGCCTGCATCTTTCCACACACATGACAGTACATTTACTCTGCCATTAATATGTGTCTAACAGGTGCAGGTGGACCTATTAAATCCAGATGGCAATCTCTGGCAGCGGCATTTAACAAGCCCAACAAGTGCACGAGTCGTTCCCCGCTTCCATTGGCAGTGTGCCCATGACATGATCATGGGGCATTGATGAGTTGTCTTTACAGCCGGAAGTCTACTGATGACACCTGTGCCTGTCATTAGGAAACTTCTGTGAATGCCGACCAGTGGCATTCATAGGAGATTGTGGTTTTACCGTTACATAGCACAAGCGATTGGATGATTGCAGTTTCAAGTCCGGCTTAAATCCAGTAAAAAATGAAAAAATGTTTTTAAAAATATGAAAACATTAAAAAAGACACAAAAGTTCAAATCACCCCTCTATTACCCCATTCAAAATAAAACAAGAAAAAATAAATGCACATATTTGATATTTCTGCATTCGTAAAAGTTCCAGCTATCAAAATATAAAGTGAATTAATCCAATCGGAAAACGGTGTAGCAAAAAAAAATAAAAACGCCAGAATAATGGGGTTTTTTTGGCCGCCGCAACATTGCAATAAAATGCAATAAGAGGCGATCAAAACATCATATCAACTACAAAATATTATGTGTAAAAACGTCAGCACAGTTCACAAAAATAAGCCCTCACACAGCCCCATACACTGAAAAATGAAAATGCTACGGGTCTTTGAAAATGGCGACAAAAGCAAAAAAACATTTTCTTACAAATTTACAATTTTTTTCACCAATTAAATAAAAAAAAAAAAAAAAATATATATATATATATATATATATATATATTTGGTATCTGCGTACTCATACTAATGTGGAGAATCTTATTGCCAGGACAGTTTTACCATATAATAAACATGATAAATAAAAAAAAAGAAAAACAATCATGAAATTGCACTTTTTTGCAATTTCAACTCACTTGGATAAATAGCCATGGTATGGAGGGGTCAACAGGTGAATGTAATGCAGTGATCAATACTCTGTAAGAAAAAGGATCATATAACAAAATATAAAATCCAGTACAACTATTTAGGGCTCATACTCACTTGCGAGAGACTTGCACGATTCTCGTGCGAGTCTCTCGCATGAAAGCCTGGCACTGCCGCCGGCACTTGGACCGGAGCGTGCGGCTGCCTAGAAAGACATGCAGCCGCATGCTCTAGTCCGAGTACCGGCGGCAGTGCCAGGTTTTCATGCGAGAGACTCGCACGAGAATCGTGCGAGTCTCTCGCAAGTGAGTATGAGCCCTTGAAGAAATTACGAAAACATGTAAAAGATAAGTATTGGATCTTTATATTTAGGGATTTGTCCCAATATTGTTCAAAGGATATAACTGGGATCTTTATTGTGTTCTGTAAAAAAATGTTTGGACTATGATTTAATACATAATTTTGGATCTTTGTATATAGATAGGTATTCATATCCACAACTATCAGTAAGTATACTGGCACAAAGTACTGACTCGCCATTCTCCCGTTATTAAATTAGAGCGAGATAAGGCTAGAACTCTATTTGTTAGGCGTCGGATTTCTGTCGCTGCCCAGCGAGAATCCCGAGCCTTACTTCCAGGGGTCTCCTATTCCTCTCCAGCCGCAGAGGAGGTTGCTCAGCAAACTCGTCGGTCCAGGCGCTCTGCTCAGACCAGCTCCGTGGGTTTGCTTGCTGCTGCCACCTCTGGCACAGCTATGGCAATACATGCTGCTCAGCAGCGAGATTCTCCAGGGACTAAATTCCCATGTCGGGCCACTGAGCATGCCCGAGGAGTGATCTCCCATTGGAGATCGAAGGTCACGTGCTGGGTCCTGCTCCTGTTCGGATTGGCCCATCCGAGAAGCCAGGCAGGTCCCGGAAGCTCGCGGCTATAAAAGGTCATGCGCTAGGATAAGACTGTATTTACAGACTATGTCGAGTGAGTGATGTATTCACGTATGATTGTCTCTGGTGAATGACTCATTTAGAAACCCCTACCCTTGGTACGCATGTGTTGCGCAGCCTAGCCTGCTAGCGCCCAGGCTTAGGCGTAGGTAGGCCAGAGGTTGAGTCTGGCATCTTTCCTCACCAGGGACTCGGCACGCCTCAGTGCACGTGCTACATAGCCAGCGTCTATAGCGGCGTTCGCGGCAGCGACGTCGCGCGCTCAGTGGGCCTAGAAGGACTCTAACCCCGTGTCCTTGGGGTAGAGTTCTGTGGCCGTACACTGTGCGCTCTTATGGCCGGGCTCTGTGAGCTTAATAGGCTCCGGCATCTACGTTCAGCGGTTGTGCGGCTCTGTGCATTAACAGAGTTCGCCCCTGTTCACATTGGGTGACATAACCCACGTGTGACTGGTTTCACACCGCTAGATTCTCCCGCCATTATTTAGCAGCAGTGTACCACCTCTGCACGGTGGACCCCGGGCTGCGAATGCATCTACTATTATTTTATAATTTGGTGCGTTCCGCCAGCCCTATCACTAGTGCCACCTATAGAAGGTAGCAATCCTAAAAGTCAATATCGACTCTAACGAGCCTTGTCACTTGACTTAGAATAAAAGCCAAAACCTAAGTCACAAGTCATGTGGCAAGGCTCACTAGAGAGTCAATATTGACTTTTAGGATTGCTACTTCCAATAAGTGGCACTAGAGTTCTAGTTTTATTACTGAAGGAGAGACAATTTGCATATTTCCCAGAGGAGCATTGCAGCTTAAATGTCTCCTCACCTTGGCATGTCGGGCTTGACATGTCAATCTCCACAAAGAGAAACGTTACCCCTTGGATCCTATATTAGAGTTTGCACACAGTTGGATTTTAATTTATGATTACAGACTATTAAAGGGATATGGCATCTGAAAATTTACTATTGGTTGAATTCAGTTTAAATGTCAAATGTCATTTTTAGAATAATGATTATGATTTTTTTAATCAATTTTCCATATCCAATCGTAAATGTTGCAATTCTTACACAGGCCACTAGGTCTTAAGCTCATTCTCATCATAGACAGCATTATGTAGTATATCGTAGAGGATCTATCATTTACAATAGCTGGTGTCACAACTCACCTCCTCCCTTTACATTTGCCCACATAAGAGCTTGCCCAGATTATAAACTCAGAAGAATTCTATATAAACAAAGTAGGGTCTGAGCCAGTCTATTGATATTAATGTCCGAACTCCGAGGGACAAAATATTTAAATTTTATTCAATATAGATAGAAATAGATTGGAGTTGCACAAAAAATTTGCAACTTATCAATTTTTCATGGCCGTTGATCTCAGCTACACCAAAACTGAGCCGGGGCAGAACAGGGGAGTGATGCCACACCGCCTCTAATTCTTTATGCCACACATCTTACTACGGTCCCTTAGCGGAGCAAGATTTGTGGTGAGGCACCAGGAACAATTTTCTGCGTGGGCTAGATACTATGACATAAGTCACTGATCTACCATAGAACAATGATTCTTTAATTATTTTTTAATTAAGTATAAGGTGCATTTAGACAGACTGATTATCGTGAATGAGGGTTTTTAGGAACACAAGTTTCCAGATAATCAGCCAGTGTAAACAAGCTACCAGTCACTTGTTGAACGAGCAAAATGCTCATTCATTGGTTCAAGAGGTTTTTAAGAAGACTCAAAAATGATTGTTCTCGGCAGCATATTTTCTTGAGATCATATCCGTATCGCAAGGTGTTGTTTGTTTCAACACTTGAGCAACAATTGATACAACTATGTGAACATTTCCCATTTATTTGCTCTGTTCCATATTTTTGCTCTGTTTAGCATTCTAGTGTAAAGCTGTGACAAGGTCCCTGTAGAGATTACGTCAGAGCTGGAACATCTTAACATCTTCCCGGATGAGGTTTTTATTGATAGTCAGTAAGTAAAAACATGATAATCAGGCTTCTCTTAGAAAGAGATTAGAAAGAGTTTGCTGTCCTGGTGATTTTCCCAGTAAAATCTGAACAAATAAATGTACCTAATTTATCAATGAGCTAAGTGTGCTCTCAGCCAGTTTTCACATACACACCAGACTTTTTGCTGCCACCACCCACTTTTTGAATGAGGCCAGTGGGATGCTCACAGTGAATAATACACTAGGACACACTTCCCTCAGCTTTCCCAAGCATCCTGATAGGTACTCTTCATGAAAAACCAGGCTATACTTTCCCTCTTACGAGCTGCGAGTATGTTTCGGGCACCAAGGTAGAACTTTATTACATTTTAGATTTAATATACAAAAAATGTACAGAGCTTAAAAAGTTAAGAAGCAACACATAAAAGCAAAAACAGTATAAAAATAATAAGGGATAAACACAGAAATGTCTTGCACATTTTGGATATGTGAGCGCCTTGGGCAGAAATTAGGACAGATCTACAATAGACATAGTCTCTTCTGGGATCTAAACATAAAATTATCTAGATGAGATTTTATAAAGGTCTCATCCCATACCTCTCACCCATCCTTTCGGTCAGGGGATGGGTGAGAGACCCCAGAGAAGATGATTCAGGTCGGTTTTTACCGTCCCCAGTTTTGTGATTGCCATTATTCACCGATTAATGGCGATCGCAAAAAAAGTCAGATTTTCCATTCATTTCTCTCTCCTCTGATATCATCTTACATATCATGGGAGAGAGAAATGTGCTCCCCCGAGCCCCCCCAGGTACCTCCGGCATCCCAATGTTAGAAACGGCAGAATGCACTAAATAAAAATAATAATAAAGTGCATTCGCCGCTCGGGGTCCACCGTGCAGTAGGTGTTACAACCGCTGCTGAGTAATGGCAGACGAGCAAAATGGCGATATAATGCGCACAGGCTCAACTTCACCCGAAGTGCGCAGAGCGGGCTCTGTTCACACACAGAGGCGCCGCAACAAAAACATACAAAAAGGCTGAGTCTGTTAGAGTCACAGGCCTCAGGTAAATGCACCCATGGTATATAAGGTCACAGGAGCAGGAACTAAGACAGAGCGGCTGCATCTGTCTAGACCTACCGTGTGTGCAGCGTCGCTACTGCGAACGCCAAGAAGGGCTGCAACTGCAGTGCGGCGCAGGACACTGCCGCTGGACGACACAGCTACAAAGAAGGCGCTATGTGGGATGCTAGCGCAGAGGTGCGGTGTGCACAGTGGCCTAAGGCTTGCCTCAGACTGGCGCAGACTACTGAACTAATTCCCTAACCACATGCGTAATATCAGAGGGAAGTGGTTTCATAATAAGTCAGTCACCAGAATCATACATCGTCACCATTCCCACATAGCAGTATAGTCTATATTAGCACATGGCGGAACGGCCATGCGCGCTTTTTATAGCCGTGCGGGACCTTCCAGATCTCCGAGATGGACCAATGAGATCTGTAACAGGACCTGGGCACATAACTCCCGATCTTCAATGGGAGATCGTCTCATGAGCATGCCCAGTAGGAGCACAGAGGAACTTAGTCTCTGGAGCGGTCTGTTGCAAAGTAATCTCCTCTGCAGTAGAAAGACAGCAGGAGGCCACAGAATGTGAGACTCTGGATTCCTGCAGAGCAGACACAGAAACCTGATGCCTAACACCCTGAACCCCCTGGCTCTATCCCCGGGCCCTCCATGTAATTTTTCTGGAAGAAAATGGGGGGCGCATGAGCAGTGCGCCAGCCGAGATCTGCCAGCTGGCAACAATAGGGTTAGGGTTGGGCTAGGGTTAGGCTTGGGGCTAGGGTTAGGGTTGGGGTTAGGGTTGTGTTGGGGGTATGGTTATCCTTGGGTTATGGTTGTGTTGGGGTTATGGTGGTGGTTAGAGTTGGGATTAGGGTTAGGGGTGTATTAGGTTAGGGTTGGGTTAGGGCTGTGATAGGGTTGGAGTTAGATTTGGGGGGTTTCCACAGTTTAGGTACATCAGGGGGTCTCCAAACGTGAGATGGCGCACGCCTTTGATTCCAGCCAATTTTGCTTTCAAAAAGTCAAAACGATGCTCCCTCTCTTCTGAGTCCTGCCATGCGCCCAAACAATGGCTTTCCCCCACATACGGGGTATCGGCGTACTCAGGAGAAATTGCACAACAAATTTTGTGGTCCAGTTTTTTCTGATACCCTTGTGAAAATAAAAAAGTTTGGTTCCAAAGTAATTTTTTTGTGAAAAAGTAAAATGTTCATTTTTTCCTTCCACATTGCTTTAGTGCTCGTGAAGCACCTGAAGGGTTAATAAACTCCTTGAATGTGGTTTTGCGCACCTTGAGGGGTACACCTTTTAGAATGGTGTCACTTTTGGGTATTTTCTGTTATATTCACCCCCAAAACTCACTTCAAATGTGAGGTGGTCCCTAAAAAAATTGGTTTTGTTAATTTTGTTGGAAAATGAGAAATCGCTGGTCAAGTTTTAACCCTTATACTGTCCTAAGAGAAAAAATTATGTTTCCAAAATTGTGCTGATGTAAAATTGCCGTGTGAGATATGTTGTTTATTAACTATTTTGTGTTACACTACTCTATGATTTAAGGGTACAAAAATTAAAAGTTTGAAAATTGCTAAATGTTTAAAATTTTTGCCAAATTTCCATTTTTTCATAAGTAAACATAAGTCATATCGAACAAATTTTACCACTAACGTGAAGTACAATATGTTATGAAAAAAAATTCTCAGAATCAGTGGATTCAGGTAAAGCGTTCCAGACCTATAAGTTCATAAACTGACAGTGGTCAAAATTGTAAAAATTGGCTTGGGCATTAAGGTCAAAATTGGCTTGGTAAGTAAGGGGTGAAAAAAACCCCAAATAATTTGGACATTGGACACACCTTGCTTCTTTTATACCTGTTTTAATATTCTAGTTATCAACTGTACAACCAACAAATATACTTTAGGATTTTGCTGCATTTCAATGTAGTGTTCCTAGGTTATGACATTTGTTGCTAGATGGTTCTTTTTGGGATTAATCTTCTTTAACCAAAAATCTAATTATTACACTAACTCAAGATATATATCTGTGCAGGTCTGTTTTAGCACACCTCTTTAAACTGTAAAATTGGAGACACATACAGGTGCTTCTCACAAAATTAGAATATCATCAAAAACTTAATTTATTTCAGTTCTTCAATACGAAAAGTGAAACTCATATATTATATAGAGTCATTACACACAGAGTGATCTATTTCAAGTCTTTATTTCTGTTACTGTTGATGATTATGGCTTACAGCCAATGAAAACCCAAAAGTCATTATCTTAGTAAATAAGAATACTTTATAACACCAGCTTGAAAATGATTTTAAAATCTGAAATGTTTGCCTACTGAAATGTATGTTCAGTATATGCACTCAATACTGCATCAATTACTGCATCAATATGGCATGGCATGGAGGCAATCAGCCTGTGGCACTGCTGAGGTGTTATGGAAGCCCTGGTTGCTTTGATAGCAGCCTTTAGCTCATCTGCATTGTTGTGTCTGGTGTCTATCATCTTTCTCTTGACAATACCCCATAGATTCTCTACGGGCTTAAGGTCAGACGAGTTTGCTAGCCAATCAAACACAGTGATACTGTTGTTTTTAAACCAGGTATTGGTACTTTTGGCAGTGTGGACATTTGCCAAGTCCTGCTTGAGAGTGAAATTTCAATCTCCAAAAGCTTGTTGGCAGAGGGAAGCATGAAATGCTCAAAAATTTCCTGGTAGATGGCTGCACTTTGGTCTTAATCAAACACAGTGGACCGACACCAGCAGATGACATTGCTCCCCAAACAATCACTGATTGTGGAAACTTCACACTAGACCTCAAGCAGCTTAGATTGTGCGCCTCTCCACTTTTCCTAAAGACTCTGGGACCTTGAAATCCAAATGAAATGCAAAATTTACTTTCATCTGAAAACAACACTTTGGATCACTGCGCAACAGTCCAGTTCTTTTTCTCCTCGGCCCAGATAAGATGCTTCAGGCATTGTCTATTAGTTATGAGTGGCTTGACACAAGGATTGTGACACTTGTAGCCCATGTCCTTGATACGTCTGTCTGTGGTGGATCTTGAAGCAATGACTCCAGCAGCAGTCTACTCGTTGTGAATCTCCCCCAAAGTTTTGAATAGCCTTTTCTTAACAATCTTTTCATGTCTGCGGTTATTCCGGTTGCTTGTCCACCTTTTTCTACCACACTTTTTCATTCCACTCCACTTTCTTGGATACAGCACTCTGTGAACAGCCAGCTTCTTTAGCAATGACCTTTTGTGGCTTACCCTCCTTGTGGAGTGTGTCAATGACTGCCTTCTGGACATCTGTCAAGTCAGCAGTCTTCCCCATGATTGTGAAGCCTACTTAAACACTTAGGAAGCCTTTGCAGGTGTTTTTTGCTAATTATTCTAATTTACTGAGATAATGACTTTTGGGTTATCATTGGTTGTAAGCCATAATCATCAACATTAACAGAAATAAACACTTGAAATAGATCACTCTGTTTGTAATGACTCTAAAATATAGTTTCACTTTTTGTATTGAAGAACTGAACTTTTTGATGATATTCTAATTTTGACAGAAGCACCTGTACAAGGAGTTAGGCTGCTATTGCATTAGACTGTTTTGTCTGTCATGTGTACCCTAGATTGCATTTCTGGCTAACTTCATATTGTTCTGGCCTCTGATAAGTGTTGAATGATTTTTTGCTAAATAATATATAAACATTATACTTGTGTCCAAAATGTATGCTATGTTAAACAAAACATTAGCACTGGCAACAAACATGGCAACGTGTGAGAAAAAAACCCACACACCACATCAAGAAATGTGGAAGCCATTAGCAGCAACAACACCAGCACTGATGGCAGCAACCATCCTGACAATAGTAATTTCAAATGCAGGTGACACTTGGCACCCTAAGCCTATAGCAAGCATACTACTGAGGAGGAAGCAGAGGGTGTAATGGAATATATGTCACTTCACAACAGTCTCAGCAGGAATGCATATCCTCTGACAGCAACACCATCAGCTTAAGTCATTGTTCTGCTCCCTGTCCATCATGTCTTCTATACTGTAGTACTACTGCAAAGTCTGGCCTTGCTAGCCCTACAATGCCGAAAATCTCTGTTGCCTGCCCCATTTTACTTTTCTCACTTGCAGCTTTTGCTGCTGCCATTGACTGCACAGCCATCCAGGCCACACATCTCCTGACTGCCTACCGTGCTTTAACGGACTATATTTCTGGCTGCTATTGCTAGCATAGCATTTCCAGACATATTCTTATGTTCCTCAACTTATTGTTCTACCTCGTGGCTTTTGCCACTGCTACTAGATGCCCAGACACCTCTCCTCCACTTATCTTTTGTGTTTTATAGCTATAATGTACTGGTGCTAAGAAACAGATTACCTTAAGGCATGAACATGTAACAGATCAGAAAATATAAATAACTTTTTTCACAGCTTGTTGACAAGCTATTCTTCACTTTGAAAACAGCTAGCCTGTTCCTGCTCCCTAAAAAAGGGATAATTTTTGATGGCTTGAAAAAAGCATTGGTAATCATTTAATCACTTTGACAATAGCAACCTATTGAAGATCATACAAAATATATATTACTTCTTTACTGCATACTGTTTATGCTCCCTACATAAAAGGATCATTTTTGGATGGCTTATGAAAAAGCCATTGCTTTTTTGTTTAGCAAGAAACATAGTTCTTAATACTGTGATTTGAGACTGTGTTTGAGTTAAACAATACCAAAGCGGTTCAATACAGTTCAAGGAAACCTCAGACTGTTATACATGTCTTTTCTGAGAAGTTAAGGCTGTGTTCACAAGTAGCGTTTTTTTTCTCGGATTTGCCAAAAAATCCGCTCAAAAAGCGCTTAAAATAAGCTTCCCATTCATTTCTATGCATTTTGCACTATTGATGCGTTTTTTACCGCGAAAAAAACGCTTTGCGGTAAAAAACGCAGCATGCTCATTAATTTCGCGGAAAATTCAGCGTTTCTAGCTATTTTCAATGGGTCTGGAAACACGCGGAAAAAAACGCATAAAAACGCACGTTTTTTGCTCAAAAAACACACAGAAGACGCGTGAAAAAAACGGGCGTTTTCTGGGAAGGGAGCCTGGTTTTTATGCAGAAATTTCTGCATACGTGTGCACATAGCCTAAAGGTTTTGCAATAATGAGATCCTCTATGGATTTATTTATCGAGAATTATATTTTCACATAAAATGTGCCAATCATGGCAAATTCGATATTCAAAGGATCTTCTCAATCTTTATCTAGAACTCCTAATGCTTGCCTTAATGAAAAAGATGCATTGCCTTGGCTTATAATGTTGACTACAGTATGTATTTACCAGAATAAAGGTGCTACCATGGAAGCAAATAGCAATGATATGTACATCGAAAGTATATATATGTCAGTTATTTGTGTTTGTGTACTTTTTTATTTGCGTATTTATATTAGTGTGTATTTATTACATTATCAATAACCTTATAACTAAACAACTATTTTGAAAAATCTGGCAACTCAATTTGCTTCATGGACGACATGTTACTTTGCTATAGTCAATTGTGAATGTCCATTATATACAGTGTGTCCGTAAAGTCACGGTGCACTTTTGACCAGTCACTTGCAAAGCAACAAAAGACGATAGAAATGTGAAATCTGCTCCAAATAAAAGAAAAACTCTCCCAGTTTCATACCTATTCAGTGCAGTTCGATGTGGGCTCCATTTGTTGCCCTACACACATCCAAACGATAGTGAAGTTCTTCCCACACGCGGGTAAGGACGTCTGGTGTAACAGAGTGAATAACGTCTGTGATTCTCTGTTTTTAGTGATTAATGTCGTTGATGCGTTCAATGTGCACATGTTGCTTCACGTAACCCCAAAAGTAAAAGTCTCAGGGCCTCAGATCCAGGGATCACAGTGTCCATGGCTTTGACCTGTGACTGGTCAAACGTGCACCATGACTTTACGAACACGCTGTATCTTAGAAGGCAGACTAAAAATATAGTTATTCTTTGCTTCTAGGCAATTTGACAATATTTTTTGTTCAGATTAAGTACGGTAATTGATTTTACTTGTGTCAATTCAGAAGCATTGTTTATAAGATTACACCTAACGTCTACTAATTCTTGTGTCGTAACTTAATACCAATTCCAATAACGGTTGCTCAAAACAATAAAGCATGCTGGCAGCAAGCAAAAGGTATTTGGAAATCTTTCTTATTAGTTTACGTTTACGAGATAATTGATGCATTACATGGGTATTATAACTCTTACCTTCTACATGTACCTGGATAGTGTTGCCTTACATTATTATATTTATCAGAATAAACCCTTTATGAGGTTGGAACTATTGCACAGCAAGGATCCATGTGACAATGAAGTTATCTTTGTGTTTTTGGCTCTCAGTAAATTTGCTGGAGGAACAAAACATTCCTTTAATAATATATGAACCTTCCCCGTGTTTCTGCTTGTTTGGGAGTCTTGCTGTAGCCTCCTTATTATCAGAAGTGGATTGTAAAGATTTGGGTAAAGGGTGATTTTTCCCTTAAATCCAAATTGATGTGAGATATAAACATTTCCACTGTATAAATTCATATCCTTCTCCATAGGGCACATTAGTGCATGGATAGGAAAAATTTAGAATTTGGTTGAAAGTCATTTTTTTATTATTCTCAAATATGCAAATCAACATTGATATTTCCCTTCTCTTCTATTTTTTAGCAAGTTATTAAAAATAGGGATTTCATTAAGACACCAATCTTAATAAAAAATGTGCTGGGGTAAGATGCGCTAACTTTATTGGGACGTGTTCACACTTACTGACTGGCGGCACACTACGACCCCTGGTTTGTAAACTTTTGCCAATCTGCAGTCGGTTAAATGTCTGTTTACACGGGCAGACCAAAGTGAACAATGCACACTGAGCGATCTATACTATACTTGATCACTAATTGCTCATAGGCTGACTCATTTCTTGATAGTGCGAGTCTTGTTTACACAGGAGAATATACTGCCAAGAACAATGATCTTTTGTGATGCACAAAAGGATCATTTGATCCAATGCTTGAGCATTTTGCTTGTTTATTGGGTGATCTGCAGCCTGTTTACATGGCAAGATCATTGTGAAATTAGCATTTCTATCAATGTTCATTCATGGCTTCTTGGAGTGCAAATGCGCAAATTAAATTTAGTATATCGCTAACCATTTGTGCTCCAGAAAGTAAAATTGTCTTCTGCATGCTGCTTCTTTCAAATACTACCTAGTATTTCCATAGTTCCCTCTTATCCTCCGTTAGCGGTCTCTGGTCCGCAATAGCTTTCAACTGGAGATTCATCTGATGACTCATCTCCGGTTGAACATAGCCCCAACGGGCCCCCATTCTGTGTCATACCCCCTGTGGTCACGATCGTTATGCTTCTGTCGACAAGCAATACTACCACTTATATTGCTGCTGAGCCATTGTTTAGCTAGGTGTAATTTTCCCTGACAATATCAGATTTATTTGTGAGAGTGGGTTGCCATGATTAGACAAGACCTGTAAAGAAAATGTGTCATCAGAAAATAATATAATGTTTTCATCAAGTTTTTATATCAAAATGTTTTTCAGTAAAAAAAAAAAAAATAATGCTTTTTTTCAATTTTCCATATTACTCTCTATATTAAAAAGAAAATTTCAGAATTCTTGCAATTTTAACTCTGGTCCCTAGACTTTATATTAGACTCATACTACTGGTTTTGTACTGAAGACTTTTCATCAGTCTAATTATCATAGACACAATGATAATGATAGGTGACACCTCAATATGCAATATTTAGTAGGTGACCTTATGTTATTGGTGACCATAAGATCTGAATACACCCAAAACAAAATACCCTAAAATATAATTAGTATTGAAAATGAGGAATGTTCCATAAACAAGTTTGGAGGCATGCAGTGGCTTTACAAAGAAACCGCATTAAT
This sequence comes from Dendrobates tinctorius, assembly GCF_039654945.1. NCBI lineage: Eukaryota > Metazoa > Chordata > Amphibia > Anura > Dendrobatidae > Dendrobates > Dendrobates tinctorius. The sequence goes on from NW_027361714.1 coordinate 41,830,579, forward strand.
GCTTATTAATGGTGACAGTTTTTTATATCAATGGTGGTGAGATTAACTACATAGAAAAGGACTCTTTTCTCTTTTCTCATTCCTTGTTTTTTTGTTACACTTGTTTTTCCTGTTACTTATATACCTCTCAGTTTGTTAAACCATAAATTTTTATTGTTTGCGCTTTTTGCATTGACAGTCTAACCTGTAATTACTAAAAGATTTTTGCTTTCAGCTACAGTATAAAAAAATTGTAACCCTGCCCTTCCATGTAATAGCAATATCCCCGCATCTTGATCCTGCGCCAACATTTTAAAGATTCTTTTAGATGTGTAGATATTTGATATAAATAATTGCTGATATCGTTACTGTAAGTAAGCACACTGATTAATTATACAGTCAAGGCCAAAAGTATTGACACCCCTGCAATTCTGTCAGATAATACTCAGTTTCTTCCTGAAAATGATTGCAAACACAAATTCTTTGGTATTATTATCTTCATTTAATTTGTCTTAAATGAAAACCACAAGAGAATGAAGCAAAAAGCAAAACATTGATCATTTCACACAGAACTCCAAAAATGGGCCAGACAAAAGTATTGGCACCCTCAGCCTAATACTTGGTTGCACAACCTTTAGCCAAAATAACCTTGACCAACCGCTTCCGGTAACCATCAATGAGTTTCTTACAATGCTCTGCTGGAATTTTAGACCATTCTTCTTTGGCAAACCGCTCTAGGTCCCTGATATTTGAAGGGTACCTTCTCCAAACTGCCATTTTTAGATCTCTCCACAGGTGTTCTATGGGATTCAGGTCTGGACTCATTGCTGGCCACCTTAGAAGTTTCCAGTGCTTTCTCTCAAACCATTTTCTAGTGCTTTTTGAAGTGTGTTTTGGGTCATTGTCCTGCTGAAAGACCCATGACCTCTGAGGGAGACCCAGCTTTCTCACACTGGGCCCTACATTATGCTGCAAAATTTGTTGGTAGTCTTCAGACTTCATAATGCCATGCACAATGTCAAGCTGTCCAGTGTCGGAGGCAGCAAAGCAACCCCAAAACATCAGGGAACCTCCACCATGTTTGACTGTAGGGACCGTGTTCTTTTCTTTGAATGCCTCTTTTTTTCTCCTGTAAACTCTATGTTGATGCCTTTGCCCAAAAAGCTCTACTTTTGTCTCATCTGACCAGAGAACATTCTTCCAAAACGTTTTAGGCTTTTTCAGGTAAGTTTTGGCAAACTCCAGCCTGGCTTTTTTATGTCTCGGGATAAGAAGTGGGGTCTTCCTGGGTCTCCTACCATACAGTCCCTTTTCATTCAGACGCCGACGGATAGTACGGGTTGACACTGTTGTACCCTCGGACTGCAGGGCAGCTTGAACTTGTTTGGATGTTAGTCGAGGTTCTTTATCCAACATCCGCACAATCTTGCGTTGAAATCTCTTGTCAATTTTTCTTTTCCGTCCACATCTAGGGAGGTTAGCCACAGTGCCATTGGCTTTAAACTTCTTGATGAGACTGCACACAGTAGACACAGGAACATTCTGGTCTTTGGAGATGGACTTGTAGCCTTGATATTGCTCATACTTCCTCACAATTTGGTTTCTCAAGTCCTCAGACAGTTCATTGGTCTTCTTTCTTTTCTCCATGCTCAATGTGGTACACACAAGGACACAGGACAGAGGTTGAGTCAACTTTAATCCATGTCAACTGGCTGCAAGTGTGATTTAGTTATTGCCAACACCTGTTAGGTGCCACAGGTAAGTTACAGGTGCTGTTAATTACACAAATTAGAGAAGCATCACATGATTTTTCGAACAGTGCCAATACTTTTGTCCACCCTCTTTGTTATGTTTGGTGTGGAATTATATCCAATTTGGCTTTAGGACAATTCTTTTTGTGTTTTTTCATTTAAGACAAATTAAATGAAGATAATAATACCAAAGAATTTGTGTTTGCAATCATTTTCAGGAAGAAACTGAGTATTATCTGACAGAATTGCAGGGGTGTCAATACTTTTGGCCATGACTGTATGAATGCCCCTATTGCTGTAAAAGTGAAAACATGACCCACACTATTTTGTACCAAAAAGTGTAAAAGTCATCCAAACATGCCAATGTGACATATGCCCAGGAAGGCTTTAAATTGAAATGGTGAAGGAACCAGGCTTAGCCTATAATACTACCATTTTGGAAAAGATTGGTGGATAAGGTTGCAGAGCCAGTTAGGGGGCTACCTCCTTCCCAATGCAATCTGCAAAAAAAAAAAAAGGGACAGCATACCTTCTCTACTTCTTTGTGTGTTCCCAACTTAGTTTGTTGTAATCTTTCCCCACTACATGATGAGCTATGGTTTAGTTTTGGATACTAGCACTAGATAGTCCTCAGGTTTCTTGTAGGATTTCCCTAGCGATACAGAAATCCTGTCCTACACATAGGCTTCCAGCTCACTTGGTCATGGAAATGTAAATGGAATCTGTCAGCATGATCTCACACCCCAAACTACTTATATGGTGCCCTCTAACAGGCTGTCACCGCACACTTTTTCCCCTTTGTAACCTTTCTTTTTTCAAACACAGCTTTATTCCCACAGGCGCCATCACTGCCTCCTGTTGGGCTCTTTCACTACCTGAAAGCTTATTCTTAGGCCTCTTTCACACTTCAGTTTTTTGCATCAGTTCAAATCCGCCAAAAAGGCAGACAAGCGGATCCGTTCTCAACTGATGTGAACGGATGGCACAGGATCCGTTTTCAGACGGATCGTGAAAAATGAGGATATTTAAAGGAGCCGCTGGCTGGGAAGAGGAGAGAGAGAGAGTTTTTTTTTTTGTCCGGCACCCAGAAAGAATTTCGGGTTAAATCAGTGTCTGGAGGATCCGCCAGAGACAAAAATGTTGCAAGCTCCGTTTTAAAATCTTTGAGGATGGTGACGGACAGCAACTTTTGGCGGATCCTCAAAAAAAACGGATGCAACGGACGGCAATCCGTCACAATCCGCCATTAATGGAAGTCAATGGGGAAACAAAACGGATCCTCAAAAGAAAATTGAGGATCCGTTTTTTTCAAAACCTGGCGGATTGTGACTGATTGTAAAAAACTGAAGTGTGAAAGAGGCCTTAGTAGGAGAATAGACCTTCAGCTGCAGTTCTCCACTACTTAATTCCTCATCTGCACTTCTTGCATATTACACAGTGGCATGCTCTCTAACTGCTTTCCTCACACCAGGTTCATGTTTATATCTTAGCTCTGGGTTTCGTGTCACACCTTGGCTGCATCTCTGAACTTGTATCCTGTTCACCTCAGTGCTTTAAAAATGACTCTAGCTTAACTTCATTCTCTGCTTAACTAGATCTCTTGAAGTGCAGAGCTGCCTGCAACATTGATGTCAATGGGTGAAAGAAGACTTCACTGGGTTAGTATCTCTGACCAAGTTTCATTAGCTACATACATTGCGGTCAACATAATTGTTACCATTAATTAAACCATATCCCTTTGCTGCTAACACACCCATAAATACTCAAAAGAAAAGGCATCCAATGAGCGGTGCCATGCAGCTTTGGCGGGGGATTCAAATCCCACACATCACCGCTCATTGGCTCAGCCGGCGGGGAGGGGGATTCAAATCCCCTGCCAAAGCCGCGCGGTACCGCTCATTGGCTGAGCCGCCAGCCGGCGGATGTTCATTTCACTGCACTCACGATGCAATAGCCTATTTCTAGTATAACATATTGCTACACCCTAAGTTGGAAGATTGGCTACAACAGATCCCAGAAGCAACATCTGAACTCTCTGTCCAGAAAAGCACAATGCTGGGAACAGTTAAGTCCTCTTTCACACATCAGTTTCTTTGCCATCAGTCGCAATCTAGCAGATTTGGAAAAAACGGATCCATCACAGATTGTGAAAAACTGATGCGACGGATCAGTATATTCGCTGGATCCGACTGCCCTACCTGGTAATAATAATTGGCGCATGCTCAGTTTAAAAAAACGGAATCCTGCGCTAAACCCTCAAACTCTCAGGCCTCTGGTAGAGGACCCAAGAATGAGGAAGGACATGAAAAAAAAGACCACCCTCATTGGAGGGTGAGAAGGAAGTTTATATATATATATATATATATATATATATATACACACACACATTATATAACGAATGTGAGTACACCCCTCACATTTTTGTAAATATTTTATTATATCTTTTCATGGGACAACACTGAAAATTCGACACTTTGATGCAATATAAGGGTCAGTGTACAGCTTGTATAAACAGTGTAAATTTGGTGTGCCATCTAAATAACACACAGCCTTTAATGTCTAAACCGCTGGCAACAAAAGTGAGTACACCCCTGAGTGAAAATGGCCAAATAGTGCCCAAATAGCCGTTTTCCCTCCCTCGTGTCATGTGACTGATTAGTGTTACAAGGTCTCAGGTGTGAATTGGGAGCAGGTGTGTTAAATTTTGTGTTATCGCTCTCACCCCCTCATACTCGTCTTTGGAAGCTCAACAAGGCACCTCATGGCAAAGAACTCTCTGAGGATCTGAAAAAAAAATTGTTGCTCTGCATAAAGATGGCCTAGGCTATAAGAAGATTGCCAACACCCTGAAACAGAGCTGCAGCACGGTGTCCAAAACCATGCAGCGGTTTTACAAGATATGTTCCACTCAGAACAGACCCCGTCATGGTCGACCAAAGAAATTGAGTGCACATGCTGGGCGTCATATCCAGAGGTTGTCTTTAATAGACCTATGAGTGCTGCCAGCATTGCTGCAGAGGTTAGAGGGCTGGGGGGTCAGTCTGTCAGTGCTCAGATCATAAGCCGCAAACTGTATCAAATTGGTCTGCATTGCTGTCATCGCAGATAGAGGCCTCTTCTAAAGATGATGCACAAGTAAGCCCACAAACACTTTGGTGAAGGCAAGCAGACTAAGGACATGGCTTACTGGAACCATGTCCCGTGGTCTGAAGAGACCCAGAAATAAAACAAATCTTACCAAAATATCCAAATCACAGGGTGAACATCAGGCTTACATAAAAACCCTATTAAAAAACAACTTTTATTAAGTGCAATAAAATTTAATAATAGATAACCCCTATCTAGAAATGCCTTGATGCAAAAAATGTACAAAAAGGGCTATAGATATTATGACTAGGGTTAAAAAAAACCCCAATAGCCTAATATAATTGCCAGCAAATAATCATCTGGCCAAATAATCGCCTCTGCTGGAAAACAAAGCTGCAGAGATAAGCCCTTAAGATATAAATACCTCAACAGAAGACCCCTTAGCTCAAAAAATTGTTGTCTTTGTCCCTGACAAAATAGGGTGCTCAGGAGAACATCAGTCACACTCAGCCGAAGTGTAAAGCCCCCGTTACACACTGTGATATCGCTAGCAATATCGCTGCAAAGTCACCGATTTTGTGACGTTGCAGCGATATTGCTAGCGATATCGCTGCATGTGATACTTACCTCCGACCGGCTCCCCCGCTGGTTATCGCTGATCGTGCGAGAAGCTGCTGGATCATTCCTCGTCGGTCACTGCCTGCGGTGCTTCCTGCTGTGACGACGAGCGACGCGTGGAGCCGGGCGGGAGGACGCAGGATCGCCGCGTCTGACAGGTAAGTAGCGATCCCCGTCCCCAGCGATGTCGTTAGTGAGATCTGCCTGAGTGGCAGCTCACTAGCGACCACCTAGCGATGCACCAGCGATCCTGACTGCGTCATATCGCTAGTCGGGATCGCTGGTGCATCGCTAGGTGTAACGGTACCCTAAGGAAAGGTGATCTGGCCCTAGATGTACACCTACCTGATCACCTACCTAGATGCAGAGGTTGGCACCCTAAGATAATGAGAATGGCGCCCCTGCTTGTCGACAGCTGTCCCTCCTCTCCTATCTCACTCTATAAGACGATAGTTAGAAACAGAAGGGCAGATAGCCTGTATACACTGTAACAAATGTATTCAGTAGTCATGGGTGAGAGCAAAATGTAATTGCATGAGCGGTACATGTAAGTAATTATAAATGAGTGAGAAAAAAAGATAGTTCAACCAATTACACACATAAATACTCACAGCAAAAAGTGCCAAAAAATAAAAAATCAGTATGCATTGGTCACAAGTAATGATAAGGGAAGCAGACTGTAAGGCTATGTGCCCATGTTGCTTTTTTTAGCGTTTCTGCAGCCGCAGAAACGCTTAAAAACGCTTAAAAAACGCATCCCCATACAATCCTATGGGATTCCGCAGTTGCTGTGCCAATGCTGCGGATTTTACTGCTGCGGAATCGCATAGCGGTAAAATCCGCAGCATGTCCATTATTTCTGCGGAATCGCAGCGATTCCACCGCCATAGGATTGCATTGGATATGCCCACCATGCGTAAAGTGAGCGCTTCATGTGCAGATAGTACCCAGGGTCTGGAGAAGAGGAGACTGTCCTCCATGCCCTGGGTACCATATTCCTGTAAAAAATAGAGTTAAAATAAAAAATAGGGATATACTCACCTTCTGTCGGCCCCCGGAGCCCTCGCCGTCGTCATTGGCGCTGGCGGCAAGTTCCACTCCCAGGGATGCTTTGCGCAAAGGACCTCTGATGACATAGCGGTCTCGCAAGACCACTACGTCATCAGAGGTCATTGTCGCAAGGCATCCCTGGGAACCGAACATGCCACCAGCGCCAATGACAACCGCGAGGACTCCGGGGGGCCGACAGAAGGTGAGTATATCCCTATTGTTAATTTTTTTAATTATTTTTAACATTCAATCTTTTACTATTGATGCTGCATAGGCAGCATCAATAGTAAAAAGTTGGTGACACTAGTCAAGCACTATGCTTGACAAGTGTGACCAACCTGTCAATCACTTTTCCAAGCGATGCTTCAAATCGCTTGGAAAAGCGGTAGCATTCTGCAAGCTGTGTCTTGCGGGAAAACGCATGCATTTTACCCGCGGCATTTCCGCAGCATTTCTATAACGTGGGAACATAGCCTAAGTGTCAAGATTTCAACACCACACCCTATAAATATGACAAACCCCAACCTGATACAAGGGTGATTTGTCCCACTTAATTTGCACAGCACTGTATGTATCACATTGAGTAAAGCTAGATTTATCACAGGGACAAAAATCATCTAGAAATATACAGTAGTTATAATGATCTGTCCACATGCGGTATTACACATAGGTGACTGTGACCAAAGTACACACCTATGCATCACAATAAATCATAATAGATGAATCACAGAGACAAAAGCCATCCTAAAAATGCACTTGTACTTATCTGTTCACTTGTGGTATTTCACATAGGTGATAGAGAACAAGATAGATGATAGGTTCCCAGATAGAATCAGCAAACTCTCAACGCGTTTCCCCCTGGACAGGCTCATCAGGAGAGATCGATATCAGATAGCATGGCAGAGGAGAGTAGTTCATAAGATGAAACTGCACCTACAGCAAGTCCGCCTCCTCCTTAAATACCTAATGAGGCACCTGCATTGAAAGGATCATTTCATATTTCAAGCCGCAATAGGCATACCAGGGTAATGGTATAATTAACCCCAAGAAACCAAGCATACACACACAGGGTCATTATCATGGCGGCATGTCTTAGAACTAAAACTGCGCATGCCCACACCATATAGAGATGCTAGATGTACGTGTCACATGATCGGACTAACACACACCAGACTAAGGCGTACTCCGCGTGTGAATAGAATAGGTGCGCAATGCACACACGCCAAGATCGCAGTATATGCGAGTGTTTTGGGTGAACACCATTGATGTGTCTCGCCAGGGGTGTATCCCTACCATGTCTAATATCACAAAGGTGCTCACCCACACGTCTCCGCAACTCCCTCTTTGTTTTCCCAATGTAAATAAGTGGGCATGAGCACGTGGCCATATAGACCACCCCTTCTGTTTTGCAGTTGGCAAAATCTCTCATATAAAAAATCCTCTCTAATGTAGTCCCTTTAAAGGATTTTTCTTTTCTAATCCATGGGCAAAATTTGCTGTCACCACATTTAAACGTTGCACAGAGTTTACTATCTAACCAAGTCCCCTGTAATTTAGGTTTCATAGAAACTATGGACAAACCGATCTTGTAGTGATCTGCCCTTCCTATATGTAAGTTTGGGGGTAGATGGAATATAGTCACCTAAGTTCTGGATCAGCCCTTAGGATCCCCCATTGTCTCCAAGAATATTCTGCGGAACATTTGATTTGTTGTCAAATATACCTATAATCTTAGGGACATCAGGCAGATCATCCCTAGGTGCTGGATGTAAAAGATCATGATGATCACGGCCTGCAGCATGGTCCCATGGTCCGTCAGCTACATGACTAGGGTACCCTGTTATAAATGGGTCACCGAGGAGGAAAACAAGACCAAGCCAAGTCACAGAAAACCAGAGAGGTTGGTAACTACGTGAATTGCAGACCCCTGATCCTAACCACACAACTAACAGCAGCCGTGGAGTATACTTACGATAATTCTAGACGCCTCCTCACAGCCGGAGGACTAAATAAGCCAAAAGCAAGAAAAGGGGAAATCTAAAACTGCCCCAGAGCAGACAGCAAAGGAATAGACAGCCCCCACACCTGTATTGACGGTGAGACAAGATGAAAACACGAACACAGGTAGGAAAATAGGCTGAGCAAACGATGGGGCCCACACTAGCTAGAAAGGACAGGAATGGAAAGATACGGTCTGCAATCACGTCAAAAAACCCTGTAAAAATGTCCAACACTTCTGATAGCAAAAAATACCCTGAAGTCACTAGACTTCTCCCACTATATCAGCATTCGGGCATATTCTGAGAACAGAGCAAAAAGAGGCCAATCTAATAAGGGACAAAAATCAAACTGGCACATACAGTGACATAAGAGTGGAAATTCAGCACAGCCCCGACCACACAAAAAACTGAATAGACCAATCCAAATCAAATGTGAACATTAGCAAAGACAACTTAGCTTGAGAAGGCAGGAACTGAGCTGGAAACTAAGACCTCAGGAGGCAGGAAAAAAAAATCACCAGCATGGGAATAGGGAGTCGGCTGTCTTAAATCCAGTCTGAGACTCCAGATGTCCAATCCTCTTCCTCATTATCAGGTGGCAGGTCTCTGTTAATTAGATCAGCTTCACTACCTCCTGCCACCACCAGAGGGAGCCCGGAAAGAGAACTCACAACTCCTCTGTCAGCACAACCAGCTCCCTCACCAGAAACCAGAGGCAGACCAGAAAATGAGTTCACAACAGTACCCTCTCTGGTGAAACCTCCTCTTAAGGTCATGGGCCTGTAAAACAAAGTCCTGATTATTGGAGCAATTCCTCTTGATACAGTCATTGCCAAAAGTATTGACACCCCTGCAATTCTGTCAGATAATATTCAGTTTCTTCCTGAAAATGATTGCAAACACAAATTCTTTGGTATTATTATCTTCATTTAATTTGTCTTAAATGAAAAAACGCAAAAGAGAATGAAGCAAAAAGCAAAACATTGATCATTTCACACAAAACTCCAAAAATGGGCCGGACAAAAGTATTGGCACCCTCAGCCTAATACTTGGTTGCACAACCTTTAGCCAAAATAACTGCGACCAACCGCTTCCGGTAACCATCAATGAGTTTCTTACAATGCTCTGCTGGAATTTTAGAACATTCTTCTTTGGCAAACTACTCCAGGTCCCTGATATTTGAAGGGTGCCTTCTCCAAACTGCCATTTTTAGATCTCTCCACAGGTGTTCTATGGGATTCAGGTCTGGACTCATTGCTGGCCACCTTAGAAGTCTCCAGTGCTTTCTCTCAAACCATTTTGTAGTGCTTTTTGAAGTGTGTTTTGGGTTATTGTCCTGCTGGAAGACCCATGACCTCTGAGGTAGACCCAGCTTTCTCATACGGCGCCCTAAATTATGCTGCAAAATTTGTTGGTAGTCTTCTGACTTCATAATGCCATGCACACGGTCAAGCAGTCCAGTGCCAGAGGCAGCAAAGCAACCCCAAAACATCAGGGAACCTCCGCCATGTTTGACTGTAGGGACCATGTACTTTTCTTTGAATGCCTCTTTTTTCTCCTGTAAACTCTATGTTGATGCTTTTGCCCTAAAAGCTCTACTTTTGTCTCATCTGACCAAAGAACATTCTTCCAAAATGTTTTAGGCTTTTTCAGGTAAGTTTTGGCAAACTCCAGCCTGGCTTTTTTATGTCTCGGGGTAAGAAGTGGGGTCTTCCTGGGTCTCCTACCATACAGTCCCTTTTCATTCAGATGCCTACGGATAGTACGGGTTGACACCGTTGTACCCTCGGACTGCAGGGCAGCTTGAACTTGTTTGGATGTTAGTCGAGGTTCTTTATCCAACATCAGCACAATCTTGCGTTGAAATCTCTTGTCAATTTTTCTTTTCCGGCCACATCTAGGGAGGTTAGCCACAGTGCCATGGGCTTTAAACTTCTTGATGACACTGCGCACGGTAGACATAGGAACATTCAGGTCTTTGGAGATGGACTTGTAGCCTTGAGATTGCTCATGCTTCCTCACAATTTGGTTTCTCAAGTACTCAGACAGTTCTTTGGTCTTCTTTCTTTTCTCCATGCTCAATGTGGTACACACAAGGACACAAGACAGAGGTTGAGTCAACTTTAATCCATGTCAACTGGCTGCAAGTGTGATTTAGTTATTGCCAACACCTGTTAGGTGCCACAGGTAAGTTATAGGTGCTGTTAATTACACAAATTAGAGAAGCATCACATGATTTTTCGAACAGTGCCAATACTTTTGTCCACCCTCTTTGTTATGTTTGGTGTGGAATTATATCCAATTTGGCTTTAGGACAATTCTTTTTGTGTTTTTTCATTTAAGACAAATTAAATGAAGATAATAATACCAAAGAATTTGTGTTTGCAATCATTTTCAGGAAGAAACTGAGTATTATCTGACAGAATTGCAGGGGTGTCAATACTTTTGGCCATGACTGTACATAGGAATTGGCCCTTAGGTATCCCTCTCCAAAGGAGACCTGGGAGATAGCTATCCCATCGCAGGAGGCTATTAGTAGATGTTGGTTTTCTGTATGTCTTTGTGGTGATACCCCCCTCACCACTTTTGCTGATTTTTAAATCAAGAAAAGTTATGGTATCCCTATGTATTTCTGATGTAAACCTCATGTTGATGTTATTCTCAGTAAGGCAAGCCACAAACCTATGAAAATCATCTAACAAACCGTCCATAAGATGAACACATAGTCGATAAATCTCGACCAGAACAGAATGGATGAATACCACCAGGCCTCTTTGACGAATACCTTAGTATCCTCCCATCAGCCCAGGAAGAGATTTGCATACAATGGGGCACAGGGACTCCCCATTGCAGTCCCCCTGAGCTGGTGGTAGGTCCTTCCATTAAAGAGAAAATAGTTATGGCTGAGAATATAGGACAAAAGTTCAATGACAAACATATGTGCAGTCAGTTGTGTTGCCCTTGTACTGAGGAAAAATTTAATACTCTTGATACTTGCCCTGTGCGCTGTGCCGGGTACTACTGTAAAGTGCTTTGACATCAGTGGAAGCCAGATATGTATCGGCATTAACAATAATATCTTCCAGCTTCCCCAACAGATCTGATACATCCATAAGGTAAGATGGTACAGAAATGACAAATTGATGGAGAATTTTGTCAGTATATATGCCAATATTCTGATCTATAGAATCCACACCTGAGATTATAGGTCGTCCCTTAAGGGTTGACCAGTCCTTTGTGAATTTTGGGTAAACAATTAAATGCAGGTATCAAGGGAAAGGAGGGTAGCAAAAATTCAAACTCATTCTTGGTAATGAGCCTACAGTCCAGTCCTTTAATCAAAATTACGGTAAGGGAATCCAAATATTGTGATGTGGGATCTCCTGTGAGGATTTCATATGTGTCTCTATCCCCCAGTAGCAAGTGGCACATAGTAAGGTACTGTGTATGGTCCATTATTACCAGGTTGCCCCCTTTATCAGAGGGCTTTATCACAATCTCCTTGCTCTTCTCCAATGAGGAGAGTGCTGATAATTCAAGTTCAGTAAGATTAGATGATATCTCCCCTATCAAGGTAAGGAGGTTAATCTTAACCAGCTCTTCCTCAACCACTTTCAAAAAGATGTCAATACAATCCAAATCGCCCATAGGGGCAACATGGTACTTTTTGGTTTAAGAGATGTAAATGGACCTAAACTTATGTCACGTTCATTTTCCACCAATAAGTCAGGCAAAGCATTCACTGCTCCAAGATCACCTGCATTAATCCCCAAATTATCACATTGTTCTCTATCCATTTGAAGATAGAACTTATGCCATTTGAGCTTAGGTGCAAACAGATTAATGTCCCTTACCCAACTAAATGGATCATAGAGTATGGTGGGAACAAAAGACAGACCTTTCAAAAGGACCTTATGTTCATCAGGTGACAGAATATACCTACTGAGGTTAATGACTTGACTCATTCCAGACCCTTTTAACTCTCTCTGTTCCTCAGCTGATAACCAAATGGGGCCTTCTGCTCCAAAGAAAAGGAGGAAGATGGAGGCAGAGACAAGGAGGATGATTGTTGTGGTATTGTATTGATTACCAAAGCCATATTGTCTGCCCGAATGTTTAATTGGGTTAGTGGCCCTGTGGATAACCCTTTGGAGGTAGTCATACAAGGATCCCGATCTTGCCACCTGTGTCTGTAACGTCTCCCTCGCTCTCTGCCCCTCTGTCTCCATCTCCCCCTGGAGTTCGATCTCTCTGTCTGAGTTGTTAGTTTCATATGAAGAAATATCTGTATGAACCCGATGTTGTGTAGGTAAAAAACTATAGGCCCTATTCTTAAATTTATTAAAGTCTCTCAGAAATTGATTGTGTTTCCTGTCCTTAATAGTGTCTTGAAATTTCTCAATGGAAGATTGAAGAATAGCCTACCTCCTAGTAAATTCAGGGTCAGATGTATGTGCCAGAGTTTTTTTTCTCAATCAGTTCATTCAATATTTTGCCTGTATGTTCAAAATTAATTTTCTCCTCCTCAACTAGGATCTTCATGAACCTACATGATGAACCTATAGATTCTCTCTGCCATACATGAAGTAATTGAGGGCTTGCAAGTCTTGGTGATGGAAAAATGTTAATCCTCAAGCCACTGGGGACAATGTTGTTCGTTAAATAGTTTTCAAGAGCTTTAATCTAAGAGCTTTAATCTCCCAAAATGATTTCACATTATTTTTATATCCTACATACAAATTCTTGAATAGATTCTTAATAGATGTAGACCCACTACCTCCTGACGGATTACTTTCTGTAGAGAAGGCTTGATTGGCCTCCTCTATCCACTGTTTAGTTTTGATAGGCCCTGATAAGAAGCCAGCCATCTAGTCTAAGGCTATGTGCCCACGTTAGCGTTTTTAAACGCTCAGGAAACGGGTCTCCTTCCCAGAAAACGCATGTTTTTTTCCACGCGTTTTTGCCGAGATTTTCCCCTTTTTTGTCCCAAAACCGAGCGTTTTTGATGCGTTTTTTTTCCGCGCGTCTTCTGGACTATAGGAAATAGCCAAAAACGCGGACCTAAGCGGAAATTAATGAACATGCTGCGTTTTTTACCGCTAAGCGCTTCCTTAGCGGTAAAAAACGCATCCATTGGCACAAAAAGGCCAAAATGTATTAAAATGAATGGGATGCTTCTTTTAAGCACTTTTGATGCGGTATGACCATGAAAAACGCATCAAAAATGCTTAAAAAACGCAACATGGGCACACATCCTAAATCTTACAAAAAATATCCAAATCACAGGGTGAACATCAGGCTTACACAAAAAACCCTCTTACTTGGTTCAGATGATGTCAAGCTTGTGTTGCGGCAACCAGGTGAGGAGTACAAAGGCAAAGGTGTCTTGCCTACAATCAATCATTGTGGTGCGAGTTTCATGGTTTAGGGCTGCATGGGTGCTGCCTGCTGTAGGGAGCTACAGTTCAATGCCAACATGATGCAGACCATGATCCCTTTTCTTCGGAAACTGGGACTCAGGGCAGTATTCCAACATGATAACGACCCCAAACACACCTTCAAGACGACCAGTGAGTTGCTAAAGAAACTGAGGGTAAAGGTGCTGTACTGTCCAAGCATGTCTACAGACCGAAACCCTATTGAGCATCTCTGGGACATCCTCAAATGGAAGGTGGAGGAGTGCAGGGTCTCTAAAGGTACTGTCACACTTAGCGATGCACCAGCGATCCCACCAGCGATATGACGCGGTCAGGATCGCTGGTGCATCGCTAAGTAGTCGCTAGTGAGCTGCCACACAGGCAGATCTCACCAGCGACATAGCAGGGGTCGGGGGTCACTACTTACCTGTCAGACGAGGCGATCCTGACGTCCTCCGCCCGCGTCCACGCGTCGCTCGTCGGCGCCACAGGAAGCCCAGCAGGAAGCTGATGACGAGAAACGGTCCAGGACGTTCTCGCGCGATCAGCGATAACCAGCGGGGGAGCGGTTGGAGGTAAGTATCAGACATAGTGATATCGCTAGCATATTGCTATAACGTCTCAAAAACCACTGACGTTATAGCGATATTGCTAGCGATATCGCTTAGTGTGACAGGCCCTTAACATATACCAGCTCCGTGATGTCATCATGGAGGAACAGAAGAGGATTAAAGTGGAAACCTGTGAAGCTTTAGTGAACTCCAAGCCCAAGCGTTAAGGCAGTGCTTGAAAATAATGGTGGTCACACAAAATATTGACTCTTTGAGCACAATTTGGCCATTTTCATTTACGGGTGTACTCACTTTTGTGATATGCTGTGTATATATATATATATATATATATATATATATATACACACACACACATATATTGTATATATATGCATATATATATACATACACATATACACATACATATACATACACATTATACATATATTATATATATATTATATATTCTTATCTAAATATATATATAAATTATATAAATTCTTATCCTCTCTTGCTGACAATTTTATCTTCCAAAAGGTAAAGGTAGAGGAGAAAAGGAGGAAATGATTGAGGTGGTAAGGTTGGCTGGGACCCTAGGAGGCAGCGATCATAGAATTTTGGAAATCTAGAGGAGGAAGACCTGTGAAGACTCAGGCTGAGTTCACACGTGGCGTTTTTTTCGCGTTTCCGCGGTGGTTTTAACCATGCGATTTTGCCACGAAAACGCGAAAAATAAGCATCCCATGCATTCCTATGGGATTCCGCAATGCTGTGCTAATGCTGCGGTTTTTACCGCAGCGGAATCGCTTTGCTGTAAAAAACGCAGCATGCTCATTAATTTGCGGAATCGCGGCGATCCCGCACACATAGGAATGCATTGTTCCGCTTACTTCCCGCATGTGGCTGTGCACACCATGCGGAAAGTAAGCAGAACAATTGCGGATGGTACCCACAGTCCGGAGGAGAGGAGCCTGTCCTCCGGGCTTTGGGTACCATATCCCTGTAAAAAATAGAATTTAAAATAAAAAATATTGTTATTCTCACCTTCCGGCGTCCCGCGCAGCCTTCCCGCCTCTCTCCACGCTCCCGGTCCCAGTAAGCTTTTGTGAAAATGCCCGCGATGGCGTCCGTTCTCGCGGGATCACGAAGTCTCGCGGTCATTCGCGTGACGTCATCGCGAATTACCGCGAGACATCGCGATCCCGCGAGAACGAACGTCATCGCGGGCATTTTCGCAAAGGATTACTGGGAACGGATGCGCGGGACGTCGGAAGGTAAGAATAACACTATTTTTTATTTTTTTTTACATTCTATCTTTTACTACTGATGCTGCATAGGCGGCCTCAGTAGTAAAAAGTTGGTCACACTCGTCAAACACTATGTTTGACGAGTGTGACCAACCTGTCAATCAGTTCTCCAAGCGATGCTACAGATCGCTTTGAAAACGCTAGCATTTTGCAAGCTAATTACGCTTGCAAAATGCTAGTTTTTCCGCGGGAATTTAAAATGCGATTTTCCCGTGGAATGGAATTCCGGAATTCTCGAGGTAATTTCCGCGAGAGTTCCGGTACATGTGCACTTAGCCTCAGACTTCAAGGTTGGACTTCAGAAAGGCATATTTTAAGGGACTCAAAAAGAGGATAGAAGGGATCCAATTGCTGGATATCGTTAAGGACAGAAATGTCCAGGAAGGATGGGAAGTTTTGAAAAAAGGGGCGAACGAAATGTTTATCAAATGTAACGAGAGGGCATATCTAAAGAAGAATATAATGCCGTCTGCAGAAACTATCGGGTACGCATCAGATTACTTAAATCTGATAATGAATTAAGGCTTGCAAGAGACATCAAAAGCAGTAAGAAACGATTTGGTGGTATGTCAAAAGTAAAAGAAAATTCAAAGAAGCTATATGATTTTTACAGGATAAAAATGGTGAAGTGGTAAAAAATGATGCTGAGAAGACCGAACTTTTAAATTCCTATCTTGCATCTGTTTTCTCTCAGAAAGAAAATGCAACATAACTGATTTTCAAGGAATAAAATAATCCACAATATCTATAAACAGAGATAGCGAGGGAATACTTAGCTAATATAAATGAATTCAACTCCCCAGGTCAAGAAGAATTACATCCTAGGGTACTGAAGGAGATAGTAGAGGAAATTATTGAACCACTAGCCATAATCTTTGAAAATTCATGGAGAACAGGAGAAGTTCCAGAAGAATGGAGAAGAGCAAGTGTTGTCCCTATCTTCAAAAAGGAGAAGAAGGTAGACCCATGGAACTATAGGCTTGTGAACCTTACTTCTATACCTGGAAAGATCTTTGAACAAATTATTAAACAACATGTATGTAAGTACCTGGCTGAGAATGAAGTGGTTAACCAGAGCCAGCATGGGTTTGTAACTAATAAATCATGTCCGACTAACTTAATTTTCCTTCTATGACAGAATCACTGACTGGGTGGATCAGGGAAATTCAGTAGCTCCAGGTATCCAGGTTACTAAGATAGCTATTTGTTAAGCGCTATAGCTATTTGGATAATCTCTTTTCCGAAGCTATTTGATCATCACTAGTCTATTCTGTACTCTTGTGAAATTTGTGGAATGCATCACATATACTCTTGTAGAAACACTGATTGCATACAGGTGCATAGTAAGGACCCTATTATACCATTAGGTGAGATATTTGACTAAAATATGTAGGAAACACTGTGATCACTAGTACTTCTAATTTTCTCTCAGTGGCACTGTAGGTCCAAAAATGAAGAAAGGGAAAGAAAATAACTAGAGTCGTGTAGATGCCGCCGAATCTGCTCTGCATTATGGCCCCAAAAATTGTCCCCCATATCTCATTTCATTTGCTTATGTACATGCCTGGATTCTGAAGTATTAATATGATAAATTACAGCACCCATAGACTCCTGTGAGGACCCTACTGTGAGTGTGTAAGTTCTCCCCAGGTTTGCGTGAGTTTTCTCCGATAACTCGAGTTTCCACCCACACTTCTAAAACATAATGATAGGGAATTTAGATTGTGAGCCCCAATGTGGACAGTGATGATGATAATGTCTGTAAAGTGCTGTGGAATATGACGGCCCTGTATAAGCAAGCAAAATAAAATATTAAATTATAAAATGCTGCACCTCGGTAATCTCCATTGAATGTCATATTCTGTAGCCAATAACCTCATAATGGAGCATCAGTGTCCTTCTAAAGCCTCATGCACACAGTATAATTATACAGTATATATGAGGCTTAAATATAACGCTAGGTAAATGGAATATTGCACTATTGCACTTTCCGAACTTTTAACTTGTGAATACAGTTAGACAAAGAGTTTTTTTTTTATAAATGTCGCTAAACATTACTAAATAAAACATGACTACTCGTACGGACACATTTTTTTTTGCTTTTGGAGTTTGGTTGAAATAATGATTTTAGATAAAAAAAAACAACTCGAAAACAAAACAAATATACCAAGAATAAAGCAAAAGGTCTGAAATCATATAGATCACTTTATGCATTTTGCGAAAAGTCAAAAATTCACATCAGCTACAGTAATTTTAGCGTTACTTCACCTTTGGTCAATGCTGAACGAAACCACATTAGCAAAAGTAGAAGAAAAAGAGGCCTGGTGAGAACTTCACTTAATAAAAAATGAGAGAAAGTAAAGTTCCAGAACAAGCAGAATCTATATTTCCAATGTCACGCAGGATGTCGTTACCTGTTTGTCTAGGATCTAGTTGGTGCCTGTCAACTGCGGCGCTCTGCTGCTGTAGTATGAGGTCCTCGGTGGTGCTCTCGGGAAGCATTTTCCTGGTGTATGGGATTGTTTCCCAGGGGGCATGTATCTCTATGGAAAAGATGCTCTTCTTTTCCCAGTTGCAGCAGACAGTGAGTTTACCTTGCCCAGCATGGCTTCATAGGGGCTGCAGGTTTTAAAGTGCTGGTGCGAACAACTTTGTTTCTATTTCAAAATACTTTGCCCTTCAGTGACACAGACTGCAACTATTCTTAGCAACCTATGGCAGGCTCAGGGAGGGGCCTTGTGCGGCAGCATATTGTTCTGTGCCTGACACAACAACAGCCTGAAACATGGAGCATTTCTGTTCCCTTCATTTGCATTCTTGTTGTGATTAATGTCGCGTGTGTGCTTCATTACAGGATTTAAAGCTTACCTAACGTCAAAACCTGTTACTTGACTCCTTCAAGAATTTGCAGCGTAATCAAAAAAAGTTTCCCTGGGTGTTAGTAGATTTTCCTTAAACAAAAAGTCCCTTTCCTGGGTCCTTTCCTCAGTCTCTCTAGAACACGGATGTCAAACTCAAATACACAGAGGGCCAAAATGAAAAGCTCGGACAAAGTCGCCGGCCAATTGAGGAAGTTTTTCCTTATCATCAAATATAATGATGAACTTTTTCATATGGAAACAAACTTAAACGGTTGTCCCACTAACAAAGTATATTTTAATTAATAGATCTTAGAATAAAATATTGGAATAATATAATCTGGGCAGCACGGTGGTTCAGTGGATAGCACTGCAGCCTTGCAGCACTGGAGTCCTGGGTTCAGGACTGGGTTCAAGGAGTTTGTATGTTCTCCCCATGTTTGAGTGGGTTTCCTCCAGGTACTCCTGTTTCCTCCCACATTCCAAAGACATAAGGATAGGGAATTTAGATTGTGAGACGTGTGTAAAGTGCTGCGGAATATGTTGGCGCTATATAAATAAAAAGATTATTGTTATTATTTTTATATAATGATTAGAGTTGAGCGATACCGTCCGATACTTCAAAGTATCGTATCGGATGGTATCGGCCGATCTTTAAAAAAAGTATCGGTATCGCCGATTCCGATACCGGAAGTCCCATTCAAGTCTATGGGACTTCCGGTATCGGAATAAGAAAAACCCTTTCCTGCCCTTGTACAGCCTCTCTGGGGTCTGTACGGGCCTTTCGGGGGGCTGTGCCGGCCTGCCAGGGGGTCTGTGCAGGCTCCGGTGGTCTGTGCCGGCCTGCCGGTGGTCTGTGCAGGCTCCGGGGGGCTGTGCCGGCCTGCCGGGGGGCTGTGCCGGCCTGCCGGGGGGCTGTGCCGGCCTGCCGGTGGTCTGTGCAGGCTCCGGGGGTCTGTGCAGGCATCGTCCGATGGGACTACAAGTCCCATCGGGCGATGCCTGCTACCATGACAGTGATTGACACATTAGCCAATGATGGGACAGTAGTAGTCCCATCATCCGGCTAATGTGTTAAATGTAAAAAAAAAAAAAAAATTACATGCTACATACATACAACATGCATACTACATACATGCTACATTCATACTACATACTACATACATGCTACATTCATACTACATAAATACTACATGCAACATACATACTACATATATACTACATGCATGCTACATACATACCGCATGCTACATACATACCACATATATACTACATACATACTACATGCATGCTACATGCATGCTACATGCTACATACATAACACATATATACTACATGCATGCTACATACATACTACATGCTACATATATACTACATGCATGCTGCATACTACATGCTACATACATACTACATATATGCTACATGCATGCTACATACATACTACATACATGCTACATACATACTACATATATACTACATACATACTACATACATACTACATGCATGCTACATGCATGCTACATACATACCACATATATACTACATGCATGCTACATACATACTACATGCTACATACATACTACATGCTACATACATACTACATATATACTACATGCATGCTACATACATACTACATGCTACATACATACTACATATATACTACATGCATGCTACATACATACTACATGCATGCTACATACATACTACATGCTACATACATACCACATATATACTACATACATACAATACATTCATACAATACATACATAGACATACAGTACATATAACATAGAGTAACATACTTACCAATACTTGTCACATTGTTCCCCGAAGCCATTGTCTTTTCCGGGATAAATATTAACATAACAAACCACAAAAATACTCACCCACGATCCGAAGCAGTCCACGAGTGTGTCCCACGACGATCTTGGGTAGAGAACTGCAGCATCAGATGATGCTGCCGTTCTCTACGGGCTGCAGGAATCCAATGACGGAAGGTAGGTATCCTTCCGCACTGTATTCCTCCGCCACTTAAAAAAAAAAAAGTCCCTAGTCTCACTTTATGCCATTGCTGTGTGGGAAATTCCCACACAGCAATGGCATAAAGTGAGACTAGGGACTTTTTTTTTTTAAGTGGCGGAGGAATACAGTGCGGAAGGATACCTACCTTCCGTCATTGGATTCCTGCAGCCCGTAGAGAACGGCAGCATCATCTGATGCTGCAGTTCTCTACCCAAGATCGTCGTGGGACACACTCGTGGACTGCTTCGGATCGTGGGTGAGTATTTTTGTGGTTTGTTATGTTAATATTTATCCCGGAAAAGACAATGGCTTCGGGGAACAATGTGACAAGTATTGGTAAGTATGTTACTCTATGTTATATGTACTGTATGTCTATGTATGTATTGTATGAATGTATTGTATGTATGTAGTATATATGTGGTATGTATGTATGTAGCATGCATGTAGTATATATGTAGTATGTATGTAGCATGCATGTAGTATGTATGTAGTATGTATGTAGTATGTATGTAGCATGCAGTATGTATGTAGCATGTATGTAGTATGTATGTAGTATATATGTAGTATGTATGTAGCATGCATGTAGTATGTATGTAGTATGTATGTAGCATGCAGTATGTATGTAGCATGTATGTAGTATGTATGTAGTATATATGTAGTATGTATGTAGCATGCATGTAGTATGTATGTAGCATGCATGTAGTATGTATGTAGTATTTTTTTTTTTTTTTTTTTTTTTTTTAACATTTAACACATTAGCCGGATGATGGGACTACTACTGTCCCATCATTGGCTAATGTGTCAATCACTGTCATGGTAGCAGGCATCGCCCGATGGGACTTGTAGTCCCATCGGACGATGCATGCACAGACCCCCGGACATCAGCACAGCCCCCCGGCAGGCCGGCACAGCCCCCCGGCAGGCCGGTACAGACCCCCACAGGGTGCACAGACCACCGGCAGGCCGGCACAGCCCCCCGGCAGGCCGGTACAGACCCCGGGCAGTCCACACAGCCCCCCGGCAGGCCGGCACAGCCCCCCGGCAGGCCGGCAGAGACCCCCGGAAGGCCCGAAATGACGGCGCATCATGATGCGCACACACCGCGCATCATGATGACGTCAGGCCGTCAATCAACTGAACTTCCGATTCCGATGCCGAATTCCGATATTGAAAAAATATCGGAAGTCGGTATCGGAATTCCGATACAGCAAGTATCGGCCGATACCCGATACTTGCGGTATCGGAATGCTCAACACTAATAATGATATGTAAGAGCAGTAAAAAGCATGTTTTCTCAATGGCAGAATTTAAATATGTAATATCAAAAGATAAAAAAACCTTGAATAATACAGAAAATAAAGTATGATGCAAACAAATGTGTCCCCAAACACAGTAAGGTACCTCCACAGTAAACTCCTCCATTGTACCCTCCACACGCACGTTATGATGACCCTACTGTACCTCCCCTCCTTCAATCCCCCTGATAAAGAATGGTGACACCATCACAGTATGATTCTCCAACTGTCATGCCCACACAGCCTTCAATACAGTAGCATGGCCACAAAAAGCACTCCGTACAATATAACAGGACCATACATATACAATATACAATATACAATAGTCCTCCATACGGTATAACAGGACCCTGCATTGTCTTCCATACAGTATAATAGCCTCCACCTAGTGCTCCAAATAGTATAATGGCCCCACATAGTGCTCCATACAGTATAATGGCCACAAAAAAGTACTCCATGCAGTATAATGGCCCCACATGATTATCTATACTGTATAATAGCCACAAAAATTGCCATATACAGTATAATGGCCCATCATAGTACTCCTTACAGTATAATGGCCACAAAAAGTGTGACATACAGTATAATGGCCCACATAGTGCATTATACAGTGAAATGGCCTCACATAGTACTCCATACAGTTAATTGTCCCATACAGTTTTTCATACAGTATAATGACCTCACATAGGGCTCCATACAATACAAAGGACTCCACATAGTGCTCCTTACAGAACATTAGCCTCACATAGTGCTTCATATAGTATAATGCACTCCACATAGTGCTCCATACTGTATAATAGGCCCACATAGTGCTCCATACAGTACACTGGGCCATCATAGCGCTCCATTCAGTATAATGGCCTCACATAGTGCTCCATACAATAACAAAGTACCCCACATAGTGCTCCATACAGTATAATGGCTCCACATAGTGCTCCATATAGTATACAGTGGGTACGGAAAGTTTTCAGACCCCTTTAAATTTTTCACTCTTTGTTTCATTGCAGCCATTTGGTAAATTCAAAAAAGTTCATTTTTTTCGCATCAATGTACACTCTGCACCCCATCTTCACTGAAAAAAAGCAGAAATGTAGAATTTTTTGCACATTTATTAAAAAGGAAAAACTGAAATATTACACGGTCATAAGTATTCAGACTAGGGATGGGCGAATCTACTCGTTAGGACTCGTTACTCTGCGAGTAGTAGGGGACTCGCAGGAGTCGGTACTCTGCGAGTTTCCAAGCGATTACTCGCACAGTAACGAGTCCAATGCAAATGAATGGCAATCCTAGTTTTTGCAGAGTTTCTTAGCGATTTTGTGTCAGCAGCTGGACACAAAATCTCTAAGAAACTAGGATTGCTTGTATTAAACTGTGAAAAAACTAGCTAGGAGTTCTCTCTCTCTGTTTTGCAGCGATTCCTGTGCTGGGGGATTCCTGTGCTGGGGAGGAGGAGAATGGGGATGCGAGTCTTGCAGCGATTCCTGTGCTGGAGGGGAGAGAGAGAGAGAACTCCTAGCTAGTTTTGTGTGTCCTAGCTGGACACAAAATCGCTAAGAAACTAGGATTGCTTGTATTAAACTGTGAAAAAACTAGCTAGGAGTTCGTTCTCTCTCTCTCTCTCTCTCTCCTCGCATCCCCATTCTCCTCCTCCCCAGCACAGGAATCGCTGCAAAACAGAGAGAGAGAACTCCTAGCTAGTTTTTTAACAGTTTAATACAAGCAATCCTAGTTTCTTAGCGATTTTGTGTCCAGCTGCTGACACAAAATCGCTAAGAAACTCTGCAAAAAAAAAATCTGCATCCCCATTCTCCTCCTCCCAAGCACAGGAATCGCTGCAAAACTCGCATCCCCATTCATTAACATTGGACTCACTAGACTTGCAACGAATAGCGAGTTTCCAAGTCGGACTCGTTACAGCCTAGCGATTCCGAATATTTCAGGATTCGCCCATCCCTAATTCAGACCCTTTGCTCAGACACTCATATTTAAGTCACATGCTGTCCATTTCCTTGTGATCCTTCCTGAGATGGTTATACTCCTTCATTGGAGTCCAGCTGTGTTTAATTAAACTAATAGCACTTGGTTTGTAAAGGCACACACCTATATAAGACCTCACAGGTCACAGTGCATGTCAGACCAAATGAGAATCATGAGGTCAAAGGAACTGGCCAAGGAGCTTAAGGACAGAATTGTGGTAAGGTACAGATCTGTTCAAGGTTGCAGAAGAATTTATGCAGTACTCAAGGTTCCTTAGAGCAACAGTGGCCTCCATAATCCTTAAATGGAAGAAGTTTAGGACCATCAGAAGTCTTCCTAGACCTGGCGGCCCAGCCAAACTGAGCAATCATGGGAGAAGAGGCTTGGTGACAGAGGTAAAGAAGAACCCCCAAGATCACTGTGGCTGTGCTCCAGAGATGCAGTAGGGAGATGGGTGAAATTTCCACAAAGTCAACTATCACTGCAGCCCTCCACCAGTCAGGCCTTTATGGCAGAGTGGTCCAACGGAAGCCTCTCCTCAGTGCAAGACATATGAAAGCCTGCATAGAGTTTGTTAAAAACACATGAAGGACTCCCAGACTATGAGAAATAAGATTCTGTGGTCTGATGAAATGAAGATAGAACTTTTTGGTGATAATTCTAAGCGGTATGTATGGAGAAAACCAGGCACTGCTCATCGCCTGCCCAATATAATCCCAACAGTGAAACATGGTGGTGGTAGCATCATGCTATGGGGGTGTTTTTCAGCTGCAGGGACAGGACGACTGGTTGCAATTGAAGGAAACATGAATGTGGCCAAGTATAGAGATATTCTGGATGAAAACCTCTTCCAGAGTGCTCTGGACCTCACACTTGGCCGAATGTTCACCTTCCAACAAGGCAATGAACCTAAGAACACAGCTAAAATAAAAAAGGAATGGCTTCACAACAACTCTGTGACCATTCTTGACTGGCTCAGCCAGAGCCTTGACCTAAACCCGATTGAGGATCTCTGGAGAGACCTGAAAATGGCTGGAACCAACGTTCATCATGCAATCTGGCAGAACTGGAGAGGATCTGCAAGGAAGAATGGCAGAGGATACCCAAATCCAGGTGTGAGAAATTGTTGCATCATTCCCAAGAAGACTCAAGGCTGTACTAGCTCAAAAGGGTGCTTCTACTCAATACTGAGCAAAGTGTCTGAATACTTATGACCATGTGATATTTTGTTTTTTTCTTTTTTAATAAATTAGCAAACATTTCTACATTTCTGTTTTTTTTCAGTCAAGATGGGGTGCAGAGTGTACATTAATGAGGAAAAAAATGAACTTTTTTGAATTTACCAAATGGCTGCTATAAAACAAAGAGTGAAAAATTTAAAGGGATCTGAATACTTTCCGTACCCACTGTAAGGGTTCCACATAGTGCTCCACACAGTATAATAGGCACAAGATAAAAAAATACTCACCTGTGCCCTTTCCCCCACTGCTGTGGTCTCTTCATGTCTTCAGATACTTTGCACATCTCGGTACAGTGGTCGTGTTGTTTGATGTCACCGCACCCACTGTGCTGAAACATCAGACGCATAGGAGGAGTTATGGTAGAGGGAGCGTTAGCTGATGCTCCCTCCTCCATCATTGCTTTCAAATGTAACAGCATCTAGGCATCATGGGCCAAATATGCTCATTCTGCAGACCACATTTGCTCTAGAACATCACTAATACAATAAAGAGAAATAACTTTGAAAATTGACTTTCCAACCCAAGTCCCAATCCATCATCTTCTTGTTTATGTAGCAAGAGCCAGAAGGGCTGGTAGACAACAACTGTAAAGTTTGTGGATTACCAGAATTCTTGCATATTTTGCTTACATTTCAAGCTTAACCCCTTCACCCCCAAGGGTGGTTTGCACGTTCATGACCGGGCCAATTTTTACAATTCTGACCACTGTACCTTTATGAGGTCATAACTCTGGAACGCTTCTATGGATCCCGGTGATTCTGACATTGTTTTCTCGTGACATATTGTACTTCATGTTAGTGGTAAAATTTCATTCAAATAACTTGCGATTATTTGTGAAAAAAATGGAAATTTGGCAAAAATTTTGAAAATTTCGCAATTTTCCAACCTTGAATTTTTATGCCCTTAAATCATAGAGATACGGCACACAAAAAACTTGATAACTAACATTTCCCACATGTTTACTTTACATCAGCACAATTTTGGAACCAAAATTTTTTTTTGTTAGGAAGTTATAAGGGTTAAAAGTTGACCAGCGATTTCTCATTTTTACAACACCATTTTATTTTTAGGACCACATCACATTTGAAGCCACTTTGAGGGGTCTATATGATAGAAAATACCCAAAAGTGACACCATTCTAAAAACTGCACCCCTTAAGGTGCTCAAAACCACATTCAAGAAGTTTATTAACCCTTTAGGTGCGTCACAGAAATTTTTTTGAATATTTAAAAAAAAAATGAACATCTAACTTTTTTTCACAAAAAAAATACTTCAGGTTCAATTTTTTTTATTTTACCAAGGGTAACAGGAGAAATTGGACTGAAAAAGTTATTGTGCAATTTGTCCTGAGTACGCTGATACCTGATTTGTGGGGGGGAACGACTGTTTCGGCGCATGGCAGAGCTCAGAATGGAAGGAGCGCCGTTTGACTTTTTCAATGCAAAATTGGCTGGAATTCAGATCGGACGCCATGTCACGTTTGGAGAGTCCCTGATGTACCTAAACAGTGGAAACCCCCTACAAGTGACCCCATTTTGGAAACTAGACCCCCCAAGGAACTTATCTAGATATGTGGTGAGAACTTTGAACCCACAAGGGCTTTACAGAAGTTTTTAACATACAGCTGTACAATTAAAAAATCATATTTTTTCCACAAAAATGATCTTTTCACCCTCAATTCTTATTTTACCAAGGGTAACAGCACCCTAAAAGTTATTGTGCAATTTGTCCTGAGTACGCTGATACCCCACATGTGGTGGTAAACCACTATTTGGGCGCATGGCAGAGCTCGGAAGGGAAGCAGCGCCATTTGACGTTTTTGGCTGGAATTGAGATCGGACACCATGTCGCGATTGGAAAACCCCTGATGTACCTAAACAGTGGAAACCCCCCACAAATGACACCATTTTGGAAACTAGACCCCCTAAGGAACTTATCTAGATGTGTGGTGAGAACTTTGAACCCCCAAGGGCTTCACAGAAGTTTATAACATAAAGCCGTACAATTAAAAAATCATATTTTTTCCACAAAAATGATCTTTTCACCCTCAATTCTTATTTTTCCAAGGGTAACAGCACCCTAAAAGTTATTGTGCAATTTGTCCTGAGTACGCTGATACCCCACATGTGGGGATAAACCACTATTTGGGCGCATGGCAGAGCTCGGAAGGGAAGCAGCGCCATTTGACGTTTTTGGCTGGAATTGAGATCGGACACCATGTCGCGATTGGAAAACCCCTGATGTACCTAAACAGTGGAAACCCCCCACAAATGACACCATTTTGTAAACTAGACCCCCCAAGGAACTTATCTAGATGTGTGCTGAGCACTTTGAACCCCCCAGTGCTTCACAGAAGTTTATAACGCCCGGGCGTGAAAATAAAAAATTCGCATTTTTTCCACAAACATGATCTTTTAGTCACCATTTTTTTTATTTTCCCAAGGGTAACAGGAGAAATTGGACCCCAAAAGTTGTTGTCCAATTTGTCCTGAGTATGCTGATACCCCATATGTGGGAGAAAACTACTGTATGGGCACACGTCGGGGATCGGAAGGGAAGTAGTGACGTTTTGGAATGCAGACATTGATGGAATGGTCTGCGGGTGTCATGTTGCCTTTGGAGAGCCCCTAATGTACCTAAACAGTGGAAACCCCCCACAAATGACCCCATTTTGAAAACTAGACCCCCTAAGGAACTTATCTAGATGTGAGGTGAGCACTTTGAACCCCCAAGGGCTTCACAGAAGTTTATAATGCCAGGGCATGAAAATAAAAAAATCGTATTTTTTCCACAAACATGATCAATTATTCCCAAATTTTTTTATTTTCCCAAGGGTAACAGGAGAAATTGAACCCCAAAAAAAGTTGCTGTCCAATTTGTCCTGAGTACGCTGACACCCCATATGTGGGAGAAAACTACTGTATGGACACACGTCGGGGCTCGGAAGGGAAGCAGTGCCATTTTGGAATGCAGACTTTGATGGAATGGTCTGCGGGTGTCATGTGCGTTTGGAGAGCCCCTGATGTACCTAAACTATTGAAACTCCCAACAAGTGACCCCATTTTGGACACTAGACCCCCCCACGGAACTTATCTAGATGTGTGGTGAGCACTTTGAACCCCCAAGTGCTTCACAGAAGTTTATAACGCTCAGACGTGAAAATAAAAAAATCATTTTTTTCCACAAAAATGATATTTTTGCCCCCAATTTTTTATTTTCCTAAGGGTAACAGGAGAAATTGGACCCCAAAAATTGTTTTGCAATTTGTCCTGAGTAGGCTGATACCCTACATGTGGGGGTAAAACACTGTTTGGGCGCATGGCAGAGCTTGGAAGGGAAGGAGCACCATATGACTTTTTCAACTCAGAATTGGCTGGAATTGAGATCAGACGCAATGTTGCATTTGGAGAGCCCCTGATGTGCCCAAACAGTGGAAACCCCCAATTCTAACACCAACCCGAACCCCAACACACCCCTAACCCTAATCTCAGCCCTAACCCTAGCCCTAACCCAAGCCCTAACCCTAGCCCTAACCTTAACCCTAGCCCTAACCCTAACCCTAACCCTAACCCTAGCCCTAACCCTAGTCCTAACCCTAGCCCTAACCCTAACCCTAATGGAAAAATGGAAATAAATACATTTTTTTAATTTTATTATTTTTCCCTAACTAAGGGGGTGATAACGGGGGGTTTGATTTACTATTTATGGCGGTTTTTATTTTTGGCAGCTGTCGCACACTAAAAGACGCTTTTTATTGTAAAAATAGTTTTTGCATCACCACATATTGAGAGCTATCATTTTTCCGTATTCTGACCCACCGAGTCATGTGCAGTTTTATTTTTTGCGGGACGATTTGACGTTTCTATTGGTACCATTTTCGGGCACGTGACATTTTTTGATCGCTTTTTATTCCGATTTTTGGGACGCAGAATGAGCAAAAACCAGCGTTTCATGAATTTCTTTTGGGGGAATGCGTTTACACCGTTCCGCGTGCGGTAAAATTGATAAAGCGGTTTTATTCTTCGGGTCAGTACGGTTACAGCGATACCTCATTTAGGTAGTTTTTTTATGTTTTGTCGGTTTTATGCAATGAAAACTATTTTATATAAAAAATAATTATTTTTGCATCGCTTTATTCTGCGAGCTATAACTTTTTATTTTTTCGCTGATGATGCTGTGTGGTGGCTCGTTTTTTGCGGGACAAGATGACGTTTTCAGCGGTACCATGGATATTTATATGCGTCTTTTTGATTGCGCGTTATTACACTTTTTGTTTGGCGGTATGATAATAAATCATTATTTTTTGCAACGTTTTTTATTTTTATTTTTTAAGGGGTTCGCTAAAGGGGTTAACTAATGGGACAGTTTTATAGGGCGGGTCGTTATGGACGCGGCGATACCTAATATGTGTACTTTTATTGTTTTGGTTTTTTTTTATTTTCAAAAAATGAATTTATTGGGGAATATTTTTTTTTTTTTTACTAATTTATTTGGCGATTTTTAAAAAATTATTTTTACACTTTTTTTTAATTTTTTTTTTACTTTATTACATAGTCCCAGGTGGGACATCACTGTCCTGTGACAGATCGCTGATCTGTCACATCACAGATCACTGTGACAGATCAGCAATCTGTCACAGGCATTGAAGAAGACTTCCTCTTGCCTGCGCTTTGCAGGCACTGAGGAAGCCAGCTTCCTCCAGGCCCCCGAAGGCCCCTGTCACCATCTTGGATTCGGGGGCCTGGAGGAAAGGAGCCCCCCGCAGCAGCGCTGCACATTGCCTCCCTGCCGATGCTTCCCTTTAACTCCCGGTACACCGCGATCATGTTTGATCGCGGTGTGCAAGGGGTTAACGTGTCGGGGGCGGTCCGTGACCGCCCCTGACACATAGTGCCGGGTGTCAGCTGTGATAATCAGCTGACACCCGGCCGCGATCAGCGGCGCTCACCACGTGGGCGCCGCTGATCGCAGTAGACGTACTATCCCGTCCATGGGCATAGGGGCCCGGGTCCCATGGACGGGATAGTACGTCGGATGTCAGGAAGGGGTTAAAGAGGACTTTTCAAAAAATGTTCATGTTGAACTGGACACACGATGTAATAGTGGCTACACAGTAGAATAAAACTTTTTTTTTGACTCTCCGTTGCAGAGATAATAACAATCAAAGTATTTGGCACCTCAACAGTTTTTCTTTAGTGGTGGCGTGTTCTTTCTCCACTTGTATGTGTATGCATGTTTATGATTGGCAGAGCTGGCAGCACTATGAGAGGAGAGCTACTAGAAGTGTTTTCAATGAGCCAATTTCTGCAGCACTGCCCCTACCCCTATGCTGACCACCAGAGATGAGAGGCCAAAGCTGTCCATTAATCACACTCAGGTTTGCTGTGCTCCAGCACCTCATCACTCTGCAGTGTGGAGAGCAGACTGTTTGGCAATACTTCTTTCCCTGGTCGGTTGCTGCTTGATGATAATTGATAGTATCATACAGGAGGAAGAAGTACATGCCCCCAATGAAAACTCTGGCAAAACCCATTTGGACTATTAAAAAATAATAGCTGTTTAGGTGCCAACTACTTTGATTACTAATATCTCCACAAAGCAGGGTTGAGCTAAAAAAAGCTTTAAGGCAGAGATTGTTGGCTTGTTTAGTAATTGATATAAAAGCTGTTGTATCTTGAAGGAAGGCAGACACTCTTGCTGACCTTAGAGTGGTGATTAGAAAATGTCTCCTTGTATACAATTAATAAACCTTAAGAAAACTTAGATGTCTCAGTCTTATATTGATAGGATGAAATTCTCCTGACTTAGGCCTCTTTCACACATCTGGTTTTCGCCGTCAGGCGAGATCCGGCATGTGTGTGTTAAAACGGATCCGTTTTTTTTTACCGCCGGATGCGTTTTTTTCTCATAGATCATAACATGCGCCGGATTGCGCCGCATGTGCCAGCATCTGTTCCGTTTTTTGCTGGATCCGGCGAAAACATGGTGTCTGGCGGCCGGACAGAACGCATGCTGTAACGTTTTTTGTCCGGTGTAAAAAGCTCCCGGCACTGTGTCACAATGAAAGTGAATGAGGAATTCCGGCCGCCGGATCAGTCTTTTGCCTGATCCGGCCACCGCTTTCCGGCATTTTCCCTCTGCGCATGCCCGGATCTCTCTCTCTCCTTACCCCGTTCAGCACTGCGTGACTTCGTTTCATCCTCAGTGCGACTCATCATGCCCATAACAGAGCGCCGGAACTTCAGACGCATCTCTCTCCAATGGATCCGTTCTGGGCCGCTTCCGGCACTCTGGCTTTTCCCTGCACGCTGCCGGAATAGCAAAAACGGATGTGTGAAAGTAGCCTTACTTGGACCTTCGAGCCGGAATCCAACATCTCCTCTAGCGTCTGGTGAGTACTGATATTGTGCATGGGGTGGCTCACAGTCCTCTGCCTGAATTGGTGTCAAAAGAGGCCAGTGTCTTCATGGACGAAGGAGGAGTAACGAATTTGATGATCCACCAGGAGAAAGTGAAAGCGTACACATCTGACTATGGGTAAGTTCCTTTTTGTTGTTGTTATGTCTCTTGTATTTTAGAGTTTATAGTGATGATTAAGTAATCTGAGAACTAAAAAGTAAGGGTAATTCTACAATTAATTGAGGACGGAGAGCCTTCTGTAAGTTGAGCGTTCCTGCAGATAGCACATTGAATAATATGAGGACTAAGGCCTCTTTCACACTTCAGTTTTTTACAATCAGTCACAATCCACCAGGTTTTGAAAAAAACGGATCCTCAATTTTCTTTTGAGGATCCGTTTTTTTTCCCCACTGACTTCCATTAATGGCGGATTGCCGTCCGTTGCATCCGTTTTTTTTGAGGATCCGCCAAAAGTTGCTGTCCGTCACCATCCTCAAAGATTTCAAAATGGAGCTTGCAACGTTTTTTTCTCTGACGGATCCTCCAGACACTCATTTAACCCGAAATTCTTTCTGGGTGCCGGACAAAAAAAAAAAAAAAAAATATCTCTCTCTCTCTCAAATTCAAATTCAAATTCAAATAGGCTTTATTGGCAGGACCAAAATACAATTAGTGTTGCCAAAGCAAGAAAAGAAGTGTGGCAGGGGCGTGGATTAGGGTAGTGGGGATGGGGTGTTGGGGGCAAAATTTAGGGAGTGATTGTCCATTTGGAGGTCTTTAGTTCCTCTCATCTTATGACATGTGGTGACATATTGGGCGGCGACCTCCACCATTGATTCTTCTTCCCCCAGTAGGATGCAGAGTTTCCTCTCCTCGTCCATGGATGGGAAGTCTGGGGTATGGGTGGTAAGTTTCTGGAAGTGGGAGTCCCTCACTGCTGAGTATTTGTTGCAGTGCAGCAGGAAATGCACCTCATCTTCCAGAGCCCCCTGCTGGCAGTGCTGGCACAGTCTGTTCTCTCGTGGCTTGTATGTCTGTCGGTGCCGCCCTGTTTCCACCTCTAGGTTGTGGGCGCTTAATCTGTATATACTCAGGGTCTGCCTGTCTTTGGGGTGGTGTAGCCTTTCCAGGTATGGAGCCAGTGTGTAGTCCCTCCGCAGTGACCGGTAGATGGTGAGTTTCTGGGAGTTCTCCAATTCACTCTTCCAACCCTCTATGTATTGCATCTTGCAGCTCTCTGAGATCTCTTTTATTTGGGTTTTAGTTAGGGTGTGTTGCTGACTTTGGTTGAGCTGGCTGCCGAGGTTCCTGGCTTGCTCTTGGCTCTGGCTCAGCAGGGCTTTATGATGGTAGGAGCTGGGGTTGCTGTTCTGTATATGCGCCTGGTGTGATAGCGCCCTCTTGTGTATAGTGAGCCATAAGGGGAATCGGCCCAGCTCTGCCCGACAGGCTATGTTTGAGGTGCTGCGATGTACCTGGAGGAGATATTTGCAGAACTCCAGATGGAAGACTTCGGTTGGGCTGGAATCCCACTTTTTCTGGTCTGGATAGGTTGCTGGTTGCTAGGTTGCTCTCTCACTCTCTCTCTCTTTTCCAGGCTGAGATTCCTTTAAAATTCTTCATTTGTCGGATCCGTCCAAAAAATGGACAGGTGGCATCCGTTGTCATCAGTACTAAAACGGATCCGCCATCCGTCCTTTTGGCGGATGTTGACTGATGCAAAAAACTGAAGTGTGAAAGAGGCCTAAGTAGTAAGAGTAATTCTACACTCAATTGAAGGAGAGTCTTCTTTAAGTTGTGTGTTACTGCATACAATACAAGGTCTATGAGAAGACCATGGTAACAAACTACTTTGTGCACACGCTAAAGATAATTGTCTAGATGGTAGGCTATGGTAGGAGACTCCTTGAATGAATTACATGAATGTATGAATATATGAAGATTGAAATAAAATCCTGAGTGTATAACGGAGTCCAATAAGGTGTGATTCCTAGTGAATAGGACCCAGGAATACAAAACACATAGTCATAAGTAAGATTTACTGAGATGAAATCAAATATTTTGTTATTGTTTCAAGTGTAAATGGGGAAACTGAAGACTCATAGTTTAGCTTGCCTGGTCTGAGTTCTCTGGAATAACATCTTATATTTGAAGAGTTGAAAGTTAAAGGGAACCTGTCACCACATTTTTGGCCGCCTAGGTAAAGATATCATTTAATTGAGTGTCAGCTATGCATTCCACAACTAGTTCTGAAGCCCCCTGACTCCCCATGTATCACTCAGAAAACCCTTTTTTATCTGTCCCGCGCTGTATGGTAATGTGTTCGGTCCGGTCCGATAAGAGTTGCCTCTGTTCCATCACTCCACCCCTCCTCGGCTTGCTGTATGCATTCTTCACTGTGAAGATCGCATATTGTGTGCATATTTTGCGCGTGCGCATTGAATTGTGACCTCGCACGTGCACAGTATGCTTTGGCTCCTCCATCCTCCCCCTGTCCTCCCCGTCATACTCATCCCCTGGCACGGTCTCTTCACTTCCCTGCCTCTCCGATGGTCTCCTGCGCCAGCAGCTTCTTCCTGTGTTCAGCAGTCACGTGGTAACGCTCATTAAAGTAATGAATATGTGCTCCATGCCTATGGGAGTGGAGTCGCGTGCATATTCATTACTCTATTGAGCGGTACCACATGACCGCTGAATACAGGAAAAAGCTGCCACCGCCGGAGACAATCGGAGAAGCAAGGAAGTGCAGAGACCGCGCCAGGAGGGGGTGAATATGATGTGACAGCTGCCGACTCCTGCCGCTCCCCCACCAACCCCCTGGGACATTGACTCGAGTATAAGCCAAGAGCACTTTCAGCCTCAAAAAATGCACTGAAAATCTTATACTCGAGTATATACGGTATTTGGGAAATTATCTGTGTTTGTGGGCAGGTTTAATCTTGGATGAAAAAAAGGATCTTGTGATTGATTGATTGATTGATTGATTGGTACATGTGATCAAGTGTCTATGATTTAAAAGCTTCTAGTAGCTTCTATTAGCTACACCTGTGCTTGCTGGTTGGAGAAATACAAGTGCCATTTACTCTAGGCGAGGGCTGCTGAGCGGAGAGAAGGCTGCCTTTAGGTACAGTAAGTTCATAGTTAAACACAATATCATAGCTTTACACAAAAGCATAGTTTAGTGTTTTTCTGCTTTACCTTTACGGTTTATCCCAATTAGTATGTACTCTATGGAAAATGCTACAAAATTGTGCATTTTGTGAGATGTATGCATGAATTGAACAGCCGTTTGAGGGTGAATATAGCTGCGCTCAATGTCAGCGAGTTACATGTTTGAAAGCCCAAGTAATTGATTAAAATATGCAGCTGGCAACACTCAGGAGCATTGCAAACCCGGAGAGGAGTTTAGAGCTTACTGAGCATGCGCTGGCTGGGGCTAGTGATATGGAGGAGGGTGGAGGTGGGGAAGATAAGGACTCAGAAGTATGTAGCTGGGTGACAGTTACAAGGAGGAGTAGGGGGAAAGTGCCAGGGAGCCCAGTCCTGATTTGGCACAACCTGGTAAATATGCCTGTTTGGCTGATGTTAGGAATGCAGGACTGGTATCACTACAGCAGGACGTTTCTCCTAGCAACCAGGAAAACGAGGAAAACAACTGAGGTAGAAAGGAGGGAAATAGGAGTGCAGCAAAGGCCAGACAGATGTTGGTGTAGGGGACTAATTAGGAAGATAGGCAGGGTCATCTGCTGCCGAGATTGTGAATGCCGAACAGTGTGTTGTCTGCCGGGTGCTCGGGTTAGGCATATTGTGGATTGGATATACTGATTTCTGGGAGGGGCTGGTTTAAACCCAGCGGTCATGGTACACATCGGTACCAATGACAGTTAGAGGGAAGTGGAAGGTCCTTTAAAACAATTATAGGGAACTAGGAGAGAAACTGAAGTCCAGGATCTCAAAGCTGGTGTTTTCAGAAATACTGAAATTGGTGCAGGAAGGAAGTGTTTGGGTTTATGGAGAACTGGGCTGACTTTTCTGTTGGTTACAGACTCCACAGTAAGGATAAGTTGCACCTCACTGGAGAGGGTGCAGCTGTGCTTGGGGAAAAAATGGTCTCACAGATGAAGAAGCTTTTAAACTAGGATCTGGGGGAAGGAGAGTAGATGTGCTAAAAATCAGATAGAGTAGACGGAGAGAGTTAGACAGTAGGGGTCAATGAGGATTTATGGGACTGGGACTTGCAAGGTACACAGGAAGGTGGGTGAGAAGGAGTAATAAATGTGCAAATAATATTAAATGTCTACTGGCAAGTGCAAGAAGTCTTGCAAACAAAATAAAGGAATTGGAGATTCTTTTGTCAGCCACAGAATATGATGTTGTAGGTGTAAGGGGTTGAAGAGAAAGAAGAGCCCAAAGAGGTTACCTTCCCTGCTCCTGATCCGGAACCACTTAGCCAGACAGCAGGGTTGCCAGGGGGAAGACTATCTGCCCTGGACAGACTGGACCTTGTGACTGCAAGGGAGGAAAAGGAAGCAGCGGTGGACCGGGAAGTGTGTAAGGCTGAGGGTGCGAAAGCAGAGCGCACCAGAGACAGGGGAGAGTGCACCAGAGAGAAAGCAGGTGGCAGCACCGTGCTCCCAGAGAGAGAGGACTCCCCGTCAGAGCACTGAGACTGAGATACAGGCCATAGCGAGAGCTGTAGTTGAGTACATGGATTCGGGAGCCTCCATGACCAGAGGAGACTTACCCCCCTGACAGTGCAGAGACAGTGACCAGAGCGGCCAGCCCTGGTGACCGCAGTGGCAAGCTGAAACCCCTGAGTGTGGCAAGTAGACTGCCCAGCGTACGCAGCATCGTTACTGCAGAGAGACTGTCAGCTTAAGATACAGAGACTTAGAGCAGGAGAGACTCGATTCAGCAGCGTCTCCTTGCTTCCTGCTTCCAGCTTCACCCTGAGAAGAGACTGCAGAGATTTAACCCCGGAGGTCCTGGTTTCCTTCCGAGAGAGAGAGACAGACTACAGAGACTGCAAGCGCCACTGTTGACGGGGCCAACGTGGGATAGTGAGACCTTTCAATTAAGATTTCCCCTGGAGAGCTGCTAATTGGAATTTGCTACAAGCCTCCTATTATAGCTGAACAGATAGAGGATTACATGCGGCAGCAAATTAAAAAGGCAGCAAATAATAATATGCTTCTTATTATGGGGATTTTAACTATTCAGACATTCAATGGGACATAGAATCTTCTGGCTGTGCTAAATGCAGCAATTTCTTATCAACAGTTCAGGACAATTACCGTATTTTCCGCTTTGTAAGACGCACTTTTTTTCCCAAAAATTTGGGGGGAAAACAGGGGTGCGTCTTACAAAGCGGACATGCCTTACCTAGGCTGTGATCGGGGGCGTCCGGCGGTTGCTGGCCGCTGCTGCGGGTGTGTCCGGTGCCGCGTTGTGTGCCCGTCAATGCCCGGGGCTCTGCCAACATTGTGCGACAGGCCAGAGCCCCGGCATTTCCTCAGTTCCCTGTGTGCCGGTAAAAAGATGGCCGCCGGCGCGTGCGCAGATGGGATCTCGGGACCCACCTCTCGAGAGATGAGATTTGAAATCTCATCTCTCGAGAGGTGGGTCCCGAGATCCCATCTGCGCACGCGCCGGCGGCCATTTTCCCTGGGTTCCCTGTGTGCGCGCGGTGGTGCCTGCAAAAAAATGGCCGCCGCGCGTGCGCAGATGGGATCTCGGGACCCAGCTCTCGAGAGATGAGATTTCAGATCTCATCTCTCGAGAACTGGTCCCGAGATCCCATCTGCGCACGCGCCGGCGGCCATTTTTTTTTTACCGGCACTTCAGCGCACATATACAGGGAACCGAGGAAATGCTGGGGCTCTGGTCTGTCGAACAATGTCGGCAGAGCCCCGGGCATCGATGGGCACACAACGCCGCACCGGAGCACCCGCAGCACCGGCCTCCAACCGCCGGACAAGTGGAGAAACCTGACACCAGCACAAGACTCTGCAGCAGCAACAGCACACATCGGAGCCCCCCCTCATCCCTGAATGCGGCCTGCAGCATCACTCCACGCCTGCCTCCTCCAGCAGCGAGCCTGGGACCCCTCTACACCGCAGCCACCAACCCCGGTAAGCAATAAGATGCAAGGATTATAAGAGGCACCACCATTTTATTAAAAAATATTTTTTTCTTATTTTTCTCCTCAAAAATTGTGGTGCGTCTTATAATCCGGAGCGTCTTATAAAGCAAAAAATACGGTACTTCTCTTAGCTAGTAGATAAACCAACCAGGGGAGGTAATCTACTGGATCTGGTCCTATCCAAAAGACTAGATTGAATTTCTGATCTACAGGTCATGGAGCATTTGGGAAGCAGTGACCATAATATGGTATGTATCAATGTAATTTTCAATTATACATTCAAAAAGAGAAATGCCTTAACCTGGAATTTTAAGAAAGCTGATTTCAGCAAATTAAAGGAAGCGCTTAATCATGTAGACTGGGACCAAATCATGGTAACTGGGGATACTGAACACAAATGGAGTGTTTTTAAAGAAATACTACTAGAATCCTGTAGAAAACTTATACTCTCTGGTAATAAAATATCCCGTAATAAAAAGAAACCATAATGGATATATAAGACAATATAAAATTTAATAAGACTAAATTAACCCCTTCCCGACCTGTGACACAGCGTATGCGTCATGAAAGTCGGTGCCAATCCGACCTATGACGCATACCCTGTGTCATGAATTCAAAGCCCCCCTGCGGGTCGGATGACCGTGATCAAAGAAAGGTCACCTGACCCGCAGATGCAGGGGGCTTCATAATTCACCACAGGGGGCGTGGCTTCGCCCCCACGTGGCTACGATCGCTCTGATTGGCTGTTAAAAGTGAAACAGCCAATCAGAACGATAGTAATATTTCATCAATGAAAATTGATGAAATATTACAATCCAGCCATGGCCGATGCTGCAGTAGCATCGGACATGGCTGGAGACACCGATTTGACCCCCCCACCAGCGATCGCCCCCCCGCCACTGAATGACAACGGCGATCTGCCGCCGCTGTCATCATCTGCCCCCTTCCATTCCCTCCGCTCCCCGCCAGCTTCCGATAACCCCCTCTCACCCCCCCGGCACCTTCTAAGTCCCCCTGTCGCTCCCGGTGTCCGGCGGGTCCGGTTCATGGGCGCCGCCATCTTAGAAAATCTGCCGGCTGCAGATTCCATTATTTCATTTTGATCACTCTCACAGTGATCAAAATGAAATGAAAAGTAAATGAACCCGCCGATTATCACCCCCATAGGTAGGCATAACTAATAAAATAAAGAAAATATTTTTATTTTTATTTTTCCATTAGGGTTAGGGTTGGAAAGAGGGTTAGGGTTTGAAAGAGGGTTAGGGTTTGAAAGAGGGTTAGGGTTGGAAAGAGGGTTAGGGTTGGAAAGAGGGTTAGGGTTGGAAAGAGGGTTAGGGTTGGAAAGAGGGTTAGGGTTGGGGTTGGAATTAGGGTTAGGGTTGGGGTTGGAATTAGGGTTAGGGTTGGAATTAGGGTTAGGGTTAGGGTTGGAATTAGGGTTAGGCTTGTGGCTAGGGTTATGGTTAGGATTAGGGTTAGGGGTGTGTTGGGGTTAGGGTTATGGTTAGGGTTGGGATTAGGGTTAGGGATGTGTTGGGGTTAGGGTTGGAGTTAGAATTGAGGGGTTTCCACTGTTTAGGCATATCAGGGGGTCTCCAAACGCGATATGGTGCAACCACTGATTCCAGCCAATTTTACGTTCAAAAAGTCAAACGGTGCTCCCTCCCTTCCAAGCCCCGATGTGTGTCCAAACAGCGGTTTACCCCCACATATGGGGTATCAGCGTACTCAGGAAAAATTGCACAACAATTTTTGGGGACTAATTTCTCCTGTTACCCTTGGGAAAATAAAAAATTGGGGGCTAAAAAATTATTTTTGTGGAAAAAAAATGATTTTTTCATTTTCACGTCTCTGCATTATAAACTTCTGTGAAGCACTTGGGGGTTGAAAGTGCTCACAACACATCTACATAAGTTCCTTGGGGGGGTCTAGTTTCCAAAATGGGGTCACTTGTGGGGGGTTTCCACTGTTTAGGCACATCAGGGGCTTTGCAAATGTAATGACGACCGCAGACTATTCCATCACAGTCTGCATTTCAAAACGTCACTACTTCCATTCCGAGCCCTGACGTGTGCCCAAACAATGGTTCCCCCACACATATGGGGTATCAGCGTATTTAGGACAAACTGGACAACAACTTTTGGGGTCCAATTTCTCCTGTTACCCTTGTGAAAATAAAAATTTGCCAGCTAAAAATTCATTTTTTGAGGAAAAAAAAGATTTTTTATTTTCATGGCTCTGCGGTACAATCTTCTGTGAAGCACTTCGGGGTTCAAGGTGCTCACCACACATCTAGATAAGTTCCTTAAGGGGTCTAGTTTCCAAAATGGTGTCACTTGTGGGGGAGCTCCAATGTTTAGGCACACAGGGGCTCTCCAAACGCGACATGGTGTCCGATAATGATTGGAGCTAATTTTCCATTCAAAAAGTCACATGGCGCTCCTTCCCTTCCGGGCCCTGCCGTGCGCCCAAATAGTGGTTTATGACCACATATGAGGTATCGGTGTACTCAGAGGAAATTGCCCAACAAATTTTAGGATCCATTTTATCCTGTTACCCATGTGAAAATGAAAAAACTGAGGCTAAAAGATAATTTTTGTGAAAAAAAAGTACTTTTTTTTTTTTTTCTTACGGATCAATTTGAGAAGCACCTGGGGGTTCAAAGTGATCAGTATGCATCTAGATAAGTTCCTTGAAGGGTCTAGTTTCCAAAATGGGGTCACTTGTGGGGGAGCTCCAATGTTTAGGCACACAGGGGCTCTCCAAACGCGACATGGCAACCGCTAAATATTCCAGCATATTTTCCATTCAAAAAGTCAAATGGCGCTCCTTTCCTTCTGAGCCCTGCTGTGCACCCAAACAGTGGTTTATGACCACATATGAGGTATCGGTGTACTCAGGGGAAATTGCCCAACAAATTTTAGGATCCATTTTATCCTGTTGCTCATGTGAAAATGAAAAAATTGATGCTGAAAGAAAATTTGTGTTGGAAAAATTAAAATGTCCATTTTTTTCTTCCACATTGCTTTAGCTGCTGTGAAGCACCTGAAGGGTTAATAATCTTCTTGAATGTGGTTTTGAGTAGCTTGAGGGAGGCAGTTTTTAGAGTGGTGTCACTTTTGGGTATTTTCTGCCATATAGACCCCTCAAAGTGACTTCAAATGTGAGGTGGTCCCTAAAAAAAATGGTTTTGTAAATTTTGTTGTAAAAATGAGAAATCACTGGTCAACTTTTAACCCTTATAACGTCATAACAAAAAAATATTTTGCTTCCAAAATTGTGCTGATGTAAAGTAGACATGTGGGAAATGTTATTTAGTAACTATTTTGTGTCACATAACCCTCTAGTTTATAAATAAAAATTCAAAATTTGAAAATTGCGAAATTTTCGCCAAATTTTTGATTTTTTCACAAATAAACGCAAAAATTATCGACCTAAATTTACCACTAACATGAAGCCCAATATGTCATGAAAAAACAACCTCGGAATCGCTAGGATGCGTTGAAGCGTTCCAGAGTTATTACCTCATAAAGGGACACTGGGCAGAATTGCAAAAAATGGCCAGGTCATCAAGGTCAAAATAGGCTGGGTCATGAAGGGGTTAAAGGGCATTCAAAATCTTGAAGGCCGAGAATACAGAAATAGCATTTCTGGAGAATAAAGATCTAAGTAAGAAATGTAAAAAATAAATTAAGATGGCAAAGTTCTCCAAAGAGAAAGAAATCACCAGTGACATTAAAATAAATCTGCAAAGGTGTGGCCTAGGACACAGCACATGTGAGCCACAGAAAAGCAGAGCTCCTGAGGGATAACCTCTGAACCTACTCCCATCCCGACCAAAAATCACTCAAAACTCAATTTTTCTTTTGGATCCTACTAAGGATTTGATAAAGAACATTTTGAGCCCAATTTGGACTCTTTCGGATATTTACAAGCAGAGAACTGGAACTAGAGAGAGACTTCAGGACTGAGGCCTAGGCCTCTTCTCACTGCTACAGGCCTCATCTATGCCCTGCCGGCTTATGGATTATATACAGAACTCATACATGTTTGCTATAATTACTTAGGCATTGCCATAGTACCCGGACCTAAAGCTTTCCTTCCGGCACCACAGGAACGGCGTGAGACATAAGAGACACCGCTCTGGATTGAAAAACAACAGGGACAACCATCTGCTTCACTGGAGGCCCCACCAGGCCACAACAGGAAAATTTCCTCAGGCACAAAACATTGGACCCTCCAGCAAACAGGTACTTAATGTTAACAAATAGGGGAAAATTTCATTTAATAGCGGGAAGGACATCGGGAGCCAGGTTGTGGACCATTTGTAGGATCCTCCCTGCTCAGCAGAGCACCTGAGGGGATTGCAGGAGCCTTGCTGTCTCTCCCAGGCCTGACTGTTAGAGGGCTGTGTGTTCTATCTTGTCCCCAACTAAAGGAGAAGCTACGAGACTATAAGAGTTAATACAATCTCCATAGATACCTTATTTTATGTATAAAGCTGTGGAACTCCCTCTGCTGGCCATTTGACGTAATTGCCCATACTTAAAAAGAAGGAAGAGTTTTTTTTCCTTTCCCCTGTTTTGGGATGTTGCTCTGACTTATAGGCTCACGCACCCCCTTGCTCTTGTGATATTAAAGGGGTATTTCAGCAGAACTGCACCAGAGGCATACTCTGTTCTATAAAATTTACCCAATATCTTGCTAAAATCCAACACGGAGGACATGGACGATCCTGGTGGACTATAATTATGGAACACTAGATATGTCACCACGGGCACAAATATGCACCCACCTATATGAGTAATTGTCATGCGATAACTTTCAGAACGCAGAAGGTCACTGAACAATACATCCAAAAACGTCTGTTTCGTCAGAACACAATATCAGTCCGATCTCACAACTGATGACTCAATGTACAAAAACAGCTAGTCACACTATGTCAGCGTCACAATCAACCTCACTGAACACCGGGAGCTCCCCCCAGAGGTCACAGCAAACTAACTTGACTACGCCAACAAACATGATTCCAATGACAATGGAGGATCTCCTGACTACCATTCAGAAAACATTCAGAGCTGAATTTTCCTCTGCTGTAAGCAACTTCACGCAGCAAATCCAGGATATTGCTCAAAGAAACAACGATTTGGAAAGAAGAATGGATGACACAGCAGATGCCGCTGAACATAATAGTGAACAACTACAGGAACAAGATGCTAGACTCGAGTTCCTAGAGCTAAAGTGTGAAGACTTGGAAAATCGATCTCGCCGAGGTAATATCAGAATTAAAGGACTACCGGAAAGTAGCTCCAATCTACTGGAGGTTGCCTCATACCTCTTCTGTACCCTCCTGCCCCAAGCAGATCCTAATTCTTTAAAAATAACCAGAATTCACAGGGCTTTGGGAGGTCAAAATCTGATGCCTCACCTAGGGACGTTGTCCTTAAAATGCATCATGAGGAATCCAGAGACCTGATTCTATCCACAGCTCGTAAACTGAACAATTTACCAGGTGTCCCAGATACTGTATATCTGTTCCCTGACATCTGCCCAGCAACCTTGATAAGGAGAAAAGCCATGAAAGACATAACTCTGGCCTTAATAATAGCAAAGATTAAGTACAGGTGGGGATTCCCACATGCTTTAATTTTCTCCTATGGCAACACCACCTATTCTCCAAGAAATCTCGAGGAAGGGAGAAAAGCACTGGAGAAGGCAGGCATCCCGATTTCTGATTCGAGAGCCCTACCACAGAGACAGAGACCGCGCAGAGAGTAACATAGTAACATAGTTATTAAGGTTGAAGGGAGACTTTAAGTCCATCTAGTT
The DNA here is from genome assembly GCF_039654945.1 of Dendrobates tinctorius. Lineage (NCBI taxonomy): Eukaryota > Metazoa > Chordata > Amphibia > Anura > Dendrobatidae > Dendrobates > Dendrobates tinctorius. The sequence goes on from NW_027361714.1 coordinate 41,874,105, forward strand.
CAACCCATATCTTATCCTAACTTGCCCTAACATGTTGATCCAGAGGAAGGCAAAAAAACCCCATGTGGCAAACAGTAAGCTTCACATTGGGGAAGGGATGGAAGTTCGCCATACCAGACTCAATAAATCACAGCACAACATATAGCCCATTTCTTGAGTCCACTATCGACGAATGTGCTGGAATATTCTCAAAGAACGACCAAAATGCTGAGTTATCGTTCTGATAGTATTGCTATTTGATGTTTCTAATGACAATTTATGAATAATATTGTTTTCTTTTTCTACTAGTGGAGTGTTGTGCCCCTGGAGTAAGTATGCCACTCCATTTTGGGCTATTACTGCCTCTGGTCCTACTGATAGTGGACCAGCACATTATAGCCCACAAATTGGTCATTGGTTGCTACCATTTTTCTTGTTGTTGTATTTTTTGTTACCCTCCCTTCCCTCTTTTCCCTACAAGAGTGTCGATGAGATGTAAAATATTTTTGGATATGTGACTAAGGTGAAATTGTCTGTTCCAGGCCGTAGTTTAATTAGAAATTTCATTAGAATCTCTTTGTGCATACTTAATGTATAAGGTACTATCACACAATGTTAGGGGATTCAATTCCCCGATAAAAAGAAAACGCGCCTTTATTGATTACCAGAAACATTCCCCTGATGTGCTATACCTACAGGAAACTCATTTCTCTAATAACTCATCTCCCAAATTTTTCCATAAGCTCTACTCAAGATTTTTTCTTGCTACTCATGATAAAAATGAGAGTTGTCACCATATTGCTGCATAATTCTTTTCCATTTGTGCAGGAGGGTTTGGTTGCGGACGCAGAAGGTAGATATATAATCCTTTGATCCAGGAGAAGCGATTCTGTTTTGTTAACTGCTATGCACCTCCGACACTTCAAATGAAAACAATTAAATCTATTGCAGGATCCCTAAGGTCTATACCCTATGATACTATTATAGGGGGGGCGATTTTAACCTGACTGTAAACCCAACCCTTGATAGATCTCATAAGGGGAGGCCTGACATGACAAGGAGGGATAAAACTATCTTTGATGGTATCTTGCAAGCTCATCATCTGGTGGATACATGGAGAGTCTCATGGACAATCCAGAGGTTATACCCATTTTTCTAGAGCTTTCCATTCATACTCCAGGATTGACTGGATTCTAACTAATTCGGAAAACATACCATCATTGATGTATTCCAGACATGTCCCCTCATCTTGGTACGACCATGATAGCGTATTCTCTGTGTTTAAATTAGGCATGAAGTCTGCACGCCTGTATACGTGGAGACTGAATGAATCTGTTAGCTCCTTGCTAGACAAAGCTGGATTCCCGGAGTGGACCCTCTGGACCGTGGCACCGAGGGGCCCCGGACGAGCAGCCAGGTGGACCCGACCCCTACACAGGGACCGTTAGGAGCAGGTCCAGGGGTTCGAATGCCACGGTGGCCGGTATCAAGAGGGGCGGCTCGGAATAGAGTGCCGAGATGAACACAGGAGAGCGGGAATGAAGTGGGACTGCCTAAGTAGACACGAGTAGGGAGGACTGGAATAAGACAGCAGGTGGCACCACGGTTAGGCAGGACTGAAGTCAGACCGCAGGTACGGACATAGGCAGGACTGGAGTCAGACAGCAGGTACGGACACAGGTAGGCAGGACTGGAGTCAGACAGCAGGTATGGACACGGAAGGCAGGACTGGAGTCACAGCGGGCACGGACACGGAAGGCAGGACTGGAGTCAGACAGCAGGTCTGCAAGGAAGCACAAAGTAATCAGTGGGTGGCAGCCTCATGCATGGCGACCACAGGACCTAGAATGCTGTAGAACAATAGCGATCAGGCGCCTCCACTATGGGAGGGCGGCCTGATATAGACGGCAGCTGTGCCCCCATTGGTCCGGCGGTGCTACCGGGTCAGGGCACCGCCGGAGATAAGATCAAGAACAGTGAGCCGGCCGTGCCCTACGGTGCATGCACAGGGCCTGTAATGACGTCACCATCCGCGGGCCGGTCAGAGGAGGACACCGAGGCCGGGGCTGAAGGCAGCGAGGCTGCAGCGCGAGGTAAGTACGAGCGCGCGTGATGGAGGGCCCAGTGAGGTGCGCGGCAGGAGGCCTGGGGACAGTGACAGGAGGCATGGGGACCGTGACAGAATCTTTGCTTTCTGACCCTCAAACGCGAAAAATGGTCGAACAGGCGCTCAAGGCCTTCTTCCACTCTAATATCACTCCGGACACCTCTATGGTTAATATATGGATGGCCCATAAAAAATATATCACTGGTGTACTCATTAGGATAGCATCCCAAAAAAAGAGGAATTGTCTTAAGGAGCAATTGACTCTCGAGAATGAACTTTATAAATTAGAAATCGTCAATCAGTCACACCCCTCCCTATACTTAACTAAACAAATCTATGACTTAAAACTACAACTAAATACTTTGCTAACAACTCCTACGGAAAGAGCAATCAGGTGGACGCAAGCGACATTCTATCGGGTCTCTAATAAAATGGACCGAATGCTTGCCCGAAAATTAAAACAGAAAGAGCGATTAAACTCTATCTTCTCCATAAAAGACGAACAGTCCCAAACTACTTTTAACCCGAACAAAATCTACAAAATATTTCAAACTTATTATCAAAAACTATACATTGATAGCACGAATTTTCATTGCCCAGATTGGATGACTTCCTAACTGATGTACCACTACCTTCCCTAACTCCGGCTTGTGCTGCTACATTGCATTCTCCTATCACTGAAGAGAAAATCACATCTACTATAAATCATCTAAAAGCTGGGAAGGCTCCGGGCCCCGACGTGCTGACCGCATTATACTATAAAAAGCTTTCAAATATTTTATTAAAGCATATACAAACATACTGCAATAATATGTTAACTGGCCAAACAATGCCGCTGGAATTCTATACGGTGAATATCACTGTTATCCCAAAACAAGGGAGAGACCCATTGCTCACAAAAAACTACAGGTCAATATCCCTTTTGAATGTGGACCTCAAGATTTTCTCCTCCATAATAGCCAATAGAATTAATAAATGTCTGCCTGGTCTTGTCCATAAAGATCAGGCTGGATTCATCCCAACTAGACAAGCCCCGGATAATATCCGAAAAAACCTAAACCTCATACATAATGCCAACAAACGTAAAACCCCCTTAACTTTGCTAGCTTTAGATATAGAGAAAGCTTTCGATACCGTCACTTGGACATACATGTTTAATATCTTGCGTAAAATGGGGTTTTCACAACAATTAATCAATTCACTTAAACTTCTATATAATACCCCGGTTGCTTATTTAAAATTACCTTCGACCACTCCAGAGCCAATGGTTATCAGCAGAGGAACCAGGCAAGCGTGCCCCCTATCTCTGGCCCTATTCGCTTTGGTGATTTAACCACTGGCGCAGAAGATCCGTCTGCACCCCGATATCACAGGCCAAACAATAGGTAGACATGAATACAGGGTCAGTCTGTTTGCCGACGACCTTCTTTTGACTTTGACAAATCCCCATATATCCCTACCTAATCTTTTAAATACACTTAAATCCTTTGAGGAAATCTCAGGTTTAAAGGTCAATATCGATAAATCAGAGATTATGTTTCTGAACACCCCTCCTGCTGAACAAAGCTCAATAGTAGAGAACTTTCATTTCCGACATGCAAAACATTATATTACATACCTAGGAATTAACCTTACATTATCTGTCCACGCTATTTAAATATAATTATGCTCCACTCCTCCAAAAGGTAACGCAATCTTTGTCAAAATGGTCCACCCCATCTCTTTCCTTTTTGGGAAGGGTGCACTCGATTAAAATGGTTACTTTACCTCAATTTCTATATCTGTTCCGATCCTTTCCTATTTCAATACCTCTGATGACATTCAAATTGATACATTTGCACATGGTGCGCTTTATCTGGAATAATAAAATGCCCCGCATCTCCCAGCAAATCCTGCTTAGACACAAAAGACAGGGAGGAATTTTGCTACCAAACTTTACTCTCTATTATAGGGCAGCTCAGATTGCCCAGCTGGCAGGGGTAAACGCGGAACAACACACACCCATATGGCCACAAATAGAAAACTCCCAAATAGCACCTTACTCCTTGGAGAGTCTAATTTGGGCCACGGGGCCTTTACCGAAAGATCTGGCTCTACATTCTCCGTATACCTTTCACTCCCTGCAAATCTGGAGAGCGAAGAGATTCCAATTTGCATTGCAGTCTCATCCCTCTCCTCTCCTGAACCTGTTTAATAATCCCATGTTCCCGCCAGGAGATACATCTCGAAATCACGTATGGTGGCAGCAGAATAAGCTAACTAGGCTACAAAAACCTAACTACCCATTAAGCTAATGCAAAAAAAAAGATGTTCATCGCAAAATATCAAGTCCTGAGGTCTGAGAATTTCCGACTTGAACAAATTTTTCATTTTCTGCAAAGCCTAACGGTTGGTTCTTCAAACATACAATATACAACGTATGAATTAAAATGTCTATATGACCCATTGGGCAATGGTCTCATATCTCCTCTTTATTCTATATTTAACAAACCCAGGGATGGCTCGAAATTGAAGACCATTGAACAATGGGAGGCAGATCTACGAATCTCCCTCACACCTCAAAGGTGGTTCAGGTGTTATGAAAATATAATGAGGAGTAGTAATCAAGTTTCACTTACTGAGACTTCTCTTAAATTATTCTTTAGAATACACTATGTACCTATCTTCCTGCACAATATTTACCATTCAGTCCCTGGCAATTGTTTTAGAGGGTACACTGACGATGGAGACACTCTCCATATTTGGTGGACATGTCCGATAGTAAAGTCACTGTGGAAAGATGTAGTAAAATTAATTGATAATATCATGGGAGGGAAACTACCTCTGTCCCCGTCAGTTCTTCTGTTGGGGGACAGACCAACCAATGCCAACAATAAAACTTACCGTCTCATTGATTTTATTGCTATGGCGACGAGAAACCACATAGCTAGCAGATGGAAAGCTAGTGCGCTCTCTTTAACACAGGTGAAAAATAGGGTCAATTTGATAATGTTATATGAGAAAATAGACGCTATTAGATCTGATTCTTTCGATAACTTTCGAGGTATCTGGGACTCTTGTATTCAGGCACATAAAGACAATGATCTTTCCAAAATGATATCTTTATCTATATAATATATTGGCATGGTAGTAGCTCCTTACAATTAGAGACTCTGAAACAGGTACACTGACGCCACACGTTTGTGTATCTCGCATTATCGACACTCACTTTGAACCCCCAACTTCCCCTCCCCATCCCAATAAGTCTAACTTAGTTGTGTTATAATTGTTTTTCTACACATATTCTAAGCGAAGATTTTGTAGTCAAGGATACCGTATGACCTTAAGTGCCTTTTTTTTCTATGTATTTCCCCCTGCGAGGGGATCCTTGTACTGTAATATGAATGTATCTCATGTTAAATGATGCTTTCATTTCAATAAAACTGTTGAAGCTAAAATAAATCTGCAAAACATTTAAAAATAAATCAATACCAAAAAGAAAAAAAAAGATGTTATAGGCCCCTTAAAAGATGATGATAAGTTAACGACAGAGGACAAAGAAAAACAGAGATATTAAGCAGACACTTTTCATCCATGATCACCAATGAACTGAATGTTCCAGGGATCATTCAAAAAGGTAAAAATCAAAGTTCACGACCTGATATAACTAGATTAACACGAGAAGAAGTACACCTATGTATGAGCAAATTAAACACTGACTCCCGACCCACATGGCATTCATCCACAAATACTGAGGGAATTGAGCTCAGTAATTGACAGACCGCTGTTTCTTATATTCTTAAGGGCCTTTTACACATAGCGATATCGCTAATGCGTCACCGATTTTGTGACGCAATAGCGATATCACTAGTGATATCGCTACATGTGACACTTACCTCCGACCAGCCCCCCTGCTGGATACCTCTGATCACGCAAGATCGTCCTGGTACATTTCTTGTCGTCGGCTTCCTGCTGGTGCTGACGAGCAACTCATGGATGCGGGAGGAAGTCGTCAGCAGAGCTGCCGTCTGACAGGTAAGAGCGACCGCTGCTACGTCGCTGGTGAGATCTGCCTGTTTGGCAGCTCACTAGCGACCATTTATTGATGCACCAGTGATCCTGACCGGGTCGTATCGCTGTCAGGATCGCTGGTGCATCGCTAAATGTAAAGGGACCTTTAGACTCTCTTGTAACAGGGGTGGTGCCACAGAATTGGAAGATGGCTTATGTGGTACCAATATTTAAGTATGGTAAGAAGGTGGATCCAGGCAACTACCGTTCGGCAAGCCTGACATCAGTAGTGTGCAAAATTTTTGAGGGCATTGTAGGATAGAGGAAAGTTTAACCGACAGGGATGGGGGGTGACCCCCCACTTCTTGCCACAGACAGACACGAGACTGAGACAGAGTTTGTATTCAACAGGTCCATTTTTATTGGCCATCCTTCTGATGACCACCGCAGCTCATCACAGCAGGTTTACACTTCTCTGTGTACAGGCCCGGGGACCTTCACTTCCTTTGTTATTATAATCGTGGCGTCCTCTGTGGCTCTTTTCACTGTGGCTGCCCTAGGCCCATCCACCACAGCGCTTCACCAACCTGAGTACACCGTTCGTCCAGTACCCACAGACCGTCTTCATCTGCGGCTACCGTCCTCTGGGTCCCCCCCGTGACCGCCTCAATTGTCAGTCCTCTCTGGAGCCTTTCTACTGTCTCTATCTCCACAACAGAACCTCCTCTCAGGTGTGCTCCCCTCACTGACTGGACCTTCCAGAACCTTCCCTCAGACTTTTATACTCCCAGTCCTGGTAGCTCCGCCCACTATCACCTGACAGTTTCTCTGACCAATGGCAGTTATTCAGTCCCACTCTTACACTCTCCACTGCCCTCTAATGGTCAAACTATAATACAGCACCCTTTCTCTTTATCTCAGCGCTTTCACAGCTACACTGCGCTACCCCTCTGCCTCTCACTACAGGCAGATCTGTCCGTCAGTCCAAAATTCCCGACAGCATTATTAGAGATGACCTGCAGAAATTTATTGCTGAGAATAATATAATAACTGAAAACCAACATGGATTCATGAAAGATGGTCATGTCTAACTAACATGTTGGGTTTCTATGAGGACGTAAGGGCAAATCTGGATGTTGGCAATGCAACTCATGTGATTTGTCTGGACTTTGCAAAGACATTTGATACTGTACCACAGAACAGCCTTATACTAAATCTACATAAGCGAGGACTGGGGGGAAACTCCAGAAGTTTACATACACCATATAAAAAGACACATATATATGTTTTTCTCAATATCAGATATAAAATCAGAATAAACCTTTCCCCTTTTAGGTCATTTAGGATTACCATATTTATTAATATTTGCCAAATGCCAGAATAATGAAAGAAAGAGAATGTTTTAAGGCATTTTTATCACTTACTGCAAATTCAAAAGTTTACATACGTTTCATTAGTATTTTGTACCATTGCCCTTAAAGTGAATGACTTGGGTGAAATGTTTGGGATATCCTTCTACAAGCTTCTCACAATAGTTGGTCAGAAATTGGGCCCATTCCTCCTGACAAAACTGGTGTAACTGATCCATGTTTGAAGGTTGCCTTGCTCGCTCCTGCCTTTACTGCTTTGTCCATAAATTTTCAATAGGATTGAGGTCAGGGCTTTTCGATGGCCATTCCAAAACATTATTTTGGTATCATTAAGCCAATTTGTTACCATTCTGACAGTATGCTTTGGGTCATTGTCCATTTGGAAGACCCATTTCCGCCCAAGCTTTAACTTCCTGGCTGATGTCTTGAGATGTCGCTTCAGTATTGCCAAATAATCTTTTTTTCTCATGATTCCTTCTATTTTGTGAAGTGCACGATCCCTATTGCTGGAAAACAACCCCACAACATAATGTTGACACCCCCTTGTTTCACAGTTGGGATGGTGTTCTGAGGCTTCCAAGCTTCTCCCTTTTTCCTCCAAACATAGCGATGGTCATTATGCCCAAAAAGATGAATTTTAGTTTAATCAGATCACAGAGCATGTCTCCAAAAATTAAGGTCTTTGTTCCTGTGTGCATTTACAAACATTAATCTGGCTGTTTTATGTTTCATTTGAAGTAATGGCTTCTTCCTCGCAGAGTGGCCTTTCAGCTCATGTTGAACAGTACTCGTTTCACTGTGGTTATTGACACAATCTTATCAGCTTCCGCCATCATATTCACAAAGTCTTTTGCTTTTGTCCTTGGGTTGATATGCACATGTCGGACCAAAGCACGTTCATCTCTGGGACACAGAACTTATCTCGTTCCTTAGTGGTATGATGGTTGGACATCCCCATCTTGTTTGTACATGCATATAATTGTTTTTACAGACGATCTAGGCACCTTCCTCTGGTGACTTATCGGCTATCGACATTTTCTCTAATTTGGTAACTGCTGATTTGATGACTGAACATTCTTCTAATTGTATACAATGCAATTTAAATTGCTCCAGAAAGGAAATGGAAGCAAGTAATCACCTCAAATGGGATGACAGCATTGTGATTAAACCCTCCAACAAAGGAGGCAATGTTGTCATCCTTGGGGTTGAACAGTATCAATTGATGTGTGAATCCATTTTGGAAGACAGAGGTTCTTATGAAATTCTCTCACAAAATCCGAGTAACCAGTATCGTGATGACTTGCGGTGTATCTTACTGGAAGGATTGGGAGAAAGGTCATTACTAAATCAGAGTTTGATTTTATGCTTCCTAAATGTCCAATCACTGCCACCTTCTACTGCCTGCCCAAGAAACATAAGGGCCTGCACCCCCTCAAGGGTAGGCCCATTGTGTCTGGGGTTGGCAGTCTATGTCAAAACGTTGGTATTTATTTGGATCGAATTCTGGCTCCATTTGTCTCTTCATTACAGTCTTTTGTACAAGATACAACTGACCTCCTCTGTCATCTAGAGGGTCTTACTGTTGACTCAGAATCTTTTCTTGCAAGTAAAGTCATTGAAGCACTGTACTCATCCTTACCCCATGACAAGGGGTTGGAATCCTGTTGAATATTTCTTGAACAAGAGAGGGTGCCAGTATGAAGAACACAACCGCTTTGTGCTGAGACTCCTTCAGTTCTGCTTGACTAGAAAATTTTATCTTTGATCATAAAATCTTCCACCAGCTGAGGGGTTGTGCTTTGGGTAGCCCTTGTGCCCCAGCTTATGCCAACCTTTTTCTCGGCTGGTGGGAGGAAACTTTGATCTATGATAATGACAGAGAGGAAGCTGACTCTTAAGAAATTTGGGTACGTTATATAGACGATATCCTGATTGTCTGGAAGGGCTCATGTGTCAACTTTAACAACTATGTATCGAAACTCAATCACAATGAAATAGGCCTGTTTTTTACATCTGTAATTGAACCTTCCTCTCTGCCCTTTTTGGATATCCTCATTGAAAAGGGTGATCAGGGAGAGTTGATCACTTCAACATACAGAAAACCGAAGTCTACTAATGCTCTCCTACAATGGAATAGTCACCACCCTGAATGTATTAAAAGGGGTATCCCTAAGGGCCAGTACCTCAGAGTACGTACGAGCTGTTCCAAGGATTTCCTTTTTGAGGATCAAGCTAAAGAACTTAGGAATAGATCCTTGTCTAGAGGCTATCTCCAGAAGGTTCTTACAAACAAGAATAGGACAGAGTTGTTAAATCCTGAACCTAAAATGCAGGATAATGATACAATCAGATTCATCACCACCTTTGATAATGGTGTCAAAGCTGTCCGTGACATTTTGAAAAAACACTAGTCTATTTTGCAAATGGACACAGATATCTCTATACACTTGAGCAAAGAACCATCAGTCAAATATAAGAAGGCCCGCTCTTTAAATGATAGATTGGTTCATAGCCATTTCATTGGACCTACCACAAAAACCTGGCTAAATAGAAGTGTGACTGGCTGTTTCAAATTTGGCCATTGTGTAGCTTTCCAACATATCAACACTGGTAACACCTTTGTAAGCAACGTTACAGGTAAAGAATACCGGATAAAACAATTCATAAATTGCACTACCAAAGTTGTTATCTATAAAGCCAATTGCTCTTGTGGCTTATAATATGTTGGCAAGACTATCAGAGAATTCAAAAGAAGGGTTTTCGAACATGTTGGAGACGTTGAACATAAAAGAGATACTGCTATCTCTCGCCACATTAACAATTCACTTAATGGCCTGATCAGCCATCTTAAATTCTTGGCAACAGAGACGGTGACCAGTGAGAGGGGATGATTGGGATCAATTATTGTTGCAAAAGGAAGCTAAATGGATTTTCGATCTTAAAACAACAACACCTAGTGGCCTCAATGATCAAATCAATTATAGTTGCTATATTTAATCATGTGTCTTGACAAATCTGTTATACCCTAACAGACATAATTAAGTTATCTTTACACCTGCTTAAATCCTCCTTGTGCCATCTATAGACAGGATTAGCATATATTATATGTATCTATGACCTTTTGTCATCTTTAGGTCATTCTTTGAGGGGTTATTATTCCATCTATGTGTTTATCATCCTTTTTTGATAATATTGGTATATACCTAATCCAGTGAGTTACTTATATTATCATCAGCACTTTACCTTATGAAGTTATCCTGTTATTTATAACATTTCATACAGTATGCATGTGTGATTAACATTATGGTGCATGCTGGTTCGCTACAGTGATTTGATTATTCCCCCTTTTGTCCGGTAACGCTGGGGTTTTGTGCATTCCCTGTGTATCCTGTATTTGCGTTCCAAACACCGTAAGTGTGGTAATCCCCGGTGATGCGCTCTGGCTTAGTAAAACCGCCTCATGTGTAGTTATGACACGTCTGGTCTTTGCAGATCTGACATGCGCTGTCAGAGCCAGAAACTCCACAGTATACTTAGCGCCGCCCCCTTTGTTACATCATGGTGCGTTCCAGATACCCGCAAATTATCATAGCGTGCGGTCCACTGACCGGAAAAAACATGGCACCAGTGAGCATAGATTAGTTAAATCTGTGGAATACTAATTGACTTATTATCCTTCAGATGGCATCACAGGAAGAGGTAAAGGCCCCGTCACACACAGCAGTGTTGCTAGCGAGATCGCTGATTTTGTGATGCCACAGCGATCTCCCCAGCGAGATCGCTGTGTGTGGCGGGGATCAGCGACCGGCCCCCTTGCCGGGTATCGCTGATCATGCTCGATCGGCCTGGGCCATTTTTCGATCGCTGGTCTCCCGCTGGCCAGCACGCATCGCTGCGTGTGGCAGCGAGAGACCAGCGATCAGCGATGCTGGACGCTGGTTTCTAATGTAAACATTGGGTATCCAGGAGCCACGGCTTCTGGATACCTGCTGTTTACCTTGGAAACCGGCGTACACGCTGATTTCCAAGGTAAACAGCGGGTATCCAGGCGTCGCGCAGCTCTTAGATACCCAATGTTTACCTTGGAAACCAGCGTCCAGCGTCGCTGGTCCTGATTGCTGGGGCTGTCTAACGATGTCCCAGCGATCCCATCATGTCAGATTGTTGGTGGGATCGCTGGGACATCGTTATGTGTAACGGGGCCTTAAGTTTGTTTCCTTTAATCCACCTCCTATATAAAGACAGCCATTATCATTTCTTTTCTCTCTGCAGGACAGTAAAGATTGCAGAGGGCATATGTTTACATTATAGCACTTTAGCACTTTATTTCCCAGCTCAAGCTAGTTCACTGATAGATCATAGAATCATAGAATCATAGAATCGTAGAGTTGGAAGGGACCTCCTGGGCCATCTGCTCCAACCCCCTGCTCAAAGTAGGATTCGCTAAATCATCCCAGTCAGATGTCTGTCCAGCCTCTGTTTGAAGACTTCTATTGAAGGAGAACTCACCACTTCTCGTGGCAGCCTGCTTCACTCATTGATCACTCTAACTGTCAAAAAGTTTTTTCTGATATGTATATCTCCTCCCATTCAGTTTCATCCCATTGCTTCTAGTCTTTCCTTGTGCAAATGAGAATAAAGATGATCCTTCTACAATGTGACAGCCCTTGAGATATTTGTAGACAGTTATTAAGTCCCCTCTCAGTCTTCTCTTTTGCAAGCTAAACATTCTGAAATCCTGCAACCTTTCCTCATAAGACAGGGTTTGCAGACCGGTCACATTCTGGTCGCTTTTTTCTGAACTTGCTCCAGTTTGTTGATGTCTTTTGTAAAATGTGGTGCACAAAACTGGACACAATATTCCAGATGAGGTCTGACCAAAGAGGAGCAGAGGGAAATAATGACTTCATGTGATCTAGACTGTATGCTTCTGTTAATACATCCTAGAATTGCATTTGCCTTTTTTGCTGCTGCATCACACAGTTGACTCTTATTCAGTCTGTGATCTATTAGTATACCCAAGTCTTTTTCAGATGTGCTGTTGCTTATCCCTATTCCTCCCATTCTGTATATGCTTTTTTCATTTTTATTGCCCAGATGTAGTATTTTGAATTTTTCCCTGTTAAAAACCTTTCTGTTAGTTGCTGCTCACTGCTCCAGTTTATTTATATCTTTTTGAATCTTCTCTCTCTCTTCTCTAGTATTAGCAGAGAAGATTCAGCTTGGAAGAAACGCGTTGGAAAAACATCCAAGGGAAAGTGCAGGGCATGTCCAGCTTAGAGATAGCTATGGACTGCCCTTCTAGTAAGGGCGGGAGTTATTGGGTGATAGACTACTGGTAGACCCATAGGGATTGACAGGGTAATGTCGGTCACCTTTTCTACCTGATGTGGTATCTACAATTCAGGATCAGCTCCTTCCCTCTATATGGCTAAATGGAATTGGTGAGACTGCTCCATAAATTTTCTACTTCCATGTTTACATATTGATATTTTCTGCCATCTTATAGGCCCCAAAATGCATCACAAAAGACAAATGATGTCCTTTTTAGGGATTACTAATTTTTGTAGAAGCTGGATAGCCAACTATGCTGTTATTATAAGCCTCCTCAGCGCCCTCATCTGTGATAATCAATTGGCAACACAAAAATTATATAACCTGGACACCTGAGGCAGAAAGCCTTTAACAGACCTTACTCAGCTCTCCAGTGCTAGGATTACAGGACTATGCAAAGCCCTTTACTCAAACGGTCGATGGTAAGAACGGGTATAGGATACAGTCATATGTTAAAGTTTGGGCACCCCTATTCATGTTAACCTTTTTTCTTTATAACAAGTTTGGTTTTTGCAACAGCTATTTCAGTTTCATATATCTAATAACTGATGGACTCAGTTATATTTCTGGATTCAAATCAGGTTTACATTAAACCTGGGGACTGGGATGGCCATTCCAGAACATTGTAATTGTTCCTCTGCATGAATGCCTGAGTAGATTTGGAGCAGTGTTTTGGATCATTATCTTGCTGAGATATCCATCCCCTGCGTAACTTCAATTTCGTCACTGATTCTTGCACATTATTGTCAAGAATCTGCTGATACTGAGTTGAATCCATGCGACCCTCAACTTTACCAAGATTCCCGGTGCCGGCATTGGCCACACAGCCCCAAAGCATGATGGAACCTCCACCAAATTTTACTGTGGGTAGCAAGTGTTTAGATTGCTGTTCAGATTTAGTGTTAGGGACTCACAATATCTGGGGACCCTTGACGTTGGGTTGTGAGCTTATCTGCTCTGGCCAAAATAGTAAATAATACCCCATATCTATTTATCTTTTTGCACTTTTTATCATTTTTGCAGGATGCAGCTAGAGCCCTTCATGTTGGCTTGGTTTTTCTGTGTGATGCATGTATACAGTGGTGAGCGGCCCGCCTTCTAATACTATGGGCGTCATGAATAGGCCGCTCAGACACTATGCATCACACTTATCAGTGTGACTTATGTCTTATGCAATCCTTATTAGTGTGTTTTTCCACTGGGCAGCCGGACCATATTGGGTTACTGGCTGTCCTCATCAGTGGAATGCACCTGTGCTGCCCCAGCCTTTATCACTGGGGCTTTGCTGCATCCTGCCAGTGCATCAGACAGGGTTTGGTGAGTTACCTTACAAATGATGTGTTTTTTTCACTGATGTACTATTCCTCAAAATTGGACACAGTTGCGAGAGCCCTACCTCCATGTGTTAAAGCTGTAGTGACAGTAGCTGAGGCTGTGAAATCTTCAGCCTCACTAGTATTCTTCCACCCTCTTACCCTCAGAGCACCACATGCTGTAGCCATCATACTTCTGCAGAACAAAATTTCATATATCTCACCCTTAAGGCATCTTTTTTGACAATTTTATTATCACCTAACATAGCCACACCTGGTGACAGAGAGATGCACTTCACAGAACCCATCTACTCTGCCACAGGACATGCAATATTGACTTAGGATGAGGTCCTGATAACCAAAGCGCACACCTCAGTACAAGCAGCAGAACTTACAGCACTCACTGAGACTTGTAATATTGCTAAGTACAAAATTGTGAATATCTACACCAACAGCCAATATGCTGTTTCTACCACACATGTCTTTGCACAGGATTGGAAGAATAGGGGTATGGTTACCATCACAGGTAAAGATATAAATCACAAACAAAACTCATTTTTGAATTAATAGAAGCAATACAGTTTCCCAAGAAAATAGCGGTAAGTAAGTGTGCAGCGCACACATGCAGGGATGACCCCGTCTCCAAGGGGAATGAAAAAGCTGATATAGCAGCAGAACAAGCTGCTACAATGGAATTGTTGATGTTGCAAAAATCTAGTGATGAGACCTACAGGTTCTTTGAGATATTCCACAAGTACCTCAAAAATTGAGCTAACTGGATAACTAAAAGAGCTAACCTAATTGATGTCTTATATATATATATATATATATATATATATATCCTCTGAAAATAAATATATCCTGCCCACCATTCTCTTCAGATATGCTGCAGTATTGAGCAATAACATTAGGCATGTCTCAACAGGAGTGATGGTAGAGATCATATCTAAGGTATTCACAGCCTATGGCTGTACTGTAATAACTACTGAGAAAAATTCTGCTCAACTTGTTTAAAAGACAATTCTCAAGGCAATATGTGGCCGTAAAGAGGTCATTTCCCACACCTACAGTGTCTATTTCAACACATCTGTATGGCCTTTATTGAACTGAATAGATGTGAAGGAAATAAATGCTGTTTTGTAATAATAGGTGCGTTTAATAAATGGATTGAAGTGTTTCCCTCCGAACACCCCTGATTCACTGACAGTAGCAAAGGCTCTTTTAAAATAAATTATACCTAGAGTTGGTATTCAAGAGATAATAAACAGTGACAATGGTCCACACCAGGCTCGGACTGGCCCACAGGATAACAGGGGAATCCCCCGGTGGGCCCCTGTGCAGATCTGGGCCCCCATCTCCACTATATGGATAATACTTGGCATAATTCACTTGATTTACTCTGTACAGAAAAAATCAGCATCTCATCATTCATTAACCAAACTGCCCAGCTTATTATATAGAGATATAGGTACATTTGTGAATGAGGGTAGTGTACTATTTGTATACATGTGAAAAGTGGGCCCCTCAAAGTCAATGTTACTGGTGGGCCCTTGGCACCCCAGTCCGACATTGGTCTACACTTTGTGAATCAAGTGATATCACTAATAACCAAAACATTGTCTTGTGAATTAAAGGACCTTTGTGCATATCATCCCCAGTCAGCAGGATTGGTGGAGAGGCACAATGGTATAATTAAAACTAAATTAAATCAGAGTATGCACAATGCAGGGAAAAATTGGCATTATTGTCTTTCATTGGTAACACTGAACATACATATCATGCCAACCCCTGCTGGAATAACTCCTGAAATAATATACTTTAGACTCTTCCTACTCCCGTCATTAAAACCTTTTAAGAGAGTAAATAATTATACACTAGGAGAATACATGTCAAAGATGTAGACCCATATAAAAGTTTCTGCCCCAAATTCTATTCCAGGAGAACCATTAGCCAAACCCAAGAACGTGAACCCAGCTGACTGGATCATAGAATCATAGAAAAACTTCCTAGTAAAGGAAGTTAAAAATACCACTGGTACATGCTAAAGTGGGAAGGGCATTTTTCAAGTTTTAGTAGCCACACCTACGGTACTTGAAATAGCAGAAAGAACCTCATGGATACATTTATCACATTGTAAATTACTTAAAACATCTGAGGGAAAAGGAAGGGACTGAGAGGAAAACAATCCAACCTCCTGAAACTTTAATCTGGTTACAAAAAGGAGGTTCTCCAAAAGGGAGAACTCATATTATTTCAATGTTCAGTTCAGATTACGATCGCTGAATTTGCAATATTCGCCGATTGATCTGTCACATATTTGAAAAACATCACTGAACGCTATTCCTGTCAATGGGAGGCAAAAACAAACACATGCACAACACCTTATAACTGTTACAACTAGAGTTGAGCGACTTTTGGTATTTTAGGGTCGAGTTTCGTTTCGTGAAACCCGACTTTTCCAAAAGTCGGGTCGAGCAAGATCGTCCGATTATAGGGAAAAGTCGGGGTCGTCCCGAAACACGAAACCCAATGTAAGTCAATGGGGAATAAAAGTCGGCAGTGAGAGGAGGACAGGAAACACACCTACAGTGCCCATTTGAATGCCAAATTCTTCTTACTTAAGCTTGTCAACCTTAATTAACTTCATAATACAAGTTACGCACTGAAAAATGGGGGTTATTTGGCTAAAGTTGTGGGGGGGAGGGCTGGCTGCAGGTTTTCATGTGCCCTGGGCGAAAGAGCGCCCCTTTAACACATACCACAACTCATCATGCTCCGATACGGCAGAGAAATAGCGGTATAGTACAATGAAAAATACCTCACTTTTTACATCTCATGACGAGGCCCATCTATTTCTCCATACAGAATCATTGGTCCCATATAATGTTTGAAACAGTATATGATGAGCTCCACATAATGCTACAGTATATGTTGGTCCCCATGGATGAAGCTCCACTGTCTTATGGGCCCAAATAATGCTCCAAACATAATGGGCCCCATTTCTAATGCTCTAGTGTATAATGGGCCCTGTAAATGCTGCTCCAGTGTCTGATGTCCACCTTTGGAATGTTCCAGTGTATGGTGGGCCCCATCTATCATTCTCCAGAGTATAGTGCTCCCCAAAAATTGCTGTCCCAACATTGAAAACAATCAAATAAGTCTCCTCGCTAGGGAATCCCTGTACTTGTCTGGACTCCTCGTCGTCCCCATCTTCCATCTCACTGCACAGTATTTCAACTTTGCAAGTGCTGTGATCCTGAGCAAGCAGGAGGGGCCCACTCGTTGGCGACGGCACTGGCACAGGGCCCCTGATAGTACGGTGGTGTGTCTGATGGCGGGTGGGCCGAACCTGCACTTTCATCTGCAGCTTCCTCTTTGTCACCGTGTAAGATGGAACTGTATATGGGAAGGGTAACCTGAGTTTCATCAGGGTCAGATTCAGGTCGTGTAGCGTGCGAGGGGAATGTAGTGGTCTGGGTCAATGTACCAGCAGATTCATCGAGCAGTGGCTGGGCATCAGTGCACTTGTGTCGCCCCCAGGAGTACGGTCGCCACAGTGGCATTACCTTCTTCCTAGGGAGTGTGATGTCATGCTTGGGAGCAACGAACGATCTCTCTAGCAGGTTAACTGATTGGGCGGCGTTATTCCCACGAGTCATGACCCTCGAAACAGCGTTCATGAAGGCAAAGTGTTTGTTTTACGTGGGCAGTATGGTTGCAAAGCTGAACCTTAAAGGAATGTCCAGAAGGGCACCACCAGGAGTGGAGCCTACGGTTAAATTCGACTCCACCTGGGAAACCTCAACCACGCCAGCTACAGAACAGATGCACACATTGCAAGCTTAATTCCGTTAACGAACGAGACTCCGTCATGCCCCGCGGTCCGAGTCCGGCTTACTAGAGGGACACGTGAGGCTCTGGCACATGAGATTGGCCAATAACTGGTGTGTCATGCCCTTACATGTCCGTGGCTGCATGTGCGCTACACTGAAAAGGCCAGTGTTTGTCGCTTACAGGTGCAGATAACCCGCTGAACAACGTTAGTGATGGGGATCACTGATTACAATTATTACCCGCGAACAATGATTTACCAGTAAGTGCAGGTCAACCGCAGTTCCGGAATTAGGCCTAACCGTCATTCCTGAAAAAATGAAAAACTTACGTGTACAAACCACAGGTGCAGTAGCTTGCTTAACAGCTCGACAGCCGTTCTCACGCCCAGTATGGATTACACGTGATTGCACAAAGGTGAGAAAGGATACCGTATCCCCAGATAACATGTATGGATAGCGTACACATTCAAAATATATGTCTATACATCAGGAGGCAGGCTCAGACGGTGTTAGGCCCAGTATGGATTGCACGTGATTGCACAAAGGTTAGAAAGGGTACCGTATCCCCGGATAACATGTATGGATAGCGTACACATTCAAAATATATGTCTATACATCAGGAGGCAGGCTCAGACGGTGTTAGGCCCAGTATGGATTGCACGTGATTGCACAAAGGTTAGAAAGGGTACCGTATCCCCGGATAACATGTATGGATAACGTACACATTCAAAATATATGTCTATACATCAGGAGGCAGGCTCTGACGGTGTTAGGCCCAGTATGGATTGCACGTGATTGCACAAAGGTTAGAAAGGGTAACGTATCCCCAGATAACATGTATGGCTAGCGTACACATTCAAAATATATGTCTATACATCAGGAGGCAGGCTCAGACGGTGTTAGGCCCAGTATGGATTGCACGTGATTGCACAAAGGTTAGAAAGGGTACCGTATCCCCAGATAACATGTATGGATAGCGTACACATTCAAAATATATGTCTATACATCAGGAGGCAGACTCAGACGGTGTTAGGCCCAGTATGGATTGCACGTGATTGCACAAAGGTTAGAAAGGGTACCGTATCCCCAGATAACATGTATGGATAGCGTACACATTCAAAATATATGTCTATACATCAGGAGGCAGGCTCAGACGGTGTTAGGCCCAGTATGGATTGCACGTGATTGCACAAAGGTTAGAAAGGGTACCGTATCCCCGGATAACATGTATGGATAGCGTACACATTCAAAATATATGTCTATACATCAGGAGGCAGGCTCAGACGGTGTTAGGCCCAGTATGGATTGCACGTGATTGCACAAAGGTTAGAAAGGGTACCGTATCCCCGAATAACATGTATGGATAGCGTACACATTCAAAATATATGTCTATACATCAGGAGGCAGGCTCAGACAGTGTTAGGCCCAGTATGGATTGCACGTGATTGCACAAAGGTTAGAAATGGTACCGTATCCCCGGATAACATGTATGGATAGCGTACACATTCAAAATATATGTCTATACATCAGGAGGCAGGCTCAGACGGTGTTAGGCCCAGTATGGATTGCACGTGATTGCACAAAGGTTAGAAAGGGTACCGTATCCCCAGATAACATGTATGGATAGCGTACACATTCAAAATATATGTCTATACATCAGGAGGCAGGCTCAGACGGTGTTAGGCCCAGTATGGATTGCACAAAGGTTAGAAAGGGTACCGTATCCCCAGATAACATGTATGGATAGCGTACACATTCAAAATATATGTCTATACATCAGGAGGCAGGCTCAGACGGTGTTAGGCCCAGTATGGATTGCACGTGATTGCACAAAGGTTAGAAAGGGTACCGTTTCCCCGGATAACATGTATGGATAGCGTACACATTCAAAATATATGTCTATACATCAGGAGGCAGTTTCAGACAGTGTTAGGCCCAGTATGGATTGCACGTGATTGCACAAAGGTTAGAAAGGGTACCGTATCCCCAGATAACATGTATGGATAGCGTACACATTCAAAATATATGTCTATACATCAGGAGGCAGGCTCAGATGGTGTTAGGCCCAGTATGGATTGCACGTGATTGCACAAAGGTTAGAAAGGGTACCGTATCCCCGGATAACATGTATGGATAGCGTACACATTCAAAATATATGTCTATACATCAGGAGGCAGGCTCAGACGGTGTTAGGCCCAGTATGGATTCCACGTGATTGCACAAAGGTTAGAAAGGGTACCGTTTCCCCGGATAACATGTATGGATAGCGTACACATTCAAAATATATGTCTATACATCAGGAGGCAGGCTCAGACGGTGTTAGGCCCAGTATGGATTGCACGTGATTGCACAAAGGTTAGAAAGGGTACTGTATCCCCTGATAACATGTATGGATAGCGTACACATTCAAAATATATGTCTATACATCAGGAGGCAGGCTCAGACGGTCTCAGGCACAGTATGGATTTGACGGCCCAGACTACACAGCGGAGGAGCAGGGAGAGGTAAAGATTGCAAATGCTGGGGCCCTGCCCAAGCAAGGGGGGCCCACTCGTGGGCGTCGGTACTGGCACTGGGCCCCTCATAGTACGGCGGTGTGTCTGACGGCGGGTGTGCACCACCACCATCAGAGACACTTGATTGCACTATGAAGGACCCTGTGCCAGTGCCCGCGCCCAAGAGTCGGCCTACCCACCTGTCCAGGGCAACGGCACTCGCACGGTGTCGTGCACTAGGTGGTGACCCCGGCCATGGGGGGGGAGGCAGCACAGTTAGGGAGTTTTAGAAAGTGGCATATGTTGATGTTGGACATTCAGCTGATGCAAAAGGTGAAATAGGTCAAGTCCCAGGAAGAGGTGGACCAAAGCAAGCCATTTTTCTGTCACCCTATGTGTCATCAGGGGAAGGTGGGACAAATTCCTTGGAAACCCATGCGTGGTTCATTTTAATGAAGGTTAGATCATCCACATTTTGGGTTGACAGACGGGTCCTTTTTTCTGTCAGGATTGATCCAGCTGCACTGAAGACTCTTTCCGATTGCACACTTGCAGCTGGGCAAGCGAGCTCCTGTAAGGCATATTGGGCCAATTCAGGGCAGGTGTCCAGTTTAGCGGCCCAATAGTCAAAGGGGAATGACCTGTGTGGGAGAACATCGATATGGGAGGAAAAGTAGTTTGTAACCATAGTTGACAACTGCTGTCTTCTGTCACTTTACATCGATGCAGTATTACCAATTGTGTGAGCGGTACTTGAAAAATCAGTCCACAACATTGTCATGAAACCCCTGTCTCCAACGCCACTTCTGCTGTGTGCACCACGAACACCTCTGCCAAGCTGCCCCCGGCCCGTACGGCTCGTGTGAGAACCATCACCGCTGCTGTGTGCTGGGAATGCCTCAAGCAACCGATTTACCAGAGTTGCTTGTTTATTAGCCAATATTAGGTCAAGGTTCTCCTGTGGCATGATGTTTTGTAATTTGCCTTTATAGCGTGGATCCAGGATGCTGGCCAACCAGTAGTCGTCATCGTTCATCATTTTGGCAATGCGGGGGTCCCTTTTTAGGATCTGCAAGGCATAATCTGACATGTGGGCCAATGTTCCCGGTGTCAATGATGCACTGCGAGTGCTGGTTGGAGGAGCACTTTCTGGCAAATCCACATCCCTCCAGTCACGCACAAACCCTGTACCAGACCTTGCCACGCCAACATTTTCACTTGCCCCACGAGATGCATCCTCCTCCCCTAAGTAATCATCCCCATCATCCTCCTCCTCCTCCTCCTCTTCTTCCTCCACCTCGTCCAGGAGAGGTCCCTGAGCAGACAATGGCTGAATGTCATCAAGGATTCCCTCCTCCTCTTCCTCCTCATCAACATTGGCTGCAGAAGCCTGCTCCTTAAGGTGCGTCAAAGTTTGCATGTCCTTACGGATAAAGTTATTCTCGGGCTTTCTGTGCGCTTCTGGTCACTTCTGGCATATTTCTATTGTTATCCTTAAAGAGACATAAGGATAACAATAGAAATATGCCAGAAGTGACCAGAAGCGCACAGAAAGCCCGAGAATAACTTTATCCGTAAGGATTTGCATTGGAGGTAACGGAGTGGACCTTCGGGCGTGCAGCAAGCTGACGGCGAGTTTATATGCTTATATCTCTCCTGGAAAGGGTGAGTAGACTTTATTCACATCTATTTCATTTATCACCAGATAAGACCCTATTGCGCTCTTTTGTTTCCCAGTTTTATTATAAAAGTTTGCATGAGCAGACGCATAAGTGGGATGCTCATGCTTAGGATGGCGTCGTCTGCGCTTACCAGCCGTGTGCATTCCTCAAAACACTGAAGGACTTTACAGAGGTCTTTCAGCTTCGACCACTGCACACCTGTCAGCTCCATGTCTGCTCTCAAAGTGCCTGGCCGTGTATCCTCCCACAAATGCATTATGGCCTGCCTCTGCTCGCCCAGCCGCTCCACCATGTGCAGGGTGGAGTTCCTCCTTGTTGCAATGTCAATAATGAGGCGGTGGTTGGGAAGGTGGAGCAATCGCTGCAGCTTCTGCATAAGAACGGAGTGTACAGGCGACCGGCGGATGTGCGCGCACAGTCTTCGCACCTTCTGGAGCAGGGCTGTTAACTCCGGATAATTTTTGAGGAAGCACTGCACCACCAGGTTCAAGGTGTGAGCCAAGCAAGGTATGTGGATGAGTTTTGAAAGGGCTATGGCTGCCACAAAATTACGGCCGTTATCACTAACTACCTTGCCTGCCTCAAGATGTACACTGCCCAGCCATGACTCAGTTTGTCGCTTCAAGTACTCGGCCAGCACCTCGGCGGTGTGTCTGTCGCCCAAACACATCATCTGCAACACAGCCTGCTGACGCTTTCCACTAGCTGCTCGATAGGGGGACACCTCGTGTGCAACAGTGGCAGCTGCAGATGGAGTGCTCGTACGACTGCGCTCCGTGGACGAGCTTTCGCTTCTGGAGGAGGAGGAGGAGGAGGGTCGAACGCCTACAGCCAACTGTTTCCTATACCGTGGGCTAGGCAGCAATGTCCCACCACCGCTGTCCCCTGTGGACCCTGCATCCACCACATTAACCCAGTGCGCAGTGATGGACACGTAAAGGCCCTGGCCATGCCGATTGGACCATGCATCAGTTGTGAGGTGCACCTTTCCACTCACTGACTGCTTGAGTGCATGGACAATGCGGTCTTTCACATGATGGTGGAGGGCTGGGATGGCTTTGCGAGAGAAGAAGTGGCGACTGGGTGGGTCATAGCATGGTACTGCATAGGCCATGAGTTCGCGGAAAGCTGCGCTTTCCACCAACCGAAAGGGCATCATCTCAAACGAGATTAGTTTGGCAATGTGGGCGTTCAAACCCAGTGTACGCGGATGAGAGACTGAGTACTTTCTTGACCTACTCATAGTGTCTGGGAGGGTGAGCTGGACTTGAGAGCTGCATATGGTGGAAGTAGCGGTGGACAGGGCGGACTGAGAGAGGGTTGATGATGGTGATGGAGTTGGTGTTCTTTCTGATGGCCTAGAATCAGTCTTTCGTTGATATAACAGTGGGATTCCCTGACTGCTGTGGCCTTGCAACGACACCTCAACATTTGCTGCTGTGCTAACCGGTGGGCTTACAGTGGGGGAAACAATGTAGCGTTGCTGACTACCTTCGTTGTGATCAGTTGCACATGTGGCACTTGAGGTTTGGTGTTGTGTCCACGCTTGCAAGTGCATGTTGTTTAAATGTCTAAGCATGCAACTGGTATTCAAATTTTTCAGATTTTTCCCTCGGCTAAAGGTCTTTGTGCACTTCTTACAGATAACCTTGGCCTGATCATGAGGATTTTGTTCAAAAAAGTGCCACACTGCACTCTTCCTACTTTGGCAGACATTTTGCGGCCTAGCACGCTGTGATGTTCTGACCCTCTGGACAAGCTGTCCAGCAACTCTTTTGATTTTTGGAACCTGTCTTTGGAGTGCTCCGGGCCTGCCAGATAACAGCTGTTGCGATGTCGATGTCTGCTGTGGATGCTCCTCATCTGAGCTATTGTAAGCAGCACCCTCTTCCCCCAATGGATGCCAATCTGGGTCAACAACTGGGTCATCCATCACCTCCTCTTCAATGTCATGTGCACCTTCCTCTGTGTCACTGTGTATGGTGGTATAGTGTGCGGGAAGGGGCACCTGAGTCTCATCAGGGTCAGAATCTGGCTCTGTACACTGCGAGGACAATGTGGTGCTCTGAGTGAATGTACCAGCAGAATCATCCATCAGCGGCTGTGCATCAGTGCACTCCATGTCAGATTCATCTTGGCCTGGGTAATTCACCATTTGACTTGATAATCCAGGCATGGTATGTGAAAACAGCTCCATGGAGTAATCAGTAGTATGGCCTGCGTCATCCTTCAATCTTGGTTGGGGTGAAGGACACAAGGAAAGGTGTGGTTCATGAACATGAGCCTCCAATGACGACTCAGTGCTTTTACTTTTTACAACTGAAGAAGAGGAGGCGATAGAGCTGGAGGCTGAGTCAGCAATGTAAGACAAAACTTTTTCCTGATGCTCTGGCTTTAAAAGCGGTTTGCCAACTCCTAGAAAACTAAGCCTTTGAAGCCTTATGGAGCCAGACGATGACGCAGGCTCAACACCTCCTGCATTCGGTCCCATTTTGCTCTTGCCACTACCATCAGATCCACCACCAACACCATCATTACCAGCTGCCAACCCCCGCCCAGTTCCACGGCCTCTTCCACCAGCCTTCCTCATTTTTGGTAGAAATGTAGATAAAATCCAACAAACTATATAGTAATGTAAAACAAGGTACAAGGTGTCTATAGGACAGGGGAGATTTTGAATTTCTGCTCACACTAGTGGACACTGGACACTTTTGGATTGTGTGAGGCCCACTGAATATCTGAGCGCTATGTCACAGGCTCGATGGCACAGCTGTGACCAAAGTGACTAGAGGATAAGGGAGATTTTGAATTTCTGCAGACACTGGACACTTTTGGATTGTGTGAGGCCCACTGAATATCTGAGCGCTATGTCACAGGCTCGATGGCACAGCTGTGACCAAAGTGACTAGAGGATAAGGGAGATTTTGAATTTCTGCAGACACTGGACACTTTTGGATTGTGTGAAGCCCACTGAATATCTGAGCGCTATGTCACAGGCTCGATGGCACAGCTGTGACCAAAGTGACTAGAGGATAAGGGAGATTTTGAATTTCTGCAGACACTGGACACTTTTGGATTGTGTGAGGCCCACTGAATATCTGAGCGCTATGTCACAGGCTCGATGGCACAGCTGTGACCAAAGTGACTAGAGGATAAGGGAGATTTTGAATTTCTGTAGACACTTGTGGACACTTGACACTTTTGGATTGTGTGAGGCCCACTGAATATCTGAGCGCTATGTCACAGGCTCGATGGCACAGCTGTGACCAAAGTGACTAGAGGATAAGTGAGATTTTGAATTTCTGCAGACACTGGACACTTTTGGATTGTGTGAGGCCCACTGAATATCTGAGCGCTATGTCACAGGCTCGATGGCACAGCTGTGACCAAAGTGACTAGAGGATAAGTGAGATTTTGAATTTCTGCAGACACTGGACACTTTTGGATTGTGTGAGGCCCACTGAATATCTGAGCGCTATGTCACAGGCTCGATGGCACAGCTGTGACCAAAGTGACTAGAGGATAAGTGAGATTTTGAATTTCTGCAGACACTGGACACTTTTGGATTGTGTGAGGCCCACTGAATATCTGAGCGCTATGTCACAGGCTCGATGGCACAGCTGTGACCAAAGTGACTAGAGGATAAGTGAGATTTTGAATTTCTGCAGACACTGGACACTTTTGGATTGTGTGAAGCCCACTGAATATCTGAGCGCTATGTCACAGGCTCGATGGCACAGCTGTGACCAAAGTGACTAGAGGATGAGTGAGATTTTGAATTTCTGCAGACACTGGACACTTTTGGATTGTGTGAGGCCCACTGAATATCTGAGCGCTATGTCACAGGCTCGATGGCACAGCTGTGACCAAAGTGACTAGAGGATAAGGGAGATTTTGAATTTCTGCAGACACTTGTGGACACTGGACACTTTTGGATTGTGTGAGGCCCACTGAATATCTGAGCGCTATGTCACAGGCTCGATGGCACAGCTGTGACCAAAGTGACTAGAGGATAAGTGAGATTTTGAATTTCTGCAGACACTGGACACTTTTGGATTGTGTGAGGCCCACTGAATATCTGAGCGCTATGTCACAGGCTCGATGGCACAGCTGTGACCAAAGTGTCTAGAGGATAATGGAGATTTTGAATTTCTGCAGACACTTGTGGACACTGGACACTTTTGGATTGTGTGAGACCCACTGAATATCACAGCACTATGTCACAGGAAGAAATTGGCTAGTGTATCACAAACTACAAGGTGTATGTAGAATTGGGCAGAGTAGGAATCTCCCTAGAGTGCAGGTCTGTAAGAACGGAACATGTCCTCGACTTATTCTCACAGAGTGACACAGATAGCTTCACTGTGGCTGTGATAACAGCCGTTACACGGTACTGTGTGAGGAGCGTACACCGCTGTATGGTGTGAAAAAATGCACGCTCAGTACCTCAGCAGGACAAAAAAAAAATTGGGATTGCTTTTAAAAAAGCAGTTTGCAGACCAGTGGGTAAACAGCAATGCAGCTGTCAGGAAGCCTTAGAAGGCAGCCCAACAACCAACACCACTGATACACCACAATATAGCCTCCCCTTGCACTGCACACACAGTGACTGGTGTGTTGTACAAGCACAATCGCTAGCAGCAGAAGCAGTTTTTTTTTCTTCTTCCCTGCCTAACGCTCTCCCTACAGAATCAGCAGCAACCTCTCCCTATGCTAAGATCGGCAGAAGTAAGATGGCGGTCGGCGTGCACGCCCTTTTATACCCCCTGTGACGCCCACCAAAGCAAGCCAATCACTTGCATGCCCTTCTGAAAGATGGTGGTGACCCGTGCCTATGTCATCACGTTGCCCACAGTGTCCGTGGATCCTGATTGGCTGAAAAAGAGCGCAAAAAAAAACTTTTGAAACGCGACTTTGGCGCGTAAGTCGCCGACCTCGTGGCCGACCTCATCCTAGGGTCGGGTTTCGTTTCATGAAACCCGACTTTGCCAAAAGTCGGGGACTTTTGAAATTTTTCGACCCGTTTCGCTCAACTCTACTGGCGACACCTTTACTCTCCTTTCCTGGTTAAATGAATGACTGTATGCTGCACCAGTCCAGGGTTAATCAGAAGCATTGGGGTCAGCCATCGTAGAGCAGTGGGCACCAATCTCAATTGTGTTTAGGGTGCCAACCTCCACTGGTAGGTAGTAATTATCAGGGCCCCAGTGCAGGGCCACCATAGGTGACACAGTTAGTTGTTGGTTTTCTGTGTGGTTGTCTTGTTTTTAGTTTTTTTCGAATTAAGGTTGTATCTATTAATCTGAAAATTTATACAAGTAAGGCTCCTCCTAAATTTACAATTGACTTTTGAGCTTACATTGCTATTTGACTTTAAACTAGTACACAGTTGTGGTCATGTCAAAGATTGTTTCCTCCTACAAATGACAAAGTTAAGATGTTGAAATCCACCATCTCTAATCTGTTGGCCACAGAAATGCTGCCTTTTTGCCAGGTAGATACAGACGGTTTCTGAAAGATGTCCCCCATTACCAATTGTCCAGGCACCATTACTTTTCTAAGAAAGCTGTGCTTGCTAGGGATGAGCGAGTAGTGTAGTATTCGGACTCGCTGTACTCGTTACAAGTACCTCTTAATACTCGGTACTCGTAATGAGTAGCGAGTCCAATGTAAGTCTATGGGAAATGCGATTAATGGGCTGTGTGTGTGTGCTGGGCTGGGCGGGGACTGTACAAAAACTGTGGCAGACTGTGCGGGACTGTGCTGGCCTATGCAAAGACTGTGCGGGGCTGTGCTGGCCTGGGCGTAGACTGTGCCGGGCTTTGCAGGTACTGGGCGGGGACTATGCGGGGCTGTGTGGGACTGTGCTGGGCTTTGCAGGTACTGTGCGGGGACTATGCCATGCTGTCTGGGACTGTGCTGGGCTTTGCAGGTACCATGCGGGGACTATGCCGGGCTGTATGGGACTGTGCTGGCCTGTACGGGACTGTGCTGGGCTGTGCAGGACTGTGTTGGGCTCTGCAGGTACTGTGCGGGGACTGTGCCGGGCTGTGCGGGACTGTGCTGGGCTGTGCAGGTACTGTGCGGGAACTGAGGTGGCCTGTGCGGGACTGTGCTGGGCTGTGCAGGTATTGTGCGGGGACTGTGCTGGGCTGTGCGGGACTGTGCTGAACTGTGCTGGGCTGTGCAAGTACTGTGCGGGGACTGTGCCGGGCTGTGCGGGGACTTCTGCTGGGCTGTGTGGGACTGTGCTGAACTGTGCTGGGCTGTGCAGGTTCTGCGGGGACTGAGCTGGCCTGTGCGGGACGGTGCTGAGCTGTGCAGGTACTGTGTGGGGACTGTGCTGGGCTGTGCGGGACTGTGCTGAACTGTGCTGGGCTGTGCAGATACTGTGCAGGGACTGTGCCGGGCTGTACGGGGACTGTGCTGGGCTGTGCGGGGGCTGTGCGGGGACTGTGCTGGGCTGTGCGGGGACTGTGCTGGGCTGTGCGCGGACTGTGCGGGCTGTGCCGAATATTGCGAGGCGATTAGTGAAATACTCGCCAGGATTTGAGTAACGCGAGTACAGCATTACTCGCCAAGTACCGAATCCTAATGAGTATACTCGCTCATCCCTAGTGCTTGCACTACACCAGCATGTCGCAGACAACATCCCCCATTCCTTAATTAAATGTCGGTCTGCCAGGGTGCATTTCCCACAGACACTTGGACGAGTAAGCACGGCCAAGGGCATTACATCTCCCTGACTGGGCAATGGGTGATTCTGATTGCTGTGGGGACAGGCGCTGCTTCACAAGCCTTGGAATTCCCAATGCTTGCAAGACTAACCTCTACATTTAACACTTCCTCCACTGCTTCTGCCTCCTCCTCTATCTCCTCTACGGCCTCCACCTGTGCCTTCAACCTCTGCCTAACGAGACACGCATTCCAACAGTGCAGAGCGGATCCCCACCACCTTCGTATTTCGCAGCCAGGGCTCACTGTAATCAGGCAGGATTAAAATTGATATGATTTGGAGATGGCAGTCATACAGCTGAAGAGTTGTGGACAGCTCTCCAGGCTGAGTTTGACCAATGGCTTTCTTTTCTGGACCTGCATCCAGGGAAGGCTGTGTCCAATAAAGGGATGAACCTGGTGGCAGCCCTATGTCTTGTGTCCTTAACCTGGTGGTATAGTGTTTTCTCCACCACTATCCTGGCCTGGGTGAGCTGCTCCAGAAAGCATGTATGCTGTGTGCTCATTTCTGCCATTCGCACCCCTCTGGTCATCGACTTGCATTTATTACAGAAGTCTTTGTCCATGCCATTTAACAGGTTGATATGCGAAGTGCCTACACAGTAGAATTCCACTGACTATGCAGCGACTATGGCAGCAGCAATGAGCTCTGATGCAGTATGTCATGTCGTAAAGCCTGGCCAATGCAGTATGGACGTGGTGCATATCATGTTTACAGAGTGGGCACAGATTAAGGACCTCCGCACCCTTCTGCACAGTTTCGAAATGGCTACTAAGATGGTTAACGCTGACAATGACATAAACAGCATCACTATTCCTGTCATTTATACGCTGGAGCAGACTTTGACTAGCCTGGGGGGAGGAGATGGTGATCTCATAAGAAGAAGAGGAAGCAGAGGAGGATGCGGAAGAGATGACATTGTCTCTAAGTTCAAGACTGTAATCACACAGGCGGGTGCTAAGGGAGGGTGGATTACTGCGATCGAGGGGGGCTGGTGATAATAGACAAACTGTTATCAAAGGTGCAAGATCCGAGGAACAAATGGTGGAGGAAGAGGTGATGGGTGATTATCATGAAATTGGCATGTTTGGTTGCCCCCAGTTCATCAGGGATTTGTTATATCTCACTTTCCTGTTCCGGTTTAGGAACTTGCAGCTCTCTGGCACCCCCTTACCCTCAGGTCAGTCAGGGAACCTCACCTAGGATAAGTAATCGCCAGGAAGGCTGCCTTGCTGTGTACTGGCTATTGGGCACTCTGCAGTGAGGGCAGTATGTATATCCCAAGTCTCAGGTGGGAAATACACATATAAACCTCCGTTACGTCACTGCCAGAATCTCCCACATACCCCAGAACACTCTTTGCTGCCACCAGCTCATCGTTCTACAATTAAAATCAATATCGGGCCAGGAGCCAACCCACAACGTAGCATAGTTTTAGCATGGAGGATGTGGCAATACATTTATAGAGCAAGGAAAGCAAAACTAGTAAATTTTATAGATTTACTCCCGAAAATATAGGCAGTGTTTGCAAAAATATGAAAGATGTTACAAATGGGACAAGTTGCAGTATATACAGGCAATTACAAAATAAAAATGGATTAAAAGATGAACTTACACTTACCAGTCAATGGTTCGGCATGTGGAGGAGGGGGGAGGGGTTCCCAAAGGCAAAGATTCAGTCCTCAGTGTGGGAGAGAGGGTCCCCGTCGAGTGTCCGGGTTGGAACCAAGGGGACCATCACCTGGGTTCCGGGGGAATCTGTTTCCCGGGGAAAGAGTTCAGGGATGGACCGTTGTGACAGACAGATGGGCTGGGGGAGGGACCAGTATAAAGTAGGCGGGAAATTCCCAGAACGATGAGTCAGCAGAACGAGACAGAAGGAGCAGGAGATCGTGGGAGCGACTGAGAGCCAGAGCGACTCACCAGAGCCAGGAAGGAGACAGGAGAGACACTTCCCCTGGACATCAGTGGGATGGCACCGAGATGACCGACCGAGAACCGCTGCCCCGCATCGACCAGCGGCTGCCGCTGCCTTCTTCCAGCCCGCATCTGCGGCCTGCCCGCAGTCATTCGCGGCCGTTGCCGCCTCGCTCCTGCCCGCTGCTGCGGCCTGCCAGCGGACACCAGCAGCCACTGCCGCTGCACTCCAACCTGCTGCTGCGGCCTGTTTCCCGCTGCCCGCAGCCGCTCTGCCCTCACCCATGGTCACGGCAAGCCCAGTGCCGTCGGCGGCCACCACTGTCCCGCTCCGGTCCACAGCAGGGGCCGAGCCTCCACTTGCCGCGGATTCCCCGTCGCAGCCGTTAGCTGCGCAAGTGGCCTATCCTTCGCCACCCACATCGCTGATGCTTGCCCCAGCCCGGGGGCTGCAGCCCATCCATCCAAGGACTCCACCAGGGCCTGTGAGGTTCCAGTGTCATCAGAGCGCCGGAGCGCGCGAAGACTCCGTCAATGCCTCAGCAACTGGGCCCAGCGACTACTACGCCGAAAGACCACCATCCCGAATGGCGAGGGACGTCTGGACGGCTAAGTTGACTATATAATTAAGGACCCGTAGTCGGCCATACCGCGGCCCTATAGTGACCGGCTAGTGCCGGACTTAGTCGTGTTCTACCCGTTTGTGTTTGCTTGTTTAGAGCCCCTGCAAGGGCAATCCGTGTTACCCCTTTTTGTTGATCAGGCCATGACTGAAGAAAGTTCCCTCTAGTCCTATAAATGTTATTATAGAAAGCACCAAATTGTCTCGCGACTCGTCACTGCATCCTGCATACCTGCAAGTACCACAACAGCATGGATGGTAAATAGCTGTCCTCCCCAGGTACTGAACACCCTGCAAAATGGCTGTTCCTGTTTTATAGTTGGCCCATAAACTTAGGGACTTACCCCGTGCTGACTTCACCGGGTGGCTGGATACAACTCCTTTGTAAAGTTATGAAAAACCTTCTATTGGCCATAACTCTTGGGGAGAAGCTCGTAGAGGGGCGATGGAAGTATGTATTTGTCTTCTTACGAAATTAGCTTACATTTAAGACCAAACATATCTCTAGGTATTACAGGGAAGCATATACCCGTTTCTCAGTTTCTGGTGAGCGAGGAGATCGCAAAACACTGTCGTGAATAGCTTTGATCATGCAGATTCCAAAAATATACATTTCCTGCATCTATGCCCAATCTGCGTTATTATGTTCGATCTGAAATAAATAAAGCAACCATGTGCTTTTAAACAAAGGCTGGTTTCTGATCACATCACATTCCCGATGGAGGGGGAAAAGAGTGGGATGGAATTACCTACAGGCAGAAAGACTGCAGCCATGTGACATTCCAACAGGAAGAAAGAGGGAGGGGGAAACGTTGCAGCTAAGAGAGGGGGATGTCTGTGAGCTGGCCTGCACAGGGGACTTTGTGTGTGCACAGCATAAACCTAGGGGGCTGGGGCAGCATGTCTTCAAAAACCAAGGAGCTGCCGTCAATAGATCTGTATGTGTAATTGGAACAATAAGAATTATGTCATATTTCCAGACAGCGAGCAACTGTCAGATGAAGAGAATAATCCTCCCCTCTCTGTTGTCTGTGATTGGCGAGAGGAGACGGTGGAAGCGAGCCTCATTGTTACTCAGTCACCAATACAGCATGGGCTTGAACCTCATGGTAGAGCCCGACATATGAGTGCCTTCTTGCTGCAACATGATCCCCGTACAGACTACTGGGTTGCCAGATGATTCCCGCCCCGGAAAGGGACCCGCGAATGCTGGAGTATCGAAACACGCTTTTACACAACATTAAGAGAGCTTTTACCCAAGACAGCAGTGAAGCACACAGTTCACATCGCAGTTCTAGACTTCCAACCTCCGGCATGTCAATTCATCAACGTCAAAACATTAGCAGCAGCAGCAGTGGTGGAAGTGGAAGAAGCAATTTCAACGAGTCCTTTGACACTTTGTTTTAGACCAACTCTTGCACTAGCACAGCAGAGTCCAAGTCTTACACATGGTGAACAAATGTAGAGGATGGTGCAGCAGTATCTAGAACTGAATATCAATAACATCAGGGAGGGTCTGGACCCATTCACGTTTTCGTATTCCAAAATGGATGAGTGACCTGAGCTCGCGTCACACGCCTTAGAAGTTTTATCATACCTGGCAGCCAGCATTCTCTCAGAACGTGTCTCCAGCGATGCTGGTGGTGTCCTGATGGATAAGCGCAGCCACCTGTCCCCTGAAAGTATAGACTGCCTAACTTTCATCAAGATGAACAAGTCATGGATCTCCAAGGACTTTTGCACCCCAATAGCAGACTGTACAGACTAGGTTATATTGCATTTTTTTGTGTGATACATTAATGTCATGTAACTGCACTCTGTGATATCTTTAGTGTGTGTCATGATCTAGTCCGGGTTTTAAGTCCTTTCTACCCCTTTCCTGGTCTGGTGATGTCTGGGGTTAACTTTGCTTTGCCTCGTTCTGGTTTCAGGACTGCTATTTCTCCCTGCTGCATCCTGCAGGCGGTGTCAGTTATATTTTCTGCCTGTGGCGTGAATATCTGACTCTGGGGGGTACCCTGATTTTTCCAGCTGCATTTGCTGACTTTGCCCATGTCTGTTCCTTCCTCTCTGCCCATCCCGACTTAGTGGTTCCCTTTGCGTTTGGATTTCCCGATGTTTGGCTCTGACCTGACTTTGTCTCTTACTTCTGGTACTTCTGCTTTTGACTGTTATTGATCCTCTGGCGCTCCACTGACACTGTGCTTGTTTTTTCCCTTTGTACTGCGTGACGGTCTAGGTTTTGACTTGTTTGACTAATCTGCTGTCACCTCGTGGTAGCCTCACTACAGCGCTGCAGGTCTGCTCTTGCAGCCTTGCTGTCCTCCTTCCACTCTATTGCCATCTAGTGAAGCCTGCAGCTACCTTCATAGCTGCAGCGTGACAGTGTGGCTTCTGTGCCTGCTGCTGATGTTAACACAAATTTCTGGAAATGTGA
This sequence comes from Dendrobates tinctorius, assembly GCF_039654945.1. Lineage (NCBI taxonomy): Eukaryota > Metazoa > Chordata > Amphibia > Anura > Dendrobatidae > Dendrobates > Dendrobates tinctorius. The sequence goes on from NW_027361714.1 coordinate 41,907,920, forward strand.
ATAGTTATGGTTGGTCTACATCTGCTGAGTTAGCTGTAGTGGAAGATCTGTTGGTCCCGATTTCTATTCTTGTGACAGTTATTCCACTTCGGTGGTGTCAGGCCCTCATTTTTTTAAATGCAAAAACTACAGGTTGAGTGTCCATCTGATGGATTGGGTGTAGTGGAAGACTTGTCGGTCCATATTATACTATTTCTACTGTGGTGTAATTGATGCCACTTTGGTGGTGTCTGCAAATAATTTTTGGAAATGTGAACACTCCTGGTTGGGTGTCCATCTGCTGGATTGGGTTAAGTAGAAGAACTGTCTGTCCCTATTATACTATTTCTACTGTGGTGAAATTGATGCCACTTTTGTGGTGTCTGCCAGTAATTTTTGGAAATGTGAACACTACTGGTTGGGTCTCCTTCATGCGTGTTGCCTGTAGCAATAGGCATCTGAGACCGTCTGGCATCCACTTCCTTGGATTCAACTACCCGTGTTACTATCCTTAAATTTTTCTGCCAATGGTAATCTACAAAACTGATATTTGTGCCACCTGAGTGTGGCTCAGCATGAAAGCAGGTAGAGGTGTTGCATGTGGCATCAGGGTTCCCTGCAAAGGAAGCCTACACCGATCCCTCACCCTCCTCGTGTTACTGTGACGTTCAATTGAAAGCTGTAAATGCTGTCCCAGACCCCGATACCTCATGCCTGGCTGATTGCTGCAGTGCCGTGCTAAAATTTTTACTGTGGGTGAATTGAGGCCACTTTCCTGGTGTCTGTCCCCCATTTGATGTGCTTTGGCAGCATTTGGGGCAGTTATAAGGTGTTGTGTATGCGTTTGTTTTTGCCTCCCATTGAGATGAATGGTGTTCAGTTATGTTCGGCGAATATTTGATGAATTAATCGGCGAATATTGCAAATTCAGCGATCGTATCAGCGATCGTAATCCGAACCGAACATTGAAATATTCACTCATCTCTAGGCATTACTAAACCTAGGGATTGGTGTCAATGACAGCTGCTGACAACAAGCCCTAATCCCATTACTCTGATGCTACTGCATCAGAATGAAAAAGGTGGTGTTGAACCAAGAAATTACATCGCAAAAGTTTTCTTTTAATATCTTTATTTAGCTCAAAAAGCCTTCATTGCTGTACAAAAGCACATGTAAAAGATCGGCAAAAATGCACCAAAAATCGAAGCAAAACATGTGTTTTTGTTGCCAAGAGATGCAGAAACCCTGCAGAAATTTCATAGCTGTAGGAGGGAGAGTCCCCGCTATGTAACCGGACCAGAACCATGGGGACTGTCACCAAGGTTCCAAGGGAGACTGTTTCCGGGGGACATGATTAGAGGATGGACCGGAAAGAGTTCTTGAAGGAGCGGGGGCGGAGCAGGTATTAAAGGAGCTGAGGACGCCAGCAGGGGGCACTCGACAGAGCGGGAGAGAAGGAGCAGGAAGACTAGAGGGCGCCAGTGAGCCAGAGCCAGAGCTAGAAGGACTGAACAGCAACTAGAGGGACTGGAGAGAGATGCACCACGGACAGGAAGGAGAGGGCACCAAACCGTCCAGAAGAGGGACACCGACTGCACGACTGTGCTTCCCGCGGCCGCCACAGCCCGACTCCAGCCCACGGCTGAGGCCTACCCGCTGCCGCCCATGGCCGTCACTGCCCAATTCCAGCCCGTGGCTGCGGCCTGTCCACTGCCACCAACGGCCACCGCTGCCCAGCCCCAGCCTGCGGTTGCGGCCTACAAGCCCTGGCCGTCGTCATCTCGTCTCTACCGGGAGGCGCAACGCAGAGGATCTCTTCAGGGGCCTGTTGTATGGGTCGCCTTCACACCCAGGGCTGTGGGGTACTCGGTACCGGGCCCGATGAGCCTCAATGGGAGATGTCACGGCAGCTGTGGCCCGGCCCGTGGCCCTGGGCGCCCATTATAAAAGGGGGTTGTTTCAATGTGCTTGTGGTAGTGAAAGTTTATCAGTGATTCGTGACGCCACCTGTGGTGTTCGGCAATGGGGATGTAAGCCGACGCTGCAGACAGATCCTCTGGGACAGATGGTGTGGAGCAGCAATGATGTTATAGCCTTCCACAGGTAGGGCTGTAGTCCCAGGGCAGTGTAGGTGAGGTGACACGCAGATGGTGTAGTGTAAGGCGCAGAGGATGCAGCAGTGCTGGGCAGGTTCTCGCAGGAATGAGTGGAGGACACCAGGGCATGTAGTTCCAAAGCTTTACTCACAGTCTGTTGTACAAACAAGTGCCTGCCTCCGTGCCGTGTCCTCCGGGTCAGGGACTCAGTCAACCTCCAGGCCAGATGAAATACTCCTTTCCAACACTCCGCCAATATGTGCCTTTCTGAACAGCTCCTCTTATAGCACCTTTAAATGAAGTACTCCTAGTACTGAGTTACACTGGAGTTCCTCCTGTCCGATGTTCCTATGAACTCTACTTGTACGGCAGACAGCTGTAGCCTGCTTCGGGGACTCCTTTCTACTAAGTCCCGGCTCACTATCCAGTTGCTGTTGTGCCCCCAAGTCTTGTGTGGGAATAAAGTGGTCACTACTTCTATTCCTCCGGTGTCTGCTGCAGGACCATTAGTATCCATACAACCTTGGGGACCAGGCCCCGGCCTTGCGCTTAGAACTTCTAGGAAGGGTGCTCTTCTAACCCATGTCCTCTGTTCTCTCTTACTCCTCATGTTCCGTACTAATCTTTCCTTCTATGGAGAATCAGGCTTTCATGCTACGTTGCGCTCTCTCTTCCTCTCCCGTGCCAGAAGACCCAGGTCACTGGGATCTGCTGCAGCACCTCCATCCATCCATTCCTCTCTCCGGGAATCTTCTCCTCTACAACGCTGTAACCAACTGACCTTTAATCCTAAACTCTTCCCGCTCCTTGTAATGCAAACTAACTCCAGCCTCCTCCCAGCACGTTTCGTGTTCCAAGCAGGGAGCCACCAATGCTATACTCCAAGTAGGGAGCCACCGAAGGTGCTTTGCTACACTACTTTGTGGTGTGGGGTGCAGGTGTTGGAGCGTGGTCAGGAGACTCCACCTTACCTGGATGGTGGGATACCACACCTCAGGAGGAGGTGCAGTACCTCTGTGGCGACTGAGCCTCAGGGGCGCCACATGTGCCCACACTCCACTTGGGTGTAGGAATGCCAGAAGCCTGCGTCAGATTCTCGTTGGCTGAACCCAGCGGCTGAGACGGCGAAGAGACACCAACCACCACTCTGCCGGACATCAGAGGAGGATAAGTGACACGTTGTAGTTGATAACCTGTAGTTTCTGGACCCACAGTTGAGTTGACATTTTTTGATTGGTCCCCCTTAGAGATAGAATACTGAAGGCTCAATAGACTATATAGATGATGTAATAGACTAACTACCCACAGTGCAATAATGACTGTAATGGGCTGGGTGATGGAACCACTGTGCTGGAGCTCAAGGAAGACCTGGAGAGGCGTGACAAAGAATCTCCCCTAACCTGACCACGGATACCGAGAGACAAGGGAGTTGGTCTAGGTGCTACTTCAGGACTGACCTTGGTTATGTGACAGCTGAATCCCTAGGACTATTTTGGAAGGGTCGATGATGTGTTTAAGCTCCTCCTCCTGGTCAGAGGCCTGGAAGGACCTGGAGAGAGTGTCACCCTTGACATTTTTATCAGCCTGACAAAAATGGAGAGTGAAGTTGAAGCGAGCGAAGATCAAAGACCGCCTGGCTTGAAGAGGGTAAAGCTGCTATGCGGATTGCAGATAAGCAAGATTCTTGTAGTCAGTGTATATAACCACAGGGTGCAACGCTCCTTCCAGCAAGTATCACCACTCCTCTAGAGCCAGCTTGGTCACGAGCAGTTCTCTATCGTGAATAGAGTAATTGCGTTCCGGTGTGGAGAAGAGCTTAGGGAAGCAGCAGCAAGACACCATGTGACCGTGTAAGGGAGAGACAGGACTGTAGTCGTGACCTGAACAATTGCCATATCCATATCCAGTCCTCCTACAGGAAAATGTACTCTTTTCTTCTGCATACCCGCATCTCCAGAATCAGCTTCCTCTGGGCGCTTCCCAGGCAATAATGGTCCCTCTTCCAGGCGACCCCCAGCAATGGAGACACAGTTCAAGTCAACTTTAACACTTTCTTTACTGAGTATTTCACACGTTACATCCACAGTTGGTACATTGTGACATTTGCTTGTTTCCTCGGCTTTCCCTTTCTGGCTGTCACTTCTGTGCAGTACACGCCCGGACCGAACCATCCTAGACTGCTCCCCAGTTCCTTCCTGGCCTAACCTTGCCATGATGACAATTCCTTCTGCCTGTTTCGCCCTAGATTCGAAATCATCAGCCACCAGGTTTGGTTGCCTTTGGTAAAGCATCCAGCCCATCTGTACCGAACTCATCGCAGCTCCAGCCTCCTTCACTTCAGCTATGAAAAATGAGGATGAATGAACTCATGGAGATCAACATCCAACACTGCTGAGACACCATCACATGTTTCTCAACGCAGTGATTCTAGAGCAAAGCCCCCATCCCTTATGGGAAATATGTAAAAATATGCAAAACACAAGCCGCAGAGACATCATCACATGTTTCTCAATGCAAGCAATGACTAGCCAGGTCTTTCCCTGGGAAGGAACAACCACGGGAAGGACAGTCTCCAATGAAGGAGACCGCCTATGCCAAAATATGGTATCCATCCACAGACAGCTGTTTCGGGGTATTGCCCCTCATCAGTGTGAAGTAGGAAACTGGCCAGTAGGAGCAATGCCTAGTAGAATACTATGAAAAATGAGGATGAATGAACTCATGGAGATCAACAGCCAACACTGTGGAGACACCATCACATGTTTCTCAACGCAGTGATTCTAGAGCAAAGCCCCCATCCCTTATGGGAAATATGTAAAAATCACTTCAGCTGTCCAGCTGACTCCTGCCCTAAAAGCATCAGCCCAGGCGACAAGCCGCCACATCTTTCCTTTCCTGCACTGGCCCACTGCTATGACACACAGTGGCTGTGGGTAACGTGGACTGCAGCACTTGAACAATGCGTGGCTGCCAAGCTGTCTGAGCCTATAGCCTATGTGGACCTTAGGGCACCCTGGCCCCATCTGAACTAACTTCCTATGAGGTCCCCGCTTACTTACCCGGCAGCCACTCCTACACTTAATCCTGTATGAACGTCCTATCAGCTATACCTATAGAGCCCACTCGTATGCCCTCATCTAGTGGCCCGTAAAAGAACTATACTTACCCATGACTATGTAAACTATATACTAAAGTGCCCTCTTCTAATGTCCCCAAAAGGATGCACTAACTTTCCCTAACTGTACATGCACAACAAACACACTATATTATGTAATAATATAATACAGAAACACAAGACAATATGGTTCAGCTTTCTACACAATGGTAACACATACATGTGGCAATACCATTAACCCCTTTCTGACATCAGACGTACTATCCCATCCACGGTATCTGGGCCCGTATGACCGGGGAAGGGATCGTACATCAGCGTGATCATCGGCGTCCCCGAGGGGAGTGCCGCTAGTCGCGGCTGGGTGTCAGCTGGCACCCGGCACTGTGTGTCAGGGGCGGTCACGAACCGCCCCCGGCACATTAACCCCTGGCACATTGTGATCAAACATAATTGCAGTGTATCGAGGGATTTTGGGAAGCATTGGGCAGGGAGGAGGCTCCCTGCGTGCTTCCCTGAGACCCCTGGAGCAGCACGATGTGCTGCGCTGCTCCGAGGGTCTCTTTCCCTGTAGGCCCCCGGATCCAAGATGGCAGCGGGGGCCTTCGGGGGCCTGCAGAGAGGCAGCTTCCTCAGTACCTGCTGAGAGTAGGCACGAGGAAGCCTGCAGCAGCGCCTGTCAGGTCGCTGATCTGACACAGCGCTGTGTGATGTGTCATATCAGCGATCTGACATTTCACAGTAATGTCCCCCCCTGGGACAAAGTAATAAAAAAAAAAGTGTAAAAATAATTTATAAAAAATCACTAAATAAATTGAAAAAAATAATAATCCCAAATAAATTAATTTTTGGAAATAAAAAAGCCAAAACAATAAAAGTACACATTTTTAGGATCTCCACGACCGGCTCTATAAAACTGTCGCACTAGTTAACCACTTTAGTGAACCCCTTAAAAAATAAAAAATAAAAAACAAAGCAAAAAACAATGCTTTATCATCATATTGCTGAACAAAAAGTGCAATAACGCGCAAACAGGGAGGCGGCTTCCTCAGTGCCTGCTGACAGCAGGCTCTGAGAAAGCCTGCAGCAGCGCCTGTCAGATCGCTGATCTGACACAGCGCTGTGCAAAGTGTCAGATCAGCAATCTAACACTAGACAGTGATGTCTCCCCTGGGACAATAAAATAAAGTAAGAAAAAAAACGTGTGCAAATAATTTATAAAAAATCCCTGAATAAATAAAAAAAAAACAATATTCCCTAATAAATTCATTTTTTGGAAAAAAAAAAACAAACTACACATATTTAGTATCGCCGGGTCCGTAAACGACTCGCTCTATAAAACTGTCCCACTAGTTAACCCCTTTAGTGAGCCCCTTAAAATATAAAAATAAAAAACAAAGCAAAAAACAATACTTTATCATCATACCGCCAAACAAAAAGGGCAATAACACGCGATCAAAAAGACGTGTATAAATAAACATGGTACCGCTGAAAATGTCATCTTGTCCCGCAAAAAACAAGCCACCATAAAGCATCATCAGTGAAAAAATTAAAAAGTTATAGCTCACAGAATAAAGCGATGCAAAAATAATTGTTTTTTTATATAAAATTGTTTTCATTGCATAAAAGCGCCAAAACATAAAAAACTACATAAATGAGGTATCACTGTAACCGTACTGACCCAAAGAATAAAACCGCTTTCTCAATTTTACCACATGTGGAACGGTGTAAATGCCTCCCCCTAAAGAAATTCATGAAATGCTGGTTTTTGTACATTTTGCTTCCCAAAAATCGGAATAAAAAGCGATCAAAAGATGTTACATGCACGAAAATGGTACCAATAAAAACGTCAACTTGTCCTGCAAAAATAAGACCTCACATGACTTGCTGGGTCAAAATATGGAAAAATTATAGTTCTCAAAATGTGGTGATGCAAAAACTATTTTTTGTAATAAAAAGCGTCTTTTAGCGTATGACAGCTGCCAAACATAAATACCCGCTAAAAATAGTAAATCAAACCCCCCTCTATCACCCCCTTAGTTAAGTAAAAATTTTTAAAAAATGTATTTATTTCCATTTTCCCATTAAGGTTAGGGTTAGGGCTAGGGTTAGTGCTGAGATTAGGGTTAGGGGGTGTGTTGGGGTTAGGGTTGGGGGGTTTCCACTTTTTAGGCACATCAGGGGCTCTCCAAACGCAACATGACTTCTGATCTCAATTCCAGTCAATTCTGCGTTGAAAAAGTCAAACGGTGCTCCTTCCCTTCCAAGCTCTGCCATGCGCACAAACATTGTTTTACCCCCACATATGGGGTATCAGCCTACTCAGGACAAATTGCACAACAACTTTTGGGGTCCAATTTCTCCTGTTACCCTTGGGAAAATTAAAAATTGTGGGCAAAAATATCATTTTTGTGGAAAACAAATATGATTTTCTTATTTTTATGGCTCTACGTTCTAAACTTCTGTGAAGCACTTGGGGGTTCAAAGTGCTCACCACACATCTAGATACGTTCCTTGGGGGGTCTAGTTTCCAAGACGGGGTCACTTGTGGGGGGTTTCAACAGTTTAGGCACATCAGGGGCTCTCCAAACACGACATGACATCCGCAGACCATTCCATCAAAGTCTGCATTCCAAAACGTCACTACTTCCCTTCCAAGCCTCGACGTGTGCATATACAGTAGTTTTCTCCCACATATGGGATATCAGTGCACTCAGGACAAATTGGACAACAGCTTTTGGGGTCCAATTTCTCCTGTTACCCTTGGGAAAATAAAAAAATTGGGGACTAAAAGATCATGTTTGTGGAAAAAATATGATTTTTTTCTTCATGCCCGGGTGTTATGAACTTCTGTGAAGCCCTTGGGGGTTCAAAGTGCTCACCACACATCTAGGTAAGTACCTTGTTTCCTAACTGAAACATGGCTTGTCTCGACATTGTTTTGAAAAACACGGGAATAAAGCCTCACTATGAGTTACACCCATAGATCATATACCAGTGGATACCCAAAACAGAAAACAGTGTCTAAAGAAGAGAGAAGTGTATTGGATATATAAACTAGATAATAGAGATGAGCGACTTTGCCTTTTTTCGGGTCGAGTCGGGTTTCATGAAACCCGACTTTCGCAATAGTTGGGTCGAACGCAATAGGCCGATTATCGTGAAAAGTCTAAGGCCGACTGAAACACGAAACCCAATGCAAGTCAATGGGGAAGAAAAGTCGGCAGTGAGTGGAGGACAGGAAACACACCTACAGTGCCCATTTTAATGCCAAAAACATCAATTCTTATTACTTAAGCTTGTCAACCTTATTTTACTTTATAATAATAGTTAGGCATTGAAAACTGGGGGTTATTTGGCTAAAGTTGTGTGGGGGGGGGGTAGGGCTGGCTCCAGATTTTCGTGGACCTAGGGCCAAAGAGTGTCAATTGGCTCCTTTAACACATGCCACAATTCATGATCCTCTGATACGGCAGAGAAATAGCGGTATAGTACAATGAAAAATACTTCACTTCTTACATCACATGACTGATATCCATTTTAAATTCTCCAATAGCTCCAAAAACAGACAGTATACAGTTGTGGCCAAAAGTATTGACACCCCTGCAATTCTGTCAGATAATACTCAGTTTCTTCCTGAAAATGATTGTAAACACAAATTCTTTGGTATTATTATCTTCATTTAATTTGTCTTAAATGAAAAAACACAAAAAGAATTGTCCTAAAGCCAAATTGGATATAATTCCACACCAAACATAAAAAAGAGGGTGGACAAAAGTATTGGCACTGTTCGAAAAATCATGTGATGCTTCTCTAATTTGTGTAATTAACAGCACCTGTACTTTACCTGTGGCACCTAACAGGTGTTGGCAATAACTAAATCACACTTGCAGCCAGTTGACATGGATTAAAGTTGACTCAACCTCTGTCCTGTGTCCTTATGTGTACCACATTGAGCATGGAGAAAAGAAAGAAGACCAAAGAACTGTCTGAGGACTTGAGAAACCAAATTGTGAGGAAGCATGAGCAATCTCAAGGCTATAAGTCCATCTCCAAAGACCTGAATGTTCCTGTGTCTACCGTGCGCAGTGTCATCAAGAGTTTTAAAGCCCATGGCACTGTGGCTAACTTCCCTAGATGTGGACGGAAAAGAAAAATTGACGAGAGATTTCAATGCAAGATTGTGCGGATGTTGAATAAAGAACCTCGACTAACATCCAAACAAGTTCAAGCTGCCCTGCAGTCCGAGGGTACAACAGTGTCAACCAGTACTATCCATCGGCGTCTGAATGAAAAGGGACTGTATGGTAGGAGACCCAGGAAGACCCCACTTCTTACCCCGAGATATAAAAAAGCCAGGCTGGAGTTTGCCAAAACGTTTTGGAAGAATGTTCTCTGGTCAGATGAGACAAAAGTAGAGCTTTTTGGGCAAAGGCATCACCATAGAGTTTACAGGAGAAAAAAAGAGGCATTCAAAGAAAAGAACACGGTCCCTACAGTCAAACATGGCGGAGGTTCCCTGATGTTTTGAGGTTGCTTTGCTGCCTCTGGCACTGGACTGCTTGACCGTGTGCATGGCATTATGAAGTCAGAAGACTACCAACAAATTTTGCAGCATAATGTAGGGCCCAGCGTGAGAAAGCTGGGTCTCCCTCAGAGGTCATGGGTCTTCCAGCAGGACAATGACCCAAAACACACATCAAAAAGTACTAGAAAATGGTATGAGAGAAAGCACTGGAGACTTCTAAGGTGGCCAGCAATGAGTCCAGACCTGAATCCCATAGAACACCTGTGGAGAGATCTAAAAATGGCAGTTTGGAGAAGGCACCCTTCAAATAGCAGGGACCTGGAGCAGTTTGCCAAAGAAGAATGGTCTAAAATTCCAGCAGAGCATTGTAAGGAACTCATTGATGGTTACCGGAAGCGGTTGGTCGCAGTTATTTTGGCTAAAGGTTGTGCAACCAAGTATTAGGCTGAGGGTACCAATACTTTTGTCTGGCCCATTTTTGGAGTTTTGTGTGAAATGATCAATGTTTTGCTTTTTGCTTCATTCTCTTTTGTGTTTTTTAATTTAAAACAAATTAAATGAAGATAATAATACCAAAGAATTTGTGTTTGCAATCATTTTCAGGAAGAAACAGACTATTATCTGACAGAATTGCAGGGGTGTCAATACTTTTGGCCACAACTGTATTACTCTATACAGTTTTATGGCCACCGCATAGTGCGCTATACAGAGTAATGAGGCCCATATATTTCTCCATACAGAATCATTGGTCCCATATAATGTTCGATACAGTATATGATGAGCTCCACATAATGCTACAGTATATGTTGGTCCCCATGGATGAAGTTCCACTGTCTTATGGGCCCAAATAATGCTCCATATATAATGGGCCCCATTTCTAATGCTCCAGTGTATAATGGGCCCTGTAAATGCTGCTCCAGTGTCTGATGTCCACCTTTGGAATGCTCCAATGTATGGTGGGCCCCATATATCATTCTCCAGAGTATAGTGCTCCCCAAAAATTGCTCCCAACCTTTAAAACAATTAAATAAGTCTCCTCCCTAGGGAATTCCTGTATTAGTCTGGACTCCTCGTCGTCCCCATCTTCCATCTCTCTGCACTTGGACTGTTTAGGCAGAGGGCGTACAGACGTGATGTCATCGCGCTCTCTGACCAGAATGTCACTGTCAGGAAACGCAGAAGACGTCATGGCGGTGGAGCAGGGAGAGGTAAGTATTTCAACTTTTCAAGTGCTGTGATCCTGAGCAAGCGGGGGGGCCCACTCGTTGGCGACGGCTCTGGCACAGGGCCCCTCATAGTACGGCGGTGTGTCTGACGGCGGGTTGACCCTCCCACCGGCAGAGACACTTTTGCGTACTATGAGGGTCCCTGTGCCAGTGCCGTCGCCCATGAGTATGCCCCCCCACCTGCTCATGGAACCTGCACTTTCATCTGCATCTTCCTCTTTGTCACCGTGTAAGGTGGTATAGTATGCGGAAAGGGGAACCTGAGTTTCATCAGGGTCAGATTCTGGCTGTGTAGAGTGTGAGGGGAATGTAGTGGTCTGGGTCAATGTACCAGCAGAATCATCTAGCAGTGGGTGGGCATTAGTGCACTTGTGGCACCCCCAGGAGTACGGTTGCCACAGTGGCATTGCCTTCCTCCTAGGGAGTGTGATGTCATGCTTGGGAGCAACGAAGGATCTCTCTAGCAGTTAAACCAAGGCACAACACAGTTCCCACTCCAGGCCAGCAGGGAGAGCTCTGAACCTGACTGCTGAGGAGCTGCTCTCTGTGTTCGGGATGAGGGAAGTTAGGGCAGTCTGTGAAGGGAAGAGGAAGTGTGTGGATGTGAGAAGGAGAGCTGGAGGATGAGCAGAGTTAAGGCTCACTCCTAGCTGGAGCGCATGGTCTGGATTCCGGTCTCCGAGTTTGTAGGGATACTGATGGTCCTGCAGCAGAAACCGGAGGAAGTAGCAGCTGTAAATGCTCTGTTCCCAACTAAGGCTCGGAGGCCCCAGCAGCGACTTGTGTGAGCAAGAAGGAAAAAGCTACGGCTGCCTGCCATACGAGAAAGTTTCAAAAGAGAGTCAACAGGGGGATCTTCAGTGAACTCAGTACTGCGAGTACCTCAGATAAGCGCTAGACAGAGGCCACACTACCTATCTGCAGAGACAGAATTCCTAATTTGCTTCCAGGCTGACCACCTCCTTCTCCATCTGTACTCTGGGTCCAGTACAGCACTTACCAAGTACAGGTAAAGGAACAGCATGACTGTGTCTGTCATCTTTCTCCTGCACCTGGCGCACGGCTCTGCTACATCCTGCACTGCACACCATCTACCAACTCTTTCATCTGCCCTTCGACTACAGCCCTACCTGTGCAGGGCTTCTACATCTTAGCTGCTCCACATCTGTCCCAGAGAAGTGACACTGCAACGCTGGTCAATCTGATCAGAAACCACAGGTGGCGTCACGTATCATTCACCTCTAAATGTTATTCAACCCTTTGCATGGACGCCCATGCCCACGGACCGGGTCACCACCACCGTGACACATCCCACTGAGACACTGGCCCAGTACCGATTAACCCCACTGCCCTGGCTGGCAACCCACACTCGATGTCAGATTCATCTTGGACTGGGGAATTCACGATTTGACTTGATAACCCAGGCATGGTATGTGGGAAAGAGCTACATAGACTAATGTGAAGTGTGGCCTGCTGCATCATTCACTTTTGGTGGAGGTGAAGGACGCTAGGAAAGGGGTTCTTCCTGACCAGGAGCCAGCACTTGACGACTCAGTGCTTGCATTTTTTGAAACTTCAGAAGAGGAGGGCATATTTGCTGGAGTCTGTTTCGGCAATGTAAGCCAAAACCAGTTCCTGATGCTCCGGCTTTAAAAGCGGTTAACCTACTCTCCCAGAAAAGGTAGCCTTCCAGGCGTTCCAGAGCCAGACCATGACGCAGGCCCAAACCTCCTGCCTTAGCTGCTATTGTGCTTTTGCCACTACCAGCCGATGCACCACCACCATCAGTATCAGCTGGCCCGCCCACGCCCACGTCAGCGGCCTCTTCCACATCCAAATTTTGGAGAAAATGTACCCAAAATAACATCAGATACATGGTACTGTATCAGAAGTGTACAGCTCTATACAATCAAAGGATAATTGTCAATCTAATATATAAAGCTCAAGAGTGTGTATGTATGTGTGTATGTCCGGGATTGGCATCCGCACCGACGCAGCTACAGCCACAAAATTTGGCACAGTCACGTCTTGACCCCGAGAGCGTCCTAGGCTATGTTGCGAGGTGAAATTATAACCCCGCGCGTTCCAATTCACCAAACAATTTTGCCCCTATCTACATAATGGGGAAAAAGTGTGTGTGTATCAAGCCCCACCCCTCAGTATGATGTCATCACAGTTGCCATGGCAACGTTGTTGTCATCATAGGTTGCAAGCCCCGTCGCTCATTATGATGTCATAATGGTTGACTATGGGATGGAGGATGTGTGATGGGTATATGGGCACTGGACTATGGGATGGAGGATTTGTATGATGGGTATATGGGCACGGGACTATGGGATGGAGGATGTGTGATGGCTATATGGGCACTGGACTATGGGATGGAGGATATGTATGACGGGTATATGGGCACGGGACTATGGGATGGCGGATATGTATGATGGGTATATGGGCACGGGACTATGGGATGGAGGATGTGTGATGGGTATATGGGCACTCGACTATGGGATGGCGAATATGTATGATGGGTATATGGGCATGGGACTATGGGATGGAGGATGTGTGATGGGTATATGGGCACTCAACTATGGGATGGAGGATATGTATGATGGGTATATGGGCACAGGCCTATGAGATCGTGGATATGTATGATGGGTATATGGGCATGGAACTATGGGATGGAGGATAATTATAATTTGCTATAACTAAACACAGTTAGCTACTATGCCCGGGCAGCGCCAGGCTCTCCAGCTAGTCTCCCTATATATTTCATGAGTCACACAGAGACGCTCACAGGCTCAGTATGGATTAGAAAAAAACAAAACAAAAGTTCCCAGTATACGTCCAGTATACGTCCGATGAAGGCAGACGCCGAAACGCGCGTCGGGGTCGGACATATATTGGGAACTTGGCATTAATAGTTACAAGGTATTTATAGCCCTTTTTTGGACATGTGTCTATCACAATTGTAGGCATCATGGCATGGCTATTCTACTTGTGGGGTATTGGTACATATAAAGTGGCACTAGTTTTAAAATATATTTAAGTGCATTGTGGCATTGGATACTCCAGTGTTTTCCAATTAATTTGCATTTTACTCAGGTGTGTGCAATATGGCAGGGCTATCTAGCCTGTAGCACATTGGTGCTTATCGAGTTGTTCATAATATATAAATGTGTAACATGTAACTGTATGTTCATATATTTATATACATTTTTTCATGTTAGCACTAGTTTGCAATATAATACATGCCCATATTTTTTGGGTATTGTTACCTGTTACACATTATTGGTTGTTACACCATTCGATTTAATTATGCTATGTTGTACATATTTTAGTTAAACTACAGTACACTACTTTATTTGGGGACACTTTATTATAATTTATTTATGTCATATTGTTTCCCGGTATTCCTTCATTCGGGTATTGGGATTACCACCCTTTCTTTTATATATACATGTGTACATATATACAATTTTTGTATATGTTTTAATAATAAATATTTTTGGATATCAGTTCGGTTTTTCGCAGTTTGTTTTGTTCAGTTTTCCGAATCATCCTATATTTGTCCATTTGGTGCGTATATATTGGTTTACTATAAGTAATATATTCAATTAGGATAAGCACTATTGTCTTGGAATTTTTCTCTTTTGTATTCAGTATGGATTAGATAAGAATATAAAAAGTAGAAAAAGGGTACAGTATCATCAGATACCAGGTATATATAGTATAGTTTAAACATTCTAAATCTCCGTATATATTTCAGGAGGCAGACACAGACGCTCTCAGGCTCCGTATGGATTACAACACAATATAAAAAGCCGTAAAACGGTAGTGGATCTGAAGCGTTCAGCTGTACACAGTTCAGGGGTCATTTTCAATCTCAGTATTTATTTCCACAGTCAGAAACAGACACTCACTTGGTCAGTTTGGATTAGACCAGAATATAAAAAGCAGTAAATGGGTAATGTATCACAAGCGTAGAGCTGTATACAGTGTTGGGGTAATTTTTAAATCTACATATAAATTGCAGGAGTAATCCACAGACTCTCACACGCTCAGGATGGATCACACCACAATATAAAAAGAAGATCCGCAAGAAATAATCACACATGTAGGCCAATGTTCCAGGTGTCAATGATACACTTAGAGTGGTGGGTGGAGAAGGACTTCCTGGCAGAGAGGGTACAGTATCACCAGATACCAGGTATATATAGCATAGTTTAAACATTAAAAATGTATGTCTATATATCAGGAGTAGTGTTGAGCCACCCCGCTAGTGTTCGAGTTCGGTTCGGTTCGTCGAACAGGAGGCAAGTTCGTCGAATGTTCGTCGAACGTTTGACGAACACCGTCGAGCTCCATTGAAAACAATGGCAGGCAAACACAAACACATACAAACACAAAACAAATACAAAACACCTTAAAAGGTGTCCCAAAGCAGACACAATGCTCAGAAGACAAAAATAACATATGGAAAGGGCAACTACATATAGAAAATAGGTGGAGGAGTAAAAGGAGGAAGAGGAGACACAGATATAGGCATGTCATGCCCTTATAAAGTCAAGAAAGGCTGGACTAAAAATCTCAAATTAAAAAAAAAAATCTAAAATTCTAAAATCGAAGACGATCATATACCGTTGGACTTCCCACCATAAATTATGCCAACTGCCGATCGGGCGGCGTTATTCCCACGACCCTCCAAACAGCATCCATGAAGGCAGAGTGTTTGGTTTCCGGGGGCAGTATTGTTGCAAAGCTGAACCTTAAAGGAATGTCCAGAAGGGCACCACCAGGAGTTCAGCCTGCGGCTTAATTGGACTCCATACGGGCAACCTCAACCATGCCAGCTACGGAAAAGATGGACAGATTGCAAGCTTTGTCGATTCTGTGGGTGGTGGTGCATGGCCGTTTTTAGTTGTGCTAGCTATTTGTCAGCTTAATTCCGTTAACGAACGAGACTCCGGCATGACCTCGCGGTCCGCGTCCAGCTTACTAGAGGGACACGCGAGGCTCTGGCAAGATCGAGCAATAACAGGTCTGTCATGCCCTTACATGTCTGGGGCTGCATGCACGTTACACTGATAGGACCAGCGTGTGTCGCTTACTGGTGTGGATAACCCGCTTAACCTCATTAGTGATGGTGATCTGGGATTCCATTTCTTCCCCGCGATCGAGGATTTCCCAATAAGTCCTGGTCAACCGGAATTCCGGAATTAGGCCTAACCAGCATTCCAGAAAGAATGTGAAAAAATTAATTGTCCAAACCACAGGTGCTGTAGCTTGCTTAACAGCTGGGCTCCTCTGCTGAGTAGCATGCAGTTCTTACATAAACAGGCGGCATAGCTTGGTTCACGGGTGGGCAACTCTGCTGAGTAGCAGACAGTGCTTACATAAACAGGTGGCATAGCTAGGTTCACGGGTGGGCTCCTCTGCTTTGCAGTAGACACAGGTACTAGGCCCAAAGTATTGACTGGGCTAAATGGAGTTAAAAAAATGGTTCTTACATAAACAGGCGGCACAGCTTGGTTCACAGGTGGGCTCCTCTGCTGAGTAGCAGACACAGTTACTAGGCCCAAAGTATTAACTGGGCTAAATGCAGTCAAAAACTGGTTCTTTCATAAACAGGTGGCATATCTAGGTTCACGGGTAGGCTCCTCTGCTGAGTAGCAGGCAGTGCTACAAGGCCCAAAAGGATTTTCTGGACAAGATGCGGTAAAAAATGATTAGAAACACACACGGTTTACCTCCTTGACAGGTGCACTACACCGCTGGCTACCAGACACCGCTACTGTGCCATGAAACTCACAAACAAAAAGCAAGTACAGTCAAAAGGTCAAACGCTAAATAAAAACAATTTTATTGGTATATATAAAAATATGTATACACATATATACAGACAAACATGCATGGAAAAGGACTGAATGATGGAAAAAGGCTATAACAACCACATACAGAAAGCCCAGGTAGGTATGTCGCAGGGGAGTAGCAATGAACAGCAGGGTATTGTGAATATATCAATCACTCATGATATTATGGCAACAGGTAATAAATACCAGGTACCCATACTGGCAAATAAGCCATCCCCGAAACAGAATCACACATCGTACAAGGGGTGAATGCCACCAATAATAGACAAAATATATAAGAATACAGGTACCTTGTAGGCAAGAGGCAACCCTCCCGGACCAACTTACCAACCCCAATGCACGTTTCGGCGTGCCTTCATCAGGGGGAATTCTGTTTCGGAGATGGCTTATTTGCCAGTATGGGTACCTGGTATTTATTACCTGTTGGCATAATATCATGAGTGATTGATATATTCACAATACCCTGCTGTTCATTGCTACTCCCCTGCGACATACCTACCTGGGCTTTCTGTATGTGGTTGTTATAGCCTTTTTCCATCATTCAGCCCTTTTCCATGCATGTTTGTCTGTATATATATGTGTATACATATTTTTATATATACCAATAAAATTGTTTTTATTTAGCGTTTGACCTTTTGACTGTACTTGCTTTTTGTTTGTGAGTTCACATTGCAGTTGGTCTTTTTTTGTCCTCATTATGGTGGATATGTGAGATTGTGGCTGTGTCCATTATAATACTCTTTTATCCTCTTATCCACTATGTTCATTGGACTACTCTCTTATGCCATGAAACTGTCTATTAACATTTGAAACCATTATTAATGTGAAAATAAAGTTACGCTTTTGGAGAACGAACCGTTCTCGAACGGAACCTCTAACAGCCGAATTTTAAGCAAAGTGTTCGAGTTCGACAAACGGCTCGAACACCGCCCAAAACAGCTCAAATTTGAACTTGGCGAACTGGTCGACTCAAACACTGCTCATCTCTAATCAGGAAAATGAGGATGAATGAACTCATGGAGATCAACATCCAACACTGCGGAGACACCATCACATGTTTCTCAACGCAGTGATGCTAGAGCATTGCCCCCATCCCTTATGGGAAATATGCAAAAACATGTAAATCAAGAGCCGCGGAGACACCATCACATGTTTCTCAACGCAAGCAATGACTAGCCAGGTCTTTCACCGGGAAGGAACAACCACGGGAAGGGCAGTCTCCAATGAAGGAAACCACCTATGCCAAAACATGGTATCCATCCACAGACAGCTGTTTTGGGGTATTACCCCTCATCAGTGTGGAGTAGGAAACTGGCTAGTAGGAGCAATGCCTAGTAAAAGACTATGAAAAATGAGGATGAATGAACTCATGGAGATTAACATCCAACACTGCGGAGACACCATCACATGTTTCTCAACGCAGTGATGCTAGAGCATTGCCCCCATCCCTTATGGGAAATATGCAAAAACATGTAAATCAAGAGCCGCGGAGACACCATCACATGTTTCTCAACGCAAGTAATGACTAGCCAGGTCTTTCACCGGGAAGGAACAACCACGGGAAGGGCAGTCTCCAATGAAGGAAACCACCTATGCCAAAACATGGTATCCATCCACAGACAACTGTTTTGGGGTATTACCCCTCATCAGTGTGGAGTAGGAAACTGGCTAGTAGGAGCAATGCCTAGTAAAAGACTGTGAAAAATGAGGATGAATGAACTCATGGAGATAAACATCCAACACTGCGGAGACACCATCACATGTTTCTCAACGCAGGCAGCCTAATAACCAACTTATAAGGCTCCCTGATAGCTGCATTGCTGTTTGCACACTGCTGTGCAAACTGCTTTTTTAAAAGCAAAAATACTTTTCTTCCTCTTTTCTGCACAGTTACCAAACGTTCATTTCGTGTGCAGCAGTCCTGCTTATTAGGCTGCCTGTTGCCATACTTGGACTGACAGCATCATTGTCAGCCTCCTAAAATCTCTAGGGAGCTTCCAATTCTCCCCAATACTATTTACACACCTTGTACTTTGTCATACACCAGCCAATTTCAGCCTGTTAAATTGAGGTGTAATCTATAGTGGGCCTGAGATAATAGTTCAGCCTCCTAAAATCTCTAGGGAGATTCAAATTCTCCCCAATACTATATACACCTTCTACCTTGTTTTACAGTACCATATAACTGGTGGTATTTTGGGTACTGATGCACAAAAAATATAGCCTCCCCTGTCACTGCACACAAACTGTTGTGTTGTACAGTGGAAATCGCTAACAGCAGAAGCAGTTTTTTTGTTCTTCTTCCCTGCCTAGCGCTCTCCCTTATTCAGAATCAGCAGTTGCAACCTCTCCCTAATGCTAATATTGGCAGAAGTAAGATGGCGGTCAGCGTGCACGCCCTTTTATAGCCCCTGTGACGCCACACAAAGCAAGCCAATCACTTGCATGCCCTTCTCAAAGATGGTGGTGACCGATGCCCATGTCATCGCGTTGCCCACAGTGTGCGTCCTCCATCATTGGCTGAAAAAGGGCGCTGGAAGCATCATTTGAAATGCGACTTTGGCGCTCTGGTCGCTGACCTCGTGGCCGACCTCACGCTATGGTCGGGTTTCATGAAACCTGACTTCAGCGAAAGTCGACGACTTATGAATTTGACCAACCTGTTTCGCTCAACTCTACTAGATACCATTCATCCTAAAGTCCTCAATGAGTTGGTAGATCTTTTTTGATAAGCTGTCTCTCATGTTTTTTTTGTCCCTAGTGGCCCGACGGATGTCCTTCCCTGACCTGGCGGGTCAGCGTTTTCACGTGTAGGTCCGGTTTTGGATGTCGGACACCTAGTGGGAATTTTACCAAATAATCGGTTAATTCCAAATGACATAACCTTTCCTTGCAAGTGGAGAGATAGCATAATGGTAATGGGAAGCCTATAGGGTTCAGGCTTGCCCAAAACCTGTGGGTTTGAATCCAGTCATTCTTTCTTTATACAATTTTAATATATATTTATTATAGGTTTCATGCATTTTTTAAATGAAAAATTGATTGTTTAGATGTTCAATGTGTTTTATCAGAGGTTATATTTTGATATAAAGTTATCGTGACTGGCGTATGACATTTTGACATTGGAGGGGGCGTTTTCACAGGAAGTGATGTTTTGTCTGCTTGTGATATCATGACAGTCTTATATAAAACCACTACTATTCCCAGCAAGTGGAGAGATAGCATGATGGTAATGGGAAGCCTTAAGTGTTCTGGCTTGCCTAATATCTGTAGGTTTGATTCTAGTCAACTCTATTTTTATAAAATTTTAATATGTAGTGAATATAGGTTTGATACACTTTTTCAAATTAAAGATTGATTTTTTAGATGTTTAATGTGTTTTATCAGAGGTTAGATCTTGATATAAAGTTATTGTGACTGGTGTATGACATTTTGACATTTGAGGGGGTGTTTCCACAGGAAGTGATGTCTTTTTGCATGTAATTGTGATGTCATGAAGGTTTTGTATAAAACCGCTGCTGTAATCAGATACTGTAATTCTTTGGCCCTGAGGAAGTGGCAGATGTGCCACGAAATGCGTCGGCACAATAAAGCTATGAAGAATATTTCTGTCCTTGTGTGGTCAGCGCGGATGCATTGAAAAACCCGGTCTTTTTCTTCCTCCATTGTGCCATTCTAATTTTCAGCAGGTGTGAGGACTCTGGTTACCAATTACATCCTAATTGGTCAAAAAGACAATATCAAAATTAAGCGACTATGTCTCAGCATAGATGTTAGGCGTCATTCAAATGTTAAAGGCGTTATCTGGGAATATTTTATTTTTTAACTATGAGCCTAAGAACTCACAGGCAGGTAGTTGCTAACTAAATGCTTTTTCAGTCCACTGACAATCTCTGCCGGCTTAGAGCGGTCCCAGACTGCTACTGCAGATTCTACTGATGTCATACTGTATGCTATGCTGATAGACCAACTGCTTCTCTTAAACTCTGTTTTTTTGACAGGGTATGACTATTAATGTTATGCTGACTGACATCCAGCTCCCTGCTGCTTAAATGTGATGAGCTGGCTGTCAATCACCATAACTTCGGCAGTCACGTCCCATAGGTAGAGCAGCATTTAAGATGGAGAGCTACTCTGTTGATGGGAAACAGAAGGATCGTCAGCAGGAGCAGTACATGTCCACTCTGGGCCGGCACCAGATAGAACAGACTGCCTGTTAGTTCTTAGACCCTCAGTAAATCAATAATATAGTCCTGGATAACCCATTTAACCCCATAATGACCACCAAAACACCTTTCAACAGCTGCCGTGAAGGGATCTTATTCCTCAATGTTGAAAAGCAGCTGAGTAGCACCAACCTGCAGCTGAAATTCCCATGAGGGACAGTTGTAAATGACAGCTGACACCCTGTAGTATCGACCTCCATCAGTTTTCAAACTGTAACTGATCAGGGCCGATTAACCCCTTTCATACCGCTGTCAATAGTTACAGCGGTATCTAAGTGATTAAAAGGGTGTTAAACGATCCCTTATGGCTAGAGCTGAGCGATACCAGCCGATACTTGAAAATATCGGATCGGAATGGATCGGCCGATCTTAAAAAAAGTATCGGTGTCGCCGATTCCGATACCGGGAACCAATGCAAGTCAATGGGGCCAAAATATCGGAATTAAAAAAAACCCTTTCTTTCCTTGTAGGTTAATTCTACATGAAGAAAAACAACTAAGAATAATGTAGAATGTATTGTGGGAGGTGGAGGAGACATTAAAGCCATAGAGGTTTAGCCCAATCAAATGGAATAGCAGGAATTAAACTTTTTTTTTAAAGATGTTAGGAGTTACAAAGATATTGACTATGTTAGCCTCATTTATATTTTGCCAGACATGTATGTCTTCTTCTTCTTTCTTCTTCTTTCTTATTCTTCTTCCTTTTTTTACCTTCTTCTTCTTCTTATTATTATTCCTTTTTTTACATTCTTCTTCTTCTTCTTCTTCCTTTTTTTACATTCTTCTACTTCCTTTTTTTACATTCTTCTTCTTCTTCTTCCTTTTTTTACATTCTTCTTCTTCTTCTTCCTTTTTTTACATTCTTCTTCTTCTTCCTTTTTTAAATTCTTCTACTTCCTTTTTTTACATTCTTCTTCTTCTTCTTCCTTTTCTTACATTCTTCATATTCTTCTTATTCAACA
Organism: Dendrobates tinctorius; assembly: GCF_039654945.1. Classification (NCBI taxonomy): domain Eukaryota; kingdom Metazoa; phylum Chordata; class Amphibia; order Anura; family Dendrobatidae; genus Dendrobates; species Dendrobates tinctorius. The sequence goes on from NW_027361714.1 coordinate 41,929,915, forward strand.
ATTATTATTCTACATATTCAACTTCATCTTCTTCCTATTCTTCTTCATCATATTCTTGTTTGTGTCAGGCATTCCTGTAGTTGTTATCTAGAAAAGTTAGAAGTTTACACCTTCCGTTCTGCCTGTCACAAAAGATTTACAACAGGATTTGTCCGCGTTCAGTTTGGCCTGCAGCAGCAGGCCTTTTCCAGGGGCACCACGAGGAGGAACGGACTCACCCCCATACACTGCTTAGTCTTCTTCTGCTTATAAATAAGATAATATCATTTGCTCAGAGTATTAGTCTTATGCTTAATGTTCTTCTGCTTTGTTTTTTTTATGCTTCTTTGTCTTCTCTCTCTTGTTGTTCTGCATCTTGGTGGTTGTCTTCCTGTTCTTTGTCCTCTTGAACCAGCTGACGGTACTGGCACCCGGAGGGGCAGCAGAAGGAACAAGAGCCAATGGCACTACCGAGGACCAGCTGACGGTGCTGGAACCCGGTTACTAAGCAGGAGGTACCTGTGCTACAAAGCACTACCAAGGACCAGCAGACGTTGCCGGAACTCGGATACCGAGATGGAGGCACCTAGGCCAAAGGCTCTGACGAGAACCAGCTGACGGTGCTGGAACCCGGAGGGGTAGCATAAGCTGCAAGAGCAAATGGAAATAGCGAGGACCAGCTGACAGTGCTGGCACCCGGAGGGGCAGCAGAAGGAATAAGAGCCAATGGCACAACCGAGGACCAGCTGACGGTGCTGGAACCCGGTTACTAAGCAGGAGGTACCTGTGCTACAAAGCACTACCAAGGACCAGCAGACGTTGCCGGAACTCGGATACCGAGATGGAGGCACCTAGGCCAAAGGCTCTGACGAGAACCAGCTGACGGTGCTGGAACCCGGAGGGGTAGCATAAGCTGCAAGAGCAAATGGAAATAGCGAGGACCAGCTGACAGTGCTGGCACCCGGAGGGGCAGCAGAAGGAATAAGAGCCAATGGCACAACCGAGGACCAGCTGACGGTGCTGGAACCCGGTTACTAAGCAGGAGGTACCTGTGCTACAAAGCACTACCAAGGACCAGCAGACGTTGCCGGAACTCAGATACCGAGATGGAGGCACCTAGGCCAAAGGCTCTGACGAGAACCAGCTGACGGTGCTGGAACCCGGAGGGGTATCAGAAGTTACCCCTGAAAAGCAAAGTTGGCATGCCGCAAGCTGGCCGCAGTTACCAAATCACACAGTCCTACAGGGGGTGCTTGTCCTACTGGCACTATGGAACAAGCCTTTCTTACCAGAACCCGCAGTCCACATAGGAAGCACCTAAACTGCTGGCACCCTAGCCTCGGCTAACCCAACCGCAACACGACATGGCAACTTGGGGTGGCAAACTGACATTGACACTTCCCGGAAACAGCAGGCAGGGCTGGAACCAAGCTGGGCAGGAGGGAGTACCCATGCCAAAGTCAGTTATGAGCAGCAACTGGCGATGTTGGAGCCCAGGACAAGCACTTAGCAGGCTGAGGCCTGATGTGCTGTCAATTGGGAGGCAGCAGGACAGATTGCCATCAAAACAGCAGGGGAACAGCTGACGTTACTGAACCCCACAAACACAGGAGCTAGTGTTTTACTCTGTGAAGACGGCACTTCCGAGCAACAACTGGCTGTGTTGAAGCCCAGGGACAAGCACGGAGCAGGCTGAGGCTGCATTGAAGAAATTTTAAGATTGGTTGTAGACTACTAATTTGAACCAAGCTCCACTTAGGCCTGTGGCTTCACTGATTTTCGTATTTCCCCTGTCCTCCAACCCCGCCAGTTACAGCTCCGAAGTGGCGTCTGCACAATCCACACTTGTTCCTGTGTTACAGGTGTTCAGTCCGGTCAGTTAATCCCCTGATGTGTGTCCGGCAATGTCGCCTGCTCTGTCCACATTCCCATTATGGGAATGTGGACAGAGCAGGCGACATTGCCGGACACACATCAGGGGATTAACTGACCGGACTGAACACCTGTAACACAGGAACAAGTGTGGATTGTGCAGACGCCACTTCGGAGCTGTAACTGGCAGGGTTGGAGGACAGGGGAAATACGAGAGACAGTGGAGCCACAGGCCTAATTGGAGCACGGTTAAAAATCAGTAGTGGTACGACTGTGTAGGCAGCAGGAGACTTTGCCATCTACACAGCAGGGGATCAGCTGACGTTACTGAACCCCACTGAGACACGGGAGCAAGTGTCTCTTTCCGTGTGGACGGCACTTCCGAACTACAACTGGCTGTGTTGAAGCCCAGGAAATAGGAGGGTGTAGGCAGAGGCCTACTGTATTTTGAATGAGGTGACAGCAGGAGAGACTGCCATCCACACAGCAGGGGATCAGCTGACATTACTGAACCCCACTGAGACACGGGAGCAAGTATCTCTTTCCGTGTGGACGGCACTTCCGAACTACAACTGGCTGTGTTGAAGCCCAGGAAATAGGAGGGTGTAGGCAGAGGCCTACTGTATTTTGAATGAGGTGACAGCAGGAGAGACTGCCATCCACACAGCAGGGGATCAGCTGACGTTACTGAACCCCACTGAGACACGGGAGCAAGTATCTCTTTCTGTGTGGACGGCACTTCCGAACTACAACTGACTGTGTTGAAGCCCAGGAAATAGGAGGGTGTAGGCAGAGGCCTACTGTAATTTGAATGAGGTGACAGCAGGAGAGACTGCCATCCACACGGCAGGGGATCAGCTGACATTACTGAACCCCACTGAGACACGGGAGCAAGTATCTCTTTCCGTGTGGACGGCACTTCCGAACTACAACTGGCTGTGTTGAAGCCCAGGAAATAGGAGGGTGTAGGCAGAGGCCTACTGTATTTTGAATTAGGTGACAGCAGGAGAGACTGCCATCCACAAAGCAGGGGATCAGCTGACGTTACTGAACCCCACTGAGACACGGGAGCAAGTATCTCTTTCCGTGTGGACGGCACTTCCGAGCTACAACTGGCTGAGTTGAAGCCCAGGAAATAGGAGGGTGTAGGCAGAGGCCTACTGTCTTTGGAATGCGGAGACAGCAGGAGAGACTGCCATCTCCACAGCAGGGGATCAGCTGGCAATGATGAACCCCACTAACACTTGAACGAATGTGTTTGGCTCTGTGGAGACGACACTTCTGAACACCAACTGACGCTGTTGGAGCCCAGGATTAGGCGTGGAGCAGGCTGGGGCCTACTGGATTTTGGCAGGTGAAGGCAGCAGGAGACTTGCCATCTCCACAGCAGGGGAACAGCTGGCAGTGCTGAACCCCACTAACACTCTAACGAATGTGTTTGGCTCTGTGGAGACGACACTTCTGAACACCAACTGACGCTGTTGGAGCCCAGGATTAGGCGAGGAGCAGGCTGTGGCCTACTGGATTTTGGCAGGTGAAGGCAGCAGGAGACTTGCCATCTCCACAGCAGGGGAACAGCTGGCAGTGCTGAACCCCACTAACACTCTAACGAATGTGTTTGGCTCTGTGGAGACGACACTTCTGAACACCAACTGACGCTGTTGGAGCCCAGGATTAGGCGAGGAGCAGGCTGGGGCCTACTGGATTTTGGCAGGTGAAGGCAGCAGGAGACTTGCCATCTCCACAGCAGGGGAACAGCTGGCAGTGCTGAACCCCACTAACACTCTAACGAATGTGTTTGGCTCTGTGGAGACGACACTTCTGAACACCAACTGACGCTGTTGGAGCCCAGGACTAGGCAAGGAGCAGGCTGGGGCCTACTGGATTTTGGCAGGTGAAGGCAGCAGGAGACTTGCCATCTCCACAGCAGGGGAACAGCTGGCAGTGCTGAACCCCACTAACACTCTAACGAATGTGTTTGGCTCTGTGGAGACGACACTTCTGAACACCAACTGACGCTGTTGGAGCCCAGGATTAGGCGAGGAGCAGGCTGGGGCCTACTGGATTTTGGCAGGTGAAGGCAGCAGGAGGCTTGCCATCTCCACAGCAGGTGAACAGCTGGCAGTGCTGAACCCCACTAACACTCTAACGAATGTGTTTGGCTCTGTGGAGACGACACTTCTGAACACCAACTGACGCTGTTGGAGCCCAGGATTAGGCGAGGAGCAGGCTGGGGCCTACTGGATTTTGGCAGGTGAAGGCAGCAGGAGACTTGCCATCTCCACAGCAGGGGAACAGCTGGCAGTGCTGAACCCCACTAACACTCTAACGAATGTGTTTGGCTCTGTGGAGACGACACTTCTGAACACCAACTGACGCTGTTGGAGCCCAGGATTAGGCGAGGAGCAGGCTGGGGCCTACTGGATTTTGGCAGGTGAAGGCAGCAGGAGACTTGCCATCTCCACAGCAGGGGAACAGCTGGCAGTGCTGAAACCCACTAACACTTGAACGAATGTGTTTGGCTCTGTGGAGACGACACTTCTGAACACCAACTGACGCTGTTGGAGCCCAGGATTAGGCGAGGAGCAGGCTGGGGCCTACTGGATTTTGGCAGGTGAAGGCAGCAGGAGACTTGCCATCTCCACAGCAGGGGAACAGCTGGCAGTGCTGAACCCCACTAACACTCTAACGAATGTGTTTGGCTCTGTGGAGACGACACTTCTGAACACCAACTGACGCTGTTGGAGCCCAGGATTAGGCGAGGAGCAGGCTGGGGCCTACTGGATTTTGGCAGGTGAAGGCAGCAGGAGACTTGCCATCTCCACAGCAGGGGAACAGCTGGCAGTGCTGAAACCCACTAACACTTGAACGAATGTGTTTGGCTCTGTGGAGACGACACTTCTGAACACCAACTGACGCTGTTGGAGCCCAGGATTAGGCGAGGAGCAGGCTGGGGCCTACTGGATTTTGGCAGGTGAAGGCAGCAGGAGACTTGCCATCTCCACAGCAGGGGAACAGCTGGCAGTGCTGAACCCCACTAACACTCTAACGAATGTGTTTGGCTCTGTGGAGACGACACTTCTGAACACCAACTGACGCTGTTGGAGCCCAGGATTACGCATGCCGCATGCAGAGGCCAATGGGCAGCGGTTTTTATGGAGGTTGTGGACTACTACTGATTCTAACCATGCTCCACTTAGGCCTCTGGCTCCACTGTCTCTACTATTTACCCTGGCCTCCAACCCCGCCAGCTACATCTCTGAAGTGGCGTCAGCACAATCTACACTTGTTCCTGTGTTACTGGTGCTCAGTCCCGTCAGTTGATCCCCTGATGTTTGTCCGGCAAGTTCGCCAGCTCTGTCCTCATTCCCACTACTGGTTATGGGAATGTGGACAGAGCAGGAGACCTTGCCGGACACACATCAGGGGATAAACTGATGGGACTGAGCCACAGGAACACAGGAACAAGTGTAGATTGTGCTGACGCCACTTCAGAGATGTAGATGGCGGGGTTGGAGGTCAGGGGAAATAGTAGAGACAGTGGAGTCAGAGACCTAAGTTGGGCACGGTTAAAAATCAGTAGTGGTTTGAATGTTGATGGAGCTGGTGACTTTGCCGTCCACACAGCAGGGGATCAGCTGGCATTACTGAACCCCACTAACACAGGAGCTAGTGTGTTTCTCTGTGCAGACGACACATCTGAGCGACAACTGGCTGTGTTGAAGCAAAGGGATTATAGTTCAGGTGGTAGAAAAATGAACACACCAGCAGACCTGGATACAGTTGCCAACCACTAATTTAGTCTGTAAGAGGAATGGCAAAGTCTTTGGAGATCCAGGCCTTGTTCATTTTCAGAAAAGTCAGCCGGTCAACATTATCGGAAGATAGTCGCGTGCGACGGTCTGTTAGTACACCACCTGCGGCACTAAAGACATGTTCCGATAATACACTGGCAGCAGGGCAAGCCAGCACCTCCAATGCATACTGGCTAAGCTCTGGCCATGTATCCAGCTTAGAGACCCAAAACTTGAAGGGGGAAGAGCCATCTGGGAGTACAGCGACAGGGCAAGACATGTAGTCTGACACCATCTGACGGAAGCGTTGCCTCCTGCTGACTCGAGGCGTCGCTGATGGTGTAGACAATTGTGGTGGACACACAAAACTTTGCCACATTTGGGCCATAGTGGTCTTGCCTTGTGCTGCGGCGCTGCCTCTGCTCCCTCTTTGTGCAGAGTTTCCTCCACTGCCTCGACGCACAGAGCTGCTTTGTAAAGCACTAGCAACAATGCTGTCGGGTGGAATGGAAAACATTATGGACTGCACCAGTGACTCTTCGTACTCCCGCATTTTACGCTCCCGGTTCAACGTTGGTATGAGCCTTTGTACGCTGTCCCGGTAGCGAGGATCTAGGAGGGTGTACACCCAATAATCAGCCGAGACGAGAATGTGGGCGATGCGGCGGTCGTTTCTCAGGCACTGCAGCATGAAATCAACCATGTGCTGCAGACTCCCAACTGCCAAAGAACCGCTGTCCCCTGTTTGAGGCGTGACCTCGGCCTGCTCTGCATCACCCCACCCTCGCTGTACATACTGAGTAGAGGTTTGTGTACCTCCCTCCTCTGGAGAGATGTCTTCCTCCTCCATCGACTCCTCCTCATCCTCCTCACAAAGTGTCCCCTGCCTAGGCCTTTGTGAGGAAACACGTAGCGCAGACTGTCCAGAAGCAGATGGCATTTGGGACTCCTCATCCTCCACCTCTTCTGAAACCTCATCCCTTAGTGCTTGCAGTGTTTGTTGAAGCAGGCAGATAAGGGGGACAGTCATGCTGACTAGTGCATCATCTGCACTCGCCATCCGCGTGGATTCATCGAAGGCACGCAAAACGAGGCAGATGTCCTTCATAGAGGCCCACTCAATGGTGCTGAAGTGTGAACGGCGCACAGTGCGACTTGTTTGCGCCTGATGCAGCTGGTACTCCATGACTGCTGCCTGCTGCTCACACAACCGCTCCAACATATGTAACGCTGAATTCCACCGGGTGGGTAGGTCACATATGATGCGATGTTCCGGAAGGCCAAATCGTCGCTGCAGAGCAGCGAGGCGCGATCTTGCCGTGCTGGAACGTCGCAAGTGAGCGCACTCTATGCGGACCTTGTGCAACAGTGCAGCAAGATCCGGATAGTCCCTCAGAAAGCTCTGCACGACCAAGTTAAGAACATGTGCCAGACATGGGATGTGTGTGAGGTTGCCTAGGCCAAGAGCTGCCACCAGATTTCGGCCATTGTCACACACTACCAAGCCCGGCTGGAGATTCGCTGGCCCAAACCACACATCGCTCTCCAGCTTGATAGCATTCCAGAGCTCCTGCGCTGTGTGGCTTCGATTCCCCAAAGAAATTAATTTGAGTACAGCCTGTTGACGTTTGGCCACGGCTGTGCTCATATCGGTCGTAACAGGCTCCTGCTCTGCTGTTTCTGAGGAACTTGAGTAGGAGGAGGAGTCTATGTGTACAGACTGGAGTCCTGCAATCCGTGGCGTTGGAAGAACACGTACAGCGCCACTCTCCAGATCCGTACCCGGCTCCACAACATTGACCCAGTGGGCAGTGAGGGAAAGGTATCGTCCCTGTCCATGGTTACTGGTCCACGCATCGGTGGTCAGGTGGACCTTGCTACTAACGGCGTTTAGTAGCGCATGCTTTATTTTGCCCTCAACATGTTTCTGCAGGGCAGGGACGGCTCGCCTGCTGAAATAAAAGCGGCTGGGCACGTTGTATTGGGGGACTGCCAATGCCATTAAGTCCCGGAAGGTGTCAGTGTCCACCAGCCTGAATGACAGCATTTCAACTGCCAGAAGTTTGGCAATGCCAGCATTCAGAGACTGTGCTCGGGGATGGTTTGCCGAGTAAGGGCGCCTTTTATCCCATGCCTGTGCTATCGATGGCTGTGATGGATGGGAACGTGCTGCTATGGGTGTAATCTGACAGGGTCTCAGGACAACAGTGGCAGAGGTTCTTCCTTGGCGATCCTGTGAGGAAGCCGAACCAGCAGTGTGTGAGCTGGAGGAAGAGGGCCCAACACGAACTGAAGAGGTGGTAGGTGGTGCTGTACGTTGGCCTACGTCTTCAGGGTGTCTCTGCAACTCCAACTCGTGCTTGGTGCGCACATGTTTCCACATATTTGTGGTATTGAGGTTGCTGACATTTCTCCCTCTTTTGACTCTCTGATGACACAGCTTGCATTTGACAAAGCAAATGTCATCTGCAACTGTGTCAAAAAAGGACCACGCACTGCAACTCTTGTGAGCGCCCGGTTTGCCTTTGGAAGGAGGAATGCTCCTAACGGGTGCCGAAGTGGAGGGTACAGGCAACCAAGTCTTCCCCCTCCCTCTGCCTCCTGTTTTGGCCGGTAGGGGAATCTCTTCCTCCGAGCTGCTCCCACCACCTTCCTGTTGCTCACGCCATGATGGGTCAAGGACCTCATCATCTTCCCTCCCCTCTTCAAACAGCTGCTTCTCCGGGGTTGTCTCGCCAGCACCGTACGCACCAGAAAGTGGCAACTGAGTCTCGTCATCATCTGATGCGTACTGAGGTGTGCTGACCATAGGCACTGGCCCACTCGCCTCTTCAGATTCAGAGGGACAAAGAAGTTGCGCATCACTGCATACTCCCTCTTCTTCACATTCAGGAATGCTGCTTGGCTGGCCCCCTCTTTCCAAGCCAACAGATTCCGAGAACAGAAGTAGAGACTGTGATGGCTCCTGTCCATGTCTCTCTGACTGCCTGGGCACTTTGGCAGGTGGTGAAGAGACAGATGGTTGCTCTTCGGTGCTCTGACCCTGAGAGGATGCGGAAGTAATTGAAGTCGATGCGTTAGCTGCCATCCATCCGACAACGGCTTCAATTTGTTCCTCCCGCAGCAGTGGGGTACGTTGAGGTCCTACAAAGCTGCGCATAAAGGACTGTTGCCTGCTAAAACTGGGGGATGCTGATCCACTGGTGCCCGCAGCAGGCCCAGAATCCCCACGTCCTCTACCTGTAGAATCCCCACGTCCTCTCCCTGCAGAATCCCCACGTCCTCTCCCTGCTGAAACTCCACGCCCACGCCCACGCCCACGCGCCTTACTCCCTGCCTTCTTCATCTTGCAAGACTGCTTAAGATAGGCAAAAAAGTACAAAGGGGGGCCTTAGTGTGCTTATTCCTGAACAGCTGGTTACAGGTACAAGAAACACTAATTTTATGAAGTGTGTGTGTGTGGACTAGACTTTAATAGGAGCTGATGTGGCCTACACAAGTTCCAAATGTAGTGTTTGGTGAACTTTTTTTGTGGTTTCTTTGTTGGAAACAAACTCAAAGTATGTGAACAAAGAATTGAAACTGATAGTATCACCAACTTTTTGGAGCTATTACAATGCAGGCAGGTAACCTACAATGCAAAAGATGAGGCTCCAAAAAAATTGGGTAATACTAATCTGGCTGCGCCGGCAGGGCACAAGCCAGAAAAAAAGGCTCCTCTATCTACTCCTATATAGTGTTTGCAACCAACCAATGTTGATGGATACGGATGGATGCACACTAATAGGAGAAGAAAAAATGAGCTGCACTCAAAGACAAATATGTGTGAGGCAGTGACGCACGTTGAGCGTCCTACAACCAGACGTAGCTGCAGGACACTCTACTCAGCGTGAGCTGCACTCACACACAGTCAGAGGCCTCTCAGACAGCCGTCAACAGTGCAGCTAAGTGGGCACTGGCACTGACAGGCTGCAGAAAGGCTCCGCTGTGTACTCCTATATAGTGTTTGCAACCACCGTAGATGGAGACGGATGGATGCACACTAATAGAAGAAAAAATGAGCTGCACTCAAATAAAAATATGTGTGAGGCACTGACGCACGCTGAGCGTCCTACAGCCAGACGTAGCTGCAGGACACACTACTCAGCGTGAGCTGCACTCACACACAGTCAGAGACCTCTCAGACAGCCGTGAACAGTGCAGCAAAGTGGACACTAGCACTGAAAGGCTGCAGAAAGGCTCCGCTGTCTACTACTAGTGTTTGCAACCAACGTATATGGATACGGATGGAAGCACACTAGATTGAAATTATGTAAAAAATGCAGCTCAAAAAATAAAAGATGTATGAGGCAGCAGTGATCACACTGGGTGGCCTACAGCCTGACGTGGCTGCAGGACCCACTCCACAGCGTGAGCTGCACTCACACAGCCCTTGCAGACAGCTGTGAACACTGCTGCTAGGGCAAAGAAGGCTACAGTGGTGGTTTATGTAGCCTGGGTAAAGCAGTAGATGTTTGGTGGAATCGCTATTTCTAACTGTCCCTCACAGTCTTCTACAGCAGCCTGTCCCTAACTGAATTCACAGCAGAGTGACCAGAAATGGCGGCTGCGGTGGCTTTTATAGTGCATCATGACATCATTTCGGCAGCCAATCACAGCCATGCCAATAGTTAACATGCCTACATGCCTAACAGGATGTGCCCACACTTCGGAGGATTCCCATTGGCTTAATCAAAGCAAGCAGGGTCATAGCATGATGGGAACTTCCGATTCCGATTCCGATTCCGGAATCCGATATGACAAAAGTATCGGAACTAAGTATCGGAATTCCGATACCGCTAATATCGGCCGATACCCGATACTTGCGGTATCGGAATGCTCAACACTACTTATGGCTGGATTGACCTCCCGCGATTGCAATCGCATGTGCCAATCGCTGCCATGGCACCCTGAAAACATCTGTTGACCCCAGGGAATCAAAGGCAGGTCTCATATGCTGCTGTACACGAGTACTACAGTGTGTGAGACCTGTAATAAAAGTAAAAACTATACATGTCCCCTAGTGGGACTTAGGGAAAAAGTGAAAGTAAAACAAAATGTGTAAACAAATAAAAAAAGACACAAATTTTGGGTAGTACCTGTGAGTTCAAAATGTTCACTATAACCCTGGATAAAATCCTCTATGGGTGTAATTTCCAAAATGGGGTGATTTGTAGGTATTTCTGCTGTTTGGGTGCCTTAGGGGCCAAGGAAGTGCATCATATTGCCCGCAATCTATTTCAGCCAATTGTGTGCTCCAAATTTGAAATGGTGCTCCTTCCCCTCTGAGCCCTGCCATTTGTTCAAACAGAGGTTTCTGGCCACATGTCGGGTATCAGCCCGCTCAAAAGAATCTAGGTAACAAATTTTGGGTCCGATTTCTTATGCCATTCCTTGCAAAAGTGAACAAATTGTGTGTAAAGCAACATTTTAGTGTAAAAATTAAAAAAAATTTTCATTTGACTTTGCATTAATTCCCGTGTAGCACATGACACACCCGGAGCTAAACTAAAAGTTTAAATAGGGAATCGAGGACTTGAGCAACTCCCAAAGCCTGGAGTATTGGGAGAGACCCATCCCACTACTAGTCCTTTAGGGCTCTCCAAAAATAAAAGCCCATGCCAGGTTTTTCTAAATGTGACCGACCTGGTCAAATAGCTTGACCAAGTCCACACTTACTTTTATTTTGCATTGTAACTACAGCTGCGGCTCTGATTACAAATGTACTCCAGCAGGTACAATATGCCATTATGCGCATCCTAGGGGATACATAACGACCCTCGCATATGATTCTATGATTCCCATCACTGTCTCACAAATCCCCCCCTCTGTTCAAATTTGTGGGGTTGAACACCTGTTACCATACCTGTGACAGAGCATCCGTATTACCTTGAGACCTCCATTTTCAATGTTCCACTGAAAAACTAAAATTTGGCATGGACAGAAACCATCTGGTGATCCAAGCATTCCTCTCCTTAGCATTTTTCATCCAGACAAGGGGTGAGTGGTCTGTCACCAGCCGGAACTATCGTCCCACTGAATAATCACGTAGACTTTCCAAGCCCACTTAACGGCCAACCACTCCTTCTCCACTACGCTATAATTTTTCTCTGCCGGGATAAGTTTCCTGCTCCAGTACTGCCCCAGTAGTTGACTGGATATTCTTCCCCATTCACCTCTTGTGACAGAACTGCTCCTAGCCCTACCCAGAGGCGTCCGTTTGTACGATAAATTCGTTCATAAAGTTGGGATTGATAAAGTCCGCACAGCGCCGACTTCATGGACTGGAAGGCGTCCTCCGTCTTAGGATTACACTGAATCCTGACTAACTCCTATCCCTTTATTAGATCGATAAGTGGTGCCAATTTCCCAGCAAAATCAGGTACAAACTGTCTATAATATCCAGTGATACTGATGAATGCTCTCACCTGCTTCGTATTGAGAGCCCAGGGCAAATTTTGAATGGCTTAAATTTCATTTACTTGTGGTTTAATAATTCCCCAACCAACCATGTACCCAAATGCCTGGCTTCCTCAAGACCTATCCACATTTTTGGGGTTTGTCATCAAACACGCAGCTCTGAGTGAAAACACTAACAGTTGTACCTGTGACAAGTAGCTGTGCCAGTCACTATAGATGTTGATATCATCTAAGTATGCAGATGCAAACTTCTGATGGGGATCTAACTAGTGATGGCGAATTTTGATTCAGGAAAATTGGTGCAATTAATTTCTAATATCTGTATTCGTACCAAATAACGAATCCAATGCAAGTCAATGGAAAGCAGAACATTTTTTTGTTGGACTCAACAAACAGGACTGGGGGCCTGAGAAAAAAGCTCAAATTGCTGGGAAAGAGCTTCAACTAAATGGAAACAGCATGTAGAAGATGCCTGCATGCCTTTCTAACTCACATATAGTATCTGGGAATAATGTTGTCAGACTATTGCACCAGTTTAATGGATTTATAAAAAGACATACCAAACCAAACCTAATTTTTTTTAAAGGTAAAATTGCTAATTACATGTACCGAATATAACACAAAAAAAAAAATTATACCTCCCCTTTAGCATATGTTCACACAAAGCGTTTTTGCATTAGTTTTTCCTTTAACATTTGTGAGGTCTCTCACTCCTACATTTGGGAAGTCCCTCCTTCATTCCAAATTGATAGCTAGATAGTGGAATACATATTCCCCATCACTTTAAAATGTCAGCTAAAATATGCCCATTTCAATTTTGGGCATTGCCCGCCACCACCACCATGTCCACCGCCATGTCATTATGCGGCCCTTGCTTCACATTTTCAAAGGGCCAGCAGGTGCCGTGAAATCTGAACTTGTGAAGGGTCCTCAGGTGGGAGAGCTCTCACTCCTATATTTGGGAGCTCTCTCCCTCATTCCAAATTGTTAGCTAGATAGTGGAATACATATTCCCCATCACTTTACAATGTCAGTTAAAACATGGCCATTTGAATTTTGGGCTTCGCACACCACCATGTCCACTGCCATGTCATTATGTCATTATGCGGCCCTCGCTTCACATTTTCATAGAGCCAGTCAGGGCCATGAAACTTGAGTTTTATGAACTCCTCAGTTAATTTTGGCTGCTGGTTCCCAATGAAGCCACTGTCATAGCAGGTGAAGCCGTTATAAGGTGAATATAATACAGGAATTGGGTGAGCTGTATGCTCGATGTTAGTAAATTGGACTCTACCAGACACCAAAAGCATTAGAGTTAAATTCTGAATACAATGTATGCAAGTGAGGGCATACATGTTTTATGGTCAGTCTGCCAGGCCTGAAACCTATGTCAGGAACATGTAGAAGCCTCATTTTACTTGGAAGCAGCCTCCTCAAGGGAAAGAGATAGACATGCCATTGACCAATCTGTACAAGCCTAAGCACTTCTTCTAGAAACTACCCAACCAGGCAGAATTTATATTTTGCATGGTTTTCAGCAACAATGAAGTAATTACAGGATATGTCACAGAGAGTGACGAGGTTTATGGAGTGTATTACTCAGGTGACAGGCAGTGCTACAGAGCTCAAGTAAAGGCCTTAGCGTGGCAATGACCATGTTCCAATATGTGTAAGTCTGCGGCCTGAATAGGTCTGTGGAGCGTTTTAACCAAGTCTCTTAGACGTGCTTAAAATGTACAGAAACTGGGCAATACCCCACCAATTTTTTTTTTACACAAATTTAGAAAATTTAAGGGAAGCGACAGTTTAATAAAGAGACACAAGTCTCATTTATGAGCCTTGAAAATCCAGCAATGGTCTTTGTCCAGCACCGGACAATGTAAAGTGCTAACAAATATGTATGTCCTATCTAACTAGCAATTTGGGAAGTGACAGGTATGCTGACAAGGGACAACTGAAAGCTGCGCCAGGACAACAAACTGGACGTGGTTGCTGACTGTTGTGCCTGTATGGGCAAGAGGCATCAGCGCCTCCTTCCTGGTCAGCAGATTGGGAAGGATGTAACACAGGGAAAGGGCCAGAGGTTTCACCATCAGACCCAGATTTTGTACACAGGCATTCTGTCCACCTAGTGAAGTGCTGCACATGTGAGCAGTAATTGGCATATGCTAACAGGGGTATTAGGCTGAATTTCTCTTTATAAAGGGATGTGTGGTTAACATTTTCGAACTAACAGCATATGTATAGAGCATGTTTCATTACTCAGATTACTCTTCTATGCAAGGCTGAAACCAGAAGAGTGTGGAGCATATTAATACATTGATGTCCCACAATGTCCAAATGCAGACCCAAAAATCAACATCAGGCTCCCTTCAATGCACTTCAAAGTCTGAGCGACTTCGAAATACCACATTAATTAATGTGGTATTTCCTAATGAAGAAGTCGCTCAGACTTTGAAACGCGTTGAATAAACCACCTTTCTTTATGTGAAATACTTTTGGACCTTCAATTATTCGGCAGCGCGGACCATATCCACATTATCCCTTTCATCTATCTACAGCATGGTCACTTGCTGACCCGAGGATATTTTTACACGCTTTGTCTTTTGCTTCATCTGGTGAGTAGAATCTGACTATATTAATTCTATTTGCATCGGATAAGACCCTATTTTGCGCTGATCTCTCCAGCAGTATTTCGTTGGTTTATATCACCCTGCTGAAATATGGAAACATTAGTTAAGGAAAATTACACAGGTCTGAGACAAAAAAGCTTTTTGATTATTTTCATATAATGTTCATGCATTTTGGAGTTTTGATAGTAAAAAATATACAAAAAAATCCTAAACTTCAGGACTTGCCACAAACCTATAGGTTTTTCTGTAAACTCTTTTGTGAATCATCAGCAGGCTGCTAATTTTCTTTCCCCATTAACATCAATTAGAACTGCGTGATTGGCTGTTGGCAGTCAGGTGGTTAGTTACATAATGAAAGGTCCATATGCTTCCAAGAAACTTGCATTGGAATTTCATTCATCAACCATGTTTCCCCAAATTTGCAGAAGTGTATTAATTCACCTGACTGTTTCTGTTTCATTTGTGGTGAATATACAGTGTTGAATCAACAGCTGAATATTACAGACTGTGTTAAAAAAGTATACTTCGCATACTTTAGATTAAAACTTGTAGATCAAAATAAAGTTTGGGCGCCTCATAAAGTGTGCAAACTGTGTTCATGACCTCCAAAATTGGTTCAAGGGTAAGAAAAAAGCTTTCCGTTACGGGATTCCTATGGTATGGTGAGAGAAAAAGAACCATAGTGATGACTTTTACTTTTGTTCATGCAATGTGAAAGGCTATAATTCCAAATGGAAGCTTTCCATTTCATACCCCAGTCTTGCCTCAGCAATTCCCACCCATCCCCCTTGGCACAGATATACCAGTACCCAAAGCCCCTGCTACCTTTGAAGAGATACCTAGCTCTGATGAAGGTGGAATCATACCTGAACCAGATGACGAATCAAGTTCTGACTTTGAAGATGATACAAGACCAAAATTTTTTTCCCAAGAGGAGATGAAGGATTTTGTAAGAGACTTGAATCTTCCCAAAGAAGCCCCTAAGTTACTCATATCGAATTTAATGTTACCAGGAGTGTCTTTTTCATGGTTCAGACATTGTATAAAGGAGTTTCTTCCTTACTTTGCCCAGGAAGACAAGTTGGTTTATTGCATCGATATCGAAGGTTTGATGGGTCAATTCAAATTCCAATGTAATTCAGCTCAATGGCGTCTTTTTATAGATTCTTAGAAAAGAAGTCTCAAAGCTGTTTTACTACACAACAGCGGTTTTTACACTTCCATCCCTGTAGGTCATTCCATGTACTTGAAGAAAACCTACAATAACTTGGAATTGGTTCTGCGTAAACTTAAATATGAAGACCATGGTTGGCAAGTGTGTGGGGATTTGAAGGTTTTGTGTGTGCTGCTCAGGCAACATACAAAATACCCTTGTTTTCTGGTGTCTGTGGGACAGTTGAGACCAACAAAATCACTGGACCAAGAAGAGTTGGCAACTGAGTGTGCTCCCAGTCGGTGAAAAAAATATCCTCCGAGAAACTTTGGTACCTTCTTATAAAGTTCTTCTACCACCTCTCCATACAAAATTGGGCTTGATGAAGCAATTCGTAAAATTACTTCCAAGAGATGGGGAATGCTTCAAATACTTGGACACTAAGTTTCCGAGCCTCTCAGAGGCAAAATTGAACGAAAGTGTGTTCGTCGGACCAGACATTAGAAGGCTTATAGCTGATAAAGAGTTTGCCAATACCATGACAGATCCTCAAAAAGAAGGCTGGATTACATTTAAAGAGGTCATTGAGAATTTTTTAGGCAATAAAATATACCTTTCTGAATCCTGCTCATATAGGTACTATTCACATGGTCAGGTTTTAAATACATCAGTTAGGGACTGCTCTGATATGGGTATACCTTGATGTTTGGTAGAGTGACTTAGTATACATTTTTTGCAAAAAACGTATCAACTAGGGTTGAGCAAAACGGGTTGGTCAAATTCATAAGTCGCCGACTTTCGCTGAAGTCGGGTTTCATGAAACGAAACCCGACCATAGCGTGAGGTCGGTCACGAGGTCGGCAACCAGAGCGCCAAAGTCGCATTTCAAATGATGCTTCCAGCGCCCTTTTTCAGCCAATGATGGAGGACGCACACTGTGGGCAACGCGATGACATGGGCATCGGTCACCACCATCTTTGAGAAGGGCATGCAAGTGATTGGCTTGCTTTGTGTGGCGTCACAGGGGCTATAAAAGGGCGTGCACGCCGACCGCCATCTTACTTCTGCCGATATTAGCATTAGGGGAGGTTGCAGCTGCTGATTCTGAATAAGGGAGAGCGTTAGGCAGGGAAGAAGACCAAAAAAACTGCTTCTGCTGTTAGCGATTTCCACTGTACAACACAACAGTTTGTGTGCAGTGACAGGGGAGTCCTTCGGTGTTTTGAGGAATGCACACGGCTGCTAAGCGCAGACGACGCCATCATAAGCATGAGCATCCCACTTATGCATCTGCTCATACAAACTTTGACGCACATTAAGGAGCAGAAGTCTGCAGCCGAGGAGGAAGAGGAGGAGGGAAGCCTTAATGACAGTCAGCCATTGTCTGCTAAGGGAACTCTCCTGGACGAGGTGGAGGAAGAAGAGGAAGAGGAGGAGGAGGATGATGGGGATGATTATTTAGGGGAGGAGGATGCTTCTCAGGGGGCAAGAGAAAATGTTGGCGTGGCAAGGTCAGGTACCGGGTTTGTGTGTGACTGGAGGGATGTTGATTTGCCAGAAAGTGCTCCTCCACCCAGCACTCGCAGGGCATCATTGACACCTGGAACTTTGGCCCACATGTGTGATTATGCCTTGCAGATCCTAAAAAGCGACCCCCGCATTGCCAAAATGATGAACGATGACGACTACTGGTTGGCCAGCATCCTGGATCCACGCTATAAAGGCAAATTCCAAAACATCATGCCACAGGAGAACCTAGAGCTAATATTGGCTAACAAACAAGCAACTCTGGTAAACCATTTGTTTGAGGCACTCCCAGCACACAGCGGCGGTGATGGTTCTCCCACGAGCCATAGGGGGCAACATGGAAGAGGTGTTCATGGTGCACACAGCTGAAGTGGCGTTGGACACATGGGTTTCATGACCATGCTATGGACTGATCTTTCAAGTACCGCTCACACGACTGGTAATACTGCATCGATTGAAAGTGACAGGAGACAGCAGTTGTCAACTATGGTTACAAACTACTTCTCCCATATCGATGTTCTCCCTCACAGGTCACTCCCCTTTGACTATTGGGCCTATATACTGGACTCTTGGCCTGAATTGGCACAATATGCCTTATAGGAGCTCACTTGCCCTGGTGCTAGTGTGCTATCCGAAAGAGTCTTCAGTGCTGCTGGATCAATCCTGACAGAAAAAAGGACCCGTCTGTCGACCCAAAATGTTGATGATCTAACCTTCAACAAAACAAAGTGAACCATGCAAGGATTTCAAAGGATTTTGTCCCACCTTCCCCTGCTGACACGTAGGTTGCCAGAAAAATGGATTGCTTTTGTCCTCCTCTTCCTCGGACTTTTCCAATTCCTCCATTTTCAGCTGCTGAATGTCCATCATCAACATATGACATTTTTTCAACCTCCCAAACTGGGCTGCCTCCCCCCCCAGGGCCGGGGTCACCACCTGGCGCACGCACCCGTGCGAGTGCCGTTGCCCTGGACAGGTGGGTGGGCACACTCTTGGGCGACGGCACTGGCTCAGGGTTTCTCATAGTACAATCTAGTGTCTCTGACGG
Organism: Dendrobates tinctorius; assembly: GCF_039654945.1. NCBI lineage: Eukaryota > Metazoa > Chordata > Amphibia > Anura > Dendrobatidae > Dendrobates > Dendrobates tinctorius. The sequence continues at coordinate 41,948,380 of NW_027361714.1, forward strand.
TGGGGGTGCACACCCGCCGTCAGACACACCGGCATACTTTGAGGGGCCCTGTGCCAGTAACGCCGCCCACAAGTGGGCCCCCCCTGCTTGCTCAGGGCCCCAGCACTTGCAATACTTACCTCTCCCTGCTCCACCGCTGTGTAGTCTGGGCTGTTAAATCCTTCACTGGGACTGCCAATACAAATTTGGTGAACTGATAGATGATGGTTAAGACGTAGCTATGCCCTGTCCGGCTGGGCTCTATCTTCAGATGATCAATGGCTTCCATTTGTTATGGACGTCGACTCACAATGAGATGCAGTGGTGGTTTATCATCAGCTTTCACAGTTTTCCTACTCACAGACGTGTGACATTCCTGCCCACATTTTTAAATGTGTCCTCTCATGCCAATCCAATAGAATCGCCTACGGCCTGTGGCTTCTGTCTTTTGCACTCCAAAGTTACTTGACAGATCATGATAGGCAGTGAGGACAATGTCTACATCTCTCCCTGTGATCACAATTTTATGGAGATGAGTAACGGTGATGGGATCCATGGTACTGCGATACAGCAAACCTTTCTTCACAAGAACTGTTTTTGCTGTCTCCACAGACAGAGTAATTGAGGGTCAGCATCGCCTCTGAGAATTCTCCCTGGAGTTTTTCCCGTGATTAGTAATTCCCAAATTTCTGCAATCACTGGACTTTCCGTCTGTACTTGTATCCATCTCGTTTCCTCTTGCGGAGAGTCTAGACTGTCTTACTGAGACTGAAATATATATGAAGATTGAAAAATACCCCAACAGTGTATACTGGTGTACGCTTCAAATACATTACCCTTTTTCTACTTTTTAGATTCTTGTCTAATCCATACTGAGGCTGTGAGTGTCTTTGTCGGACTACGGAAATATACACAGAGATTTTTAATGTTTAATCTATGCTATATATACCTGGTGTCCAGTGATACTGAACCCTTTCTCAACTTTCTACAATCTTGTCGAATCCATACTGGGCCTGAGATCGTGTGAGTCTGCCTCTTGATATATAGACATCGATTTGTAATGTGTAAACTATGCTACCTATATACCTGTTATCCGGTGATACTGTACCCTTTCTCAACTTTCTACAATCTTGTCAAATCCATTCTGGGCCTGAGACCGTCTGAGTCTGCCTCCTGATTAGAGATGAGCGTTGTTCGAGTCGACCTGTTCGCCAAGTTCAAATTCGAGCTGTTTTGGGCGGTGTTTGAGCCGTTCGTCGAACTCGAACACTTTGCTTAAAATTCGGCTGTTAGAGGTTCCGTTCGAGAACGGTTCGTTCACCAAAAGCGTAACTTTATTTTCACATTAATAATGGTTTCAAATGTTAATAGACAGTTTCATGGCATAGTAGCGGTGTCTGGTAGCCAGCAGTGTAGTGCACCTGTCAAGGAGCAACACCGTGTGTGTTTCTAATAATTTTTTACCGCATCTTGTCCAGAAAATCCTTTTGGGCCTTGTAGCACTGTCTGCTACTCAGCAGAGGAGCCTACCCGTGAACCTAACTATGCCGCCTGTTTATGAAAGAACCAGTTTTTGACTGCATTTAGCCCAGTTAATACTTTGGGCCTAGTAACTGTGTCTGCTACTCAGCAGAGGAGCCCACCCGTGAACCAAGCTGTGCCGCCTGTTTATGTAAGAACCATTTTTTTAACTCCATTTAGCCCAGTCAATACTTTGGGCCTAGTACCTGTGTCTACTGCTCAGCAGAGGAGCCCACCTGTGAACCTAGCTATGCCGCCTGTTTATGTAAGCACTGTCTGCTACTCAGCAGAGTTGCCCACCCATGAACCAAGTTATGCCGCCTGTTTATGTAAGAACTGCGTGCTACTCAGCAGAGGAGCCCAGCTGTTAAGCAAGCTACAGCACCTGTAGTTTGGACAAATAATTTTTTTATATTCTTTCTGGAATGATGGTTAGGCCTAATTCCGGAATTCCGGTTGACCTGCACTTAGTGGGAAATCCTCGTTCGTGGGGAAGAATTGGAATCCCAGATCACCATCACTAACGGGGTTCAGCGGGTTATCCGCACCTGTAAGCGACACACTCTGGTCCTTTCAGTGTAGCGCGCATGCAGCCCCGGACATTTAAGGGCATGACAGACCTGTTATTGCTCGATCTCACGTGCCAGAGCCTCGCGTGTCCCTCTTGTAAGCTGGACGCAGACCGCGGGGTCATGCCGGAGTCTCGCTTGTTAACGGAATTAAGCTGACAAATCGCTAGCACAACTAAAAACGGCCATGCACCACCACCCACAGAATCGACAAAGCTTGCAATCTGTCCATCTTTTCCGTAGACGGCATGGTTGAGGTTGCCCGTGTGGAGTCCAGATAAGCCGCAGGCTCCACTCCTGGTGGTGCCCTTCTGGACATTCCTTTAAGGTTCAGCTTTGCAACCATACTGCTACCGGAAACCAAACACTTTGCCTTCATGGACGCTGTTCGGAGGGTCATTGGAATAACGCCGCCCGATCGGCAGTTGGCATAAATTATGGTGGGAAGTCCAATGGGATATGAACATCTTCGATTTTAGAATTTTAGATTTTTTTTATTTTAGATTTTTAGTCCAGCCTTTCTTGACTTTATAAGGGCATGACATACCTATATCTGTGTCTCCTCCTCCTCCTTTTACTCCTCCACCTCTTTTCTATATGTAGTTGCCCTTTTCCATATGTTATTTTTGTCTTCTGAGCATTGTGTCTGCTTTGGGACACCTTTTAAGGTGTTTTGTAATTGTTTTCTATGTGTTTGTATGTGTTTGTGTTTGCCTGCCATTGTTTTCAATGGGGCTCGACGGTGTTCGTCGAACGTTCGACGATCATTCGACGAACTTGCCTCCTGTTCGACGAACCGAACTCTAGCGGGGTGGCTCAACACTACTCCTGATATATAGACGTACATTTTTAATGTTTAAACTATGCTATATATACCTGGTATCTGGTGATACTGTACCCTTTCTGTCAGGAAGTCATCCTCCACTCACCACTCTAAGTGTATCATTGACACCTGGAACATTGGCCCACATGTGTGATTACTTCTTGCAGATCTTCTTTTTATATTGTGGTTTGATTCATCCTGAGCATGTGAGAGTCTGTGGATTACTCCTGCAATTTATATGTAGATTTAAAAATTACCCCAACACTGTATACAGCTCTACGCTTGTGATACATTACCCATTTACTGCTTTTTATATTCTGGTCTAATCCAAACTGACCAAGTGAGAGTCTGTTTCTGACTGTGGAAATAAATACTGAGATTGACAATGACCGCTACACTGTATACAGCTGTACGCTTCAGATCCATTACCGTTTTCCGGCTTTTTATATTGTGTTGTAATCCATACTGAGCCTAAGAGTCTGTGTCTGCCTCCTGAAATATATATGGAGATTTAGAATGTTTAAACTATACTATATATACCTGATATCTGATGATATTGTACCCTTTTTCTACTTTTTATATTCTTGTCTAATCCATACTGAGCCTGTGAGCGTCTCTGTGTGACTCATGAAATATATAGGGAGATTGACAATTATCCATTGACTGTATAGAGCTGTACACTTCTGATACAGTACCATATATCTGATGTTAGTTTGGGTACATTTTCTCCAAAATTTGGAAGTATGGTGGAAGAGGCCGCGGACGTGGGCGTGGGGGGCCTGCTGGTACTGATGGTGGTGCATCTGCTGGTAGTGGCAAAAGCACAATAGCAGCTAAGGCAGGAGGTGTTGAGCCTGCGTCATGCCCAGAGTGGGTTAACCGCTTTTAAAGCCGGAGCATCAGTAACTGGTTTTGGCTTACACTGCCGAAACAGACTCCAGCAAATATGCCCTCCTCTTCAGAAGTTTCAAAAAATGCAAGCACTGAGTCGTCAAGTGCTGGCTCCTGGTCAGGAAGAACCCCTTTCCTTGTGTCCTTCACCCCCACCAAAAGTGAATGATGCAGCAGGCCACAATTCACATTAGTCCATGTAGCTCTTTCCCACATACCATGCCTGGGTTATCAAGTCAAATCGTGAATTCCCCAGTCCAAGATGATCTGACATCGAGTGTGGGTGGCCAGCCAGGGCAGTGGGGTTAATCGGTACCGGGCCGGTGTCTCAGAGGGATGTGTCACGGTGGTGGTGACCTGGTCCGTGGGCATGGGCGTCCATGCAAAGGGGTGAATAACATTTAGAGGTGAATGATATGTGGTAGCTTGAGCTGGTGGGGGGCATACTCATGGGCGATGGCACTAGCACAGGGACCCTCGTAGTACACAAAAGTGTCTCTGCCAGCCCACCCGCCGTCAGACACACCGCCATACTATGAGGGGCCCTGTGCCAGAGCCGTCGCCAATGAGTGGGCTCCCCCTGCTTGCTCAGGATCACAGCACTTGCAAAGTTGAAATACTTATCTCTTCCTGCTGCACCGCCGTGACGTCTTCCGCGTTTCCTGACAGTGACATTCTGGTCAGAGAGCGCAATAACATCACGTCTGTACACCCTCTGCCTAAACAGTCCAAGTCCAGAGAGATGGAAGATGGGGACAATGAGGAGTCCTGACTAGTACAGGGATTCCCTAGCGAGGAGACTTATTTAATTTTTTAAAGGTTGGGAGCAATTTTTGGGGAGCACTATACTCTGGAGAATGATACACCATGCACTGGAGCATTCCAAAGGTGGACATCAGACACTGGAGCAGCATTTACAGGGCCCATTATACACTGGAGCATTAGAAATGGGGCACATTATATATGGAGCATTATTTGGGCCCATAAGACAGTGGAGCTTCATCCATGGGGACCAACATGTACTGTAGCATTATGTGGAGCTCATCATATACTGTATGGAACATTATATGGGACCAATAATTCTGTATGGAGAAATATATGGGCCTCATTACTCTGTATGGTGCACTATGCGGTGGCCAAAATACTGTATGGAGTAATATACTGTCCATTTTTGGAGCTATTGGAAAATTTAAAATGGATGTCATGTGATGTAAGAAGTGAAGTATTTTTCATTGTACTATACCGCTACTTCTCTGCCGTATCAGAGGATCATGATTTGTGGCATGTATTATAGGAGCCCATTGACACTCTTTGGCCCTGGGCCCACGAAAATCTGGAGCCAGCCCTACCCCCCTGTGGCGCCCCCAGGGGTATGGTCGCCACAGTGGCTTTGCCTTCCTCCAGGGGAGGGTAATGCCAGGCTTGGAGGCAATGATGGGTCTCTCTCGCAGTCAATCCATACATGCAACACAGTTCCACTCCAGGCCAGCAGGGGGAGCTCTGAACCGGAATTAAGGGGAGGAGTGCTCTCTGAGGGCCAGGAGGAAGGAGTGGTTAGTTAGTCTGCGGAGGGTGAAGTGTGCAGACGTGGAGAGAGAAGCTGGAGGTTGTGCTAGGAAAGTTGAGCTCCCTCACAGTGAGCGCATGAACTGGAGCCTGGTCTCCACAGTTGTATGGATACTAACGGTCCTACAACAGATACCAGAGGAGTAGGAGGCTGTACATGCCCTACTCCCATCTAAGACTTGAGGGCACAACAGCAGCTTGGATAGAGAGTCGGGGCTCAGGAGAAAGGAGCCCCCGAGATAGGCTACAGCTGTCTGCCGTGCAAGTAAGGTTCTTGAGAACATCTGACAGGAGGAACTTCAGTGTAATTCAGTACTAACAGTACTTCATTCAACCAAGCGCTAGGAAGGAGACTGCACAGCCCATCTGCTGAGAGAGAATCCCTGAATTGCTTCCAGGCTAGCCTGCTCCGTTACCATCTGTAATCAGGACCCTGGACTGCAGTTATCAAGTAAAGGTACAGAAATTGCACCCCGCTGTGTCTTGTCTGCTTCCTACTCTTACGGCACTGCTACATCCCCGTGCCAACCACCTCTACACTGCCCTGGGACTATAGTTTCACCTGTGGGGAGCTTTTACATCCTTGCTGCACCCTACCATCAGTCCCAGAGGATCTGCATGCAGCGTCGGCTTGACACCTCCCTTGCCGAGCACCACAGGTGGCATCACAAACTATTCCATTCCATTAACTACATTCCCCCATTACTTGGGCGCCCAGGGCCATGGACCGGGTCACCGCTGCTGTGACACATTCCCCTGACACCGGCCCGGTACCGATTACCCCACAGCCCTGGGAGGGCAACTCACCCCCCCCCACAACTTTAGCCAAATAACCACCAGTTTTCAATGCCTAACTATTATTATAAAGTAAATTAAGGTTGACAAGCTTAAGTAATAAGAATTTATGTTTTTGGCATTAAAATGGGCACTGTAGGTGTGTTTCCGGTCCTCCACTCACTGCTGAATTTTCTTCCCCATTGACTTGCATTGGGTTTCGTGTTTCTGTCGGCCTTCGACTTTTCACGATAAATGGCCGATTTCGTTCGACCCGACTTTTGAGAAAGTCGGGTTTCATGAAACCCGACTCGACCCAAAAAAAGGCAAAGCCGCTCATCTCTAGTATCAACCAAATACCCTGTTTTGCTATCATCTTTTTACTAGCACTTGCTGTTTACTGTTACTTTTTTACAGCAGAGTATTTTTATACGTTTGTTATACTGTGTTTTTCTGTGTTTCAGTCAAAAAGATCCTGACTACAAAAAGATCGTCAGACGAATACTGAAAGCATTTCAAGATTTAGGTTGAGGTTGTCTGATGAGTTTGAAAGTGCATTTCCGCCATTCCCACCATGACTACTTTTCTGAAAATTTGGGATCTGTGAGTGAAGAGCAAGGTGAACGATTCCACCAGGATATTAAAGAGATGGAAAGGAGATACCAGGGAAAAAGGCTCATTACAATGATGGCCGACTACTGTTGGATACTTCAGAGAGATATTCCAGATGCTACTCACAAGCGTAAATGTACCATGAGGAGCCTCACAGGGAAAAAAAAATAGATTTTAGTGAGTGTTAGTGGGCTCATTTCAGTTCAAACATGATTTTTTTCATGAAAATTTGCAATAAAAAATTAATTTTATACGTCTACTTTCATTTATTTCACGGTATTGTCTTATTCAACATAGTTACCTAAATTGTCAGGAAACGTGATATCTTATGACAAAATGGTGGTTATTTTCCGATTCTGCACACCAAAGAAACATAAAGATTGCGTTGATTAACCAAAATAGCTCTTGAAATTTTATTTTTTTGCAGATCTGTGTTATTGTCACTGGTAAATTGTGAAGTTTGCATATCTCTGCAAGCTTTGCACAAGTCGCACAACTGCTAGATAAAGATACGCTATTTATTTAACTAATAGAAAATTAGTATTTTTTCAGATCACCTTTCTGACACACGGCAACAGCAGACTAAGGAAAATTATTGCCACTGGTAAATTGTGATATTTCCGTATCTCTGCAGAGTTTGCGATGTTGTACAACCGCAATATAAAGATACGCTATTTATTTAACCAATAAAATTTTTTTAACATTTTTATATCGCCTTTATGAGACATGCCAGCAGCAGACTCAGGGAAATTACTGGTAAATAGTGACGTTTCCATAGCGCAGCAGGTTTTGTGCCAGTTGCAGAACTGCTAGATAAACATTAGCTATTTCAGCAATACGCTAGGAATATTATTCAGCAATTACTGTATTTTTCGGACTATAAGGCATGCTTTTTCCCCAAAAAAAAATTTGGGAGAAAAATGGAGAGTGCGTCTTATAGTCCGAATGCAGGCTTACCAGGGTGTTGCAGCAGTGGTGTAGCAGCGTCCCTTCCTCAGAGAACCAGTGTTGGCAGAAGTGTGGTGATGCTGAAGCTCGGTGGCGGCAGTGAGTAGTGTGGAGTGCATCATTGGTTTCCCTGTGTCTATCTTCCTGAATCTGTGGGCCGCTTGAGGCGGCACGTGCATGGATTGAGATCTCGGCTGACTTCTCGCACTCCATTTTCCTGAGGCTGTGGGCTTCTGGAAAATGGCTGTTGGAGGCCCCACATGTGCAGATTGAGATCTTGGTGGCCCTCTGCTTCAGGAAATTGGCTGCCGAGAAACCAATGATGCATTCGTCATCACCATATTTCTGCCGCTGGCATCCTAAGGAAGGCACCCTACTCCATGCATCGCACTCTGCTCTAGCTCATCGCTGACACCGGACCCGCAGATTTGCACAGCTGGGATACCCCGGGACTGCAGCATTGCCTCACTTTTACCACTGCCGGCTTCCTGAGGAAGGGACCATGCCCCCTGTGACCCCGCTCTACTACCGCCGACCCTCAGGTAAGATGCCTTAAATTTGCACAATAAGACGAACCCCATCTTATAAAAATCTTTTTTTGCTATTTTCCACCCCCAAAATTTGGGGTGCGCCTTATGGTCTGGGACGTCTTATAGTGTGAAAAATACGGTACCTTTTAAAAAGTATGTTACTATATGTTGACACTGGCGAATATTATTTAGCTGGTACGCAGGAATATTACGTAGCTTCAAAAAAATTGGTTTAGTAGTATATGCTGGTACTAACTAATATTATTTGGCTATAATAAGAGCTGCTTTGTATATTATGGTAGTGGATGAAACCTAGCCTATATCTCCCTAATCCCACAGTCTGTTCCTAAACTATATAACAGAATGCAAACTAGCAAAGATCTCCAGCATGTACTTGCAATGATGATAACACCCAGGTGCTTGCCTTTCATTATCCCATGTATTAAATCTTTCCCTACTCTATCTCCACCTAACAAAGAACTAATCTCCACCCTCAGTAGCTCTTAAAATAGCTTTTTGACATCACAAACTCTCCCTATATGTTTCTTTCACCCTCCTTACGCTCCTTTCTCTCTCCCTACGCTCACAATATGCACTCACTCTGCTGTTTCTGGCTGCAACGTGTGCAAGATAGAGCTGGCAGGCATTAAATATCACCTATGATACTGTAAGGCCAGCCAATCATAATAATGCCATTCCAAAGATAACACCAGCATTACTGTGATTGCCAAGCAAGCCCAGCATGTTTATGAGCTGCAAATAAAGTGCCAAACATGCTGGGTGGGTCACTCGAATATACCAAGGTGAATAGCAAATTACTCGCTGAGTAATGAATAGCTCGAATAGCGTACTGTTTGTGCGAGTGCTAAATGAATTTGTTCATCACTAGAGTTGAGCGAAACGGGTCGAACAATTTCAAAAGTCGCCGACTTTTGGCAAAGTCGGGTTTCATGAAACGAAACCCGACCCTAGGATGAGGTCGGCCACGAGGTCGGCGACTTACGCGCCAAAGTCGCGTTTCAAAAGTTTGTTTAGCGCTCTTTTTCAGCCAATCAGGATCCACGGACACTGTGGGCAACGTGATGACATAGGCAGGGGTCGCCACCATCTTTCAGAAGGGCATGCAAGTGATTGGCTTGCTTTGGTGGGCGTCACAGGGGTTATAAAAGGGCGTGCACGCTGACCGCCATCTTACTTCTGCCGATCTTAGCATAGGGAGAGGTTGCTGATTCTGTAGGGAGAGCGTTAGGCAGGGAAGAAGACAAAAAAACTGCTTCTGCTGCTAGCGATTTTGCCTGTACAACACACCAGTCACTGTGTGTGCAGTGCAAGGGGAGGCTATATTGTGGTGGATCAGCGGTGTTGGTTGTTAGGCTGCCTTCTAAGGCTTCCTGACAGCTGCATTGCTGTTTCCCCACTGCTCTGCAAACTGCATTTTTAAAAGCAATCCCAATTTTTTTTTTGTCCTGCTAAGGTACTGAGCGTGCATTTATTCACACCATACAGCGGTGTACGCTCCTCACACAGTACCGTGTAACGGCTGTTATCACAGCCACAGTGAAGCTATCTGTGTGTCACTGTGGAAGGATAAGTGGAGGACTTGTTCCGTTCTTACAGACCTACACTCTAGGGAGATTCCTATTCTGCCCAATTCTACAATTCACTTTTTTCACACCTGTGCCATCGAGCCTGTGACATAGCGCTCTGATATTCAGTGGGCCTCACACAATCCAAAAGTGTCCAGTGTCCACAAGTGTCTGCAGAAATTCAAAATCTCCCTTATCCTGTAGTCACTTTTTTCACACCTGCCGCATCGAGCCTGTGACATAGCGCTCTGATATTCATTGGGCCTCACACAATCCAAAAGTGTCCAGTGTCTGCAGAAATTCAAAATCTCCCTTATCCTGTAGTCACTTTTTTCACACCTGCTGCATCGAGCCTGTGACATGGCGCTCTGATATTCATTGGGCCTCACACAATCCAAAAGTGTCCAGTGTCCACAAGTGTCTGCAGAAATTCAAAATCTCCCTTATCCTGTAGTCACTTTTTCACACCTGTGCCATCGAGCCTGTGACATAGCGCTGTGATATTCAGTGGGCCTCACACAATCCAAGTGTCCATTGTCCACAAGTGTCTGCAGAAATTCAAAATCTCCCTTATCCTGTAGTCACTTTTTTCACACCTGTGCCATCGAGCCTGTGACATAGCGTTGTGATATTCAGTGGGCCTTACACAATCCAAGTGTCCAGTGTCCACAAGTGTCTGCAGAAATTCAAAATCTCCCAGAAATTCAAAATCTCCCTTATCCTGTAGTCACTTTTTTCACACCTGCTGCATCGAGCCTGTGACATAGCGCTTTGATATTCATTGGGACTCACACAATCCAAAAGTGTCCAGTGTCTGCAGAAATTCAAAATCTCCCTTATCCTGTAGTCACTTTTTTCACACCTGCTGCATCGAGCCTGTGACATAGCGCTCTGATATTCATTGGGCCTCACACAATCCAAAAGTGTCCAGTGTCCACAAGTGTCTGCAGAAATTCAAAATCTCCCTTATCCTGTAGTCACTTTTTTCACACCTGTGCCATCGAGCCTGTGACATAGCACTGTGATATTCAGTGGGCCTCACACAATCCAAGTGTCCAGTGTCCACAAGTGTCTGCAGAAATTTAAAATCTCCCTTATCCTGTAGTCACTTTTTTCACACCTGTGCCATCGAGCCTGTGACATAACGCTGTGATATTCAGTGGGCCTCACACAATCCAAGTGTCCAGTGTCCACAAATGTCTGCAGAAATTCAAAATCTCCCAGAAATTCAAAATCTCCCTTATCCTGTAGTCACATTTTTCACACCTGTGCCATCGAGCCTGTGACATAGCACTGTGATATTCAGTGGGCCTCACACAATCCAAGTGTCCAGTGTCCACAAGTGTCTGCAGAAATTCAAAATCTCCCTTATCCTGTAGTCACTTTTTTCACACCTGTGCCATCGAGCCTGTGACATAGCGCTATGATATTCAGTGGGCCTCACACAATCCAAGTGTCCAGTGTCCACAAGTGTCTGCAGAAATTCAAAATCTCCCTTATCCTGTAGTCACTTTTTTCACACCTGTGCCATCGAGCCTGTGACATAGCGCTGTGATATTCAGTGGGCCTCACACAATCCAAGTGTCCAGTGTCCACAAGTGTCTGCAGAAATTCAAAATCTCCCAGAAATTCAAAATCTCCCTTATCCTGTAGTCACTTTTTTCACACCTGTGCCATCGAGCCAGTGACATAGCGCTGTGATATTCAGTGGGCCTCACACAATCCAAGTGTCCAGTGTCCACAAGTGTCTGCAGAAATTCAAAATCTCCCTTATCCTGTAGTCACTTTTTTCACACCTATGCCATCGAGCCTGTGACAGCGCTGTGATATTCAGTGGGCCTTACACAATCCAAGTGTCCAGTGTCCACAAGTGTCTGCAGAAATTCAAAATCTCCCTTATCCTGTAGTCACTTTTTTCACACCTGTGCCATCGAGCCTGTGACATAGCACTGTGTTATTCAGTGGGCCTCACACAATCCAAGTGTCCAGTGTCCACAAGTGTCTGCAGAAATTCAAAATCTCCCTTATCCTGTAGTCACTTTTTTCACACCTGCTGCATCGAGCCAGTGACATAGCGCTGTGATATTCAGTGGGCCTCACACAATCCAAGTGTCCAGTGTCCACAAGTGTCTGCAGAAAATCTAAATCTCCCTTATCCTGTAGTCACTTTTTTCACACCTGTGCAATCGAGCCTGTGACATAGCGCTGTGATATTCAGTGGGCCTCACACAATCCAAGTGTCCAGTGTCCACAAGTGTCTGCAGAAATTCAAAATCTCCCAGAAATTCAAAATCTCCCTTATCCTGTAGTCACTTTTTTCACACCTGTGCCATCGAGCCTGTGACATAGCGCTGTGATATTCAGTGGGCCTCACACAATCCAAGTGTCCAGTGTCCACAAGTGTCTGCAGAAAATCTAAATCTCCCCTGTCCTATAGACACCTTGTAACTTGTTTTACATTACTATATAGTTTGTAGGATTTTGTCTACATTTCTACCAAAAATGAGGAAGGCTGGTGGAAGAGGCCGTGGAATTGGGCGGGGGTTGGCAGCTGGTAATGATGGTGTTGGTGGTGGATCTGATGGTAGTGGCAAGAGCAAAATAGGACCGAATGCAGGAGGTGTTGAGCCTGCGTCATCGTCTGGCTCCATAAGGCTTCGAAGGCTTAGTTTTCTAGGAGTTGGCAAACCGCTTTTAACGCCAGAGCATCAGGAAAAAGTTTTGTCTTACATTGCTGACTCAGCCTCCAGCTCTATCGCCTCCTCTTCTGAAGTTGTAAAAAGTAAAAGCACTGAGTCGTCATTGGAGGCTCATGTTCATGAACCACACCTTTCCTTGTGTCCTTCACTACAACCAAGATTGAAGGATGACGCAGGCCATACTACTGATTACTCCATGGAGCTGTTTTCACATACCATGCCTGGATTATCAAGTGAAATGGTGAATTACCCAGGCCAAGATGAATCTGACATGGAGTGCACTGATGCACAGCCGCTGATAGATGATTCTGCTGGTACATTCACTCAGAGCACTACATTGTCCTCGCAGTGTACAGAGCCAGATTCTGACCCTGATGAGACTCAGGTGCCCCTTCCCGCACACTATACCACCATACACGGTGACACAGAGGAAGGTGCACATGACATTGAAGAGGAGGTGATGGATGACCCAGTTGTTGACCCAGATTGGCATCCATTGGGGGAAGAGGATGCTGCTTCCAATAGCTCAGATGAGGAGCATCCACAGCAGACATCAACATCGCAACAGGTGTTATCTGGCAGGCCCGGAGCACTCCAAAGACAGGTTCCAAAAATCAAAAGAGTTGCTGGACAGCTTGTCCAGAGGGTCAAAACATCACAGCGTGCTAGGCCGCAAAATGTCTGCCAAAGTAGGAAGAGTGCAGTGTGGCACTTTTTTGAACAAAATCCTCATGATCAGGCCAAGGTTATCTGTAAGAAGTGCGCAAAGACCTTTAGCCGAGGGAAAAATCTGAAAAATTTGAATACCAGTTGCATGCTTAGACATTTAACCAGCATGCACTTGCAAGCGTGGACACAACACCAAACCTCAAGTGCCACATGTGCAACTGATCACAAAGAAGGTAGTCAGCAACGCTACATTGTTTCCCCCACTGTAAGCCCACCGATTAGCACAGCAGCAAATGTTGAGGTGTCGTTGCAAGGCCACAGCAGTCAGGGAATCCCACTGTTATATCAACGAAATACTGAATCTAGGCCATCAGAAAGAACACCAACTCCATCACCATCATCAACCCTCTCTCAGTCCGCCCTGTCCACCGCTACTTCCACCATATGCAGCTCTCAAGTCCAGCTCACCCTCCCAGACACTATGAGTAGGTCAAGAAAGTACTCAGTCTCTCATCCGTGTACACTGGGTTTGAACGCCCACATTGCCAAACTAATCTTGTTTGAGATGATGGCCTATCGGTTGGTGGAAAGTGCAGCTTTCCGCGAACTCATGGCCTATGCACTACCACGCTATGACCTACCCAGTCGCCACTTCTTCTCTCGCAAAGCCATCCCAGCCCTCCACCATCATGTGAAACACCGCATTGTCCATGCACTCAAGCAGTCAGTGAGTGGAAAGGTGCACCTCTCAACTGATGCATGGTCCAGTCGGCATGGCCAGGGACGTTACGTGTCCATCACTGCGCACTGGGTTAATGTGGTGGATGCAGGGTCCACAGGGGACAGCGGTGGTGGGACAGTGCTGCCTAGCCCACGGTATAGGAAACAGTTGTCTGTAGGCGTTCCACCCTCCTCCTCCTCCTCCTCCTCCAGAAGCGAAAGCTCGTCCACAGAGCGCAGTCGTACGAGCACTCCATCTGCAGCTGCCACTGTTGCACACGAGGTGTCCTCCTATCGAGCAGCTAGTGGAAAGCGTCAGCAGGCTGTGTTGCAGATGATGTGTTTGGGCGACAGACACACCGCTGAGGTGCTGGCCGAGTACTTGAAGCGACAAACTGAGTCATGGCTGGGCAGTGTACATCTTGAGGCAGGCAAGGTAGTTAGTGATAACGGCCGTAATTTTGTGGCAGCCATAGCCCTTTCAAAACTCAGCCACATACCTTGCTTGGCTCACACCTTGAACCTGGTGGTGCAGTGCTTCCTCAAAAATTATCCGGAGTTAACAGCCCTGCTCCATAAGGTGCGAAGACTGTGCGCGCACATCCGCCGGTCGCCTGTACACTCCGTTCGTATGCAGAAGCTGCAGCGATTGCTCCACCTTCCCAACCACCGCCTCATTATCGACATTGCAACAAGTGGAACTCCACCCTGCACATGGTGGAGCGGCTGTGCGAGCAGAGGCAGGCCATAATGCATTTGTGGGAGGATACACGGCCAGGCACTTTGAGAGCAGACATGGAGTTGACAGGTGTGCAGTGGTCGAAGCTGAAAGACCTCTGTAAAGTCCTTCAGTGTTTTGAGGAATGCACACGGCTGGTAAGCGCAGACGACGCCATCCTAAGCATGAGCATCCCACTTATGCGTCTGCTCATGCAAACTTTGACGCACCTTAAGGAGCAGGCGTCTGCAGCCAATGTTGACAAGGAGGAAGAGGTGGAGGGAATCCTTGATGACATTCAGCCATTGTCTGCTCAGGGACCTCTCCTGGACGAGTTGGAGGAAGAAGAGGAGGAGGAGGATGATGATGGGGATGATTACTTAGGGGAGGAGGATGCATCTCGTGGGGCAAGTGAAAATGTTGGCGTGGCAAGGTCTGGTACAGGGTTTGTGCGTGACTGGAGGGATGTGGATTTGCCAGAAAGTGCTCCTCCAACCAGCACTCGCAGTGCATCATTGACACCGGGAACATTGGCCCACATGTCAGATTATGCCTTGCGGATCCTAAAAAGGGACCCCCGCATTGCCAAAATGATGAACGATGATGACTACTGGTTGGCCAGCATCCTGGATCCACGCTATAAAGGCAAATTACAAAACATCACGCCACAGGAGAACCTTGACCTAATATTGGCTAATAAACAAGCAACTCTGGTAAATCGGTTGCTTGAGGCATTCCCAGCACACAGCAGCGGTGATGGTTCTCACACGAGCCGTACGAGCCGGAGGCAGCTTGGCAGAGGTGTTCATGGTGCACACAGCAGAAGTGGCGTTGAAGACAGGGGTTTCTTGACAATGTTGTGGACTGATTTTTCAAGTACCGCTCACACAACTGGTAATACAGCATCGATGGAAAGTGACAGGAGACAGCAGTTGTCAAGTATGGTTACAAACTACTTTTCCTCCCATATCGATGTTCTCCCACACAGGTCATTCCCCTTTGACTATTGGGCTGCTAAACTGGACACCTGGCCTGAATTGGCACAATATGCCTTACAGGAGCTCGCTTGCCCAGCTGCAAGTGTGCTATCGGAAAGAGTCTTCAGTGCAGCTGGATCAATCCTGACAGAAAAAAGGACCCGTCTGTCAACCCAAAATGTGGATGATCTAACCTTCATTAAAATGAACCATGCATGGGTTTCCAAGGATTTTGTCCCACCTTCCCCTGATGACACATAGGGTGACAGAAAAATGGCTTGCTTTGGTCCACCTCTTCCTGGGACTTGACCTATTTTGCCTTTTGCATCAGCTGAATGTCCAACATCAACATATGCCACTTTCTAAAACTCCCTAACTGTGCTGCCTCCCCCCCCCATGGCCGGGGTCACCACCTAGCGCACGACACCGTGCGAGAGTCGTTGCCCTGGGCAGGTGGGTAGGCCAACTCTTGGGCGCGGGCACTGGCACAGGGTCCCTCATAGTGCAATCAAGTGTCTCTGACGGTGGTGGTGCACACCCGCCGTCAGACACACCGCCGTACTATGAGGGGCCCAGTGCCAGTACCGACGCCCACGAGTGGGCCCCCCTTGCTTGGGCAGGGCCCCAGCATTTGCAATCTTTACCTCTCCCTGCTCCTCCGCTGTGTAGTCTGGGCCGTCAAATCCATACTGTGCCTGACACCGTCTGAGCCTGCCTCCTGATGTATAGACATATCTTTTGAATGTGTACGCTATCCATACATGTTATCCGGGGATACGGTACCTTTTCTCACCTTTGTGCAATCACGTGTAACCCATACTGGGCATGAGAACGGCTGGCGAGCTGTTAAGCAAGCTACAGCACCTGTGGTTTGCACACGTAAGTTTTTCATTTTTTTCAGGAATGACGGTTAGGCCTAATTCCGGAACTGCGGTTGACCTGCACTTACTGGGAAATCATCGTTCGCGAGTAATAATTGTAATCAGTGATCCCCATCACTAACGTTGTTCAGCGCGTTATCTGCACCTGTAAGCGACAAACGCTGGCCTTTTCAGTGTAGCGCACATGCAGCCACGGACATGTAAGGGCATGACACACCAGTTATTGGCCAATCTCATGTGCCAGAGCCTCACGTGTCCCTCTAGTAAGCCGGACTCGGACCGCGGGGCATGACGGAGTCTCGTTCGTTAACGGAATTAAGCTGGCAATGTGTGCATCTGTTCTGTAGCTGGCATGGTTGAGGTTGCCCGTGTTGAGTCAAATTACTCCGTAGGCTCCACTCCTGGTGGTGCCCTTCTGGACATTCCTTTAAGGTTCAGCTTTGCAACCATACTGCCCAAGTAAGACAAACACTTTGCCTTCATGAACGCTGTTTGGAGGGTCATGACTCGTGGGAATAACGCCGCCCAATCAGTTAACCTGCTAGAGAGATCCTTCGTTGCTCCCAAGCATGACATCACACTCCCTAGGAGGAAGGTAATGCCACTGTGGCGACCGTACTCCTGGGGGCGACACAAGTGCACTGATGCCCAGCCACTTCTCGATGAATCTGCTGGTACATTGACCCAGACCACTACATTCCCCTAGCATGCTACCCGGCCTGAATCTGACCCTGATGAAACTCAGGTTACCCTTCCCATATACAGTTCCATCTTACACGGTGACAAAGAGGAAGCTGCAGATGAAAGTGCAGGTTCGGCCCACCCGCCATCAGACACACCACCGTACTATCAGGGGCCCTGTGCCAGTGCCGTCGCCAACGAGTGGGCCCCCCTGCTTGCTCAGGATCACAGCACTTGCAAGGTTGAAATACTGTGCAGTGAGATGGAAGATGGGGACGACGAGGAGACCAGACTAGTACAGGGATTCCCTAGCGAGGAGACTTATTTGATTGTTTTCAATGTTGGGCCAGCAATTTTTGGGGAGCACTATACTCTGGAGAATGATAGATGGGGCCCACCATACACTGGAACATTCCAAAGGTGGACATCAGACACTGGAGCAGCATTTACAGGGCCCATTATACACTAGAGCATTAGAAATGGGGCCCATTATGTTTGGAGCATTATTTGGGCCCATAAGACAGTGGAGCTTCATCCATGGGGACCAACATATACTGTAGCATTATGTGGAGCTCATCATATACTGTTTCAAACATTATATGGGACCAATGATTCTGTATGGAGAAATAGATGGGCCTCGTCATGAGATGTAAAAAGTGAAGTATTTTTCATTGTACCTTACCGCTATTTCTCTGCCGTATCGGAGCATGATGAGTTGTGGTATTATGTGTTAAAGGGGCGCTCTTTCGCCCAGGGCACATGAAAACCTGGAGCCAGCCCTACCCCCCCCCCACAACTTTAGCCAAATAACCCCCATTTTTCAGTGCGTAACTTGTATTATGAAGTTAATTAAGGTTGACCAGCTTAAGTAAGAAGAATTGATGCTTTTGGCATTCAAATGAGCACTGTAGGTGTGTTTCCTGTCCTCCTCTCACTGCCGACTTTTATTCCCCATTGACTTACATTGGGTTTCGTGTTTCGGGACGACCCCGACTTTTCCCTATAATCGGCCGATCTTGCTCGACCCGACTTTTGGAAAAGTCGGGTTTCACGAAACGAAACTCGACCATAAAAAACCAAAAGTCGCTCAACTCTACCAAGCACTAAATTTTGTATTTATTTTTAGAAAATGAGAAATGGTCAAAATTACAAAAAATGCAGTGCTTGCAGACCTCAAATAATGCTAAGAAAACAAGTTCATAATAATGTAGAAAAAACAATACTAATGTTTTAACTCCGGAAGAGTTCAGAAATCAATATTTTGTGGAATAACCATGATTTTTAATCACAGCTTTCATGCATCTTGGCATGCTTTCCACCAGTCTTTCACACTGCTTTTGGGTGACCTTATGCTACTCCTGGTACAAAAATTTAAGCAGTTCTTTTTTGTTTGATAGCTTGTGACTATCCATCTTCCTCTTGATTACATTCCAGAGGTTTTCAATGGGGTTTGGGTCTGGAGATTGGGCTGGCCATGACAGGGATTTCATGAGGTGGTCCTTCATCCACACATTGATTGACCTAGCTGTGTGGCATGGCTCATTGTCCTGCTGGAAAAAACAGTCCTCAGATTTGGGGAATATTGCCTGAGCAGAAGGAATCAGCTGTTTTTCCAGGATAACCTTGTATGCGGCTTGATTCATACGTCCTTCGCAAAGCTTAACCGGTTTAATTCCAGCCTTGCTGAAGCATCCCCAGATCATCAGCGATCCTCCACCAAATTTCACAGTGGGTGCAAGACACTGTGGCTTGTACCCCTCTCCAGGTCTCTGTCTAACCATTAGACAGCCAGGTGTTGGGCAAAGCTGAAAATTAGACTCATCTGAGAAGATTACCTTACTCCAGTCCTCTATGGTCCAATCCTTATGGTCTTTGGCAAACTTCAGCTAGGCTTTCTTTTGCCTCTCATTGATGAAAGGCTTTTTTCTAGCTTTACATGACTTGAGCCCTGCCTCTAGGAGTCTGTTACGAACTGTTCTTGCCATGCACTTGACCCCAGCTGCCATTTGCCATTCCTTTTATAGATCACTTGATGCCATCTTGCAGTTGCTGAGTGACATTCGAATAAGATGATGGTCATCCTGGTCAGCAGAGAGTCGTTTTCGCCCCCTCTGTCGGTCTGTAGCTTTGTTGTCCCCAATATCTGCTGCTTGACCTTGTTGTAATGGACTGCCATCTTAGAAACATGATGCTCACTGTATCCCCCTGCTATTAAAGCCAGAATTGAGCTCTTCTTTTCCTCACTAATAACTTTTCTTTTCAACTCCTTTGGCATGGTTAAAAGTTATTTTTTCATTCCTATTACTTTTGGGATATTGCTAGCACTTGATTTGCCATCCAGCTTGTCCTATTGCAAGAGCATGGTGAACACCACAGCAGGGTTTTTTATACTTTCCTTCACTAAATAAGATTTGGTTTAGGTGATCACCTAATCAGAAGCATATTAAGTAGAATGAGGTGTCCTCTGGTTGGAATTCAACTGACACTGGAATATACAGTAATTGCTGCCAAACATGTAGAGAAGATGATTTTTATAAAACTGTGCAGTGATCTCTTAATTTTTGCCAGAGCTGTATGTATATATAGTGTACCCTGGTAAAGGTCACTGTCAGCCCCACAATAACAAAAAAAGAACCACTACTAGCTGCCACCAGCAATAGTTTATCCAGGCCAATTGAACACCTGTTACAGGTGGTGTATGGCTTCAGAGCTGTGGATTCCAGATCAAGAGGAACAGAGCTATTACATTTTATACAGTATATTTAATCCAGAAAAGTAGGCAGTGTTTATAAAAATATACAAAGATGATACAAAATGGGAACAAAACAATAGGATAAATACAATTACCGTATATACTCGAGTATAAGTTGAGATTTTCAGCCCATTTTTTTAGACTGAAAGTGCCCCCTCTCGGCTTATACACGAGTCATTGTCCCAGAAGGTTGGTGGGGAAGGGGAAGCAGCAGGAGCCGGCAGCTGTCACATCATACTCACCCACTCCTTGTGCTATCGCTGCAAGTCCTCCCTGCAGCTCTCTGTTGTCCGGCAAGGCAGCTTCTTCCTGTCTTCAGCGGTCACTTGGTACCGCTCATTAAAGTAATGGATATACATGCATCTCCACGTCCATAGGCGTGGAGCGCAAATTCAATACTTTAATGAGCGGTACCACGTGACCGCTGAACACAGGAAGAAGCTGGTGGCGCCGAAGACCATCGGAAAAGCAGGGAAGTGCAGAGACCACGCCAGGAGGGGGTGAGTATGACGGGAAGGATGGAGGGAGCCGTGCCAAGCCATGCATACAACAGGGGGAGGACAGAGGAGCCATGCATACATGGGGGAGGACAGGGAGGAGGGAGGAGCCATGCATACAGAAGGGGAGGACAGAGGAGCGATGCATACAGCAGGGGGAGGACAGAGGAGCCATGCATACATGGGGGAGGATGGGGAGGATGGAGGAGCCATGCATACAGCACGGGAAGGACGGAGAAGCCATACATACAGCAGCGGGAGGAAGAAGGAGCCATGCATACAGCAGGGGGAGGAAGGAGGAGCCATGTATACACTAGGAGAAGTATGGGAGAGCCATGCATACAGCATGGGAAGGGCAGAGGAGCCATGCATACAGCAAGGGGAGGACGGAGGAGTCATGCATACAGCAGGGGGAGGACGGAGGAGTCATGCATACAGCAGAGGGAAGATGGAGGAGCCATGCATACAGCAGAGGGAGGACGGTGGAGCCATGCATACAGCAGAGGGAGCCACACATACCAGGACAGGGATAAGGGGACAATGCATACCCGGCATATACTCGAGTCAGTAAGCTTACCAAGTTTTCTGTCGCAAAGTTAAGTGCCTTGGCTTAGACTCTGGTCTGCTTATACTCGAGTATATACGGTACATTAAAAAAAAAGAATAACGTAAGAGAATTACTAATTTTGATGTTGCAAGAATGACTCTTATCTTTCTGGAAGGGAGCACTCCGATTGGGAAATGGGAACACTCTCACAGCAAACTTATGTCCTTCAGTATGATCAAAGATAGACACCCAAACTCTCCTTTTTATTAGCTCAATGCTGCGCACACATACATCTCCATGATGAGCTCACATGGAGACTGGTTGTGCAGTGTGCTAGGTCCTTCAGAATTTTACGAGATCTCCAATTTACAGAATATCCTGGAGGTCCCAGGTGGTAAAAATTGTCATCATGTTTCTTATCACGATTTTATCTTTTCATAGGGGTGAAACATGACAAGTATAGCACCATCCATTGAACCAATATTCAGTTGGAGGAGTTCCAATGGCTGTGGTGTGAATGAATGCCTGATGTTTGTCACTTCTCTACAACGCCGAAAATATATCTCTCATAAATATCAGATAGATGCAAAACCCCAATACTCATATCTGGACACCGGAGACAAAAGTCTCAAAACAATTTTTTGATCAAAGGAAACTCTTTCCTGGGGAAGTGTATTTCCTCGCTTCTGCTGAAACAAATCTCAGACTTTTTGTCCTCTTCCCTGCAAATCACCCTGTCCCCTACTTCAGTAGAGATTATAGTGTTAGCTTTTGCTCTCATTTCACTTGTTTTAATTAGTTTATTGCTTCACAGCCCCAATTAATCCCATATTTTCAATATTAGGGTGATAGGTCCCTTCTCCAGAGATGTCAAATGGATTTTTAATTTTCTCAATGACAAATATGAATAATAATAGTCTTTAAAAAAAAGAGAAAGCAGGATTTAGAATAGACATGTCCATTCTTGCAGGATTAGCATGCACATGACTCCAGGCTTTAGCAGCACAAATAAGAAGTGTATGTATGCTGGCACTGGAACAGTGCTAAGTTACACAACCATCCGTCTGGTAGTATTCATTAACATACACAGAACAGTGCGTGAGACAGCCAAAGAAAAGCTATGTCTTAGAATATTTGAACTGTGTGAAGTAAACATAACGACAATGCGCTATTTTAACAGTTACTTATTGATCATAGTCCGGTATAATGACGCACAGAAAATAGGGTTAGAGTGCTTTACACATTTGTGTTTTTAGAAGGGATGATCCTTGGTCCTCAGAACATTTAGAAATAAGTTAATAATTCTTCAACTGGTAAAACAGTTATTGGAATTGAAAATGCCAAAATCAAAAAGTATTTAGAATTGAGAGTCCTCAGTAGTTGATACCTTTTAATGGCTTACTGAAAAGATGGTAACACATTGCAAGCTTTCGAGACTACTCAGGTCTCTTCATCAGGCATTGACTAATACAACATCTGAACAATCACATATTTATGCACAACACAGCACAGAAGTAACGCAATAGATAAGACAAGTTAGCCATTAAAAGGTATCAACCACTGAGGTCTGTCAATTCTAAATATTTTTCTATTTACTGGCTAACTCGGTACAAAGATATATACAGTGCCTTGTGAGAGCATTTGGCCACCTTTTCCCACATATCATGAGCTTGCACAGTGCTCCTTGGGATGTTTAAAGTTTTGGAAATCCATTTGTATCCAAATGCGGCTTTAAACTTCTCCACAACAGTATCACGGACCTGCCTGTTGTGTTCCTTGGTCTTCATGATGCTCTCTGTGCTTCAGACGGAACCCTAAGACTATCACAGAGCAGGTGCATTTATACGGAGACTTGATTACACACAGGTGGATTATATTTATCATCATTAGTTATTTAGGACAACATTGGATCATTCAGAGATCCACAATGAACTGCTGGAGAGAGTTTGCTGCACTGAAAGTAAAGGGGCTGAATAATATTGCACGCCCCACTTTTCAGTTTTTTGAATTTCCACAAAAATTTAAAATAACCAATACATTTCGTTCAACTTCACAATTGTGTCCCACTTGTTGTTGATTCTTCACCAAAAATTTACATTTGGTATGTTTGAAGCATGATATGTGCGAAAAGGTTGAAAAGCTCCAGGGGGCCGAATACTTTCGCAAGGCACTGTGTCTTCCCTGTATCAAAATCAAAATGCTAATTTGCTTAATATCAGAAAAGTCCACAGATCACCCATTTTTAAAGCTGCTCATGTGGGCCTAGAAAGTTAGCAGCTTTTGAAAACCTGTCTTGTTTAGCTAAATCCACATCTAGCAGGAAGCTTTTCCCCTTCCTGCAAGTCAGCACATGGTTGCTCCAGGGGATGATGCTCTGAAATAATATAGCTTGTTGATTGTTTCTGGACGTGAAATCAAGTGCATTTATTAGGTACTAACTAAAGCCATCTACTCATTTTTTGGTGACATGTGAAAGGGTCTAGGTCCTAAGAACCCATCAATCTCTCAAAATACTTGTCACATACTGTATGCGCTGTGCATGAAGCATAAGCACTCTGCTCTTGCTTAAGCTCACAAAACAGTGCAGATTGTCTATGAGTCCATACACTGATCTACAGTTGTGCTCAAAAGTTTACATACCCCGGCAGAATTTTTGCTTTCTTGGCCTTTTTTAGAGAACATGAATGATAACCAGTGTTGAGCGATACCTTCCGATATCTGGAAATATCGGATCGGATTGGATCAGACCGATACCCCAAAAATATCGGATATCGCCGATTCCAATACCGGAAACCAATGCAAGTCAATGGGACACAAATATCGGAATAAAAATAAACCCTTACTTTCCTTGTAGGTTAATTCTACATGAAGGAAAACAACAAAGAATAATGTAGAATGTATTGAGGGGAGGTGGAGGAGACATTAAAGGCATAGAGGCTTAGCCCAATCAAATGGAATAGCAGGAATTAATTTTTTTTTAAGATGTTCGGAGTTACAAAGATATTGACTATGTTAAGCTTTTTTATATTTTGTCAGATATTTATGTTTCACTACTTCCATGCTCTTCACCTTCTTTTTTACTTCTCCCACTCTTTCTCTTTCATGATCCTCAGCAGCAGCATCTTTTTCATCAACTTCTTCACCTTATTCATCTTCTTCTTCACCTTCTTCCTATTATTCTTTTTTTTTTACATTCTTCATATTCTTCTTATTCAACTATTATTCTTCATCATATTCTACTTCTTCATCTTCTTCCTATTCTTCTTCTTCATCATATTCTTATTTGTGACAGGCATTCCTGTAGTTGTTATCTATAAAAGATTGAAGATTACACCTTCCGTTCTGCCTGTCACAAAAGATTTACAACAGGATTTGTCCGTGTTCAGTTTTGCCTGCAGCAGCAGGTATTTTCCAGGGGCACCACGAGGAGGAACGGACTCACCCCCATACACGGCTTAGTCTTCTTCTGCTTATAATTTAGATAATATCTTTTGCTCTGATTTTTAGTCTTATGCTTAATGTTCTTCTGTTTTTTGTTCTGCAGCTTCTTGTTCTTCTGCTTCTTGGTCTTCTGCCTCTTGTTCTTCTGTATCTTGGTGGTTGTCTTCTTGTTCTTTGTCCTCTTGGTCATCTTCTTCAGGGTCATCTTCTTGGTCTTCTTCGGGGTGGTCTTCAGGGTCGTCGTCTTCGGGGTCGTCGTCTTCTTCGGGGTGGTCTTCAGGGTCGTCGTCTTTAGGGTCATCGTCAGGGAGATCCAGAGTGATTACCAAAAACCATTTAAAAAAGCTTGAACTTGGAAATGTAGCAGAAGGTACAAAAAGGCTGAGGAACTGCTGAGAACCAGCTGACGGTACTGGAACCTGGATGGGTAGCCGAAGGTACAAGAGCCAATGGAACTACAGAGGACCAGCTGACGGTGCTGGAACCCGATTACTAAGCAGAAGGTACCTGTGCTAGAAAGCACTACCAAGGACCAGCAGACGTTGGTGGAACTCGGATACAGAGAAGGAGGCACCTAAGCCAAAGGCTCTGCCTGGAATCAGCTGACGTTACTGGAACCCAGGGGGACATATTCAAGATTGACTTCCAAAGAACCAGCTAATGGTACTGGAACTCAGATAGGTAGCAGAAGGTACACATGAAAAAAAAAGTTGCAAGGCCGCTAGCTGGCCGGAGTTACCGAAACCCATAGTCCTACAGGGGGAGCTTGTCCTATTGGCACTACGGAACCAGCCTTCATTGCCAGATCCCGCAGCCCACATAGGAAGCACCTAAATTGAAGGCACCATAGAGTCGGCTAACCCGACCGCAACACGACAGGACAACGTATTGGAGGCAAAGTGACGTTGACACTACCCGGAAATAGCTGGCGTGCTGGAACCAGGCTGGGCAGGAGGGAGTACCCGTGCCAAAGACACTTCTGAGCAGCAACTGGTGATGTTGGAGCCCAGGGATTACAGGAGAAACAGAGTGTAGCCAGAGGCCTAATTGGAGCAAGTTTAATATCTGTAGTAGTGTGAGTGTGGTCAGAGCAGGAGAAATTGCCGGACACACAGCAGGGGATCATCTGGCGTTACTGAAACCCAATAACACAGGAGCAAGTGTTGACTGTGCAGACGGCACTTCTGAGCAGAAACTGGCGGTGTTGGAGCCCAGGGATTACAGTTCAGGTGGTAGAAACATGAACACAACAGGAGACCTGGATACTGTTGCCAACCAATTATTTAATCTGGTAGAGGACTGGCAAATTGCTGCGAGATCCATGCCTTGTTCATTTTCAAAAAAGTAAGCCGGTCAACGTTATCAGAGGATAGTCGCGTGCGACGGTCTGTTAGTACACCACCTGCGGCACTAAAGACGCATTCCGATAATACACTAGCAGCAGGGCAAGCCAGCACCTCCAATGCATACTGGCTAAGCTCTGGCCATGTATCCAGCTTAGAGACCAAAAATTTGAAGGGGGAAGAGCCGTGTGGGAGAACACTGAGAGGGCAAGACATGTAGTCTGTCACCATCTGACGGAAACCTTGCCTCCTGCTGACTGGAGCCGTCTGTGATGGTGTAGACAATTGTGGCGAGGACACAAAACTTTGCCACATTTGGGCCATACTGGTCTTGCCTTGTGCTGTGGCGCTGCTTCTGCTCCCTATTTGTGCAGAGCTTCCTCCACTGCCTCGACTCACTGAGCTGCTTTGTAAAGCACTAGCAGCACTGCTCTCGGGTGGAATGGAGAACATGATGGAATGCACCAGTGTGTCTTGGTACTCCCGCATTTTACGCTCCCGGTTCAACGGTGTTTTGAGGCTTTGTAAGTTGTCCAGGTAGCGAGGATCTAGGAGGGTGTACACCCAATAATCAGCCATGTTGAGAATGTGGGCGATGCGGCGGTCGTTTCTCAGGCACTGCAGCATGAAATCAACCATGTGCTGCAGACTGCCAACTGGCCAAGAAACACTGTCCCCTGCTTGTGGCGTCATCTCTGCCTGCTCTGCATCACCCCACCTTCGCTCTACATACTGACTACTAGAGCGTTGTGCACCTCCCTCCTCTGGACAGATGTCTTCCTCCTCCATTGACTCCTCCTCATCCTCCTCACAAAGTGTCCCCTGCCTAGGCCTTTGTGAGGAACCACGTTGCGCAGGCTGTCCAGAAGCAGATGGCATTTGTGACTCCTCATCCTCCACCTCTTCCAAAACCTCCTCCCTTAGTGCTTGCAGTGTTTTTTCAAGCAGGTAGATAAGGGGGATAGTCATGCTGACTAGTGCATCATCTGCACTCGCCATCCGCGTGGAATCATCGAAGGCACGCAAAACATGGCAGAAGTCCTTCATAGAGGCCCACTCAGTGGTGGTGAAGTGTGAATGTGCGCAGTGCAACTTGTTTGCGCCTGATGCAGCTGGTACTCCATTACTGCTGCCTGCTGCTCACACAACCTCTCCAACATATGTAACGTTGAATTCCACCTGGTGGGTCGGTCACATATGATGCGATGTTCCGGAAGGCGGAATCGGCGCTGCAGAGCTGCAATGAGCGATCTTGCCATGCTGGAACGCCGCAAGTGAGCGCACTCTATACGGACCTTGTGCAGCAATGCATCAAGATCTGGATAGTCCCTCAAAAAACTCTGCACAACCAAATTGAGCACATGTGCCAGACATGGGATGTGAGTGAGGTTGCCTAGGCCCAGAGCTGCCACAAGATTTCGGACATTGTCACACGCTACCATGCCTGGCTGGAGATTCGCTGGCACAAACCACACGTCGCTCTCCTGCTTGATGGCATTCCAGAGCTCCTGCGATGTGTGGCTTCGATTCCCCAAAGAAATTAATTTCAATACGGCCTGTTGACGTTTGGCCACGGCTGTGATCATATCGGTCATAACAGGTAAGCGTTCACGGGTCCATGTGGAGGTAGACTGTGACGGCTCCTGCAGCACTGATTAAGAGGAACTGGAGTATGAGGGGGAGTCAATGTGTACAGACTGGATTCCTGCAATCCTTGGAGTTGGCAGAACATGTACAGCACCACTCTCAAGATCTGTACCCGGCTCCACAACATTTACCCAATGGGCAGTGAGGGAAAGATATCATCCCTGTCCATGGTTACTGGTCCACGCATCGGTGGTCAGGTGGACCTTGCTACTGACGGCGTTTAGTAGAGCATGTTTAATTTTTCCCTCCACATGCTTTTGCAGGGTAGGGACGGCTTGCCTGCTGAAATAAAAGCGGCTGGGCACGTTGTATTGTGGGACTGCCAATGCCATGAAGTTGCGGAAGGTGTCAGTCTCCACCAGCCTGAATGAGAGCATTTCAAGGGACAGTAGTTTTGCAATGCCAGCATTCAGAGCCTGTGCTCGGGGGTAGTTTGCCAAGTATGGGCGCCTTTTCTCCCTTGCCTGTGCTACCAATGGCTGTAGACTGGCCTGGGAGTGTGAGGATGACAGGGAACGTGGTGCTGTGGGTGGAATGACACTGTGTCTCTGTACAACAGTGCCAGAGGTTCTTCCATGGCAATCCTGTGAGGAAGCTGAACCAGCTGTGTGTGAGCTGGAGGAAGAGGCTACAACACGAGCTGAAGAAGTGGTAGGTGGCGCTGTAGGTTGGTCTAGGTCTTTAGTGTGTCTTTGTAACTCCACCACGTGCTTGGTCCACACATGTTTCCACATATTCCTGGTATTGAGGTTACTGACACTTTTCCCTCTTTCCACTTTCTGATTACACAGCTTGCATTTGACAAAGCAAATGTCATCTGCAACTGTGTCAAAAAAGGAGCAGGCACTGCAAGTCTTGGGAGTGCCTGTTTTGGGTTTTAGAAGAGGCATGCTCCTAATGGGTGCCGAAGTGGAGGCTACAGGCAACCGAGTCTGCCTCCTCCCTCTCCCTCCTTTTTTGGCCGTTCGGGCAATCTCTTCCTCAGAGCTGCTCCCACCACCTTCCTGTACCTCACGCCATGATGGATCAAGGACCTCACCATCTACACTACCCTCTTCAAATGACTATTTCTCCTGGGTAGTCTCGACAGCACAGTACGCACCAGAAAGTGGCACCTGAGTCTCATCATCAGATGCGTACTGAGGTGTGCTGACCATAGGCACTGGCCCACCCGCCTCTTCAGATTCAGAGAGACAAAGCTGTTGCGCATCACTGCATACTACCTCTTCTTCAAATTCTCGAATGCTGCTTGGCTGGCCCCGTCTTTCCAAGCCAACAGATTCAGAGAACAGAAGTAGAGATGGCTCCTGTCCAGGGCTCTCTGACTGCCTGGGCAATTTGGCAGGTGGTGAAGAGACAGATGGGTGCTCTTCAGTGCTCTAGACCTGAGAGGATCTGGAACTAATTGAATTTGATGCGCTAGCTGCCATCCATCCGACAACGGCTTCAATTTGTTCATCCCACAGCAGTGGGGTACGGCGAGCTCCTACAAAGCGGCGCATAAAGGACTGTTCCCTGGTAAGACTGGAGGATGCTGAGTCACTGGTGCCCGCAGCAGGCACAGAATCCCCACGTCCTCTCCCTGCAGAAACTCCACGCCCACGTGCCTTACTCCCTGCCTTCTTCATCTTGGTAGACTGATAAAGATAGGCAGAAAAGTACTAAGGGCTTAGTGTGCTTATTCCTGAACAGCTGCTAACAGGTATAAGAAACGCTAATTTTATAAAGTGTGGACTAGACTTTAATATGAGCTAATGTGGCCTACACAACTGTAAAGTAGAGTGTTTGGTGAACTTTATTAACTTTTTTTCTCAAAAAGACACTGGATGTGCCCAAAGATGTAAAACTGATAGTATCACAAACTTTTTGTAGCTATTACAATGCAGGAAGGTGACCTTCAATGCAATAGATGAGGCTCCAAAAAATAGGCTAATACTAATCTGGCTGGGGCTGCAGGGCACAAGCCAGCAGAAAGGCTCCTCTATCCTACTCCTATATAGTGTTTGCAAATATTCTAGCTGGATACGGATGGAACCACACTAATAGGAGAAATCTGGAAAAATGAGCAGCACTAATGCAAAAAGGGACAATGTATGAGGCAGTGACGCACGCTGAGCGGACTACAGCCGGAGGTGGCTGCAGAACACACTACAGCATGAGCTGCACTCACACACAGAGACCTCGCAGACATCCGTGAGCAGCGCTGCAAGGCTGCAGAAAAGCTCCTCTATCTACTCCTATATAGTGTTTTCAAGCAATCTAGCTGGATACGGATGGAACCACACTAATAGGAGAAATCAGGAAAAATTATTTCTCCACTCATGGTTAGCACTATAAAGCAAATCGCTAGCTCAAACTGTCCCTCAGAGTCAGAACAGCAGTGTCCTGTCCCTAAGTAAATTCACAGCAGAGTGAACCCAAAATGGCGGCGGCGGCTTTTATAGTGCATCATGACATAATTTCAGCAGCCAATCACAGCCATGCCATTAGTTAACATGCCTAACATGCATAACAGGATGTGCCCACACTTCATAGGATTCCTCATTGGCTGAATAAATTGAATGAATTGCATTATGGGAACTTTCGATTCCGGTATTCGATATTCTAAAAGTATCGGAACTCAGTATTGGAACTCCGATACCGCGAATATCGGCCGATACCCGATATTGCAGTATCGGAATGCTCAACACTAATGATAACACCAAAACTTTTTCTCCACTCATGGTTAGTGGTTGGGTGAAGCCATTTATTGTCAAACTACTGTGTTTTCTCTTTTTAAATCATAATGACAACCCAAAAAGTTTGAATGACCCTGATAAAAAGTTTACCTGCCCTGGTGATTTTGGCATGATAACATGCACAGAAGTTGATACAAATGGGTTTGAATGGCTACTAAAGGTAACATCCTCACTTGTGACCTGTGACAAATGCCAGGAAAATTGTTCGGGATGCAAAGAAAAAACCCATCAATCGACCGGGGAGACAGTGACAGAAGTGAAAAGGCCAAGGATTGAGGATCTCCTTGGAGGGGAGAAATAACAATCCCAACCCTTTACGTCTCACTCCCAGATGAACAAGGATGAAGCTTAAAATACAGTACTGTGCAGGAATACCATAACTACATTTTGTTCACAATATTTGAATGAGGTAGTACAGTTGATGCCATTAACCCTCCATCAGGCGCAGCTGATGTGACAGACACAGTTGAATTAGTCAATTAGGTTTATTTCTCCTATCCAATTATCAGATATCTCCCCTAACCAGTTATTTCCTGTCTTTTCATGCTCTTTGAAACCTGATCTCACAGTGTTACAGCAGACCTTCTGGAGAGATTTGACCTTTGTGGCTCCTCAGGTTCACTAAACTTGTCTCACATTTGAACATTAGTATTTTCTCTTTTTATTCATCACAATTGTTTATTTAGCTTGTTTTTTGAATGAATAATGCAAAGTTTGTGGAAATAAGTCGACTACCTTTATTTTTTTACCCTAATTTTAATGTTTAGTAATAGTTGTGCCATGAACATTTGAGGCTATTTGGCGGTAGTTGAGAAATGTGGTATTTTGTAAAATGTTTATGGTTATTACATTTTTTTGGCATCTGAATTTGTGTACTCTCTTTTAATACATCGCTAGGAAGGTCACTAATTACTTTTATGGTGTGTGTACACGCTAAGGATTGTCCTGCAGATTTTTCTGCCCGGATTTGTCAAAAACCGCAGGTAAATCTGCAGGTCAAAAGACCTGCGGTTTAGCCTACGGTTTGACACCTGTCATGGAGCTGGTGCCAAACCGCAGCGGAATCCGCACAAAGAATTTGACATGCTGCAGTTTTGAAACCGCAGAAAATTCGCGCGGAAAAATCTGCACCGTCTGCACTGTGGTTTTTATTTTCCATTGATTTAATGGTACTGTACACCGCAGCAGAAACTGCTGCGGATCCGCAGGACCAAAACCGCTGCGGATCCGCAGCAGAATTCGCAGCGTGTGCACACACCCTTAGAGTCCTGAAATTGACATAATTAGATATTACAGGTAGTCCTATAACCTGTGCCTGTCAGGCACACTGAACTTGGGAGTGCCAGAGGTGTGTCTAACAGAGGGCTAAGGGTGTATTGATGACGATGCTTGTAATTTTTGGCAGGCTTTGCAGCTAGTGAATAGCCTTTAGGAGTACCACTACATGACAATTTGAACATAATGTGTATGAGACTCTCCATTATGTCCAATACAGGGTGTATCGGAGTCCCTCTTCCTTCTAATTTTTGGTAGTGCTTGCTTCCTTCATAAGTTAAACTGAAATGTCCAGTATTAATTTCCTTAAATTATTATTTTTAAAAAAATCATTTTTACATGTTGCCTTATATGCAAGTCATTATACACGAAAAAATGTTTCTTGACATTTTTCCTTGTAAACTCCAATTTTTGTTCAATTTTGAATGTTTTACTGTCGGTTCTTAATGTGGAATAAGGCCACATGCACACATTCAGTATTTGGTGAGTTTTTTCCCCAGTACTTTCAAGCCAAAACCAGGAGTGGGTGAAAAATGCAGAACTGGTGCAAATGTTTCTATTATGCTTTCCCTCTGACCGTTCCACTTCTGGTTTTGGCTTACAAATACTGGGGTAAAAAACTCACCAAAAAGTGGCCTAAAAGTGAGACCCAATTGTTCTCAGCAGTGATCTGGGACACAGAGATGCATTCAAGGGGTCTTACCAATGCTGATCTCCTTCCATTCAGCACTTTTTCCATTCATTTCACAGCAAAAAGGGCGCATGCGCCGGCAAAAACATACCAGCGTACGGCAAGCGTACCCATTGCTAAATATAGGGTACGCTGATCGCATGCAGCGTCATGCGCCCATAGGAGGAGTTGACCAGGTGAGGCACGGCTGGGGGTGGAGCTTAGCAGCTGCCCTGCGCTGCGCCTCCTAACGCAAGTCTGAAAGTAGCCTTACATTATTGATTCCAGCCATCCTTCTACCCAGTTACCACTCCATCCATCCCTCATTCATTTCATCCCACCCTCATCCATCTATCCCTCATCCACACATCTCTCATCCATCTATCCATCCAGCTATTCATCCATCCCTCATCCACCTATCATTCCATCCATCCTTTATCCATCCAGTCATCCCTCCATCCAATACAGCCTCAGTAACCTTGATGAAGTCACCGTTATCACTGATGCTGCGCTTGCAGCAGCTCATTCCTCAGTGGTTCTCAACTTGGATGGTCCCACCTTGGCCCCATCCACATCGCTAATCAGGTAATTCATTTTTTGTCCATTAGAACTCTGCCTGCATCCTAATCAATTATGACAGCATAGGGCACATTGAAATATATTTCTTCTTATTTGCAGCAGCTGAGCTCACTACATTTGGCTATACTATTTCTGCATTTTAGTGACTATTACAATATCAATTCTATTTGTGGCAGCTTTGAGTTAACTAAAAACCATATTATCCCTGCATCATTGTGACTATTGCAATATTTATTTCACTATAGCAGTATATTGTGACTAAATCTTCTTCTCATTCATTCACTTATGTGCTTTCATTATTTTTCTAATTTTTTTCGTTATACATTTGTTCATTTTCTCTATACATTTGCACTTTGCACAAAGCACTTTTTTGTGTGTTTTGTTTGGTTATTTTATTCAGTTTCTTCTATTTTTACCCTATAAATGACATCATGGACGGAAATATCACTAGTAGAGTTGAGCGACTTTTGTTTTTTTAGGGTCGCGTTTCGTTTCGTGAAACCCGACTTTTCCAAAAGTCGGGTCGAGCAAGATCGTCCGATTATAGGGAAAAGTCGGGGTCGTCCCGAAACACAAAACCCAATGTAAGTCAATGGGGAATAAAAGTCGGCAGTGAGAGGAGGACAGGAAACACACCTACAGTGCCCATTTGAATGCCAAAAGCATCAATTCTTCTTACTTAAGCTTGTCAACCTTAATTAACTTCATAATACAAGTTACGCACTGAAAAATGGGGGTTATTTGGCTAAAGTTGTGGGGGGGAGGGCTGGCTGCAGGTTTTCATGTGCCCTGGGCGAAAGAGCGCCCCTTTAACACATACCACAACTCATCATGCTCCAATACGGCAGAGAAATAGCGGTATAGTACAATGAAAAATACCTCACTTTTTACATCTCATGACGAGGCCCATCTATTTCTCCATACAGAATCATTGGTCCCATATAATGTTTGAAACAGTATATGATGAGCTCCACATAATGCTACAGTATATGTTGGTCCCCATGGATGAAGCTCCATTGTCTTATGGGCCCAAATAATGCTCCAAACATAATGGGCCCCATTTCTAATGCTCTAGTGTATAATGGGCCCTGTAAATGCTGCTCCAGTGTCTGATGTCCACCTTTGGAATGTTCCAGTGTATGGTGGGCCCCATCTATCATTCTCCAGAGTATAGTGCTCCCCAAAAATTGCTGTCCCAACAATGAAAACAATCAAATAAGTCTCCTCGCTAGGGAATCCCTGTACTAGTCTAGACTCCTCGTCGTCCCCATCTTCCATCTCACTGCACAGTATTTCAACTTTGCAAGTGCTGTGATCCTGGGCAAGCAGGGGGGGCCCACTCGTTGGCGACGGCACTGGCACAGGGCCCCTGATAGTACGGTGGTGTGTCTGATGGCGGGTGGGCCGAACCTGCACTTTCATCTGCAGCTTCCTCTTTGTCACCGTGTAAGATGGAACTGTATATGGGAAGGGTAACCTGAGTTTCATCAGGGTCAGATTCAGGCCGGGTAGCGTGCGAGGGGAATATAGTGGTCTGGGTCAATGTACCAGCAGATTCATCGAGCAGTGGCTGGGCATCAGTGCACTTGTGTTGCCCCCAGGAGTACGGTCGCCACAGTGGCATTACCTTCTTCCTAGGGAGTGTGATGTCATGCTTGGGAGCAACGAAGGATCTCTCTAGCAGGTTAACTGATTGGGCGGCGTTATTCCCACGAGTCATGACCCTCCAAACAGCATTCATGAAGGCAAAGTGTTTGTTTTACGTGGGCAGTATGGTTGCAAAGCTGAACCTTAAAGGAATGTCCAGAAGGGCACCACCAGGAGTGGAGCCTACGGTTAAATTCGACTCCACCTGGGAAACCTCAACCATGCCAGCTACAGAACAGATGCACACATTGCAAGCTTAATTCCGTTAACGAACGAGACTCCGTCATGCCCCGCGGTCCGAGTCCGGCTTACTAGAGGGACACGTGAGGCTCTGGCACATGAGATTGGCCAATAACTGGTGTGTCATGCCCTTACATGTCCGTGGCTGCATGTGCGCTACACTGAAAAGGCCAGCGTTTGTCGCTTACAGGTGCAGATAACCCGCTGAACAACGTTAGTGATGGGGATCACTGATTACAATTATTACCCGCGAACAATGATTTCCCAGTAAGTGCAGGTCAACCGCAGTTCCGGAATTAGGCCTAACCGTCATTCCTGAAAAAATGAAAAACTTACGTGTGCAAACCACAGGTGCTGTAGCTTGCTTAACAGCTCGCCAGCCGTTCTCACGCCCAGTATCGATTACACGTGATTGCACAAAGGTGAGAAAGGGTACCGTATCCCCGGATAACATGTATGGATAGCGTACACATTCAAAATATATGTCTCAGGAGGCAGGCTCAGACGGTGTTAGGCCCAGTATGGATTGCACGTGATTGCACAAAGGTTAGAAAGGGTACCGAATCCCCAGATAACATGTATGGATAGCGTACACATTCAAAATATATGTCTCAGGAGGCAGGCTCAGACGGTGTTAGGCCCAGTATGGATTGCACGTGATTGCACAAAGGTTAGAAAGGGTACCGTATCCCCGGATAACATGTATGGATAGCATACACATTCAAAATATATATCTATACATCAGGAGGCAGGCTCAGACGGTGTTAGGCCCAGTATGGATTGCACGTGATTGCACAAAGGTTAGAAAGGGTACCGTATCCCCGGATAACATGTATGGATAGCGTACACATTCAAAATATATGTCTCAGGAGGCAGGCTCAGACGGTGTTAGGCCCAGTATGGATTGCACGTGATTGCACAAAGGTTAGAAAGGGAACCGTATCCCCAGATAACATGTATGGATAGCGTACACATTCAAAATATATGTCTCAGGTGGCAGGCTCAGACGGTGTTAGGCCCAGTATGGATTGCACGTGATTGCACAAAGGTTAGAAAGGGTACCGTATCCCCAGATAACATGTATGGATAGCGTACACATTCAAAATATATGTCTATACATCAGGAGGCAGGCTCAGACGGTGTTAGGCCCAGTATGGATTGCACGTGATTGCACAAAGGTTAGAAAGGGTACCGTTTCCCCGGATAACATGTATGGATAGCGTACACATTCAAAATATATGTCTCAGGAGGCAGGCTCAGACGGTGTTAGGCCCAGTATG
Organism: Dendrobates tinctorius; assembly: GCF_039654945.1. Classification (NCBI taxonomy): domain Eukaryota; kingdom Metazoa; phylum Chordata; class Amphibia; order Anura; family Dendrobatidae; genus Dendrobates; species Dendrobates tinctorius. The sequence goes on from NW_027361714.1 coordinate 41,984,180, forward strand.
GATTGCACGTGATTGCACAAAGGTTAGAAAGGGTACCGTATCCCCAGATAACATGTATGGATAGCGTACACATTCAAAATATATGTCTATACATCAGGAGGCAGGCTCAGACGGTGTCAGGCACAGTATGGATTTGACGGCCCAGATTACACAGCAGAGAAGCAGGGAGAGGTAAAGATTGCAAATGCTGGGGCCCTGCCCAAGCAAGGGGGGCCCACTCGTGGGCATCGGTACTGGCACTGGGCCCCTCATAGTACAGCGGTGTGTCTGACGGCGGGTGTGCACCACCACCGTCAGAGACACTTGATTGCACTATGAGGGACCCTGTGCCAGTGCCCGCGCCCAAGAGTCGGCCTACCCACCTGTCCAAGGCAACGGCACTCGCACGGTGTCATGCGCTAGGTGGTGACCCCGGCCATGGGGGGGGAGGCAGCACAGTTAGGGAGTTTTAGAAAGTGGCATATGTTGATGTTGGACATTCAGCTGATGCAAAAGGCGAAATAGGTGAAGTCCCAGGAAGAGGTGGACCAAAGCAAGTCATTTTTCTGTCACCCTATGTGTCATCAGGGGAAGGTGGGACAAAATCCTTGGAAACCCATGCATGGTTCATTTTAATGAAGGTTAGATCATCCACATTTTGGGTTGACAGACGGGTCCTTTTTTCTGTCAGGATTGATCCAGCTGCACTGAAGACTCTTTCCGATAGCACACTTGCAGCTGGGCAAGCGAGCTCCTGTAAGGCATATTGGGCCAATTCAGGCCAGGTGTCCAGTTTAGCGGCCCAATAGTCAAAGGGGAATGACCTGTGTGGGAGAACATCGATATGGGAGGAAAAGTAGTTTGTAACCATAGTTGACAACTGCTGTCTCCTGTCACTTTCCATCGATGCAGTATTACCAGTTGTGTGAGCGGTATTTGAAAAATCAGTCCACAACATTGTCATGAAACCCCTGTCTCCAACGCCACTTCTGCTGTGTGCACCACGAACACCTCTGCCAAGCTGCCCCCGGCCCGTACGGCTCGTGTGAGAACCATCACCGCTGCTGTGTGCTGGGAATGCCTCAAGCAACCGATTTACCAGAGTTGCTTGTTTATTAGCCAATATTAGGTCAAGGTTCTCCTGTGGCATGATGTTTTGTAATTTGCCTTTATAGCGTGGATCCAGGATGCTGGCCAACCAGTAGTCGTCATCGTTCATCATTTTGGCAATGCGGGGGTCCCTTTTTAGGATCTGTAAGGCATAATCTGACATGTGGGCCAATGTTCCCGGTGTCAATGATGCACTGCGAGGGCTGGTTGGAGGAGCACTTTCTGGCAAATCCACATCCCTCCAGTCACGCACAAACCCTGTACCAGACCTTGCCACGCCAACATTTTCACTTGCCCCACGAGATGCATCCTCCTCCCCTAAGTAATCATCCCCATCATCATCCTCCTCCTCCTCTTCTTCCTCCACCTCGTCCAGGAGAGGTCCCTGAGCAGACAATGGCTGAATGTCATCATGGATTCCCTCCTCCTCTTCCTCCTCATCAACATTGGCTGCAGACGCCTGCTCCTTAAGGTGCGTCAAAGTTTGCATGAGCAGACGCATAAGTGGGATGCTCATGCTTAGGATGGCGTCGTCTGCGCTTACCAGCCGTGTGCATGCCTCAAAACACTGAAGGACTTTAGAGGTCTTTCAGCTTCGACCACTGCACACCTGTCAACTCCATGTCTGCTCTCAAAGTGCCTGGCCGTGTATCCTCCCACAAATGCATTATGGCCTGCCTCTGCTCGCACAGCCGCTCCACCATGTGCAGGGTGGAGTTCCACCTTGTTGCAATGTCGATAATGAGGCGGTGGTTGGGAAGGTGGAGCAATCGCTGCAGCTTCTGCATACGAACGGAGTGTACAGGCGACCGGCGGATGTGCGCGCACAGTCTTCGCACCTTATGGAGCAGGGCTGTTAACTCCGGATAATTTTTGAGGAAGCACTGCACCACCAGGTTCAAGGTGTGAGCCAAGCAAGGTATGTGGCTGAGTTTTGAAAGGGCTATGGCTGCCACAAAATTACGGCCGTTATCACTAACTACCTTGCCTGCCTCAAGATGTACACTGCCCAGCCATGACTCAGTTTGTCACTTCAAGTACTCGGCCAGCACCTCGGCGGTGTGTCTGTTGCCCAAACACATCATCTGCAACACAGCCTGCTGACGCTTTCCACTAGCTGCTCGATAGGGGGACACATCGTGTGCAACAGTGGCAGCTGCAGATGGAGTGCTCGTACGACTGCGCTCTGTGGACGAGCTTTCGCTTCTGGAGGAGGAGGAGGAGGAGGAGGGTCGAACGCCTACAGCCAACTGTTTCCTATACTGTGGGCTAGGCAGCACTGTCCCACCACCGCTGTCCCCTGTGGACCCTGCATCCACCACATTAACCCAGTGCGCAGTGATGGACACGTAACGGCCCTGGCCATGCCGACTGGACCATGCATCAGTTGTGAGGTGCACCTTTCCGCTCACTGACTGCTTGAGTGCATGGACAATGCAGTCTTTCACATGATGGAGGAGGGCTGGGATGGCTTTGCGAGAGAAGAAGTGGCGACTGGGTAGGTCATAGCGTGGTACTGCATAGGCCATGAGTTCGCGGAAAGCTGTGCTTTCCACCAACCGAAAGGGCATCATCTCAAACGAGATTAGTTTGGCAATGTGGGCGTTCAAACCCAGTGTACGCGGATGAGAGACTGAGTACTTTCTTGACCTACTCATAGTGTCTGGGAGGGTGATCCTGGACTTGATAGCCGCATATGGTGGAAGTAGCGGTGGACAGGGCGGACTGAGAGAGGGTTGATGATGGTGATGGAGTTGGTGTTCTTTCTGATGGCCTAGAATCAGTCTTTCGTTGATATAACAGTGGGATTCCTTGACTGCTGTGGCCTTGCAACGACACCTCAACATTTGCTGCTGTGCTAACCGGTGGGCTTACAGTTGGGGAAACAATGTAGCGTTGCTGACTACCTTCGTTGTGATCAGTTGCACATGTGGCACTTGAGGTTTGGTGTTGTGTCCACGCTTGCAAGTGCATGCTGGTTAAATGTCTAAGCATGCAACTGGTATTCAAATTTTTCAGATTTTTCCCTCGGCTAAAGGTCTTTGCGCACTTCTTACAGATAACCTTGGCCTGATCATGAGGATTTTGTTCAAAAAAGTGCCACACTGCACTCTTCCTACTTTGGCAGACATTTTGCGGCCTAGCACGCTGTTATCTTTTGCCCCTTTGGACAAGCTGTCCAGCAACTCTTTTGATGTTTGGAACCTGTCTTTGGAGTGCTACGGGCCTGCCAGATAACAGCTGTTGCGATGTCGATGTCTGCTGTGGATGCTCCTCATCTGAGCTATTGGAAGCAGCACCCTCTTCCCCCAATGGATGCCAATCTGGGTCAACAACTGGGTCATCCATCACCTCCTCTTCTATGTCATGTGCACCTTCCTCTGTGTCACCGTGTATGGTGGTATAGTGTGCGGGAAGGGGCACCTGAGTCTCATCAGGGTCAGAATCTGGCTCTGTACACTGCGAGGACAATGTAGTGCTCTGAGTGAATGTACCAGCAGAATCATCTATCAGCGGCTGTGCATCAGTGCACTCCATGTCAGATTCATCTTGGCCTGGGTAATTCACCATTTGACTTGATAATCCAGGCATGGTATGTGAAAACAGCTCCATGGAGTAATCAGTAGTATGGCCTGCGTCATCCTTCAATCTTGGTTGGGGTGAAGGACACAAGGAAAGGTGTGGTTCATGAACATGAGCCTCCAATGACGACTCAGTGCTTTTACTTTTTACAACTGAAGAAGAGGAGGCGATAGAGCTGGAGGCTGAGTCAGCAATGTAAGACAAAACTTTTTCCTGATGCTCTGGCTTTAAAAGCGGTTTGCCAACTCCTAGAAAACTAAGCGTTCGAGGCCTTATGTAGCCAGACGATGACGCAGGCTCAACACCTCCTGCATTCGGTCCTATTTTGCTCTTGCCACTACCATCAGATCCACCACCAACACCATCATTACCAGCTGCCAACCCCCGCCCAATTCCACGGCCTCTTCCACCAGCCTTCCTCATTTTTGGTAGAAATGTAGACAAAATCCAACAAACTATATAGTAATGTAAAACAAGGTACAAGGTGTCTATAGGACAAGGGAGATTTTGAATTTCTGCAGACACTTGTGGACACTGGACACTTTTGGATTGTGTGAGGCCCACTGATATCTGAGCGCTATGTGACAGGCTCGATGGCACAGCTGTGACCAAAGTGACTAGAGGATAAGGGAGATTTTGAATCTCTGCACACACTTTTGGACACTGGACACTTTTGGATTGTGTGAGGCCCAATGAATATCTGAGCGCTATGTGACAGGCTCGATGGCACAGCTGTGACCAAAGTGACTAGAGGATAAGGGAGATTTTGAATCTCTGCACACACTTTTGGACACTGGACACTTTTGGATTGTGTGAGGCCCACTGATATCTGAGCGCTATGTGACAGGCTCGATGGCACAGCTGTGACCAAAGTGACTAGAGGATAAGGGAGATTTTGAATCTCTGCACACACTTTTGGACACTGGACACTTTTGGATTGTGTGAGGCCCACTGATATCTGAGCGCTATGTCACAGGCTCGATGGCACAGCTGTGACCAAAGTGACTAGAGGATAAGGGAGATTTTGAATCTCTGCACACACTTTTGGACACTGGACACTTTTGGATTGTGTGAGGCCTACTGAGATCTGAGCGCTATGTCACAGGCTCGATGGCACAGCTGTGACCAAAATGACTAGAGGATAAGGGAGATTTTGAATCTCTGCACACACTTTTGGACACTGGACATTTTTGGATTGTGTGAGGCCCAATGAATATCTGAGCGCTATGTGACAGGCTCGATGGCACAGCTGTGACCAAAGTGACTAGAGGATAAGGGAGATTTTGAATCTCTGCACACACTTTTGGACACTGGACACTTTTGGATTGTGTGAGGCCCAATGAATATCTGAGCGCTATGTGACAGGCTCGATGGCACAGCTGTGACCAAAGTGACTAGAGGATAAGGGAGATTTTGAATCTCTGCACACACTTTTGGACACTGGACACTTTTGGATTGTGTGAGGCCCAATGAATATCTGAGCGCTATGTGACAGGCTCGATGGCACAGCTGTGACCAAAGTGACTAGAGGATAAGGGAGATTTTGAATCTCTGCACACACTTTTGGACACTGGACACTTTTGGATTGTGTGAGGCCCACTGATATCTGAGCGCTATGTGACAGGCTCGATGGCACAGCTGTGACCAAAGTGACTAGAGGATAAGGGAGATTTTGAATCTCTGCACACACTTTTGGACACTGGACACTTTTGGATTGTGTGAGGCCCACTGATATCTGAGCGCTATGTGACAGGCTCGATGGCACAGCTGTGACCAAAGTGACTAGAGGATAAGGGAGATTTTGAATCTCTGCACACACTTTTGGACACTGGACACTTTTGGATTGTGTGAGGCCCACTGATATCTGAGCGCTATGTCACAGGCTCGATGGCACAGCTGTGACCAAAGTGACTAGAGGATAAGGGAGATTTTGAATCTCTGCACACACTTTTGGACACTGGACACTTTTGGATTGTGTGAGGCCTACTGATATCTGAGCGCTATGTCACAGGCTCGATGGCACAGCTGTGACCAAAGTGACTAGAGGATAAGGGAGATTTTGAATCTCTGCACTCACTTTTGGACACTGGACACTTTTGGATTGTGTGAGGCCCAATGAATATCTGAGCGCTATGTGACAGGCTCGATGGCACAGCTGTGACCAAAGTGACTAGAGGATAAGGGAGATTTTGAATCTCTGCACACACTTTTGGACACTGGACACTTTTGGATTGTGTGAGGCCCAATGAATATCTGAGCGCTATGTGACAGGCTCGATGGCACAGCTGTGACCAAAGTGACTAGAGGATAAGGGAGATTTTGAATCTCTGCACACACTTTTGGACACTGGACACTTTTGGATTGTGTGAGGCCCACTGATATCTGAGCGCTATGTGACAGGCTCGATGGCACAGCTGTGACCAAAGTGACTAGAGGATAAGGAAGATTTTGAATCTCTGCACACACTTTTGGACACTGGACACTTTTGGATTGTGTGAGGCCCACTGATATCTGAGCGCTATGTCACAGGCTCGATGGCACAGCTGTGACCAAAGTGACTAGAGGATAAGGGAGATTTTGAATCTCTGCACACACTTTTGGACACTGGACACTTTTGGATTGTGTGAGGCCTACTGATATCTGAGCGCTATGTCACAGGCTCGATGGCACAGCTGTGACCAAAGTGACTAGAGGATAAGGGAGATTTTGAATCTCTGCACACACTTTTGGATTGTGTGAGGCCCAATGAATATCTGAGCGCTATGTGACAGGCTCGATGGCACAGCTGTGACCAAAGTGACTAGAGGATAAGGGAGATTTTGAATCTCTGCACACACTTTTGGACACTGGACACTTTTGGATTGTGTGAGGCCCAATGAATATCTGAGCGCTATGTGACAGGCTCGATGGCACAGCTGTGACCAAAGTGACTAGAGGATAAGGGAGATTTTGAATCTCTGCACACACTTTTGGACACTGGACACTTTTGGATTGTGTGAGGCCCAATGAATATCTGAGCGCTATGTGACAGGCTCGATGGCACAGCTGTGACCAAAGTGACTAGAGGATAAGGGAGATTTTGAATCTCTGCACACACTTTTGGACACTGGACACTTTTGGATTGTGTGAGGCCCACTGATATCTGAGCGCTATGTGACAGGCTCGATGGCACAGCTGTGACCAAAGTGACTAGAGGATAAGGGAGATTTTGAATCTCTGCACACACTTTTGGACACTGGACACTTTGGGATTGTGTGAGGCCCACTGATATCTGAGCGCTATGTGACAGACTCGATGGCACAGCTGTGACCAAAGTGACTAGAGGATAAGGGAGATTTTGAATCTCTGCACACACTTTTGGACACTGGACACTTTTGGATTGTGTGAGGCCCACTGATATCTGAGCGCTATGTCACAGACTCGATGGCACAGCTGTGACCAAAGTGACTAGAGGATAAGGGAGATTTTGAATCTCTGCACACACTTTTGGACACTGGACACTTTTGGATTGTGTGAGGCCTACTGATATCTGAGCGCTATGTCACAGGCTCGATGGCACAGCTGTGACCAAAGTGACTAGAGGATAAGGGAGATTTTGAATCTCTGCACTCACTTTTGGACACTGGACACTTTTGGATTGTGTGAGGCCCAATGAATATCTGAGCGCTATGTGACAGGCTCGATGGCACAGCTGTGACCAAAGTGACTAGAGGATAAGGGAGATTTTGAATCTCTGCACACACTTTTGGACACTGGACACTTTTGGATTGTGTGAGGCCCAATGAATATCTGAGCGCTATGTGACAGGCTCGATGGCACAGCTGTGACCAAAGTGACTAGAGGATAAGGGAGATTTTGAATCTCTGCACACACTTTTGGACACTGGACACTTTTGGATTGTGTGAGGCCCAATGAATATCTGAGCGCTATGTGACAGGCTCGATGGCACAGCTGTGACCAAAGTGACTAGAGGATAAGGGAGATTTTGAATCTCTGCACACACTTTTGGACACTGGACACTTTTGGATTGTGTGAGGCCCAATGAATATCTGAGCGCTATGTGACAGGCTCGATGGCACAGCTGTGACCAAAGTGACTAGAGGATAAGGGAGATTTTGAATCTCTGCACACACTTTTGGACACTGGACACTTTTGGATTGTGTGAGGCCCACTGATATCTGAGCGCTATGTGACAGGCTCGATGGCACAGCTGTGACCAAAGTGACTAGAGGATAAGGGAGATTTTGAATCTCTGCACACACTTTTGGACACTGGACACTTTTGGATTGTGTGAGGCCCAATGAATATCTGAGCGCTATGTGACAGGCTCGATGGCACAGCTGTGACCAAAGTGACTAGAGGATAAGGGAGATTTTGAATCTCTGCACACACTTTTGGACACTGGACACTTTTGGATTGTGTGAGGCCCACTGATATCTGAGCGCTATGTGACAGGCTCGATGGCACAGCTGTGACCAAAGTGACTAGAGGATAAGGGAGATTTTGAATCTCTGCACACACTTTTGGACACTGGACACTTTTGGATTGTGTGAGGCCCAATGAATATCTGAGCGCTATGTGACAGGCTCGATGGCACAGCTGTGACCAAAGTGACTAGAGGATAAGGGAGATTTTGAATCTCTGCACACACTTTTGGACACTGGACACTTTTGGATTGTGTGAGGCCCACTGAATATCTGAGCGCTATGTGACAGGCTCGATGGCACAGCTGTGACCAAAGTGACTAGAGGATAAGGGAGATTTTGAATCTCTGCACACACTTTTGGACACTGGACACTTTTGGATTGTGTGAGGCCCACTGATATCTGAGCGCTATGTCACAGACTCGATGGCACAGCTGTGACCAAAGTGACTAGAGGATAAGGGAGATTTTGAATCTCTGCACACACTTTTGGACACTGGACACTTTTGGATTGTGTGAGGCCCACTGATATCTGTGCGCTATGTCACAGGCTCGATGGCACAGCTGTGACCAAAGTGACTAGAGGATAAGGGAGATTTTGAATCTCTGCACACACTTTTGGACACTGGACACTTTTGGATTGTGTGAGGCCCAATGAATATCTGAGCGCTATGTGACAGGCTCGATGGCACAGCTGTGACCAAAGTGACTAGAGGATAAGGGAGATTTTGAATCTCTGCACACACTTTTGGACACTGGACACTTTTGGATTGTGTGAGGCCCAATGAATATCTGAGCGCTATGTGACAGGCTCGATGGCACAGCTGTGACCAAAGTGACTAGAGGATAAGGGAGATTTTGAATCTCTGCACACACTTTTGGACACTGGACACTTTTGGATTGTGTGAGGCCCAATGAATATCTGAGCGCTATGTGACAGGCTCGATGGCACAGCTGTGGCCAAAGTGACTAGAGGATAAGGGAGATTTTGAATCTCTGCACACACTTTTGGACACTGGACACCTTTGGATTGTGTGAGGCCCAATGAATATCTGAGCGCTATGTGACAGGCTCGATGGCACAGCTGTGACCAAAGTGACTAGAGGATAAGGGAGATTTTGAATCTCTGCACACACTTTTGGACACTGGACACTTTTGGATTGTGTGAGGCCCAATGAATATCTGAGCGCTATGTGACAGGCTCGATGGCACAGCTGTGACCAAAGTGACTAGAGGATAAGGGAGATTTTGAATCTCTGCACACACTTTTGGACACTGGACACTTTTGGATTGTGTGAGGCCCAATGAATATCTGAGCGCTATGTGATAGGCTCGATGGCACAGCTGTGACCAAAGTGACTAGAGGATAAGGGAGATTTTGAATCTCTGCACACACTTTTGGACACTGGACACTTTTGGATTGTGTGAGGCCCACTGATATCTGAGCGCTATGTCACAGGCTCGATGGCACAGCTGTGACAAAAGTGACTAGAGGATAAGGGAGATTGGATTGCTTTTAAAAAAAAAGTTTGCGGAGCAGTGGGTAAACAGCAATGCAGGAATGTCAGGAAGCCTTAGAAGGCAGCCCAACAACCAACACCACTGATACACCACTATATAGCCTCCCCTTGCACTGCACACACAGTGACTGGTGTGTTGTGCAGGCCAAATCGCTAGCAGCAGAAGCAGTTTTTTTGTCTTCTTCCCTGCCTAACGCTCTTCCTACAGAATCAGCAACCTCTCCCTATACTGAGATCGGCAGAAGTAAGATGGCGGTCGGCGTGCACGCCCTTTTATACCCCCTGTGACGCCCACCAAAGCAAGCCAATCACTTGCATGCCCTTCTGAAAGATGGTGGTGACCCCTGCCTATGTCATCACGTTGCCCACAGTGTCCGTGGATCCTGATTGGCTGAAAAAGAGCGCAAAACAAACTTTTGAAACGCGACTTTGGCGCGTAAGTCGCCGACCTCGTGGCCGACCTCATCCTAGGGTCGGGTTTCGTTTCATGAAACCCGACTTTGCCAAAAGTCGGCGACTTTTGAAATTGTTCGACCCGTTTCGCTCAACTCTAATCACTAGATTTTTTCTCACTTTGAAGTCTTTTTATCCACTACTGCTATTATTTTATAATATAATTATCTTGGCCCGTGCAAAATTTTCGCACATTGGTCGTCGGGGGCGCAGGCAATTTCAGGAAAAGCAAGCTGGTCAAATGTAAATGTATTTCATGAGATGATGAACACAGACAGGTATTTATATATGTAGGTTGGTAATACAATAAATTGTTTTGATAAGTAGAGGTAAAAAAATGTTTTCCGGTTGATGTGTCACCTGCAGGTCATTGTGTCTTTCTGCAGGTTTATGAAAATGAATGTTTAAACTGTATTTAGTGATAAAATCGTGAATGTGTGGTTTGTTTGGCTGTTTTCTTTTGGGTTCAAGATTATGAACATTGTTGGTCAAACAAGTGACGAGGGTCAGTACGGTCTCCATGGGGCCAGACCACACAATAAGCAGGTCGTCTACGTAGCGGCTGTACTAAACCATGTCACCAAAAAAAGGACAGTCATTATTATAAACAAATTTCACCTCCCGCCACGACATATACTACAGAATTGCAGAAGACAGAGAAAATTTGGACCCCAACTTAAAAAAATGATGTTGTAAGTTAACAAATAATCTAATACCAATAGAATGAATTGTTTTGACTCCATGAAAAATTAGTTGTATTGATTAAGATGAAACTGTGCGGGGTCATTAGCTAAGTGATGAGGGATAGGAGAATATAAAATAATCACATCACAAGTGAAAAAAGAATATTCTTTTTCTCAATTAAATGTATCAAAAATATTAAGGATCATAGTACTGTCTTATATATAGCCAGGAAGCTTAGCTACTAATGGCTGCAGATGTTCATCTAGCCACGCACTTAAACCCTTATTAATGAACCTATTTCTGAAATAGTGGGGCGTAAAGGGGGAGGATTAAACCCTTTATGGGTTTTAGGTAAATCATGAAAAATGGGAATAGTTGTATGGTGCGGTAATAAACTTTTCTTGATTTTATTGCTGAACCCTCATCAAGACATCTAGACAGTATATTTTTAAATATTACAGTAGCATCAGACGTTAAGGTTTTAAGTAAAGCCATTATTTAGAATAGCCAATACTTGTGTGCGATACAGGGCAGCATCCAACACAACAACACCCACTTTATCAGATTGCCTGATGACAAGATTGTGGTTTAATTGCAATTCTCTTATAGCTTCAAAACAAATGGATCTCAAGTTATTTTGGTGAAAGGTAATGTTTAGTCTGTCCATGCAATTCTTAGAGATCTTGTTCCTTTAGACTGAGGGCTGAAATCCTGGATTCCAAAGGATAGTAAGAAGGATCTTTAGGTTTGAAAGAAATGTTCTTATCAGACAATCCAGAAACTCTTTCCTTCTCTGTTAGAAAATGTTGCAAGGATAATAGCGCATTTTGCTCCCTAAAATCCATCTGTGAAAATTCATGAAAGTTTTCTTTATCAATAACGAGGATAGAACCATCAGCAGTTAATTCTGAAAAGAAAATGTCTTTTCACAATTAGTAACAGAGCAAATGTATTAACTTCAGGGATTGTGTTAAACAGGTCAAAGTTTTGGCTGGGTACAAAGTTTAACCCTTTGGCCAAAATTTCGATCTGTGCAGCAGATATTAATGTGGGGGACAAAATCAATACATTGTCAAGATATGAATTCATGGATAATTCAATATTTTCTTTTCCCTCGTGGGATATGTTCTCCTTATTACCCTAAATGAATGTGTTGAAACACAAGCTGACAAAGGGTATTTTTATGTCTATTTATTCTCAGTTCTCAATAACATGTTACAGGTGTGGTTCATCATTATATTTTTATATGATACATTAGCTTCAAGGAAAAAAAAAACAGGTTTTACAATCTTGCTCGCTTCTGTTATGCAGTACACATATCTTGCTTATATACATTTTCTTTTATTCCATTTTTATATGTCCTTTGTATGTATTTCAGAATTTTTCACATTGTTTAACTATTTGTTTTCTAACGTCATCATTGACCTCATTAAAAGGGTCATGATCAATATCATATCACCATATACCAGATGAAGGCGCGAGAAAAGCCCCGAAACGCGTAGTTGGATTTTTATCTCTACCTTTTGGTCAGTTTCCTCCTGGCAGCACTTACAAAATCAGCAACTCTTTTAATCCTCACATTGCCGTTCTGGGGATACAGCGAGGGCTTTGCGGATGCAGATACATCTATTGTTTGGCCTGCTGCACAACACTACCAGGAGAATTTACATCTCTCATGTTTTATACCTTATGTCTGTTTGATCGCACTAGGAGCGCTTTTTTTTCTCTTATCTCTTGTAATAGGTAAAGATGACTCTAAAGGTCCTGTTACATTTAGCGATGCACTAGCGATACGACCCGGTCAGGATCGCTGGTGCATCGCTAAATGGTCGCTAGTGAGCTGCCAAACAGGCAGATCTCACCAGTGATGCAGCAGCGGTCGGCGGTCGTCATTTACCTGTCACACGCAGCGAGGGTGACGCCTTCCGCCCGCGTCCACACATCGCTTGTCGGCGCCAGCAGGAAGCAGGAAGCCGACGACGAGAAACGGCCCAGGACGATGTCGCGCGATCAGCTATATCCAGGCTGGAGCTGGGTCAGAGGTAAGTGTCACATGTAGCGATATCGCTGTTGCGTCACAAAATCGGTGACGCTTTAGTGATATCGCTAGCGAACTCGCTATGTGTAAAGGGGGCTTAAGGTGCAACCAATAACAAAGGAGAAGAGAAAGCAGTGTAATGTACCTGCCAGGGTATTGGTGTGTAAGTCCCAGTTCCAGATACCCTGGTTGGCAGCATAAACTTGTCAAGCATGGTACCTTCAGGACACTTGCACTCACACTACCTATTACCAGTAGACTATTCCATAAGATTCGTACAGAAGTTCACTGCTCCAGTTATCAGATATCATGGGTAAGAATCTTTTCACCCACGTCTCATTTAAAGAGTGTAGAGAAAATCCAGGTTCTTAAAATTGCAAACATTTATTGGAAAATGAATTAAAAATCAGTGCATGGTATTTACATATGCTGCAACGCATTTCAAGCACACACCTCATTCTTTTTCAGAGCTACACATAAACTGGTTGCAGAACTTTATTAAATGACAAAGCACCAATGCGTTCACCACACAGAATCACATGATCAAAAATAAAACACAAAACATTTGAACACTGAAAACATCAACCGAGATATGCAAGCAAAAAATGTATCAACATAGCAACTCAGGTGATGGTAACCACTTTAGTAATGAAACATCAGTTTTTGGCGCCTACTCAAGCCACTTGGATTACATGTATCCAGGCTATACGTCCATTTCCTGATGTCTCCACCCCTCAGAGTGGGGAGTATCCTCTCTATCCCGAACACCTGAAATGACTGGGTCTCACAGTGATGCTGTAGATCAAAATGCCTGGATGAGTGAGAAATCACACAGTTAGTTTCAGATGTATTCTAAATATCAGATAAATGGTCAGAAGTGCGTTTTTTCATTTTCGCGATGTACAGCCCTTCTGACGTATATTTTCTCACATGAGAAACACTTGATGACATACGACACACATTTTCACTATTAAAATTAATGTAGTGCTTGATGTCATAGCACATTGACCCATCCGTATTGAAATATTTTTTTGTTACATGTGCATAACGACACATCAACCATCACCACACTTCTGATTTTCTTTGCAATTAAGCCAAGTGTGACGATGCGCTGAGGAAGTAAGGATTTTAGAGAGAATAACATCTTCATGTAACAATGGCGGATATTTCAATACACTGTTGTTAATTTAATTGAAATCAGGACTGAACGAAAGAGAAAGAAACAATGTATTATTCTATATTCCATGCTTTAATGCACACATAATCAAGTCTGCAAAATTTTTTTCATGAACAATGTTTTTAGTTCTATTGAGGGAACAATTAGGATAGCCACTCGTTATTAGTTTTTGTTACAATCCATCAACTCATTCTCAACTTTGTTAACATCACTACATTTGCGTTTTATACAAGCAAACTCACCGGCACCGCTTTGAGAGTGTGGTTTTTTGGTGACCTCTAGCTGCATGTAAAATTGTGTTGCCTGACAAAGACTTAAAAAAGGTTGAGGTCACAATTTTACAGTTTACACCTTCCAGTCTGAGAACTAGAAAAGAAATACAAGACTTGTGAAAATTCTACATAAAGGACAAGACATATGGATTGTTGTTAATGTATGCAACAAAATCAAGTATGGCAGATACAGCGCCCCTCCAAATGAACAGCAGGTCATCAATCTATCTGCCATACCAAAAAAGATATGAGGAAAAGGAATTTGAAAAAACATATAACAAGTTGAGTTCCTAGAAAGACATGACTAAATTGGCAACAGACAGCGAATATTTAGCACCCATAGAGATGACTTTACTGTTCATAAACAAAAAATTGTGAGTCATTAAGAAATGTGTAACATGCAAGATGTATGTACATAAATCAGGTGAGTAATTACTGGAGTTAGACAGGTGAAACTTTAAGGCTTCAAAGGCAATTTCATCAGGTATGCAAGTGTACAAGGAGGTAACATTGCCACTAAGCCATGTAAATTCTGAGTACCAGGATGAACATGATAATTGCTCCAACACATGTCGAGAATCCTTAAGAATCACTGGTGTTCTTTGTACAAGCAGTTGCAGAAGAGAATCAAACCACGCTCCTAAATGTTCAGTAACCAAATCATTTCCCACGACTATGAGTCTCATTGGGGGAGGGTTGATAGCCTTGTGTACTTTTGGAAGTCCAAACAATATGAGTAGGAAGGGATAATCTACTATAAGATAGTCTCTTTGTTTCTCAATTATAACCCCTAGCATGAAACCCTCAATGACGATAAAATGGGTTTCTTTGATGTAAAACGGGGATGGATTAGATGGTATTCTTCTATAAGGCCGGCGTCACATTACCGTAGAGTATGGGGTGAGTGCTATGCGATGTTTCGAACCAGTGTTAATCTACGGGGCGGCTCACATCACCATATTATTTCTCAGGCATATTTTACGTGAGTGTAAAATCGCAGCATGCTGCAATTGTACGCGTATATCATCCGAGACTTGCCAATACAAGCCTATGGG
This sequence comes from Dendrobates tinctorius, assembly GCF_039654945.1. NCBI lineage: Eukaryota > Metazoa > Chordata > Amphibia > Anura > Dendrobatidae > Dendrobates > Dendrobates tinctorius. The sequence goes on from NW_027361714.1 coordinate 41,999,474, forward strand.
TGCGAAAAAACTCGGATGCCACACGGGGACAATCCATCTAGCTTGCAACAAATACGCACACATTTTCCTCATTTCAGCCCATTGAGCAATTTAATTCAATGAGGAAAATGAGTGATAAATGTAAAGCTATATGTATGACATCCGTATTCATGAGTGGGAGAAAATCGCATCATCGCATTGCAAACGCATTACACAAGGATTACCATATGGAGAACACGCATGCGACTCTCGGCAGTGAGACTCCGAACAATTTTTCATACGTTTAGTCTGACTCTGGCCTGTCGTATTATCTGACAACTTATTTGTCATCTGTGAATTATATACATCTAGGTCCATTACAACCAACTAGTCTCCTTTGTCAGACATTTTTATTATAGTATCGTCCATGACTTTTTATTACTTTAAGCCAGTAGATTCACAAGGAGAAAAATGTGCTTTTTTGATGGAAGCTGAAAGGTGGACTAAATAGGCTGGGAAAGGGCCAATATCCATGGAATTTCCCAGCCTATTAACCCCTTAACGACCAGGGGTATTTTTGGTTTTACATTTTCATTTTTCCCTCCCCTTTTTCCAGAGCCATAACTTTTTTATTTTTCCGTTTATATGGCCATGTGAGGGCTTATTTTTTGCGGGACGAGTTGTGCTTTTAAATGACATCATTGGTTTTACCATATCGTGTACTCGAAAACGGGAAAAAAATTCCAAGTGCGGTGAAATTGCAAAAAAAGTGCAATCCCACACTTGTTTTTTGCTTGGCTTTTTTGTTAGGTTCACTAGATGCTAAATCTGACCTGCCATTATGATTCTCCAGGTCATTATGAGTTCATAGACACCAAACATGTCTATGTCCTCTTTTATCTAAGTGGTGAAAAAAAATTCCAAAGTTTGCTAAAAAAAAAAAAAAAAAAAAAAAAAAAATTGCGCAATTTTCCGAGACCCGTAGCGTCTCCATTTTTCATGATCTGGGGTCGGGTGAGGGCTTATTTTTTTTGGACTGACGTTTTTAATGATACCACTTTTGTGCAGATACGTTCTTTTGATCGCCCGTTATTGCATTTTAATGCAATGTCTTGGTGACCAAAAAAACGTAATTCTGGCGTTTTGAATTTTTTTCTCGCTACGCCGTTTAGCGATTGGGTTAATGCTTTTTTTATTGATAGATCAGGCGATTCTGAACGCGGCGATACCTAATATGTGTATGTGGGATTTTTTTTTTACTGTTTTATTTTGATTGGGGCGAAAGGGGGGTGATTTGAACTTTTAGGTTTTTTTAATTTTTTTTATTTTTAAACATTTTTTTTTACTTTTGGCATGCTTCAATAGCCTCCATAGAAGGCTAGAAGCTTGCGCAACCCGATCGGCTCTGCTACATATGGGCGATGAGCAGATCGCTCATATGTAGCAGATTTTCTGCTGTGCTTTCAGCGCCGACCACCGGGTGGCGCTGAAAGCCATATGCCTGGAACAACCATAGAGGTCTCATAGAGACCTCTGGTTGTCCAGGCAACATGACGTCGACCCCCGATTACGTGACGGGGTCGGCGATGAGGTCATTTCCGGCCCGGCGGCCGGAAATGCTATTTAAATGCCCGCTGTCAGCTTTGACAGCGGCATTTAACTAGTTAATAGGCGCGGGCGGACGACGATTCCGCTCGCGCCTATTGCGGGCACATGTCACCTGTTCATAACAGCTGACATGTCCCGACTTTGATGCGGGCTCAGCGCCGGAGCCCTCATCAAAGCAGGGGAAATGTCTGATGACGGACTGTGTCCGTCATTGGACATTAAGGGGTTAATATCAGCCTTTAGCTGTCTGCTTTGCTTTTGCTGATTATGAAAAATAGAGGAGACTCCATATCATTTTTGTTTCGGTCCCCCATTTTTTTATAACCAGCAAAGGCAAAGCAGACAGCTGCAGGTTGATATTAATAGACTGGGAAGTCCGCTTTCCATAGATGGTTAGTTAGCCCCTTTCCAATGATGAGCATAATAATACACCCATGTCGGAATCCCTCCCTTTGATGTGGACTCCGGCGCTGAGCCCACATCTTTCCCAGCACATGTCAGCTGTTTTGAACAGCTAACATGTACCTCTAACAGCCGTGGGTGGAATCACGATCCACCCGCGGTTGTTAACTTGTTAAAAGCTGCTGTCAATCTCTGATAGCGGCATTTAAATCATTCTTACTGGAAGAGTGTCGGAAATCCGCCCATCAGTGAGCCCCGTCACGTGATCGCCGGTCATCGATGGGTTGGCATGACAACCAAAGGTCTCCAGCAGGCCTCTATGATTGTGAAAGCCAGATTGCAATGAGCGCTGCTTGGTGGTCGGCGCTCATAGCAAATGACCATTTCTGTTAAACAAAGGGGATATGATCATCACCTGTGTGTAGCACAGGCTATCAGACAACTGCAACTTCTAGTCTCCCATGGAGACTATTAAAGCATGCAAAAAGTGAAAAAAAAGTTTTTAAAAATATTAAAAAATAAAAAATAGGTAAAAATTCAAATCACCCTTTTGACCTATTCAAAATAAAACAATAAAAGAAATTAAATATACACATATTTGGCATCACTCCATTCAGAATTGTCCAATCAATATAAAGAAAGAATTAACCCGATTGTTAAATTGCGTAACGAGAAAAATAGTCAAAACGCCAGAATTAAGTTTCTTTGGTCTCCACTACACATTGCAATAAAATGCAATAACAGGCAATCAAAAGATCATATCAACACCTAAGTGGTATCAATAAAAATGTCAGCTCAGCACGCAAAAAATAAGCCCTCACCCAGCCCCAAATCACGAAAAATGTAGACGCTACAGGTCTCGGAAAATGGCGTCTTTTTTTTTTACCAAAGTTTGGATTTTTTTTCACCACTTAAATAAAAAACAACCTAGACATGTTTGGTGTCTACGAACTTGTAATGACCTGGAGAATCTTGGCGGCAGGTCAGTTTTAGCATTTAGTGAACATGTTTAAAAAAAAAAACAACTGTGGTATTGCACTTTTTTTTGCAATTTCACCACACTTTGAATTTTTTTCCCGTTTTCTCATACACGATATGTTAAAACCAATAGTGTAATTGAAAAGTACAACTTGCCCTGCAAAAAGAGCCCTCACATGGCTATATTGACGGAAAAATAAAAAAGTTATGGCTCTGGGAAGAAGGGAAGCAGAAAAAGAAATTGCAAAAATGAAAATACCTCCTGTCATGAAGGGGTTAAAATAGGGAGGTCCCCATGTAAGTTTCTATTTATTTATTTACTTATTTAATAGATTAAATCAGGCTGAAAACACCCTTTAGTGTCATATAAAATGCACTAAATGATGCTAGTTTATTATATGTAGGGGACTTATGACATTAAATATTTACAGGACATCTATCTATCTATCCATCCATCACTTTCCTATCCACATTTGTTTGCAGGTCAATTATCCTGCTCTTACCCCCATTTTTCTTCCTTTTGCAGCCACTCACCCCTCACTACCTCCATTTTACAAGCCAAAGTTCGGGTCACCTTTGAGTTCATTGGGGTTCGGGTTTGGGGTCAAATTTGGGTAACTGAACTCGGGGGTGGACACTGACAGCTTGGGGGCCCTGTGCAAGAAATGTTTCTGGGCCCTCTCCTTTTATGGCGACAAAGCTACGTATATATAAATATATAGTATATATATATATATATATATATATATATATATATATATACTATATAATTGTCTAATTCTGTCTGTCTGTAATGGAAATCCTGCCTTGCTGATTGTGTTGCTTAGTTGTCGTGGCAACACGGCCGCATTGCTTATTGTACAGGCACATTACAGCCATTAAAGGCATCACTGTTGCGTCGCTCATTACACAGGCACAGTCCTGTACATATTCTGGAGTACAATACATTAGGTAACAGCAGAACAGTGACTGCAGCTCTGGGTGTAACTTGCGTACAATACATTAGGTAACAGCAGAAAAGTGACTGCAGCTCTGGGTGTAACTGGAGTACAATACATTAGGTAAGATCTGAACAGTGACTGCAGCTCTGGCTGTAACAGGAGTATAATACATTAGGTAAGAACAGAATGGTGACTGCAGCTCTGGGTGTAACAGGAGTACATTAGGTAAGAGCAGAACAGTGACTGCAGCTCTGGGTGTAACTTGAGTACAATACATTAGGTAAAAGCAGAACAGTGACTGCAGCTTTGGGAGTAACTGAAGTACAATACATTAGATAACAGCAGAACAGTGACAGCAGTTCTGGGTGTAACTGGAGTACAGTACATTAGGTAACAGCAGAACAGTGACTGCAGATCTGGGTGTAACTGGAGTACAATAAATTAGGTAACAGCAGAACAGTGACTGCAGATCTGGGTGTAACTGGAGTACACTACATTAGGTAACAGCAGAACATTGACTGCAGCTCTGGGTATAACAGGAGTACATTAGGTAAGAGCTGAACAGTGACTGCATCTCTGGGTGTAACTTGAGTACAATACATTTGGTAATATCTGAACAGTGACTGCAGTGCTAGCTGTAACAGGAGTATAATACATTAGGTAAGAGCAGAATGGTGACTGCAGCTCTGGGTGTAACTGGACTACAATACATTAGGTAAAAGCAGAACAGTCACTGCAGCTCTGGGAGTAACTGGAGTACAATACATTAGATAACAGCAGAACAGTGACAGCAGCTCTGGGTGTCACTGGAGTACAATACATTAGGTAACAGCAGAACAGTGACAGCAGCTCCAGGTGTAACATGAGTATAGTACACTAGAAGGTGGCCCGATTCTATCACATCGGGTAGTTTAGAGTCTCTGTTAAAATAAAAAATAGTTATATACTCACCTTCCGATGGCCCTCGGACTCTGTCCCGCCTCTCACCACGCTCCCGGCATCCTCCAGTCCCAGTAATGATCAGCGAGAAGGGCCGGAGATTACGTCACTCTTGCGAGATCGCGACGTCATCAGCAGTGTTTCGCACAAAGTATTACTGGGACCGGAAGATGCCGTGAGCGTGGTGAGAGGAAGGACAGAGTCCGGGGGCCGTCAGAAGGTGAGTATATCACTATTTTTTTTTTTAACAGAGACTCTAGAATACCTGATGTGATAGAATCGGGCCACCATCTAGTATATATATATATATATATATATATATATATACAGTATATTGCATATTCTCCTTTATTATGTATAATGCAGTCCCTTATACAGTGCCCTCTCTTGCTATGTACAGCACCGTACCTTACATATTGGATTATATAGAGCACTGTTTATTACATACCATCCTCTCTTGTTAGATATATAATGCAATGATGGCTGATGGCGCATGGGAAAGCTTTTTTCTAATGGAGGAGATGATGGACTGGTAGTCTGATCACGGCTCCTCCGTCAGCAGTCGTTTTATATCTAACAAGAGAGAGGGCTATGTAATAGAAGAGGGAGCTGTGAATAACAAAAATAACAAGAATACACTATGTAAGAGAGAGCACTGTACATAACAGCAGAGGAAGCTATATAATATGGGATGGCACCATATATAACTAGAGAGGATGGTGTGACTACACTATATACTAAGGGACTGTGTTAGACATAATAAGTGAGTACACTACATACTAAGGGACTGTGCTTTACATAAAAAGTGACTACACTATATACTGAGGGATGGCGCTATACATAATAAGTGAGTACACTATATACTAAGGGCTTGAGCTATATATAATAAGTGAGCACACTACTAAGGGGCTTTGCAATGTATAATAAGTGAGTACACTATATACTAAGAGACTGTGTTAAACACAATAAGCGATAATAATGTCTTACTCCACCTCCCCTGTTCCTAAATCCATTATAAATCCCCCTTCCTTCCTTCCCAGTTCCCCACACCCCTCATTGTCCTCCTCCCCCCACATCCCATTATTCTCCTCTCCCCCACCCCATCATTATCTTCTCCCCCAACACCCCATCATTTCCCTTTCCACCACCTCTATCATTGCTTTCTCCCCACCATCCCATCATTGCAAATTCCACCACCTCCATCATTGCCTTCTCCCCCACAACCCCCGTCATTGCCTATTCCACCACCTCCATCATTTCCTCCATCCCTATCACCCCATCATTGCCCTTTCCACCATGAATGTCCTTTCCACTACCACAATCATTGCCTTTTCCCCAACCACCCCATCATTGCCCATTCTACCACATCCATCATTGCTTTCTCCCCCACACCACCATCATCATTGTCCTTTACACCACTTCCATCATTGCTTTCTCCCCCACCACCCCTATTATTGCCCTTACCACCACCTCCATCATTGCTTTCACCCCCACCACCCCCATCATTGTCCTTTCCACTGCCACCATCAATGCCTTCTCCCCCACCACCCCATCATTGCCCATTCCACTACCTCCATCATTTACTCCCTCCCCACCATTCCAATCATTGCTCTTTCCACCACCACCATCATTGCTTTTTCCCCCACCACCCCATCATCATCTTTGCCCATTCCACCACCTCCATCAACTCCTCCCCACCACCCCATTATTGCCCTTTTGACCACCAACATCACTGTCCTTTTCACCACCACCATCATTGTTCATTCCACCTTCTACATCAATTCCTCCTCCCCCATCCGCCCATTATTGCCCTTTCCCACACCCCATCATTGCTTTCTCCCCCACCACTCCCCATCATTGCCCTCTCCGTCACCCCCATCATTGCCTTCTCCCCATCACCCCCATCATTGCCTTCTCCCCCATCATTGCCCTCTCCTCCACCTACACACACTCACAGACACACACAGCACCATTCACCTCTCTGCACATTCCCCCACACATTTACACATGCACGCACACCACCACTCATCTCTACACACACACATACACATGTACGTACACACACAACAGACAGCACCTCTCACCTCTCCGCACACTCTCCCACAGCCACAGCATCACCGTCGCCGGCAGCTTCCTCTCACTGGCACAGCGGCCGCAGCACTGAATGATGATGTAATCGAGCCGTGCCGCTGACTGATGTGTGAGACAGGAAGTGCAGGCAGGAAGCAGGACGGATCGCTGCAGCTCCACTGCCATTTTGTCCTGTTGGCAGTGGAGCTGCAGGGTTCTCTCTCTGGCCACCACACATGAGGGCAATCTGGCCAGGGGCCCCCCGGAGCCTCGGGGATGGATAAACAGGCCAGATTGCCCTCATTATTAGCCACTCTGCAGGGGCCCCTCAGATCCTCAGGGCCCCGATGCAGCCACACCAGCTGCACATGCGGTATGTCCTCCCCTGCCTGAAATCAACTTTGGACAAAAGTCCGGACGAACCCAATGAACCAGAACTTACACGGATCAGCTCATCCCTAATTGTGACCTGTTTAGGCAGGCTGACAATGGAGAATGAGTGTTTCTCAGAATGCTCATTCCTGATTATTAACCTGTGTGAATGGGCCCTTAGCTTTTAGCCATCAGGGGGAAAAGTTGTTGGGTTCCCTGACACTGACATATTGCCACACTGGGCATATTCATATGACTGTGAATGTGCTGTATATTCCATAGCTTGGAAACTTGGCAGTAGCCACATTTGATGGTATAAGTGGGGTGGGGATCAGAGAAACCTTGCTCTTGTTATAGAGGTGTAATGGGGGCCAGGGTGGTAGTCGTACCGAAGGTCTGCTGTCGCTTCTTCATCACACCCCGGCGCTCCGCTACAGAAATAAAGTGTCCATCTTGTGGTGTACTGTGTGTGTCATGCAGTTCACCAACCTGTGGGTCAGAATCCTTCACAGCATACAGAGCTCCAATCCCTCACAGGCACACACAAATGGTATCAAAGTCCAAGTTCATTTTTGCCAAAACTTTACTTATTTCGTGCATCTTCAAAGCAAATTTAATCCAACAGTCTTCAAACATCACCAGAACTTCTCCTGAGCTCTCCCTCATCTTTTCTGTCATCACAATCTCTGGCAATGTGGTATCCAGTCCTGCAGTTCCCTGGGTAATCAAGATAGCTGATTCTATGTGCTCCCCGTCCACTTTCCCCATCTTGGGCGAAACATCAGGATGCCTCTGCAAATCCTGTTCTAACCGTAAGTCTCAGACATCACGGAAGTTACCCCACAGACTAGCCACTGATCCTTTCAGGCTGCCTAAATCCAGTTGTGCCTCACAATCTTTCATTATTTAGAACTTTCCTTTCCAGTTCTTCTGGTCTCTTTCTCTCTCTCTCTCTACAACAGTGACTACTTCATAGAGAACATCCCCTAACCTCTAGCTAGCTCCTCCCATACTATTGTAAGGGGAGGCCAGGACTGTAGTTGTGAGCCATGATACCGCAGCTTCTGTGTCCTGACCTTTCCCTACAGAAAACTGTATTCTTCTTCTCAGCATACCTGCATCTCCAAATTCAGGTCCCCCGGGTACTTCCCAGGTGACGACGGTCCCTCTTTCAGGCGACCCCCAGTAATGGAGACACAGTCCAGGTTAGCTTCAACATCCTATTTACATAATACTTCACATGTTTAATCCGTAGTTGGCACATCATGGAATTCACTTGTTTCCTTATCTTTCCCTGTGTTGCTGTTGCTTCTGTGCAGTACACACCCGGACCGTCCTGGACTGCTCCCCAGTTCCTTCCTGGCCTAACCTTGCCATGATTACAATTCCTTCTGCCTGTTTCACCCCAGACTCGAAATCATCAGCCACCAGGTTTGGTTGCCTCTGGTAAAGCATCTGGCCCATCTATACCGATCTCGTCAAAGCTCCAACTTCCTTCATCTCCTCAGTCCAACTGACTCCTGCCCTTAAAGGCATCCACCCAGGTGATGAGTGGCCGTGGATAATGTGGGCTGCAGCGATTTAACGTTACGTGATTGTCAAGCTGTCCGGGCTTATAGCCCATATGGACACTTCGGGTACCCTGGCCCCATCTGACCTAACTTCCTAGAAACTTCTGTCTTACCACCCGGCAGCCCCTCCTAAACTTAACCCTCTATAACCATCTTATAAACTATACCTACAGTGCACACTAGTATGCCCCCATCTAGTGGCCCACAAAGGAACTACACCTACCCTTGCATATAAGAACTATAATACTAAGGTGCCCTCCTCTAATGTCCCAAAAGGATGCATTTTACTTTCCCTAAACTGTACATGGACATTAGTACACATCAAATATATTATATTCAGTATTATACTAAAGGAACACAACACAATATAATACAGTACTCTAAAGAATGGTAACACATGTATGTATGAATGTGGCAGTACCATAAATGTGAATGATAATACATCTGACCATGTAGCAGTACTGCAAATATTTATCATATACATTACCAGCATTAGCATATGTAAACATCAACAGATGGAAGACAATTACAGGAAGCGGAGCAAGGAGGTAATTCTATCTCACCCCCTTACACTATCTTCCTACTGACCTAACACTATCTTATCTAAATCTAATCTCCATTTCTGCCTCTATAGTGCCCACCTTAGCAGTAACCTGAAACTACATTGTCATAACACTTACCAATGCTACATGCTAAACTTATCTGAGCCATTAACTGTCCCTATTCTCATCCCTAGCACAGTATAATATGAACGACACCAGCACATGACACATTATGTTATACAGTTAGGTCCATATATATTTGGACAGAGACAACATTTTTCTAATTTTGGTTCTAGGCATTACCACAAAGAATTTTTAACAAAACAATTCAGATGCAGATGAAGTTCAGACTTTCAGCTTTCATTTGAGGGTATCCACATTAAAATTTGATGAAGGGTTTAGGAGTTTCAGCTCCTTAACATGTGCCACCCTGTAAAGGGACCAAAAGTAATTGGACAATTGACTCCAAGGCTATTTCATGGACAGGTGTGGGCAATCCCTTCTTTATGTCATTCTCAATTAAGCAGATAAAAGGCCTGGAGTTAATTTCAGGTGTGGTGCTTGCATTTGGAAGGTTTTGCTGTGAAGGAAACATGTGGTCAAAGGAGCTCTCCATGCAGGTGAAACAAGCCAACCTTAAGCTGCAAAAACAGAAAAAACCCATCCAAGAAATTGCTACAACATTAGAAGTGGCAAAATGTACAGTTTGGTACATCCTGAGAAAGAAAGCACTGGTGAATTCATCAATGCACAAACACCTGGGCGCCCACGGAAGACAACAGTGGTGGATGATCGCAGAATAATCTCCATGGTGAAGAGAAACCCCTTCACAACAGCCAACCAAGTGAACAACACTCTCCAGGAGGTAGGCGAATCAATATCCAAATCTACCATAAAGAGAAGACTGCATGAAAGTAAATACAGAGGGTTCACTGCACGGTGCAAGCCACTCATAAACATCAAGAATAAAAAGGCTAGACTGGACTTTGCTAAAAAAAATCTAAAAAAGCCAGCACAGTTCTAGAAGAACATTCATTGGACAGATGAAACCAAGATTAACCTCTACAAGAATGATGGAAAGAGAAAAGTATGGCGAAGGTGTGGTACGGATGATCCAAAGCATAGCACATCACCTGTAAAACACGGCGGAGGCAGTGTGATGGCTTGGGCATGCATGGCTGCCAGTGGCACTGGGTCACTAGTGTTTATTGAAGATGTGACACAGGACAGAAGCAGCCGAATGAATTCTGAGGTATTCAGAGCCATACTGTGTGCTCAGATCCAGCCAAATGCAGCCAAATTGATTGGTTATCGTTTCATACTACAGATGGACAATGACCCAAAACAAAAAGCCAAAGCAACCCAGGAGTTTATTAAAGCAAAGAAGTGGAATATTCTTGAATGGCCAAGTCAGTGACCTGATCTCAACCCAATTGAGCATGCATTTCACTTGTTAAAGACTAAACTTCAGACAGAATGGCCCACAAACAAACAGCAACTGAAAACCACCGCAGTGAAGGCCTGGCAGAACATCAAAATGGAGGAAACACAGCGTCTGGTGATGTCCATGAGTTCAAGACTTCAGGCAGTCATTGCCATCAAAGGGTTTTCAACCAAGTACTAGAAATGAACATTTTATTTACAATTATTTAATCTGTCCAATTAATTTTGGTCCCTTTAAAAACAGGGCGGCACATGCTAAGGAGCTGAAACTCCTAAACCCTTCATCAAATTTTTTATGTGGATACCCTGAAATGAAAGCTGAAAGTCTGAACTTAAACTGCATCTGAATTGTTTTGTTTCAAATTCATTGTGGTAATGTCCAGAACCAAAATTGAGTTCTAATGAGGATGAGTGACCTCATGGATGTTGATCTCCATGAGGTCACTCATCCTCATTTTCACAGTCTTTTACTAGGCATTGCTCCTACTAGCCAGTTTCCTACTCCACACTGATGAGGGGCAATACCCCGAAACAGCTGTCTGTGGATGGATACCATGTTTTGGCATAGGTGGTTTCCTTCATTGGAGACTGCCCTTCCCGTGGTTGTTCCTTCCCAGGGAAAGACCTGGCTAGTCATTGCTTGCATTGAGAAACACGTGATGGTGTCTCCGCAGCGAGGGTTCTGGGACCTGAGATACATAGATTGGCCCTCCACAGCGACCCAATGGGGCCATGTTTGCTCTCCTCACAACAGGCAAAACAAACCGCATTCACTGGTACCTCTCATGTCCTGATCCGATCATGCTGTTGAAAGTTACCCCCTTTCTTAGATATTGGGAATAAATTCTGCAGAGAGCTAAAGGGTGGAGATTATTAGCCCACCCTCTGACACAGGGGGAGGAACCTAGCGTGTTTAAGAACTAGCAGTCCATGGCAGAGACAGACACTCACACAGAAGAACCAGACGATGGTGATCTAAGAAGGAACTGGGGACAGACCTGCCAAGGGGAGCAGCGGCCCGTGCTTTGGAGGTCTGTCCGGCAACTAAGATTCTTGTACCTGTGGACTGCAGAGCTCCCGGCACCCACATGCACCCTACAATCTGGTAAATTGACATCCAGCTTAATATCTCTAAGTCTTGTACCCTTATTGTTATATTTTACTCTGACTGCAAATCCACTGTAATTCCAATGTATAGCTTTCTGTATATTTCTGTAATTATCCAGTGCGTCCTTAAGGCAATTAAACTATAAAATTAATCTTGGGCTGATGCTTTTACTCTGATCACGAATCTTAGAATACCCAGCGGGTAACAGGACATCCTCCCCGGCGGCCATTTGCTCTAGGTGCAGTTCCCTTACTGACCTGAGAGACCAAGGGGGCGCCGGAGAGCTGTGCCTGAGTAGTTACGTCACATTGGTGACGTGGGAGGAACGGGTCCTGTGTTGTGTCCTCCACATTGGTGGCAGCAGTGGGATCAGAGTAATAGTGTGCGTGGGACCCCTACTCCCAGACACTAAAGACTACCAGCGGTAACTTTCACTGCTGGGGTCCTAAGGCCAGCCCAGCACTAGACGGTCAGAGTGCAAATATAATAAGTTGTGTGCGAGGTCAGGGTTGCAGCTGTGTCAGTAACCAGAGGTTCCCAAGATGGCAGAAGGCACCAGGAGTAAGGCAAAGGGGGAGGCCAATGCTATGGTCTATGAGGAGGTGGTGGAGGACAATACCAATGAAGGTGAGGGGGAGTTCAGCCAGGGCTCCCCAAGGAGCCAGACCCCCGTGCTCAGTCCCGCAGTGAACTGTCCACCACCTGCCCGCCCCAGCCTGTCCAGATTGGAGGCCCCTTTCCAAGCGGCTATGGCACAGTTCGAGGCTGGTAATGATGCCGCCCATGACAGACTCCTGGTGGCGGCAGAGAAAGCAGCGGCGCATGAGCAAGCGGCGGCAGAGCGTGAGCATGCCGAACGGGTGCTGCAGGCTGCAGAACGCCGTGAAGCTGCGGAGCGCCGGCACAGGCTGGAGATGGCTCAGCCCGGGCTCCCGCTGGACGCACCAGCCCCACCGAGGACCAAGGCTTCCAAGGTCCGGGCGGAGGACTTCCCCCTGCTTGAAAAGGATGGAGACCTGGATTCCTTTCTGCCGGCCTTTGAGAGAACCAGCCTCCAACACCATTTGGCCCTGGATCAGTGGACAAGGTACCTGACCCCCCATTTGAGGGGTAAGTCCCTGGAAGTTTTGGGGGACTTACCTGCCGGGGAGGAGCAGGACTACAACAGCATCAAGCGGGCCCTGATCCAGCACTACAACCTCCCCCCTGAGTCGTACCACAGGAAGTTCCGAAGCCTGCAGCGGGGCTCAAAGGACACCTGGACCGACCACATGCAGGCACTGCTGAGAGCTGCGGAGCACTGGACCTCGGGTCTAGAGCTCACCACCCACTAGGAGGTCCAGGAACTGTTCGTCAAGGAGCAGTTCTTGTGGAACTGCCCAGAGGACCTCCAGCAGTTCCTCTGTGACCGGAAACCAAAGGGGGCTTCTGCTACAGTCGGCCTGGCAGACGAGTATGCCAACAACAGGGCCTCTGAGCCAAAGAAGCCTGCCACCAGCACCTGGAGAGGGGATAAGCCCAATCCTGCCCCTGTCCCCCCAGCCCCCAGAGTTCAAGGGGTGTACCCCCCTGCTGCCCTCTCCAGGCCAGGAGCAGAACCCAGACGTTGTCATCATTGCAACCAGCTGGGACACTTTAAGGCTGTGTGTTCCCAGCACCATAAGGCCCCATCCCTGTCCCAGAAACCGTCCACTGTTTTGTGTGTGGGAGGGGGTGGTGGGAGGTCCCTGGACAATTACCAACCCGTCACCATCGACCGCTCAGTAGTCATGGGACTGCGGGACACAGACGCTGAACGAACCCTGGTACGTCCTGAGGTGGTGTCCCCTCAAGACTTGGTGCCTGGAAAGACCCTTTCCATCTCCGGAATTGGAGGTGTTGAACCGGTGCTGCCCGTCGCCAAGGTGTTTTTGGACTGGGGCGCCGGAAGGGGAATGTGGGAGGTGGGAGTAACACCAAATATTCCTGCAAATGTGTTGCTTGGGACTGATTTGGGGCAACTAGTGTCTCAGTATGTGGCCACTGAACCCCCAAGTCTGGCTCCCCAAGAACGTCATGACCCTACTGTGACTGCTAACTTTAATGTGTTGAATGTGCCTCCAACAGTGGAAGTGGGAGTAACGACAAATTTTCCTGCCAATGTGTTGCTTGGGACCGATTTGGGGTGGCTAGTGTCTCAGTATGTGGCCACTGAACCCCCAAGTCTGGCTCCCCAAGAATGTCATGAATCTACTGTGAATGCTAATGTTAATGTGTTGAATGTGCCTCCAACAGTGGAGGAGGGAGTGAAACCTGATGGTAAGCCATTCACTGACACTGCACACACAGGGCTCACAGTGAGGACAGGTGAGAAGACTGCAGGGGAGAGCTTAGAGGTGGAGGGAGGGGCTGCTATGGGCAGTGTAGGGCCCTTAAGTGAATCCAACCTGCTGAGTCTAGGGTCTCTGCAGAAAGAGGAACAGGCCATGGGGGGAGGGGGCATCACGGGAGAGGAGCCACCAGGTAAGACCCCAGGGCAGGAGTTCCCCGCATCCGGGATGTCAGGAGGCCAGGGAAGTCTGCCTGACCCGGCGACTTGGTCGGGGGCCGAGGGGAAGCAGGCGCTACCTGTGGTCTCAGCGGGCGTGGCCGCTGTTACCAGGAGTAGGAGCGCCGGAGCCCAAGGAGCCTCGCGGAGGTCCGACGGTTTTCCCCTCTCTGACCAAGTGACTGCCGAGTCAGACAGCGGCCAGGAGACTGATCCCAGGGAGCTGACAGAGGATGTGGCCGTTTCATCAATTCTTGCCACATCGAGTCAGGGATTTCATCAGACCTCAATGGTGAAGGGGAAAATGAACTCACAACACAAGGCCTTTTAGTATGATAATGAGATAAGGCCCAAAACAGAACTTCAAAGCTTAGGAAAGGAGCCACGCCAGCAGGGGGCAGGAAGATGCCTGAGGGCTTCAATTAGAAGGTACCTGCCAGCCAGACACAGGAATACACATCCAGTGTGTCTCCCAGTCACTCCGGCTCCATCCTAGGATCATTGATTATGAGTACATCTTTCGAGTTATGAACTCATGAAAAATATCCGAGTGACCCTGAGGAAATCGTGCATCTGGCATTGTGACTCCTGAGTCGGTGAGGGTTCTGGGACATGAGCTACATAGATTGGCCCTCCACAGCGACCCAATGGGGCCATGTTTGCTCTCCACACGATAGGCAAAACAAACCGCATTCACTGGTACCTCTCATGTCCTGATCCGATCATGCTGTTGAAAGTTACCCCCTTTCTTAGATATTGGGAATAAGTTCTGCAGAGAACTAAAGGGTGGAGATTATTAGCCCACCTTCTGACACAGGGGGAGGAACCTAGCGTGTTTAAGATCTAGCAGCCCATGGCAGAGACAGACACTCACACAGAAGAAAGATTCTTGTACCTGTGGACTGCAGAGCTCCTGGCACCCACATGCATCCTACAATCTGGTAAATTGACCTCCAGCTTAATATCTCTAAGTCTTGTACCCATATTGTTATATTTTACTCTGACTGCAAATCCACTGTAATTCCATTGCATAGCTTTCTGTAATTTCTGTAATTATCTAGTGTGCCCATAAGGCAATTAAACTATAAAATTAATCTTGGGCTTATGCTTTTACTCTGATCACGAATCTTAGAATACCCAGCGGGTAACAGGACATCCTCCCCGGTGGCCATTTGCTCTAAGTGCAGTTCCCTTACTGACCTGAGAGACCAAGGGGGCGCCGGAGAGCTGTGCCTGTGTAGTTACGTCACATTGGTGACGTGGGAGGAACGGGTCCTGTGTTGTGTCCTCCACACCCCCCAACTGCAGTACCCTCTGACCAGGCTGTGAAGAGCGTCCTGCCCTGGGCAAACCTGCCTGGGCTCTGCTGCAGGAACAGGAAATTCCTTCCCTGTCAGCTTGTTGGACCGGCCCCCTTATTAACTCCTTCTGTCCCTGATCTAACTATGTACAGCACATTATACATTACACATAAAACATTACACATAAAACTTAAGGGAACCATTATGATGCTACATGGGCTCAGTGTGTAGTAGAGAGGAGGCAATTGAGGGTCCCCGCCACCTCCTTACATGCAGATTCTTTGCCTTGGTTAGCTGTGGCTTTCTAATAAACTGTGTGAGTTCTTTGTAACACTATAATTTATGTAAATGAAACCTAACAGACGTGAACAGCTCCAGGACTTTGGACAGAGTTTTGCCTGAATATGCAATTTAGTGATTGCTATCCTTAAAGGGAACCTGTCATTTCTCCAAATGCTATAAAACTGAGGTTAGTCTGCAAGTTAATAGCATTCTAAATCTTTATGGCCACCACATTGCGCCTAATAAGAGAAAATCAACTTTATACCTCCGGCTTTCAGTCATAGAGGCATGCTGTTTCTGTCAATGCTGAATATACAGTGAATCGTCACTGGCAGCATGCCCTCGCCCATTGAGTGACTGCTGGCTCAGCACTTGCCATGCTTATACTCACTGTATACTGAGTGGTGACTGAAAATGTGCCTGCTCACCTGCCGGCAGCTCCTGGGAGGAATAAGGTTCATTTCCTCCAAGTAGCCTTGCTTTCAGTGCAGCGCATGCACAGCTTAAGAATGCTATTAACCTACAAATTAACTCGATATCTACAGTTTAATAGCATTTTGGAGTTTAATAGCATTTGGAGACATTACAGGTTCCCTTAAACTAGACTTTCATTTATCTGGGGTAAAGGATTAGTTAGCTGCCCTGATTCTGTATCGAAATACCCTGGCCAAGGCAAACTGACTTGTTGTCACACTTACTGAGGCTCAGCACATACAAATTGCCCGTGTCTCTCTACATTATACAATTTTTCAACTATTTTAAGAGGTGCAAATAGATTACGTTAATATTTGCATCTACAGTTGCTGAAAAAGCTGGGCAGTAAAGAGCTGAGCATTTTTACAGTAATATATGACTTACCAGGCAACCTGCAGCTCCTTGAGGACATGGGACTGCAATATGAACACAGCTACATAGGTTGAAAAAAACCTAGGTCCATCAACTTCAACCTTTCTCCACCAATTGTGCATTTCATTACTAATTTAACTATAACCCACAATGTTATTTGTATCAAGGAAATTGTCCAGCCCTTTTTTAATAGCTGTTATAGTGCCTGCCATTACTACCTCTTGTGGTTGTCATTCCACAGTCTGACTGCTCTAAACTGTAAAGAACTCTTTCCTATTTAGCTGCCAGAATCGCCTTTCTTCCACCTATAATGAGTGGCCCCTAGTGCTCAGTATGGTCTTTGGAAGGAATAATATACAAAGAATGGTTGCATTCTATCATGCTAAGGCATGTCAATGTGGAATATATGTAATTAAAATTGCAATACAGCTTTAGAATTATAGAAAAAAATATATAAGACTCTTAGCATAAAATTTGGCCAAATATTATCTGCCCACCAGCCAACATCAAGGCGGCCTCAAATCTGATGGGTACCTACACTGTGTGAATACCCCTCTAAGGCTGATGTCTGAATTACTGGGTGAATTTGCACACCTCTGTCAGCAATGCCTGCACTTGTGGGGAGGTTGACCTGACGTAGGGATCTGCCTGTAGTGAGAGGCAGAGGGAATAGCTCAGTGTAGGAATAGAAGCACTGAGATGAAGAAAAATAGGGTGCTGTACTGAGTGTGACCATTAGAGGGCAGTGGGGAGCACAGAAGAGAGTAGTTATGTAAGTGCCACAGGTCAATGTCACTCTCATTGGTCAAAAGTGACTGTCAGGTGACAGTGGGCGGGGCTACCTAGGCTGGTAGTATAAAGGCTGAGGGAAGGTTCCAGAAGGGTCAGTCAGCCAGGGGAGCTCACTGGATAGGAGGTTCTGCTGCGCAGGGAAAGGCAGTGGAGAACATCAGAGAGAGCCTGACAGTAAAGACAGTCACGGGGGGTGACCCAAAAGTACATTAGCATCAGACGGAGACAGTCTGAGCGAATTAAGGGACAGTGTACTCTGAACGGTGAAGCGCTGTGGTGGAAGTGCCTAGGGCAGCCACAGTGAGGAGAACCGCAGAGGACACCATGACTGTGACACAGAGCAGGTAAAGGTACCCGGGTCTGTGTGAAAAGAAATTGTCAAAAGTCCTGCCATGAACTGTGGAAGTCGTCAGGAGAGTGGTGAATAAACACAGACCTGTTGAATGTAAGCTCCTGTTTCAATCTCCAGTCTGTTTGCATCAAGAAGTGGGTGACCACCCCAATTCTGTGGGATCAGCACACCTCTCCCACCTATCAGCAGCAGCACCACCGCATCATCGCCTCATCTCCCTCAGCCCTGCCCTACCCCTACATTTGGCGTAGTCGGCAGGATCAATTGCCGCCAATACAACATCTTCAGCGGCAGGCCTGCCACCAAGTAGCAAAGGCCCCAAGTTGTGTGGGGTGAAGAATTGTTTTGGTTGATGTTCCCTGTGGATTACAAATAAAAAAAACTGGACTGTGGATTGCTGGCTGCCGATAAAATGACTGTGATGGTTTGGCGCCCAAAGGAAGAGGTACAGATATTGCTGATTGTACTGAGTGATCTGGGGCTTTGTCAAATCCACCCCTGGAGGGAGTGGTGTTCATCTGAAGAGAACTGCTCCCTCATGTTGGACCCTGGAAGATAGGTGGAGAGGCCCACCGCCGCACCCCCTAAGAACGGGAGTGGCCCGGGTGGAGAGACCCGCTGTGGCTGTTTGGCGCCATTCAGCTACTGGACCTCGGACCGCATGAGGCGTTGTAGCTGTCGGGGTGTCGGACGCCAAGAATGGCTGTGGTGTCAAGAATCGGAAACCCGTCAGGAGACCTGCTCAGGGAGCCTCCCGGCGGAGCTGTGGGGCCTGGAGGCCGGCCCTGTCGGATGGCGGGGTGAAAATCAATGGCCAACGAAGGAGCGGTGGGAGAGTCTGCTGGAAGCTGTGGCGGCTGGGCAGGTGAGCGTAGCCCCGGCCCTGCCGGTGACACCCCAGGCAAACCCCGTCCCCACGCACCATGCAGTAGACAGGTCACGGGGCCTTGACACGGATCCTCGGCCTTCCCGCCCACCTCTTTACGCTGTGGTGCCTCCTGCTCTGAGCGACGGCGTAGCCCCCGTCAAACTGACTTCCAACGCATCGGTCTCACTCCCGGGCACTACTGAAATCGAGCCATCAGCTGCAGTGTCTGACTTACCGGAAAGTGCGGCCGCTGCTTCATCTGTGGCCCTACCTGAGGTTGCTTTGTCGGAGCCCATGGAAGCCTTGGTACCAGCTGCAGCCTCCCCTGCGGCCACGCCTATGTCGCTGTCAAAGCCAGCTGAGGCCTACTCACCATCGGAGCCTGCGGCCGCTTCTGTTCCGTCCTCAACCTCGACCGCGACCCGCCCACCGGACTCTGCGGCCTATACCGGACCCTCCGCCTGGGTGGCGGAAGTTATCGAAGGGAAGAAGGCCAGGAAGCGGGAGATCTGGGGGCTACTCCATGAAAAAGGAGACGCTGGCATGGCGGTTCCATGTTCTATCAGGAGGCTAGTGTACGCAAACTGAGAGAGAGGGTATGGCTTTATCCGGGATCGCGCCACTGGAGAAAAAGTGTACTTAAATGTGGCATCCATCTGGCACGGCCGGGCTTCACAAGAAGGAGACTGGGTCTCTTACTATAAGGAGTACTGCCCCCAAGGCTACTACGCTGTGGCAGTAATTGCTTGCCCTGAAGATTACGTGCCCCCGTAAAAATGGACTCCCAGAGTCACCCCAAGAGTCCCAGGACTTTAAGTCCCTTGCTGAGTTGGCAAAACATTGGCCTCAAGAGATGGCCCGGACTACCGGGAATTTTATGCACCGTTGAGCAATTCATCGGACAGTTTCACGTCCGAGTTAATAGAAACTTTTTTTGTTGTTGTTCTTCATCTCCTGACATAGTAATGGCGCATATGGGGGATGCTCAGGTCAAAGGAAGGGGGAGTATGTCAGTATGACAGTTCTTGGTGTTTGAAAAAAAAAGGTAAAAGAAAAATATATATGTAGCTGTTTTGATAAAGACGTATTGCAACAAATATGAAAAAGTGTGGAGTGAAGTTGAAATGTTAAAGTGTTATTTAAAAAAAAAAGTGTATTCAGCAGGTCCCGGGTACATGGAGTATGCCGACTCTGACTCAGTTAAGTTGACAGGATGACGGGACAAGAAGACAGATGGACCGGGAACCTGAGCAAAGGGGTCTTTGTGACCGAGAGTCTGTGTGACAAAGGGGTCTGTGTGATCAAGGGTCTGTGTGACTGAGAGTCTGTGTGACAAAGGGGTCTGTGTGACCAAGGGTCTGTGTGACTGAGAGTCTGTGTGACAAACGGGTCTGTGTGACCTAGAGTCTGTGTGACAAAGGGGTCTGTGTGACCCAGACGTCGACCTTGACTTATTGTTAAAGTGCCAGGTTCTTGACACCACATACACCCCAGGAGAACAGATAGAGATTGTCGAGGACAACAATGGTTAAAGGAAGGAAGAATGTGGGGAGGTTGACCTGATGTAGGGATCTGCCCGTAGTGAGAGGCAGTGGGAATAGCTCAGTGTAGGAATAGAAGCACTGAGATGAAGAAGAATACGGTGCCGTATTGAGTGTGACCATTAGAGGGCAGTGGGGAGCACAGAAGAGAGTAGTTATGTAACTGCTACAGGTCAAGGTCACTCTCATTGGTCAAAGGTGACTGTCAGGTGACAGTGGGCGGGGCTACATAGGCTGGTAGTATAAAGGCTGAGGGAAGGGTCAGTCAGCCAGGGGACCTCACTGGATAGGAGGTTCTGCTGCACAGGGAAAGGCAGTGGAGGACCTCAGAGAAAGCCTGACAATAAAGACGGTCACGGGTGGTGACCAAAAAGTACAGTAGCATCAGACGGAGACAGTCTGAGTGAATTAAGGGACAGTGTACTCTGAATGGTGAAGCGCTGTGGTGGAAGTGCCTAGGGCAGCCACAGTGAGGAGAACCGCAGAGGACTCCACGACGGTGACACAGAGCAGGTAAAGGTACCCGGGTCTGTGTAAAAATAAATTGTCAAAAGTTCTGCTATGAACTGTGGAAGTCTTCAGGAGGTGGTGAATAAACACAGATCTGTTGAATGTAAGCTCCTGCTTCAGTCTCCAGTCTGTTTGCATCAAGAAGTGGGTCACCCCCCCAATTCTGTGGGATCAGCACACCTCTCCCACCTATCAGCAGCAGCACCACCGCATCATCGCCTCATCTCCCTCAGCCCTGCCCTAACCCTACACATTTATGGGTAAGTAGGGACCTGCTATAATTAAAATCACCACCTGGTGGAGGGCGGAGTGCTCGGTCAGTAAGCTAACATACAAAAGACAAAAAAAACTGACTGGCACATCCAAACTAATGTGAATAGGTGCATACCAAGAGGAGCTACCCCCATATACAATATACAAAGAATGGTTGCACTCTATCATGCTAAGGTCAATGTGGAATACAGTGGGGCAAAAAAGTATTTAGTCAGTCAGCAATAGTGCAAGTTCCACCACTTAAAAAGATGAGAGGCGTCTGTAATTTACATCATAGGTAGACCTCAACTATGGGAGACAAACTGAGAAAAAAAAATCCAGAAAATCACATTGTCTGTTTTTTTTTCATTTTATTTGCATATTATGGTGGAAAATAAGTATTTGGTCAGAAACAAGCAATCAAGATTTCTGGCCAACGTCAAGGCGGCCTCAAATTTGATGGGTACCTACACTGTGTGAATACCTCTCTAAGGCCTCTTTCACACTTCAGTTTTTTGTGTCAGTTAAAATCCGCCAAAAAGGCGGACAAACGGATCCGTTCTTAACTGATGTGAACGGATGCCACAGGATCCGTTTTTTGACGGATCCGCAAAATGAGGAAATTTAAAGGAACCGCTGGCCGGGAAGGGGAGAGACTGATTTTGACTGACTGTAAAAAACGGAAGTGTGAAAGAGGCCTTATGTCTGAATTCCTGGGTGAATGTGGACACCTCTGTCAACAATGCCTGACCCAGGAATTCAGACATCAGCCTTAGAGAGGTATTCACACAGTGTAGGTACCCATCAGATTTGAGGCCGCCTTGACGTTGGCTTGTGGGCAGATAATATTTGGCCAAATTTTATGCTAAGAGTCTCATATATTTTTTTCTATAATTCTAAAGCTGTATTGCAATTCTAATACATATATTCCACTTTGACATGCCTTAGCATGATAGAATGCAACCATTCTTTGTATATTGTATATGGGGGTAGCTGCTCTTGGTATGCACCTATTAACATTAGTTTGGATGTGCCAGTCAGTTTTTTTGTCTCTTGTATGTTAGCTTACCGACCGAGCACTCCGCCCTCCACCAGGTGGTGATTTTAATTTGATTTTAAAATTCTAAAGCTTTATTGCAATTCTAATTACATATATTCCACATTGACATGCCTTAGCATGATAGAGTGCAACCATTCTTTGTATATTGTACATGGGGGTAGCTCCTCTTGGTATGCACCTATTCACATTAGTTTGGATGTGCCAGTCAGTTTTTTTGTCTTTCGAAAGGAATAAGTCATGCGCCAGTCCTTTGCACTGACCACACATATAAATATAAATGAGATCCCTCTGAGGCGTCTTTTTTCTAAGATAAACAAGCCCCACTATTCCAACCTCTCCTCATATGAGAGGCCTTCCATCCAGGGGCGGATTACCACAGTCGCTGCTGCGACGGGGCCCAGAGTGTTTAGGGGCCCGATCGGGGAGCTGCAGCCGCTGTGCAGCTTCTTGCTTTGACTGGCTGCCAGGCTGCAATTGGCCTGATTTGATGGCTGCTCACAGGACCTGTGATGAGTTCACAGGAGGGGAGGAGTCAGGGGTTACATGATCAGTAGCCTCATGTATTCAGGACTCTGCCGACCTGGTTGCCATGGTGCACTGCTGGATGAAGGTAAGTTTATGTGTGAGGTCAGGAGGGGTATACAGGGTGGATATTTCAGAGCCGTGTGTGTATGATGTGCATGGAGCGGAGCCGTGTGTGTATGATGTGCACGGAGCGGAGCCGTGTGTGTACAATGTGCACGGAGCGGAGCCGTGTGTGTAAGAGGTGTATGGAGCGGAGTCGTGTGTGTACGGAGCGGAGCTGTGTGTGTACGAGGTGTACAGAGAGGAGTTGCGTGTGTATAAGGTGAGCGAAGCTGTATGTGTACGAAGTGTAGTGAGCGGAGCCGTGTGTGTACGGAGCGGAGCCGTGTGTGTACGAGGTGTATGGAGCAGAGCCGCGTGTGTACGAGGTGAGCAGAGCTGTGTGTGTGCAAGGTGTACGGAGCAGAGCCGTGTGTACGAGGTGAGCGGAGCCGTGTGTGTACGAGGTGAGCGGAGCCGTGTGTGTACGAGGTGAGCGGAGCAGAGCCACGTGTGTACAAGGTGAGCGGAGCCGTGTGTGTACGACGTGAGTGGATCCGTGTGTGTACGACGTGTATGGAGCAGAGCTGTGTGTGTATGAGGTGTACAGAGCGGAGCCGTGTGTGTATGAAGTGTATGGAGCGGAGCCGCATGTGTACGAGGTGAGCGGAGCCGTGTGTGTACGAGGTGAGTGGAGCCGTGTGTGTACGAGGTGTGCGGAGTGGAGCCGTGTGTGTACGAGGTGTGCGGATTGGAGCCGTGTGTGTACGAGGTGAGCGGAGCCGTGTGTGTACGAGGTAGTCGGAGCAGAGCTGTGTGTGTACGGAGCGGAGCTGCATGTGTACAAGGTGTATGGAGCAGAGCCGTGTGTGTACAAGGTGTACGGAGTGGAGCCGTGTGTGTACGAAGTGTATGGAGCAGAGCTGCATGTGTACGAGGTGAGCGGAGCCGTGCATGTACGAGATGTATGGAGCGGAGGTGTGCGTGTATTTTGGCATAGAGGGGCCCCATTTGAAAGTTCGCACCGGGGCCCATAACTTTGTAGTTACACCAATGCTTCCATCCCTTGCAAAAATCTAGTGTCCGTCTTTGAAATGATTCTAACTTCTGAAAATTCTTTTTAAAATGTGGAGCCCAAAACTGGATCCTATATTCTAGATGTGACCTCACCAGTGATTTATAAAGGGGTACTGATACGTTAGGATCACAGGATTTTATCTCTCTTTTTATACATTCTAAAATCTTGCTTGCTTTTGCGGGTGCAGCATGACATTAAAAGTGCTCAGCTTATTTCTAGGTGCATTACTCTACATTTATCTACATTAAACCTCATTTGCCAAGTGTTTTCCCATTTAGACGTCTTAATCAGATAATTTTGTAATATAGTAATATCAAGGTCAGATTTTAAAGTGCACCTGTTTTGGCCGCTATAAGATGCGGCCACCTCCTTTCAGATCTTATAGTGGCCACCACCTTTCAGGGCTTATCTACAGCATTCTATAATGCTGTAGATAAGCCCATGGTCTGACCTGAAAGATAAGAAAAATAAGTTTTATTACACTCACTCGTGGGGTGGGGGGCGGTCCGGTCCGATGGGTGTCACAAGTCTGGGTCTGGCGCCTCCCATCTTCTTGCGATACCACCCTCCTGCTTCTTCATCGCTCCCCGGCATCGCACTTCTGCACAGGCGTACTTCTCTGCCCTGTTGAGGGCAGAGCAAAGTACTGCAGTGCGCAGGCGTTGCACCTCTCTGACCTATCCCAGCGCCTGCGCACTGCAGTACTTTGCTCTGCCTTTAACAGGGCAGAGAAGTACGCCTGCGCAGAAGTGTGATGCTGGGAGCGATGAAGCAAGCAGGAAGACGGCGTCGCAAGAAGATGGGAGGCGTCAGACCCGGACGTGCGACACTCATCGGACCGGACCTCATCGGACCGATCCCCCAGGTGAGTATAACAAAACTTATTTCTCTTCTCTTGCAGGTTGTACTAGGGGCTTATACAGCATTATAGAATGCTGTAGATAAGCCCTGAAAGGCAGCGGCTGCATCTTATAACGGGAAAAACAAGTGACTGGTGCATTTTAAAATCCTACATATTTTGGTGTTGTCATCAAGACTGACACTTTACTCTCAATCCCATTCACAAGGTCATTAATAAAGAGTTTAATGAGAATTGATCCTAGCACAGATCCCTGCTACTATATCCCATTTAGAGAACGTACCATTTATGACGACTCTTTGGTTCCTGTTATTTAGCCAATTCCTTACCCATATACATATAATTTCCCTAGTCCTTGCTTCTGTAGCTTCAGTATAAGGCTGTTATGTGGAACAAAATTAAGTATCATTTGAAATGCAAAAGTAAAACAACTGTGAAAAATATAGGACAAAAAATATGGTTCTACACCAAAAGATAGAGCACATATACAGAAAAAAGTGTGAATAACCAAAGTACAAAAGATATATTAAAAAGTGAGGTAAGAAGGTGGATCCAGGCAACTACCATTTGGTAAGCCTGACATCAGTAGTGTGCAAAGCTTTTGAGGGCATTATAAGAGATGACCTGCAGAAATCTATTGCAGAGAATAGTATAATAACTGACAACTAGAGTTGAGCGATACCAGCCGATACTTGAAAATATCGGATCGGAATGGATCGGCCGATCTTAAAAAAAAGTATCGGTATCGCCGATTCCGATACCGGGAACCAATGCAAGTCAATGGGGCCAAAATATCGGAATTAAAAAAAACCCTTTCTTTCCTTGTAGGTTAATTCTACATGAAGAAAAACAACTAAGAATAATGTAGAATGTATTGTGGGAGGTGGAGGAGACATTAAAGCCATAGAGGTTTAGCCCAATCAAATGGAATAGCAGGAATTAAACTTTTTTTTTTAAAGATGTTAGGAGTTACAAAGATATTGACTATGTTAGCCTCATTTATATTTTGCCAGACATGTATGTCTTCTTCTTCTACTTCCTTTTTTTACATTCTTCTTCTTCTTCTTCTACTTCCTTTTTTTACATTCTTCTTCTTCTTCTTCTACTTCCTTTTTTTACATTCTTCTTCTTATTCCTTTTTTTACATTCTTCTTCTTCTTCTTCTACTTCCTTTTTTTACATTCTTCTTCTTCTTCTTCTTCTTCTTCTTCTTCTTCTTCTTCTTCTTCTTCTTCTTCTTCTTCTTCTTCTTCTTCTTCTTCTTCTTCTTCTTCTTCTTCTTCTTCTTCTTCCTTTTCTTACATTCTTCATATTCTTCTTATTCAACAATTATTATTCTACATATTCAGCTTCTTCATCTTCTTCCTATTCTTCTTCATCATATTCTTGTTTGTGTCAGGCATTCCTGTAGTTGTTATCTAGAAAAGTTAGAAGTTTACACCTTCCGTTCTGCCTGTCACAAAAGATTTACAACAGGATTTGTCCGCGTTCAGTTTGGCCTGCAGAAGCAGGCCTTTTCCAGGGGCACCACGAGGAGGAACGGACTCACCCCCATACACTGCTTAGTCTTCTTCTGCTTATAAATAAGATAATATCATTTGCTCAGAGTATTAGTCTTATGCTTAATGTTCTTCTGCTTTGTTTTTTTTATGCTTCTTTGTCTTCTCTCTCTTGTTGTTCTGCATCTTGGTGGTTGTCTTCCTGTTCTTTGTCCTCTTGAACCAGCTGACGGTACTGGCACCCGGAGGGGCAGCAGAAGGAACAAGAGCCAATGGCACTACCGAGGACCAGCTGACGGTGCTGGAACCCGGTTACTAAGCAGGAGGTACCTGTGCTACAAAGCACTACCAAGGACCAGCAGACGTTGCCGGAACTCGGATACCGAGATGGAGGCACCTAGGCCAAACGCTCTGACGAGAACCAGCTGACGGTGCTGGAACCCGGAGGGGTAGCATAAGCTGCAAGAGCAAATGGAAATAGCGAGGACCAGCTGACAGTGCTGGCACCCGGAGGGGCAGCAGAAGGAATAAGAGCCAATGGCACAACCGAGGACCAGCTGACGGTGCTGGAACCCGGTTACTAAGCAGGAGGTACCTGTGCTACAAAGCACTACCAAGGACCAGCAGACGTTGCCGGAACTCGGATACCGAGATGGAGGCACCTAGGCCAAAGGCTCTGACGAGAACCAGCTGACGGTGCTGGAACCCGGAGGGGTAGCATAAGCTGCAAGAGCAAATGGAAATAGCGAGGACCAGCTGACAGTGCTGGCACCCGGAGGGGCAGCAGAAGGAATAAGAGCCAATGGCACAACCGAGGACCAGCTGACGGTGCTGGAACCCGGTTACTAAGCAGGAGGTACCTGTGCTACAAAGCACTACCAAGGACCAGCAGACGTTGCTGGAACTCGGATACCGAGATGGAGGCACCTAGGCCAAAGGCTCTGATGAGAACCAGCTGACGGTGCTGGAACCCGGAGGGGTATCAGAAGTTACCCCTGAAAAGCAAAGTTGGCATGCCGCAAGCTGGCCGCAGTTACCGAATCACACAGTCCTACAGGGGGTGCTTGTCCTACTGGCACTATGGAACAAACCTTTCTTACCAGAACCCGCAGTCCACATAGGAAGCACCTAAACTGCTGGCACCCTAGCCTCGGCTAACCCAACCGCAACACGACATGGCAACTTGGGGTGGCAAACTGACATTGACACTTCCCGGAAACAGCAGGCAGGGCTGGAACCAAGCTGGGCAGGAGGGAGTACCCGTGCCAAAGTCAGTTATGAGCAGCAACTGGCGATGTTGGAGCCCAGGACAAGCACTTAGCAGGCTGAGGCCTGATGTGCTGTCAATTGGGAGGCAGCAGGACAGATTGCCATCAAAACAGCAGGGGAACAGCTGACGTTACTGAACCCCACAAACACAGGAGCTAGTGTTTTACTCTGTGAAGACGGCACTTCCGAGCAACAACTGGCTGTGTTGAAGCCCAGGGACAAGCACGGAGCAGGCTTAGGCTGCATTGAAGAAATTTTAAGATCGGTTGTAGACTACTAATTTGAACCAAGCTCCACTTAGGCCTGTGGATTCACTGATTTTCGTATTTCCCCTGTCCTCCAACCCCGCCAGTTACAGCTCCGAAGTGGCGTCTGCACAATCCACACTTGTTCCTGTGTTACAGGTGTTCAGTCCGGTCAGTTAATCCCCTGATGTGTGTCCGGCAATGTCGCCTGCTCTGTCCACATTCCGATAATGGGAATGTGGACAGAGCAGGCGACATTGCCGGACACACATCAGGGGATTAACTGATCGGACTGAACACCTGTAACACAGGAACAAGTGTGGATTGTGCAGACGCCACTTCGGAGCTGTAACTGGCAGGGTTGGAGGACAGGGGAAATACGAGAGACAGTGGAGCCACAGGCCTAATTGGAGCACGGTTAAAAATCAGTAGTGGTACGACTGTGTAGGCAGCAGGAGACTTTGCCATCCACACAGCAGGGGATCAGCTGACATTACTGAACCCCACTGAGACACGGGAGCAAGTATCTCTTTCCGTGTGGACGGCACTTCCGAACTACAACTGGCTGTGTTGAAGCCCAGGAAATAGGAGGGTGTAGGCAGAGGCCTACTGAATTTTGAATGAGGTGACAGCAGGAGAGACTGCCATCCACACAGCAGGGGATCAGCTGACGTTACTGAACCCCACTGAGACACGGGAGCAAGTGTCTCTTTCCGTGTGGACGGCACTTCCGAACTACAACTGGCTGTGTTGAAGCCCAGGAAATAGGAGGGTGTAGGCAGAGGCCTACTGTATTTTGAATGAGTTTACAGCAGGAGAGACTGCCATCCACACAGCAGGGGATCAGCTGACGTTACTGAACCCCACTGAGACACGGGAGCAAGTATCTCTTTCCGTGTGGACGGCACTTCCGAACTACAACTGGCTGTGTTGAAGCCCAGGAAATAGGAGGGTGTAGGCAGAGGCCTACTGAATTTTGAATGAGGTGACAGCAGGAGAGACTGCCATCCACACAGCAGGGGATCAGCTGACGTTACTGAACCCCACTGAGACACGGGAGCAAGTATCTCTTTCCGTGTGGACGGCACTTCCGAACTACAACTGGCTGTGTTGAAGCCCAGGAAATAGGAGGGTGTAGGCAGAGGCCTACTGAATTTTGAATGAGGTGACAGCAGGAGAGACTGCCATCCACACAGCAGGGGATCAGCTGACGTTACTGAACCCCACTGAGACACGGGAGCAAGTATCTCTTTCCGTGTGGACGGCACTTCCGAACTACAACTGGCTGTGTTGAAGCCCAGGAAATAGGAGGGTGTAGGCAGAGGCCTACTGAATTTTGAATGAGGTGACAGCAGGAGAGACTGCCATCCACACAGCAGGGGATCAGCTGACGTTACTGAACCCCACTGAGACACGGGAGCAAGTGTCTCTTTCCGTGTGGACGGCACTTCCGAACTACAACTGGCTGTGTTGAAGCCCAGGAAATAGGAGGGTGTAGGCAGAGGCCTACTGTATTTTGAATGAGTTTACAGCAGGAGAGACTGCCATCCACACAGCAGGGGATCAGCTGACGTTACTGAACCCCACTGAGACACGGGAGCAAGTATCTCTTTCCGTGTGGACGGCACTTCCGAACTACAACTGGCTGTGTTGAAGCCCAGGAAATAGGAGGGTGTAGGCAGAGGCCTACTGAATTTTGAATGAGGTGACAGCAGGAGAGACTGCCATCCACACAGCAGGGGATCAGCTGACGTTACTGAACCCCACTGAGACACGGGAGCAAGTATCTCTTTCCGTGTGGACGGCACTTCCGAACTACAACTGGCTGTGTTGAAGCCCAGGAAATAGGAGGGTGTAGGCAGAGGCCTACTGTATTTTGAATGAGTTTACAGCAGGAGAGACTGCCATCCACACAGCAGGGGATCAGCTGACGTTACTGAACCCCACTGAGACACGGGAGCAAGTATCTCTTTCCGTGTGGACGGCACTTCCGAACTACAACTGGCTGTGTTGAAGCCCAGGAAATAGGAGGGTGTAGGCAGAGGCCTACTGAATTTTGAATGAGGTGACAGCAGGAGAGACTGCCATCCACACAGCAGGGGATCAGCTGACGTTACTGAACCCCACTGAGACACGGGAGCAAGTGTCTCTTTCCGTGTGGACGGCACTTCCGAACTACAACTGGCTGTGTTGAAGCCCAGGAAATAGGAGGGTGTAGGCAGAGGCCTACTGTATTTTGAATGAGTTTACAGCAGGAGAGACTGCCATCCACACAGCAGGGGATCAGCTGACGTTACTGAACCCCACTGAGACACGGGAGCAAGTATCTCTTTCCGTGTGGACGGCACTTCCGAACTACAACTGGCTGTGTTGAAGCCCAGGAAATAGGAGGGTGTAGGCAGAGGCCTACTGAATTTTGAATGAGGTGACAGCAGGAGAGACTGCCATCCACACAGCAGGGGATCAGCTGACGTTACTGAACCCCACTGAGACACGGGAGCAAGTATCTCTTTCCGTGTGGACGGCACTTCCGAACTACAACTGGCTGTGTTGAAGCCCAGGAAATAGGAGGGTGTAGGCAGAGGCCTACTGTATTTTGAATGAGTTTACAGCAGGAGAGACTGCCATCCACACAGCAGGGGATCAGCTGACGTTACTGAACCCCACTGAGACACGGGAGCAAGTATCTCTTTCCGTGTGGACGGCACTTCCGAACTACAACTGGCTGTGTTGAAGCCCAGGAAATAGGAGGGTGTAGGCAGAGGCCTACTGTATTTTGAATGAGTTTACAGCAGGAGAGACTGCCATCCACACAGCAGGGGATCAGCTGACGTTACTGAACCCCACTGAGACACGGGAGCAAGTATCTCTTTCCGTGTGGACGGCACTTCCGAACTACAACTGGCTGTGTTGAAGCCCAGGAAATAGGAGGGTGTAGGCAGAGGCCTACTGAATTTTGAATGAGGTGACAGCAGGAGAGACTGCCATCCACACAGCAGGGGATCAGCTGACGTTACTGAACCCCACTGAGACACGGGAGCAAGTATCTCTTTCCGTGTGGACGGCACTTCCGAACTACAACTGGCTGTGTTGAAGCCCAGGAAATAGGAGGGTGTAGGCAGAGGCCTACTGTATTTTGAATGAGTTTACAGCAGGAGAGACTGCCATCCACACAGCAGGGGATCAGCTGACGTTACTGAACCCCACTGAGACACGGGAGCAAGTATCTCTTTCCGTGTGGACGGCACTTCCGAACTACAACTGGCTGTGTTGAAGCCCAGGAAATAGGAGGGTGTAGGCAGAGGCCTACTGTATTTTGAATGAGTTTACAGCAGGAGAGACTGCCATCCACACAGCAGGGGATCAGCTGACGTTACTGAACCCCACTGAGACACGGGAGCAAGTGTCTCTTTCCGTGTGGACGGCACTTCCGAACTACAACTGGCTGTGTTGAAGCCCAGGAAATAGGAGGGTGTAGGCAGAGGCCTACTGTCTTTGTAATGCGGAGACAGCAGGAGAGACTGCCATCTCCACAGCAGGGGAACAGCTGGCAGTGCTGAACCCCACTAACACTTGAACGAATGTGTTTGGTTCTGTGGAGACGACACTTCTGAACACCAACTGACGCTGTTGGAGCCCAGGATTAGGCGAGGAGCAGGCTGGGGCCTACTGGATTTTGGCAGGTGAATGCAGCAGGAGACTTGCCATCTCCACAGCAGGGGAACAGCTGGCAGTGCTGAACCCCACTAACACTTGAACGAACGTGTTTGGCTCTGTGGAGACGACACTTCTGAACACCAACTGACGCTGTTGGAGCCCAGGATTAGGCGAGGAGCAGGCTGGGGCCTACTGGATTTTGGCAGGTGAAGGCAGCAGGAGACTTGCCATCTCCACAGCAGGGGAACAGCTGGCAGTGCTGAACCCCACTAACACTTGAACGAACGTGTTTGGTTCTGTGGAGACGACACTTCTGAACACCAACTGACGCTGTTGGAGCCCAGGATTAGGCGAGGAGCAGGCTGGGGCCTACTGGATTTTGGCAGGTGAATGCAGCAGGAGACTTGCCATCTCCACAGCAGGGGAACAGCTGGCAGTGCTGAACCCCACTAACACTTGAACGAATGTGTTTGGTTCTGTGGAGACGACACTTCTGAACACCAACTGACGCTGTTGGAGCCCAGGATTAGGCGAGGAGCAGGCTGGGGCCTACTGGATTTTGGCAGGTGAAGGCAGCAGGAGACTTGCCATCTCCACAGCAGGGGAACAGCTGGCAGTGCTGAACCCCACTAACACTTGAACGAATGTGTTTGGTTCTGTGGAGACGACACTTCTGAACACCAACTGACGCTGTTGGAGCCCAGGATTAGGCGAGGAGCAGGCTGGGGCCTACTGGATTTTGGCAGGTGAATGCAGCAGGAGACTTGCCATCTCCACAGCAGGGGAACAGCTGGCAGTGCTGAACCCCACTAACACTTGAACGAACGTGTTTGGCTCTGTGGAGACGACACTTCTGAACACCAACTGACGCTGTTGGAGCCCAGGATTAGGCGAGGAGCAGGCTGGGGCCTACTGGATTTTGGCAGGTGAAGGCAGCAGGAGACTTGCCATCTCCACAGCAGGGGAACAGCTGGCAGTGCTGAACCCCACTAACACTTGAACGAACGTGTTTGGTTCTGTGGAGACGACACTTCTGAACACCAACTGACGCTGTTGGAGCCCAGGATTAGGCGAGGAGCAGGCTGGGGCCTACTGGATTTTGGCAGGTGAAGGCAGCAGGAGACTTGCCATCTCCACAGCAGGGGAACAGCTGGCAGTGCTGAACCCCACTAACACTTGAACGAACGTGTTTGGCTCTGTGGAGACGACACTTCTGAACACCAACTGACGCTGTTGGTGCCCAGGATTACGCATGCCGCATGCAGAGGCCAATGGGCAGCGGTTTTTATGGAGGTTGTGGACTACTACTGATTCTAACCATGCTCCACTTAGGCCTCTGGCTCCACTGTCTCTACTATTTACCCT
The DNA here is from genome assembly GCF_039654945.1 of Dendrobates tinctorius. NCBI lineage: Eukaryota > Metazoa > Chordata > Amphibia > Anura > Dendrobatidae > Dendrobates > Dendrobates tinctorius. Next base: position 42,032,273 of record NW_027361714.1, read on the forward strand.
GGCCTCCAACCCCGCCAGCTACATCTCTGAAGTGGCGTCAGCACAATCTACACTTGTTCCTGTGTTACTGGTGCTCAGTCCCATCAGTTGATCCCCTGATGTTTGTCCGGCAAGTTCGCCAGCTCTGTCCTCATTCCCACTACTGGTTATGGGAATGTGGACAGAGCAGGAGACCTTGCCGGACACACATCAGGGGATAAACTGATGGGACTGAGCCACAGGAACACAGGAACAAGTGTAGATTGTGCTGACGCCACTTCAGAGATGTAGATGGCGGGGTTGGAGGTCAGGGGAAATAGTAGAGACAGTGGAGCCAGAGACCTAAGTTGGGCACGGTTAAAAATCAGTAGTGGTTTGAATGTTGATGGAGCTGGTGACTCTGCCGTCCACACAGCAGGGGATCAGCTGGCATTACTGAACCCCAGTAACACAGGAGCTAGTGTGTTTCTCTGTGCAGACGACACATCTGAGCGACAACTGGCTGTGTTGAAGCACAGGGATTATAGTTCAGGTGGTAGAAAAATGAACACACCAGCAGACCTGGATACAGTTGCCAACCACTAATTTAGTCTGTAAGAGGAATGGCAAAGTCTTTGGAGATCCAGGCCTTGTTCATTTTCAGAAAAGTCAGCCGGTCAACATTATGGGAAGATAGTCGCGTGCGACGGTCTGTTAGTACACCACCTGCGGCACTAAAGACACGTTCCGATAATACACTGGCAGCAGGGCAAGCCAGCACCTCCAATGCATACTGGCTAAGCTCTGGCCATGTATCCAGCTTAGAGACCCAAAACTTGAAGGGGGAAGAGCCATCTGGGAGTACAGCGACAGGGCAAGACATGTAGTCTGACACCATCTGACGGAAGCGTTGCCTCCTGCTGACTCGAGGCGTCGCTGATGGTGTAGACAATTGTGGTGGACACACAAAACTTTGCCACATTTGGGCCATAGTGGTCTTGCCTTGTGCTGCGGCACTGCCTCTGCTCCCTCTTTGTGCAGAGTTTCCTCCACTGCCTCGACGCACAGAGCTGCTTTGTAAAGCACTTGCAACAATGCTGTCGGGTGGAATGGAAAACATTATGGACTGCACCAGTGACTCTTCGTACTCCCGCATTTTACGCTCCCGGTTCAACGTTGGTATGAGCCTTTGTACGCTGTCCCGGTAGCGAGGATCTAGGAGGGTGTACACCCAATAATCAGCCGAGACGAGAATGTGGGCGATGCGGCGGTCGTTTCTCAGGCACTGCAGCATGAAATCAACCATGTGCTGCAGACTCCCAACTGCCAAAGAACCGCTGTCCCCTGTTTGAGGCGTGACCTCGACCTGCTCTGCATCACCCCACCCTCGCTGTACATACTGAGTAGAGGTTTGTGTACCTCCCTCCTCTGGAGAGATGTCTTCCTCCTCCATCGACTCCTCCTCATCCTCCTCACAAAGTGTCCCCTGCCTAGGCCTTTGTGAGGAAACACGTAGCGCAGACTGTCCAGAAGCAGATGGCATTTGGGACTCCTCATCCTCCACCTCTTCTGAAACCTCATCCCTTAGTGCTTGCAGTGTTTGTTGAAGCAGGCAGATAAGGGGGACAGTCATGCTGACTAGTGCATCATCTGCACTCGCCATCCGCGTGGATTCATCGAAGGCACGCAAAACGAGGCAGATGTCCTTCATAGAGGCCCACTCAATGGTGCTGAAGTGTGAACGGCGCACAGTGCGACTTGTTTGCGCCTGATGCAGCTGGTACTCCATGACTGCTGCCTGCTGCTCACACAACCGCTCCAACATATGTAACGTTGAATTCCACCGGGTGGGTAGGTCACATATGATGCGATGTTCTGGAAGGCCAAATCGTCGCTGCAGAGCAGCGAGGCGCGATCTTGCCGTGCTGGAACGTCGCAAGTGAGCGCACTCTATGCGGACCTTGTGCAACAGTGCATCAAGATCCGGATAGTCCCTCAGAAAGCTCTGCACGACCAAGTTAAGAACATGTGCCAGACATGGGATGTGTGTGAGGTTGCCTAGGCCAAGAGCTGCCACCAGATTTCGGCCATTGTCACACACTACCAAGCCCGGCTGGAGATTCGCTGGCCCAAACCACACATCGCTCTCCAGCTTGATAGCATTCCAGAGCTCCTGCGCTGTGTGGCTTCGATTCCCCAAAGAAATTAATTTGAGTACAGCCTGTTGACGTTTGGCCACGGCTGTGCTCATATCGGTCGTAACAGGCTCCTGCTCTGCTGTTTCTGAGGAACTTGAGTAGGAGGAGGAGTCTATGTGTACAGACTGGAGTCCTGCAATCCGTGGCGTTGGAAGAACACGTACAGCGCCACTCTCCAGATCCGTACCCGGCTCCACAACATTGACCCAGTGGGCAGTGAGGGAAAGGTATCGTCCCTGTCCATGGTTACTGGTCCACGCATCGGTGGTCAGGTGGACCTTGCTACTAACGGCGTTTAGTAGCGCATGTTTTATTTTGCCCTCAACATGTTTCTGCAGGGCAGGGACGGCTCGCCTGCTGAAATAAAAGCGGCTGGGCACGTTGTATTGGGGGACTGCCAATGCCATTAAGTCCCGGAAGGTGTCAGTGTCCACCAGCCTGAATGACAGCATTTCAACTGCCAGAAGTTTGGCAATGCCAGCATTCAGAGACTGTGCTCGGGGATGGTTTGCCGAGTAAGGGCGCCTTTTATCCCATGCCTGTGCTACCGATGGCTGTGATGGATGGGAACGTGCTGTTATGGGTGGAATCTGACAGGGTCTCCGGACAACAGTGGCAGAGGTTCTTCCTTGGCGATCCTGTGAGGAAGCCGAACCAGCAGTGTGTGAGCTGGAGGAAGAGGGCCCAACACGAACTGAAGAGGTGGTAGGTGGTGCTGTACGTTGGCCTACGTCTTGAGGGTGTCTCTGCAACTCCAACTCGTGCTTGGTGCGCACATGTTTCCACATATTTGTGGTATTGAGGTTGCTGACATTTCTCCCTCTTTTGACTCTCTGATGACACAGCTTGCATTTGACAAAGCAAATGTCATCTGCAACTGTGTCAAAAAAGGACCACGCACTGCAACTCTTGTGAGCGCCCGGTTTGCCTTTGGAAGGAGGAATGCTCCTAACGGGTGCCGAAGTGGAGGGTACAGGCAACCAAGTCTTCCCCCTCCCTCTGCCTCCTGTTTTGGCCGGTAGGGGAATCTCTTCCTCCGAGCTGCTCCCACCACCTTCCTGTTGCTCACGCCATGATGGGTCAAGGACCTCATCATCTTCCCTCCCCTCTTCAAACAGCTGCTTCTCCGGGGTTGTCTCGCCAGCACCGTACGCACCAGAAAGTGGCAACTGAGTCTCGTCATCATCTGATGCGTACTGAGGTGTGCTGACCATAGGCACTGGCCCACTCGCCTCTTCAGATTCAGAGGGACAAAGAAGTTGCGCATCACTGCATACTCCCTCTTCTTCACATTCAGGAATGCTGCTTGGCTGGCCCCCTCTTTCCAAGCCAACAGATTCCGAGAACAGAAGTAGAGATTGTGATGGCTCCTGTCCATGTCTCTCTGACTGCCTGGGCACTTTGGCAGGTGGTGAAGAGACAGATGGTTGCTCTTCGGTGCTCTGACCCTGAGAGGATGCGGAAGTAATTGAAGTCGATGCGTTAGCTGCCATCCATCCGACAACGGCTTCAATTTGTTCCTCCCGCAGCAGTGGGGTACGTTGAGGTCCTACAAAGCTGCGCATAAAGGACTGTTGCCTGCTAAAACTGGGGGATGCTGATCCACTGGTGCCCGCAGCAGGCCCAGAATCCCCACGTCCTCTACCTGTAGAATCCCCACGTCCTCTCCCTGCAGAATCCCCACGTCCTCTCCCTGCTGAAACTCCACGCCCACGCCCACGCCCCCGCGCCTTACTCCCTGCCTTCTTCATCTTGCAAGACTGCTTAAGATAGGCAAAAAAGGACAAAGGGGGGCCTTAGTGTGCTTATTCCTGAACAGCTGGTTACAGGTACAAGAAACACTAATTTTATGAAGTGTGTGTGTGTGGACTAGACTTTAATAGGAGCTGATGTGGCCTACACAAGTTCAAAATGTAGTGTTTGGTGAACTTTTTATGTGGTTTCTTTGTTTGAAACAAACTCAAAGTATGAGAACAAAGAATTGAAACTGATAGTATCACCAACTTTTTGGAGCTATTACAATGCAGGCAGGTAACCTACAATGCAAAAGATGAGGCTCCAAAAAAATTGGGTAATACTAATCTGGCTGCGCCGGCAGGGCACAAGCCAGAAAAAAAGGCTCCTCTATCTACTCCTATATAGTGTTTGCAACCAACCAATGTTGATGGATACGGATGGATGCACACTAATAGGAGAAGAAAAAATGAGCTGCACTCAGAGACAAATATGTGTGAGGCAGTGACGCACGTTGAGCGTCCTACAACCAGACGTAGCTGCAGGACACTCTACTCAGCGTGAGCTGCACTCACACACAGTCAGAGACCTCTCAGACAGCCGTCAACAGTGCAGCTAAGTGGGCACTGGCACTGACAGGCTGCAGAAAGGCTCCGCTGTGTACTCCTATATAGTGTTTGCAACCACCGTAGATGGAGACGGATGGATGCACACTAATAGAAGAAAAAATGAGCTGCACTCAAATAAAAATATGTGTGAGGCAGTGACGCACGCTGAGCGTCCTACAGCCAGACGTAGCTGCAGGACACACTACTCAGCGTGAGCTGCACTCACACACAGTCAGAGACCTCTCAGACAGCCGTGAACAGTGCAGCAAAGTGGACACTAGCACTGAAAGGCTGCAGAAAGGCTCCGCTGTCTACTACTAGTGTTTGCAACCAACGTATATGGATACGGATGGAAGCACACTAGATTGAAATTATTTAAAAAATGCAGCTCAAAAAATAAAAGATGTATGAGGCAGCAGTGATCACACTGGGTGGCCTACAGCCTGACGTGGCTGCAGGACCCACTCCACAGCGTGAGCTGCACTCACACAGCCCTTGCAGACAGCTGTGAAAACAGCGCTGCTAGGGAAAAGCAAGCTACAGTGGTGGTTTATGTAGCCTGGATAAAGCACAATATTGTTTTTAGAATCGCTATTTCTAACTGTCCCTCACAGTCTTCTACAGCAGCCTGTCCCTAACTGAATTCACAGCAGAGTGACCAGAAATGGCAGCTGCGGTGGCTTTTATAGTGCATCATGACATCATTTCGGCAGCCAATCACAGCCATGCCAATAGTTAACATGCCTACATGCCTAACAGGATGTGCCCACACTTCGGAGGATTCCCATTGGCTTAATCAAAGCAAGCAGGCTCATAGCATGATGGGAACTTCCTATTCCGATTCCGATCCCGGAATCCGATATGAAAAAAGTATCGGAATTAAGTATCGGAATTCCGATACCGCTGATATCGGCCGATACCCGATACTTGCGGTATCGGAATGCTCAACACTACTGACAACCAGTGTGGCTTTATGAAAGATAGGTCGTGTCTAACTAACATGTTGGGTTTCTATGAGGAGGTAAGGGCAAATCTGGATGTTGGTAATGCGGCTGATTTATCGGGACTTTGTAAAGGCATTTGATACTGTGCCACATAACAGAGATCATATACAGAAAAAAAGAATAGTGAATAACCAAAGTACAAAGGATGATATAGTGAAAGGTAATTTTTATTTAAAACTCAATAAAAAACAGTGCAATAATGTAAATTTCAAAGTTAGCCATAAGATGACGCCACCAGTAGTTTACAGGCAAAGTACAGTTAATAGTCAAGCATAATGAATGCAGAAAATTACAACTGAAACCCACATTGAGGTGTGGCAAAGAATGAAGGCTTGTACGCCAAAACGTACGTAGGGACTCCAGGCACCACAGTAAATTGCTGGTAAATATTTAACACTATGTACTTTTTGCATATGCCCACCTTTGCTCTGTGACACACCATATGACTTATGGTTACTTTATTTGTACCTTGTTTCACTGCCTACTGCTTACTACTCTTTTCTTTGTCACACCGCAATGTGGATTTCAGTTGTAATTTACTGCATTCATTATGCTTGACAATTTACTTTGCCTGTAAACTACTGGTGGCGCCATCTTCTGGCTAACGTTGATATTTACATTATTGCACTTTTTTTTATTGAGTTATAAATAAAAATTACCTTTCACTATATCATCCTTTGTACTTTGGTTATTCACATGTTTTGTTCTGTATATGATCTCTGTTATGTGGCACAGTATGAAATGCCTTTGCAAAGTCCAGATAAATCAGCCGTATTACCAACATCCAGATCTGCACTCACCTCCTCATAGAAACCCAACATGCTAGGCCTGTTTCACACTTCAGTTATTTGACGTCAGTCAAAATCTGTCGTTTTGCAAAAAAAAGGATCCGCTATTTTTTTCCCATTGACTTGCATTGCGGCTTTTGACAGATGGTCATCCATTGCATCCGTTTTTTGACGGAATCGTCATAATTTTGGCATCCGCTGTCTTGAGTGGACAGACTATGAAACGTTTTTTGTGTGCGTTGAAAGAGCGGATATCAACGGATCTGTCGCTGTCCGCCATGCGTTATAATGGACGCCTATGGGCGGCGGATCCGTTGGCAACCGTTAATTGACGGAATCCGCCAACGGATCCGCCTTTTTATACTGAGCATGCCCGGAAGAATTTCCTTTCATGATTTTTAACCCCAAATTCCATTCTGGCAGCAAAAAAATTCTCTCTCTCCCTTTCTCTCTCTCTCCATTCGTTTATCACAAAACGGAAAGGGATCCATTATTTCACACTCTGGAGGATTTTGACTGATGCCAGAAAACTGAAGTGTGAAAAAGGCCTTTAGTTAGACACGACCTATCTTTCTTAAATCCACGCTGGTTGTCAGTTATTATATCAGGCCATGTGCACATGCTGCGGATTCTGCTGCGGATCCGCAGCAGTTTTGGTCCTGCTGATCCGCAGCAGTTCCACAGACACTGTACAGTACAATGTTAGCCTTTGAGATTTACAATCCACTGTGCACATGCTATGGAAAAAAACGTGTGGAAAAGCGCCTTTTTTCCGCAGCATGTCAATTCTTTTGGCGGTTCTGCAGCGGTTTTGCACCCATTGACTTGCGTTGAGTCAGTGGATTCCGCAGCAAAACCACAGATGAAAAAAAGATCTGCAGTTTTTGCTGCGGTTTGGGGTGTCAAAATCACTGTAGAGGGAAGTAATGTCAGCGGGAGGAAGAGGAAGTGTGTGGGCGGTGTGTAGTGTAGAGAAGAAGCGTTGCCATCATGGAAGGATACCGTCGTATGGATATAGACATCGGGCATTTGATTGACTTGGTATGTATGTATGTGAGTGCATCTGTCTGTGTGTGTCTCTCTGTGTGTGTGTCTGTGTGCGTCAGTCTGTGTGCATCCTGAGTCTCCATGCGACAGTAGGCACCCAATTGTGCTCAATCGCCGCATGGGACTGCTGCTCCCATCCGCCTATACGATGGGAGAGTAGTCCCTGCGGCGACCAAGCACAATGAAAGTGTTAAAACATGTAACAAAACACATACATGACATACAACATACAATACATGTATACATGACAGACATGACATACAACATAGAATACATACTCACATACAGCACATCTTGGTCCCCGAAGCCATCGATCACCTAGGGAAAAAATAAAATAAAAAAGTACCAAAATACTCCCTGTCCGCAGAAATCCAAAAAACGAGTGTCCCGCGGTGATCTCTTCTGTCCTCGGGCGATACACTAGCAGGAGCGGTGCTCCTGCAGTGTATCGCCCAGTTTCCCGGCGTTCTGTTGCTACGGTATGTCACTTTCAAGCTTTGAGCTGCGTGAGAAAATTTCCACTCAGCAATGCCGTAAAGCGAGAGTACCGGAGTCATTGAACTCCGGTAAACTCTGGCGCATGCGCAGTAACACACTGCAGGAGCTTAGCTCCTGTCAGTGTGTTTCTGCAGCCATGGAGAACGGTCACATCTCTTGATGTGACTGTTCTCCATGTCAGATCGCCATGGGACACTCGTTTAATGGACTGCATCAGACCAGGTTGTATAGAATTTGTTTTTTTTTCTTTTTCTCTAGGTGATCGAGGGCTTCACTATGGAGTACCAGTACAATAAAAAAAATGGTCAAAAACATTGTTTTTTATTTCATTAATTTTTTTTATTGTGTCTGTGGGTTTTTCTAACATTTTTTTTACATGGGATTAATAAAGGATCGGCGTCTTATTGACACCTCTCCATTATTAACCGGGGTTAATGTCACCTATCAATCAAAGGTGGCATTAAACCCTTTATTACCCCACATCCCACCGCTACACGGGAGTGGGAAGAGAGGGGCTAAGTGCCGGAATTGGCACATCTTATAGATGCGCCTTTTCTGGGGCGGCTGCGGGGTGATATTTGTAGCCGGGGGGGGCAATATCCATGGCCCCTTCCTAGGCTATGAATTTCAGCCCGCAGCTGTCTGCATAGCCTTTCTGGGCCGAAAATATGGGGGGACCCCACGTCATTTTTTGGGGGGTCCCCCTTTTTTTTAGAGCCAGAAAGGCTGCGCAGACAGCTGCGGCCTGATATTCCTAGCCTGGGAAAGGGGCCATGGATATTAACCCCTTCCCAGGCACTAAATATCTAACTGCCGCTGTCTACGTAGCCTTTCTGGCCTAAAATATAGGGGTATCCAAGGTCATTTTTGGGTTTTGGCTACCCATAATTAAAATTTTTGGTTAGGCCAAGGGTTGTGATTAGGGTTACGGTTAGGGATGTGCTGTGCTTAGGGTAGTATTTTTAATAGAGGGGTTTCCAGTATATTGGCCAATCAGGTGGTCTCCAAACACAACATGGTGGCACCATTGATTCCATGAATTTTTGCCATTGAAAATCAAACTGTGCTCTTTCCCTTCTGAGCTCTGTCGTGCTCAAAATAGTGTTTTCCCACACATATGGGTTATCAGTGTACTCCGTGAAAATTACCACAAAACTTTGTGGGCCTAAATTATCCTTTAAAAAATTGTAACCCAAAAATTGTTGTAGTATTTTTTACAGCTGTGCGTTTTTAAAAACTTCTGTGAAGCACCTGGGAGTTTAAAGTGCTCACCTCACATATAGCTAAGTTCCTTGGTGTGTGTACTTTCCTAAATCGGGTCAGTTTTGGGGTTTTAATGTTTACGCACATCAGAGTTCGACAAACGCAAATATAACACTCGCAGACCATTACATAAAAATATGCATTCCAAAATGTCAATACTTCCCTCCCGAGGCCCGAAGTGTGGCCATTAGGGTTAGTTTAGGGTTATGTTTATGAATGGAGATTGGTTAGGGGTTTTATATAAATAGATTTTTGGTGAAGGTTTTTAGATTATTTGAGTGTTTGATGTAGTATGTAATGACCTAATTGTATACATTGTAGGTCCGTGAATATCCAACAATATGGGATCAGGCAGAGGACAGCTTTAAAGACCGTTACTTTAAAGAAATATGCTGGAACAAAATCTTTGTGGACCTCTACCTGGAATGGCATTCATTCCCAAGTTCTAAGCAGTTGCAAATCGGTAATTATAATGTTATTTTACACCTTACATTACATTTGTTAAGCAAGGGATAGTGAATTAATTAATGTTTTTTTTTTTTGTTTTTTCCTTAGAGAAAGATGTGAAGCAGAGTTGGTGGTCCGTGAGGTATCGCTTTCATAAATACGTATCCAGACAGCAAAAAAGTGGATCTTCGCCACCTAGGAGACACAATTTTCCTTTTTTTGAAGAGCTGCAGTTCCTTGTAACCAGCCAGACATTGCAGAGGTAACTATTTCCCATAAAAAAACAGGAAATTTTTTTTTATATCTATCCTTTAGTTTTCTATGTGGCTTAGCACAATTGGCTGGGTATTGAACGCTGCGTACAGCTGCAGCGTTCAATCCGCAGTGTCAAGATGTTACAGCAAAGTGGGTTTGTATTTTGGTAAATCATGCATCCACTCTGCGTACAATCATTGACGTGCTAGACCTGCTTTACCGGATATGTGGCTTGTCTTTTGACACCACAACATGTCTACTTATCTTGCGTTGGCGCTCTGTCTACGCAAGATAACTAGAACACTGTATTGATGGCATGCCATGATTCAGCTTGTGTTCAAGAAAAACATGCGTTATCATCATGCAAACACAAAACTGGTCATCAATTTTGGGGAATAGTGATTTTTGCTGCGTCAAAACTGTTGGTCATATGCAGCGTGGAAACATACCCTAATAAGATTATTTTTGGTTTTTCCATGGTACTCAAGGGGACATTTGTCCAGTAGAGGAAGAGTCCGAAGATGGAGCAGGTTCCTCTGGAGCTGTTGACAGCTGTTCGCCAGCTGTAGCAACTGCTTCTGCTGGGGCAACTTCTTCATCAGCTGCTGGACCATCTGCAGCTGCTGGAGCATCTGTCTCCGCAGAAGCGGTTGTTACAGCAACAACTGCCTGTCCGGTGATAGGTGAGCCAAACAAGAAGAAGCCAAAAAAAAAAATAGCAGATAAAACCATAAAAGCCGCCACAGAGACTCTGGAGTTGATAAAAAAAGTCAACTTCAGAGGATCTGTTTGACTTTTTTTGCATTGACTATAGCTAATAAGGCTCGCTCCCTGACACCGGATAGGCAGTCTATTTTTATGAGCCTGGCACAGATGAATCTCGCAACTTTGGAGGACCCTGCTCCAATCGCTCCATACCACACCATCCTCATGGGTGTTTTTGGACTCTTCCGGCCCACACAAGTTCCACAGCAGCCATCAAACATGGGAAACTCACAACGGATTGGACCCTCACCGACAGCCACCTTCAATTCAGAACCCTCATCATCATATTCGTATGGATACTGCCCTGAGTATCAATACTTATAAACATATGTATTGGAGACACCTAGTTGTTTTTTGTGAAAATGTTCACCTTTAGCACATGTTCTTACATCTTCCAACTATAATGTAAGATGTAAATAAAGTGAGGACAGGGATGATTGTCATTTAACCTTTCCCCAGGTTTTTCCATTCAAATTTATGTATTCTTGCTCAGTTATCCAGCAACCTATTCATAAGTCAACAGTTCCCCACATATCTACTCTCCCCTGCTCTCCCATCCCTGCTCTGTCTACCGGAGACCCAGATCACCAGAAGCATATCTAGGCTTTCTGGCACCAGGGGCAAGAATTTGGTTCGGCACCCCCCCCCAAGTACATATGCGACTTGCACACTTAGCCATGTACCCACAAGCTGCTCTCCCTAATGCTCTCAATGTTCAGTAAAAAACTGAAAGCAGGATGAGAAGCTCGTTGTCTCAGGACCATAGCTATGAAAATCGCATATAAGTGAAGTGTCTATGTGATGACTACTGGAACCTGCAGAGCTGAATCCTGACATTGCAGCTTCTGAATTCTCACAACTAACGCACTGCACACATTTAGGATTCTCCCTTGCCGATGTACAGGCATGTCAGCACAAGTATGTGATTTATATACTTCTGGCCACATTCCAACTAGAAGGTGCCCGGTCTCGCTCTGTTCATTTTCATTGAGTGAGGCCACACACGTCTAGTCAGCATGTGACTGCATGTATGTAAATTACCGGCACGAATGAATCCTGACAGTGTGCAGTGAGCACTGTGAGAATTCAGAAATCTGCAGTCACATAGAATGACTGCAGACTCAGCACAAACCTGGACAACCCCTTTAATGTTCCTAGCATAAATAAAAACATGAGAATAAGTCAGTATCACAAATAATATTTACATCCAGGTATCTTATAGATGATGTCATCTCTGGAGTCGTTCTTCTTCTTGTCCAGACCCCATGATGAGTTCTCATCCACAGCCGTCTCTGCAGACATCCATCTACTCCGGTCTTCTGAGGCAAATCTCCACATGACGTCCTTAAAGAGAGAAGTGTCATTATAGTGCTCCTGAATAAAAATATCTGCAATATACTGTCTCCTCACACTATTCCCCTCCCACCTCATACTGTCTCCTCTCACATCCCACCTGTTCCCCATACTGTCTCCTCATATATTTACCCCCTTACTCTGTATATTGTCTGCTCACACATACCCCTGACTCCCCATACTGTGTCTGCACACATCCCATCACCCTCACTCGCCATACTGTGTCCACATACATTTACCCATTCACTCCCCATACTGTCTGCACCCATCCCCCATACTGTTTCCTCATACATACTCTTCAGTTTGTGTCCTCAAATCTCCGCACACACATTAAATCCCCCCATCCCGACTCCAAATCCCCCCTTCCCCAATCTCCCACACACATTAAGTACCCCCATCCCCACTCCAAATCCCCCCACACACATTAAATCCCCCATCCCGACTCCAAATCCCTCATCCCCAATTCCCCACACACATTAAGTACCCCCATCCCCACTCCAAATCCCCCCACACACATTAAATCCCCCACCCACACTCCAAATCCCTCACACACATTAAACCCCCCACTCCAAATCCCCCCACATTAAGTAACCCCCATCCCCACTCCAAATCCCCCACACACATTAAATCCCCTATCCACACTCCAAATCCCTCACACACATTAAATAACCCCCCACTCCACACTCCAAATCCCCACACACATTAAATAACCCCCCATCCCCACTCCAAATCCCCCCACATACATTAAATCCCCTATCCACACTCCAAATCCCTCACACACATTAAATAACCCCCATCCCCACGCCAAATCCCCCCACACATTAAATAACCCCCCATCCCCACTCCAAATCCCCCCACACATTAAATAACCCCCATCCCCACTCCAAATCCCCCACACATTAAATAACCCCCATCCCCACTCATTAACCCCCCACATATTAACCCCCATCCCCACTCATTAACCCCCTTCCCCATATTAACCCCCATCCCCACTCATTAACCCCCATAATGTCCTCAGGTTTCCCCCTCCTCCCCCCATATGCTCCTCATCTTTCTCCACCACACCACATGACTATGTCTGCACCCTGGCCTTGCTCCGAGTCCTCACACACTGTCCTCAGTAAATTTGCTCCCTCCCTATCCATTCTATGGGACTCTGCAGCCATCTCCCAAAGTTCCCTTGTAAAGTCGGTGGTGTCTTCAGCTCCATTACCCGTCTGGAGCACTTACCGCACCAACCACAATGCTGCCTCACTGCCTGAGTCTTCGCCTATGAAGAGCCGGCGTGTGACGTCAGCAGCTTGATCATGTGACCTAATCACACTGCTGGCGCATGCGGAAGTGCCGGCGGCGGTGAGGCACACCTCTCCAAGTGAGTCAGAGACAGTGTATGTACTAGCTTCTCAAGACACTAGTACACAGACGCGCAGCACTTTCTCTGCGCCAGCTGTCAGTTTGACAGCCGGCTCAGAGAACGGGAGAATCTGAGTGTGGGGGCGGCAGATTGCCGCCGACGGATAGTCTCCTCCTTGGACCGCAGCATCAGGCTGCCCGATGGCGCCCCCTGTCGGCTGCGCCCGGGGCAAATGCCCTGGCTGCCCCCCTGGATACACCCCTGCAGATCACACAACCTAATCTTATAAAGGTTAGGTTGACGACTGTGTACCACAATTTGTTCAAAATTCAGCTTCCAATGACAGTGTTGCTTTATCCACCATGTTCTTTTTTTGGATGTGTGGCACATTGTCCAGGATATCTGTTTAGATGAGTATTGTCCTATAAACATTGTTGATATTCTCGAATATCAACGTTTTGTAATGTAATTTATTTTCATGTTGAAAAAATAACAAAGCTTGTCATGCTTTGTTTCTTGTTAATAAACTATTTTGATATGTTAAACTTTCCTGTCATGGGTATATGAGTGCATGACTATGTGATGGAGGATATGTGTCATGCCAGTGACTTAGCTGTGTCTGCCTGTTGTGCCTCAGCCGTGCTCGCCTAAATTGTTGCCCTCCTGTCTGAGCCTCAGCCCGACCAGCTAGCCGGTGCCCCAGCCATGCTCTGTGCTTCCTTGCACACACGCTGTCTCTGCACTGTGCATTGCGTGCCCTCTTGGCACACGTAGGCCCTCGCCTCTACCCTGGCGTGCCCCCTAGCATGCGCAGGCCCTTGCCCTAGCCTGAACCATGGCGTGTCCCTTATGACGCACCCTGCCTTGGACCATGGTGTGCCCCCTACCACGCACCCTGCCTGGAACCATGCTTTTGACCTTGGCGTGTATCCTAACACGCACCATGTCTTGAACTATGGCGTGCCTCCTTGCCTGAACCATGGCTTGTCTGCCGGATGCCCATAGCCTGCTGATCGCTGCCAGAGTTCCCGAGCATGATGACTGCGGCCTGATGTCCGGAGCTGATGTCCATAGCCTGTTGTCCGTAACTCTAGTCCATAACTATGTGTACATACTGATGAAACCATGTGACCATGTTTATTTAAGAAACCCTGTGACCACGCTCTATGTCTTGTTTCCTGCACATCCCCTGTCAGACCTTCACACTCATGTCTTCCTGGAGCTCGCAGTCTGGTTTCAGAAGTCATGGTGGCTCACCCCCTTGGTGTTGCCCCTGACACTCCCGGTTTGGTGGGCGGTTCCTCACAAGGTCAGCTTGCCCTCTGTGGGTGGGTGGCACGACCCAGAGTGTCCACTCTAGAAAATGAGTCAGCGATAGCTGACTCCCTCACAATTTGTAGGATGGGAATTTGGGCCTGGGAATACGGGATGGAGGAGAGGTGGGGTAGTATATGGGTACTGCACTGTGTAAAGTTGAAAAATTAAATCAACCCAGAAAATTGAAAACATAACACACCTGAAACTAAGCTTAAAAATTTTTTATTACATAAAAATACATACTGACTTTTAATTTTTCAAAAAACACAAAAAAAAAGGGTCCTTCTTTTGTGTCTTCCACCTCCACTGTAGGCTGTGGAGTGTCTTGACTTCTTTCTTGTCCTTCAATTGATCAGGGCACATCTTTAGATGATCTCTTGACACTGCTTCGAAGGCTTCTCCTCCATCTTTGCTGATGATGCATACTTTGGTGTTATTAAAGTCTGAAGGTATCACGGTGTATGACTCTGCCTCCCACTGGTCATCTAGTTTGTGAACATGTCTCTTTCTTTTTAGTACTTGTTCTCATGGTGGCAAGGGAACTGCAGGGGCGCGTTGGTTGTTAATTCTTTCCTGCCTCTGTCTTGCTTGGGACAAACTTTTCTCCACACATTCTTGTACTTTGCGGTATTGTTGCTGCCTCTCTGTATCCCAGTCTGCATCTGGTGATGTTGTCTCTGGTGTTAAGACTCCCATGTCTAAATCAATGGGTAACTTGCCAGGTCTTGCTCTCTTCAAGCAGGCCGGAGTGCAATTTGTAGAGTTTACCGGTATATGATTATATAGATCTATCAGATCTGGCAACTTCTCTGGCCACTGGTTTCGCTCTTCCAGAGGTCAATTACCACCTGGTTCATCTTCTCACACATGCCATTTGTCTGTGGATGGTACAGCGTCGTTCTGATTTTCTTGCAACCGTACATGTTACAGAACTCCTGGAACACTTCTGCCTCAAAGGCTGGACCTTGGTCGGTGAGCACTTGTTCAGGGTATCCGTGCGGTCGACAAAAGTGCTGCTGAAATGCCTTGGCTGCTGTCTTCGCTGTTTGGTCTTTAACATGCACGACTACCAAGAACCTTGAGTAATGGTCCACGATGGTCAAAGCATAGGTGTAGCCATTCCTACTCGGAGTTAACTTCACGTAATCCAAGGCTACCAGTTCAAACGTCTGTTTTGTGATGATCGGCTGTAATGGGGCTCGCTGGCTGTTTTGGTCTTTTCTGCGCAGGTTGCATGGGCCACATTCTCGGCACCACTTCTCAATGGAACTCCTCATGCCAACCCAGTAGAATCTTTCACGAAGTAGGACCTCCAACTTCCTCCAACTGAAGTGTCCTGCTCCATTGTGGTATGCCTCAAAGACCATTGGCGCATCCATCTTCGGGACTACCACCTGCCAGACCAGTTCATGTGTGCACGAGTTGATGTTCCTCCAACACAGTTTACCCTTGTAGATAAACAGCTTGCCTCTCTCTTTATAATAGCTGTTGTTCTTCCTGTGGGTCATCCGGACCAGTGTGTGCATCAGCTTGTGCCAGCCACTCATTTACTAGGCGAATAGCTGGGTCACTATCTTGTGTCTCTGCCCACTCATGATGGGGTAATGGGTTCAACGTTACCTCTCGTACAATAAAGCGCTTATTCCTTACTCCTTGAGAGCGCTGGGCTGCAATTGGATGGTGGAAGGCTGGTAACTCGATTTCTTCGAGTTCTTCTGGATCTTTTCCCCCGTCAGGTGAATTGGGCATTCTGGATAGCGCATCCGCATTAGCGTTCTTATGTCCTGCTCGGTACTTGATGGTAAACGCATAGTTGGACAACCGGGTCATCCATCACTGCTCAAGTGCCCCTAGCTTTGCCGTTTCAAGGTGAGTTAGCGGATTATTGTCCATGTAGATGGTGAACTTTGCTGAAGCCAAATAGTGCTTGAAGCGCTCTGTTACCGCCCAGACTATGGCAAGGAACTCCAATTTAAAGGAACTGTAGTTGTTGGGGTTCCTTTCAGTGGGATGAAGCTTCCTGCTGGCGTAGGCAGTCACTCTCTCTTTGCCTTTCTGCACTTGTGGCAGCACTGCTCCCAATCCCACGTTGCTGGCGTTAGTGTAAAGTACAAATGGTTGGTCATAGTCAGGGTAGGCCAGGACCTCATCTCCTGTGAGGGCCAATTTCAACTTGGTGAAGGACTCATCTATCCTTTTGTTCCACTCGAAAGGAAGATTTTTGTTCTGGGCCTTCTTGGATTGACCGACTAGAAGATCTTGCAGCGGTGCTGCTATCTTGGCGAAGTCCTTGATAAATCTTCTGTAGTAGCCTACTAACCCAAGAAATTGCCTAACTTCATGAATAGTGCTGGGTCTTTGCCAGTCCCGGATAACGGTGACTTTGTCAGGATCGGGTGCCACACCTTCCGTGCTCACCACATGGCCTAGGTACTGCACCTTGGGTTTCAAAAGGTGACATTTGGATGGTTTTATTTTCAGGCCAAAGTTTGACAGGGCTTCGAATACGTCAGCCAGGTGCTTCAAATGGTCTTCGTAGGTTTTGGGGAAGATGATGATGTCATCCAGGTACAGCAGAACGGTTTCAAAGTTTTAATGTCCAAGGCAGCATTCCATTAACCGCTTTTTGACACAAAGCTAGGAGGGATAGCTAATACTAGAGAAGAGAGAGAGAGAATTCAAAAAGATATAAATAAACTGGAGAAGTGGGCAGCAACTGACAGAATGGTTTTTAACAGGGAAAAATGCAAAGTACTACATCTGGGCAATAAAAATGAAAAGAGCATATACAGAATGGGAGGAATAGGTCTAAGCAACAGCACATGTGAAAAAAGACTTGGGTATACTAATAGATCACAGACTGAATATGAGTCAACAGTGTGATGCAGCAGCAAAAAAGGCAAATGCAATTCTAGGATGTATTAACAGAAGCATACAGTCTAGATCACATGAAGTCATTATTTCCCTCTACTCCTCTTTGGTCAGACCTCATCTGGAATATTGTGTCCAGTTTTGGGCACCACATTTTAAAAAAGACATCAACAAACTGGAGCAAGTTCAGAAAAGAGCAACCAGAATGGTGACCGGTCTGCAAAACCTGTCTTATGAGGAAAGGTTGCAGGATTTGGGATTGTTTAGTTTGCAAAAGAGAAGACTGAGAGGAGACTTAATAGCTGTCTACAAATATCTAAAGGGCTGTCACATTGCAGAAGGATCATCTTTATTCTCATTTGCACAAGGAAAGACTAGAAGCAATGGGATGAAACTGAATGGGAGGAGACACAGATTAGATATTAGAAAAAACTTTTTGACAGTTAGAGTGATCAATGAGTGGAACAAGCTGCCACGAGAAGTGGTGAGTTCTCCTTCAATGGAAGTCTTCAAACAGAGGCTGGACAGACATCTGACTGGGATGATTTAGCGAATCCTGCTTTGAGCAGGGGGTTGGACCAGATGGCCCAGGTGGTCCCTTCCAACTCTATGATTCTATGAAATATTCCTGGCGTATTGCTGAGCTCGAACGGCGGTACAGGCCGGTGCCTCTCTTTAATGGGTAGATGATCTCCAGTGGGGATATGATGTTGGATCCCTTTTGCCTGCCCAAAGTCTAGAGGATGCTTGCTGAAGACCCGTTCAAATTCTCGAGCCACCCGGTAAGCCCCATTATTTTGGTGCGAAGGGGTGGAGTAGAGTTGAGCGAAACGGGTCGGTCAAATTCAAAAATAGCCGACTTTAGCTAAAGTCGGGTTTCACCGATCGAAACCTGACCATAGCGTGAGGTCGGCCATGAGGTTGCCGATCACAGCGCCAAAGTCGCGCTTCAAATAATGCATCCAGCACCTTTTCTCATTAAATGATGGAGGACGCACACTTTGGGCAATGTGATGACATGGGTAGCGGCCACCACCATCTTAGAGAAGGGCATTGAAGTAATTGGCTGGTTTTGTGTGGCGTCACAGTGGGTATAAAAGGCCGTGACCGCCAACCGCCATCTTACTTCTGCCGATCTTAGAATAGGGAGAGGTGCTGCTGCTGCTGACTCTGAATAGGGAGAGTGTTAGACAGGGAAGAAGAAAAAAAAATTGCTTCTGCTGATAGCGCTTTTCACTGTACAGTTAGTGTGCAGTGAAAGGGGAGGATTTTTGTTGTGTGCAGCAGCGCTGGTGGTGATTAGGCTGCCTTTTAAGGCTACCTGATAGCTGCATTGCTGTGTGCACACTGCTGTTCAAACTGCTTTTTTCAAAACACTCCAACTTTTATTATTTTGTTCTGGTGACTGTGAGTTACCGAGCATTCATTTTTTCACACACCGTATAGCGGTGTACGCTCCTCACACACTACCGTGTACCGGCTGGTATCACGGACAAATAGAAGTTATCTGGGTGTGACTCTTGAAAAACAAGCCGAGGAGATTTTCCATTTTTCCAGACCTACACCTTATAGAGCTGTCCGCTTTTCAAACAGTTTTGTATATCTGCTGTTTGATAACGGTCAAAACTAGACAGAGACAGCGTGTGTCACTTCGTATAAAAATAGATGGAGATTGACAATTTTCCATACCGACACCGTATAGAGCTGTCCGATTCTCAAACAGTATTGTATATCTGCCGTTCGCATTACAGTCACATCTATACAGAGTCAGCGTGTGTGTGTGACACTCCGTAAATACATATACGGAGATTGTTGGTTACACAAAAAATCTATACAGCTGTACACTTCTGATACAGTTCCGTATATCTGCTTATTGGATTACGGTCAAATACATACTGGGAGAGCGTCTGTGACTAACAAAATATATACGTAGCTTTAATTTTTTAATACACCTTACACAGCTGGACACTCCTCATACAGTACCATCTCTCTGCTGGTATTTTTGGTACATTTTCCCAAACATGAGGAAGAGTCCGCAGACGTGGGCAGGGGGCCGCAGCTGGTGGTGGTGCATCGGCTGGTTGTGGCAAAAGCACAATAGCAGCTAAGGCAGCAGGTGTTGAGCCTGCGTCATTATCTGGCCCAAGAAGGCCAGTAAGGTTCCCTTTTCTTGGAGTAGGAAAACCGCTTTTAAAGCCGGAGCATCAGGAACAGGATTTGGCGTACATTGCCGAAACAGCCACCAGCTCTATTGCCTCCTCTTCTGAACGTTCGAAACTTGCAGGCATGGAGTCGTCAGTGCAGGGTTCTGGTCAGGAAAAACACCTTTCCTTGTGTCCTTCACCCCCACCAAAAGTTAACGATGTGGCAGCCCACACTTCAGATTACTCTATGTAACTCTTTTCACATACCATGCTTGGGTTATCCAGTCAAATCCTGAATTCCCCAGTCCAAGATGAATCTAACATGGAGTGCACTGATGCACAGCCACTGCTAGATGATTCTGCTGGTACATTGACCCAGAGCACTACATTGCCCTCGCAGTCTACTGAGCCAGAATCTGACCCAGATGAAACTCAGGTGCTCCTTCCCGCATACTATACCACCTTACACGGTGACACAGAGGAAGGTAAAGAGGAATGTGCAGATGACTTTGAAGAGGAGGTGATGGATGACCCAGTTCTTGACCCAGATTGGCATCCACTGGGGGAGGAGGGTGGCACTGGCAATATTTCAGATAAGGAGAAGGATCCGCAGCAGGCATTGACATCGCAGCAGCGGTTATCTGGCAGGCCCGTAGCTGTCCAGAAACGTGGAACAAAAACTAAAAGAGTTGCAGGACAGCTTGGCCAGATGGTCAACTTAGCACAGCGTGCAAGGCCAGAAAATGTATACCATAGTAGGAAGAGTGCAGTGTGGCACTTCTTTGTCCAAAATCCTACTGATGAGGCAAAGGTTACCTGTAAGAAGTGCGGAAGGACCTTTAGCCGAGGTAAACAACTCAGAAATTTGAATATCAGTTGCATGCTTAGACATTTAATCAACATGCACTTGCAAGCGTGGACGGACTACAAAACCTCAGGTAGCACATGTGCATCTGCTCCGACTGAAGGTAGCCAGCAACGCTCCATCGCTTCCCCCACTGTAAGACCACCACCACCGTTAAGCACACCACCAGCACTAAATGTGGAGGTGTCGTCGCAAGGCCAAAGCACTCAGGGAATCACAATGGTTTTGCAACACAACACTGAATCTAGGCCATCACCACCAATACCATCACCAACCCCCTCTCACTCCGTCCAGTCCACCGCTACTTCCCCCAGTCCAGCTCACCCTACCAGACACTCTGAGTAGGACAAGAAAGTACTCATCCTCTCATCCACGTACACTGTGTTTCAACGTCTACATTGCCAAACTAATCTCATTGGAGATGATCCCCTATCGTTTGGTTGAAAGCGAAGCTTTTCACAAGCTCGTGGCCTACGCTGTCCCATGCTATGACCTACCCAGTTGGCACCTCTTTTCTCGAAAAGCCATCCCTGCCCTCCACCGGCATGTGAAAGACCGCATTGTCCATGCACTAAAACAGTCAGTGAGTGAAAAGGTGCACCTCACAACAGATGCATGGACCAGTAGGCATGGCCAGGGCCGTTACGTGTCCATTACTGCGCACTGGGTTAATGTGGTGGATGCAGGATCCACAGGGGAAAACGGCAGTGGAACAGTGCTGCCTAGCCCACGGTATAGGAAAGAGTTGGCTGTAGGCTTTCAACCCTCCTCCTCCATAAGCGAAAGCCCGTCCACAGAGCGCAGTCACACGAGCACTCCATCCGCAGCTGGCAGTGTTGCACACGAGGTGTACCAATATCGAACAGCTAGTGGTAAGCGTCAGTAGATGATGTCTTTGGGCGACGACAGACACACCGCGGAGGTACTGGCCGACTACTTGCAGCAACAAACTGAATCATGGCTGGGCAGTCTACATCTTGAGCCAGGCAAGGTAGTCAGTGATAACGGCTTTAATTTTGTGGAAGCCATAGCCTGTGCAAAACTCACACACATACCTTGCCTGGCTCACACTTTGAACCTGGTGGTGCAGTGCTTCCTTAATAATTATCCGGAGTTAACATCACTGCTCCATTAGGTGCGAAGACTGTGCTCGCACATCGGTCGTTCGGCCGTACACTCCAGTCATATGCAGAAGCTGCAGCGATTGCTCCACTTCCCTAAGCACCGCCTAATCATAGACGTTGCAACAAGGTGGAACTCCACCCTGCACATGGTCGAGAGGCTGTGCGAACAGAAGCAGGTTGTAATGCATTTGTGGGAGGATACACTAGCAGGCAGTTTGAGGGAAGACATGGAATTGTAGGGTGTGCAGTGGTCAAAGCTGAAAGACCTCTGTAAAGTCCTTCAGTGTTTTGAGGAATGCACACGGCTGGTAAGCAAAGACGACGCCATCATAAGCATAAGCACCCCTCTTATGCGTCTGCTCATGCAAAGTTTGACGCACATTAAGGATCTGGCATCTGCAGCAGAGGAGGAGGAACAGGAGGAGGAGGAGGAGGAGGGAAGCCTTGCTGACAGTCAGCCATTGTCTGGTCAGGGAACTGTCCTGGATGAGGTGGAGGAAGGATAGGAAGAGGAGGAGGAGGATGAGGGGGATGACTATTTTGGGCAGGAGGATGCTTCTCAGGGGGCAAGAGAAAATGTTGGCGTTCCAAGATCAGGTACAGTGTTTGTGCGTGACTGTAGGGATGTGGATTTGCCAGAAAGTGCTCCTCCACTCAGCAGTGGCAGTGTATTGTAGACGCCTGGAACATTGGCCCACATGTGCTATTATGCCTTGCGGATCCTAAAAAAGGACCCCCGCATTGCCAAAATGATGAAGGATGACAACTACTGGCTGGCCAGCATCCTCGATCCACGCTACAAAGGCAAATTACACAACATCATGCCACAGGAGAGCCTAGAGATAATATTGGCTAACAAACAATCAACTCTGGTAAACCATTTGTTTGAGGCTTTCCCAGCACACAGCAGCAGTGCTGGTTCTCCCACGAGCCGTAGTGGGCACAATGGAAGAGGTGTTCGTGGTGCACACAGCCGAAGTGGCGTTGGAGACAGGGGTTTAATGACCATGTTGCGGAATGATTTCTCAAGTACCGCTCACACGACTGCTAATACTGCATCGATTAAAAGTGACAGGAGACGGCAGTTGTCAACTATGGTTACAAACTACTTCTCCTCCCA
Organism: Dendrobates tinctorius; assembly: GCF_039654945.1. Taxonomy (NCBI): domain Eukaryota; kingdom Metazoa; phylum Chordata; class Amphibia; order Anura; family Dendrobatidae; genus Dendrobates; species Dendrobates tinctorius. The sequence continues at coordinate 42,054,986 of NW_027361714.1, forward strand.
TATCGATGTTCTCCCTCACAGGTCATTCCCCTTTGACTATTGGGCCTCTAAACTGGACACCTGGCCTGAATTGGCACACTATGCCTTACAGCAGCTCGTTTGCCCTGCTGCTAGTGTGTTATCTGAAAGAGTCTTCAGTGCTGCTGGATCAATCCTGACAGAAAAAAGGACCGGTCTGTCGACCCAAAATGTTGATGATCTAACCTTCATTAAAATGAACCATGCATGGGTTTCAAAGGATTTTGTCCCACCTTCAACCTGATGACACATAGGTTGCCAGAAAACTGCCTCGCTTTTGTCCTCCTCTTCCTCGGACTTGCCCAATTCCGCTATTTGCAGCAGCTGAATGTCCAGCCTACACATCAACATATGCCATTTTTTAAACCTCCCTAACTGGGCTGCCCACCCCCCCCCCCAAGGGCTGGGGACAACACCTGGCGCACCCGGGCAAGTGCCATTGCTCTGAACAGGTGGATGGGCCCACTGATGGGCGACGGCACTGACACAGGGCCCCTCATAGTACAATACAGTGTCTCTGACGGTGGGGGGCCCACTCGCCGTCAGGCACACCAGCGTACTATGAGGGGCCCTGTGTCAGTACCATCGACCATGAGTGTGCCCCCCCTGCTTGGTCCTGGCCACAGCACTTGCAAGTTGCAATACTTACCTCTCCCTGCTCCACCGCTGTGTTGTCTGGGCAGTTAAATCCTTCACAGAGACGGCCACTAGAAATTTGGTGTATTGATCGATGATGGTTAAGATGTAGCTATTGCCTATCCTGTTGGCCTCTACCTTCAGATGATCAATGGCTACCATTTGTAATGGACGTCAACTTACAAGCGGATGCAGTGGTGCTTTATGATCACCTTTCACAGTTGTGATAGTCACAGACGTGTGACATTCCTGCCAGCATTTTTCAATGTCTCCTCTCATGCCAATCCAATAGAATCGCCTACGGCCTGTGGCTTCCATCTTTTGCACTCCAAAATGACCAGACACATCATGATAAGCAGTGAGGACCATGTCTACATCTCTCCCTGTGATCACAATTTGATGGAGACAAGTAATGGTGATGTGATCCACGCTACTGCGATAAAGCAATCCTTTCTTCACAAAGAACCATTTTCGCTGTCTCCACAGACACAGTAATTGAGGGTCTGCATCGCCTCTACAACATCTACAGGGAGGTTGTCCCGCGATGAGTAATTCCCAAATTTCTGCTAACACTTAACTTTCCGTCTGTACTTGTATCCATGTAGTTTCCAGTAGCGGAGAGTCTGGACTGGCTTACTGAGATTGAAATATAAACGAAGATTTAAAAGTACCACAACACTGTATACTGTTGTACGCTTCGAATACCTTTCCCTTTTTCTACTTTTTAAATTCTGGTGTAATGCATAATGAGCCTGTGAGTGTCTGTGTCTGACTCCGGAAGTATAGACGGAAATTTACAATTACCCCTAGACTGGATACACCTGGTATGTGCTGATAAAGTACCTTTGTACAAAATTTATTACGGTATCATCCAATGGGAGTGAGCGTGTGTGGTTTACGCCTTCTATATATACGGTGAATCGGAGATACCAATTTTTGCCCTATACTCGATACAGCTGGTATCTTGTTATACAGTACCTTTGTTCGACATTTAGTATTACGGTCAAATCCATACTGAGTGGGCGTCTTAGAGTGACTATGGGACTATGTATACGGAGATTTCAATTGTACCCTATAATATATATACTTGCTATCTTGTTATCCAGTACCTTTTTTACAACATTTTTTATTATGGTCAAACCCAGACTGAGTGAGCGTCTGAGGATGACTCCGTAAATATATACCGAGATTTCAAATTTGGCCAACACTGTATACAGCTGTACGCTTCTGATACAGTAACCTTTTTTGCTATTTAGATTCTGGTGTAATCCATAATGAGCCTGTGAACGTCTGTCTGTTACTCCAGAAATATATTTGGAGATTTAAGATTACCCCAACACTGTATACAGCTGTACACTTGTGTTACATTACCCATTTACAGCTTTTCATATTCTTGTGTAATCCATACTGGGCCTGAGAGCGTTTGTGTCTGCCTCCTGAAATATATACGGAGATTCCTAATGTTTACACTATACTATATATATCTTGTATCTGGTGATACTGTACCCTTTTTCAACATTTCATTTTATTGTGTACTCCATACTGAGCCTCTGAGCGTCTGTGTATGACGCATGAAATATATACGGAGATTTGCTGTTATCCCTAGTCTGTGTAGAGCTGTACGCTTCTGATACAGTACCATATATCTGCTGGTATTTTGGGTCCATTTTCCAAAACATGAGGAAGTATGGTGGCAGAGGACGCGGGCATGGGTGTGGGGGGGCCACCTGGTACTGATGGTGGTGGTGGTGCATCTGCTGGTAGTGCCAAAAACACAATAGCAGCTAAGGCAGGACGTTTTGAGCCTGTGTCATGGTGTAGCTCTGGAATGCCTGTAAGGCTCCCTTTTCTGGGAGTAGGTAGACTGCTTTTAAAACCGGAGCATCAGGAACTGTTTTTGGCTTACATTGCTGAAACAGCCTCCAGCTCTATCACCTCCTCTTCTGAAGTTTAAAAAAATGCAAGCACTGAGTCATCAGTGCAGGCTTCTGGTCAGGAGCAATCCCTTTCCTTGTGTCCTTCACCCACACCAAAAGTGAAGATTACTGCATGGAACTCTTTTCACAAAACATGCCTGGGTTAATTAAAAATGGGGCCCATCATATACTGGAGCATTCCAAATGTGGGACATCAGACACTGGAGCAGCATTTACGGGGCTCATTATACACTGGAGCATTAGAAATGGAGCACATTATATATAGAGCATTATTTGGGCCCATCATACACTGGAGCATCATCCATGAGGCCCATCATATACTGGAGCATTCCAGATGGGGGACATCAGACTTTGGAGCAGCATTTACGTGGCCCATTATACACTGGAGCATTAGAAATGAAGCCCATTATACTGTATATTGAGCATTATTAGGACCCATCATACACAGGAGCATCATCTATGAGGCCCATCATATACTGGAGCATTCCAGATGGGGGACATCAGACACTGGAGCAGCATTTACAGGGCCTATTATACACTGGAGCATTAGAAATGGAGCCCATTATATATGGAGCATTATTTGGGCCCATAAGACACTGGAGCATCATCCATGGGGCCCATCATATACTGTAGCATTATGTGGAGCTCATCATAAACTGTATGGAACATTATATGTAACCAATTATTCTGTATCGAGAAATATATGGGGCTCATTATTCTGTATGGCGCACAATGTGGTGGCCATAATACTGTATGGAGTAATATACTGTCCTTTTTTTGAGCTATTGTACAACTTAAAATAGATCAATCATGTCATGTAAGCAGTGAAGTATTTGTCATTGTACTATACCTATATTTCTGTGCCGTATCGGAGCATCATGAGTTGTGGTATGTGTTAAAGGGGCGCACTGACACTCTTTGGCCCAGGGCACATGAAACCCTGGAGCCAGCCCTACCTCCCCACAACTTTAGCCAAATAACCCCCAGTTTTCAATGCGTAACTATTATTATGAAGTAAATAAAGGTTGACAAGCTTCAGTAATAATAAGAATTGATGTTTTTGGCATTGAAATGGGCACTGTAGGTGTGTTTACTGTCCTCCACTCCCTGCCGACTTTGCTTCCCCATTGACTTGTATTGGGTTTCGTGTTTTAGTCGGCCTCCGACTTTTCCCCTATAGTCGGCCGATTTCGTTCGACCCGACTTTTCCGAAAGTCGGGTTTCATGAAACCCGACTCGACCCTAAAAAAGGTAAAGTCGCTCATCTCTAGGGTGGAGTCAATACCTACGTGTAGCTGCTGACATCAATCCTCCTGCTGCTGCCCTTCAGAGCCATTCTCTTCCACCTTGTCAGACAGAAGCAAGGGTTCTAGTGTCTCTATTGCATTGTTACTGACAGTGAACAATTTAGCAAGGGTGGCATATCGGGGTAACTGGACCTCTCTCTCCCCACAATTTAAGATTCGTATCAGTACTCTCCCCTTGCTGACATCAACTACCTCGCTGGCTGTCAGGAAAGTGGGCCTACTATCAGAATACATGGGTTCCACCAGGCCTTGGTAATCTTGACCCCTTAGGCCTATTGCTGCCCAACACCAAATTAACATTTCACTTCTGTGAGGTACTGCAATGGGGAAAGGATCACTTACTCTGACACTGCCGACTTCTCCACCAGACAGCTCTACCTGTTGTCCTTGCATACTGAACCAAACGAAAACCCCGAAATTATGGTCAGGATAAAAATAATGAATAAAAAATAATAAATAATAAAATCATAAAATGTAATTAAAATACTTTTATTAGACAATAGTGGTATATATGAATAATAAAATGCAAAAGCATTGTGTGCTCATATTATTAGAAATATATATACCTTTATAGGTTATTGATGAAACCACAGCGGTCCTCATATATAAAAGATGTAAATACAATTTCTCCCTTCATATATTTGCCTCATATAGGTGTGAAAATTAAATGTAGAGAGCAAAAGAAACCATATATGGGCTCAATAAAAGTGACACGTGCACTGGAAACAAAAATCTCTTTTATAAGTGTAACCAAAAAACCAACAATAGTAAGGTTTTAACCAAATATATATAAGGTGCAAAGTGCTGAGTGCAAAAACAGAAAGGAAGTGAGAAAAGACAAATGAAGGTGTATACCTTTAAGGACCGCCGGTTAATGAGCAACACAGCCCCGACGCGCGTTTCGGATTAATTCCTTCGTCAGGGGGTGGTGTGTGCTAGAACCGGTCTCCCTAAATACTCCTGTGCATGTAAAATGAGGTGGGATTCAACCTATTGTGGCAGGCGCCGCCATGATGCCCCGGACGTAACACCCGCCCCATTGTCACGTGACCGGCAACAGCAATGCCAGTCACAGATGCCGAAGCAGGGAGGTCAGGACTCAGACTGCGCACGCGCACAGGCCGTCCGCTCTCATAGTGCATACATCTCTCCAATGTGGAGGGTTTACTGGATTTGGCAGCACATGCGTGGTCGGCAGGACAAGATGTCTCTGGCAATGCTTGGTGTCCCGAAACCAGGAATCTCCAATACATGCACCAAGAACATCAAGTCACCAGCGGCGCACGTGCACATCCAGCTCCCAAACACATAGACTAAATAAAGGGGTTGAGATACTATATATTAATTGAAGCACAATTAGTAATGAGAATGAGACAGTTGATGTGGCTCAGCTGAGGTGAAAATACCTCTCACAGGTAGAGCAATAGTCCCAGAGCAAAGATGTTAGATTGATAGTCAAAATGGCTGTGAACGTTGGGGTGCAGAGAAATGAGAGGAGGACACAGAGAGGTACAGTTTCTTTACCTTTTACTGGTAATTGGTTGCAATCCGGAGTACCACATATAGGTGATGGAATGAGTCTGGATCACCTGGAGGCATTCAGGGGATCCACCTTTACAGGTGGGGGTTTAGGACCTTCCTTCTGCTCTTTGTGTGTGGGTCTCCGCTGTTTATAACTATGCTGCGACCCTCAATTGTGTGATGATTTCACTAACCTGTATGGCTGTCAGCATGAGCCTATTCCACAGGTACGTCCTTTTCACCGTCAGCCCCGGGCTCCTTATCTGCTGCCTTGCCGTCAGGTGCTCAATGTCGCACAGGAATTTACAATCCCCTGTACTTTCAGATTCAGCAGTCGTGACATACAGCTCCTGACCACCAAGGACTCTGGCGTCCCTTTCTCTCTATTAGCGCTTCGCTCTAGGGTCTGCTATACACAGTTTTTTAGCTTCCCCACAGCCTCTCCGTCTCTGCTCATGTCCTTTCCCTCTTCACAGATCAGCTTCCCCTGTCTTGAACTGACTGGATCTTCCAGAAAGATCTTTTTACCTCACAATTAACTGTCTTGTCATTTTTCCTCACAGCTGCTCTCATTTCCATGACAACCCCCTCAGCTCACCTCTAGCTGACTAGCTGACTCACCAACCCCCTCTGCTGGCCAGAATTTATAAGGCAACTCCCTTTTCTGACCTGCAGCAGGAATTGTGATTTAATCTATGTTACCTGGCATGGGGGTCCCCTTTCTGCCTCCAAGCATGACTTCCCCACATAGAGGGAGGCAATGTCACTGTGACCACCGGACTCTGGGATGTCACACCAACACCGGCACAGGAGTATTGCCAGTGCACCGCACCTTCAGGACTTATAAAATAGTCAGAAAAAGTTTCTCTCACACGCACACCTGAGTTGGAGGGCCTTCCCAGACCCACGTTGTGATTAAATTGTGCCTGCTGGTACTCAACATCTACGTCAGTACTGCACTCACGAGCGTAGTTGTGTAGGACACAGCATGCCTTAATCACAGTGTCAACGGTGTCTGGATCCAACTGCATGGCAGTGTGAAAGATTCTCCACTGACTAGTCATGATCCCAAAGGTTCATTCCACATATCTGCGTGCACGACTCAGCCGATAATTAATAATCCTCCGCCAGGCATTCAGTCCCCTTCGTGGGTATGGGCGCAGCAGGGTGGTCATTAAGGGAAACGCCTCATCCGATACCATCACAAAGGGCACTGGATGTGTGGAACCCGGCAAAGGTCTTGGGGCTGGGAGCGTTCCGCCATCTCGAAGAATTTGCTGACCATTCTGTGATGTTCGCAACACCCAAAAATCCCCAGTAGTGCCATAGGCACCAATGTCAATGGCAACAAATTTTTAATGTGCATCAGGCACCGCCATCAGGACCACAGAAAAATACTTCTTATAATTAAAGAAACGTGATCCTTATCATGGTGCCTTCTGCACTCTTACATGTTTACCAACAACTGCACCTACGCAGTTTGGGAAATTGGCCACAGACTTAAATCCTGCTGCGACCTGCAGCCAAGTCTCCTCGGTTGGGGAAGGCATCAGCATGGGCTGCAACTTCTGCCAGATCACGTATGCACCTCACAATTTGAGAGATGGTGGATTTACCAACTCTAAATTGGAGGTGTAGGGATGTGTAGCTCTCTCCTGTGGCCAAAAATCTGAAAAGAAAAAAAACATTAGAAATGTCACACAAAAATGTAAGGGAACCTGTCAGCAGTTATGGGCACTATAAGATGCGGCCACCTCCTGGTGTAATCTGTAGCATTTTATTATTATGCTGCAGATAATCCTTGAAAGTCAGTGGACACATCTTATACCTGCTAAAAATGCAGACAGGTTATAGTTGGGTTTATACATCATGATATGTCCGGTACCGCAAAACACTGTACCAAAAATATCCATGTCAGTGTGTCTGTGTGTGTGCGGCACGTATGTGCCACCCATGTGCTGCATCATTCCCACATGAATGGCTGGCAGTGAAAAAGCGCTCCCAAAAGTGCAGTTACACGGTGGCAGGTGCTGAAAACAAAGCCCATTCTTCCCTGAAGGCGGTTAAATCCTGCCGACCAGGGGAGAATGAAGCCAACATGTTCAGCACCTGCCGCCAGGGAACAGCGCTTCCTGTAGCGCTTCTTCAACACTGTCAATGCATGTCACTCAGAGGACATCAATGTGTGTCCTCCGTGTGCACATGTGCAGGCCAATTTGGGCTGCGTGCAACTGGTCAAAATCTGAAAGGTCATCGTGTTTTTCACGTGTACAATGATAACACGGTGACATGTGCCTAGACTGATTAATTTCAGTGTCTCCAGTACATGTGAAAACTGTCATCACACATACCAGACACAGTGCCGTGTGAAAGAGGCCTAATGAATGACATACAAAACAAAAAATATATACTTACCGCAAGGTGATGAGCAGCCTTTCTTCAGCAGTGATGGCCTTCCTCATAACCGTATCTGCCAACATAAGATGGGGTGCTAATATTTCCAGCAGGCGGTCAAATGCTGGGATGGTTAGTCTGCAGAAGGACACAAATTTTTCCTGAAATCTGTAAATTAGACATGAAAAAAAAAATATTATTGTTTTACATACAAAGTGTCTCCAACAAAGTGTTAATCGGCACAGCTGGGAAGCTCATTCTTTGCACAAATAGCTATATAAGCTGGTGCTGCAAATATGCGTATTATGGGAAGTGCTCCATAGACCGGGGTGCCATTCCAAAGCAATTAGTCACAGTGGCTACACCAAAAAAGAAAACGGAAGGCACTCACCAGTTAAAATCTTCTTTATCCAGAACCTTTTAAACATCGGCATAGGGAGGATGGGAGCGGGAGTGGAAATCACGACAGCTGTTTCACGCTGCAGTAGCGCTTCTACTGGTCACACAGGAGAGTGAGACTGGCTTCACCTCTTAACAGAGGAAGATAGCCAAACCCCACCCCTGGTGTTTAAACACATGTGCAGCAGCTATCCATGACAATTAAAATGCTTTTGCAAAAACAAATGCAAAAAATACACAAATACAATAAAAGCGGCTTATTATAGAAAAATAGCCATGTCCAATCTTTCATTTAAACCAGCGGATTCCTGCGGTCGAGTGCGTATAATCCATATGGCCTCTCTTTTTAACAGAAACTTATGTAAATCTCCTCCTTGTGCTGGAAGAGACACCCATTCCAGGCCAGCAAAAGAAAGCATCTCTGGATTTCCTCCATGGAATTCCCTAACAGGTTTAATCAAACGTGGAACACCCTTACCTGACCCAATTGAGTTGTAGTGCTCTCTGAACCTCACGTACATAGGGCGAATGGTTTTACTGATATAAAAAGACTTACAGCGACATATAACCACATAAACCACATGGGTCGTTTTGCAGGTAATAAAATCCTTGACAACATGGGACACTCCTCCAATACATAGTGTTCGACTTACATCATGGTAATTACAGAAAGGGCAATGTCCACACTTGAAATTACCTCGCGGAACACCTTTACTTAACCGATGATTTTGCTGCTTCACCATCCTTTTTTACTATTATGTCCTTTTTTTACTATTATGTCCTTTTTTTACTATTATTACGCTTTATTGCATTTGAATTTTATTTAATAGTATGATGTCTACTTAGTTCAAACAGATATACAGTATGTAGTCAACATGATCAGTGATAACAAAAATTCTCCATTAAATGTTACCTGCTTAACCCAGCAGGAAGTACGGCAGTGTCTAAAAATCATTAAAGTTGACAAATCCTCTGGCCCGAATGGGATACACCCCCAAGTACTGCAGAAATTGAGTACAGTCATAGATAGACCATCATTTTTAATCTTTAACCCCTTTCTGCCATGTGACATAGTATCCTGTCCATGTGCCCTGGGACTTAATTCCCTGGGATGGGACAGTACGTCACAGCGATCAGCGGCGCCCACGTGGTGAGCACCGCTGATCGCGGCCGGGTGTCAGCTGATTATCACAGCTGACACCTGGCACAATGTGTCAGGGGTGGTCACAGACCGCCCCCGACACGTTAACCCCTTGCACACCGTGATCAAACATGATCGCGGGGGTTAAAGGGAAGCATCAGCAGGGAGGGGGCTCCCTCCATGCTTCCCTAAGCCCCCCACAGCAGCACAATGTGCAGCGCTGCTGCTGGGGGCTCCATCCCTGCAGGTCCCCGAATCCAAGATGGTGACAGGGACCTTCGGGGTCCTGCAGGGAGCTGGCTTCCACAGTGCCTGCAAAGCGCAGGCACGAGGAAGCCTTGTGCAGTGCCTGTGACAGATCGATGATCGCGATCTGTCTCATGACAGTTATGTCCCCCCTGGGACAATGTAATTAAGTTAAAAAAAGTGTAAAAATAATTTTTACAAAATCGCTAAATAAATAAAAAAAAAAATATTCCCTAATAAATTCATTTTTTGGAAATAAAAAAAAAAACAATAAAAGGTAAACATATATGGTATCGCCGCGTCCGTAACGACCCGCCCTATAAAACTGTCCCATTAGTTAACCCCTTTAGTGAATCCCTTAAAAAATAAAATTAAGAAACAAAGCAAAAAATAATTATTATCATACCACCGAACAAAAAGTGCAATAACGCGCGATCAAAAAGACGCATATAAATATCCATGGTACCGCTGAAAATGTCATCTTGTCCCGCAAAAAAACGAGCTGCCACACAGCATCATCAGTAAAAAAATAAAAAAGTTATAGCTCGCAAAATAAACCAATGCAAAAATAATTATTTTTTATATAAAATTGTTTTCATTGCATAAAAGCGCCAAAACATAAAAAACAACATAAATGAGGTATCGCTGTAACTGTACTGACCCGAAGAATAAAACTGCTTTATCAATTTTACCGCAGGCGGAACGGTGTAAACGCACCCCCAAAAGAAATTCATGAAACGCTGGTTTTTGTTCATTCTGCGTCCCAAAAATCAGAATAAAAAGCGATCAAAAGATGTCATGTGCCCGAAAATGACATCAATAAAAACGTCACCTCGTCCCGCAAAAAATAAGACCTCACTTGACTCGGTGGGTCAAAATATGCAAAAATTATAGCTCTCAATATGTGGTGATGCAAAATCTATTTTAACAATAAAAAGCGTCTTTTAGCCTATGACAGCTGCCAAACATAAAAACCCTCCATAAATAGTAAATCAAACCCCCTTTATCACCCCCTTAGTTAGGGAAAAATAATAAAATTAAAAGAAAATGTATTTATTTCCATTTTCCCAATAGGGCTAGGGCTAGGGTTGGGGTTAGGGTTAGGGCTAGAGTTAGGGCTCAGATTAGGGTTAGAAGTGTATTGGGGTTAGGGTTGGAGTTATAATTGGGGGGTTTCCACTGTTTGGGCACATCAGGTGCTCTCCAAATGCAACATGGCATCTGATCTCATTTCCTGCCAATTCTGCGTTGAAAAAGTCAAATGGTGCTCCTTCCCTTCCAAGCTCTGCCATGCGCCTAAACAGTGTTTTACCCCCACATATAGGGTATCAGCCTACTCAGAACAAATTGCAAAACAACTTTTGGGGTCCAATTTCTCCTGTTACCCTTAGGAAAATAAAAAATAGGGGGCAAAAATATCATTTTTGTGGAAAAAAATGATTTTTATACTTTCACGCCCGGGCGTTATAAACTTCTGTGAAGCGCTTGGGGGTTCAAAGTGCTCACCACACATCTAGATAAGTTCCGTGGAGGGTCTAGTTTCCAAAATGGGGTCACTTGTGGGGAGTTTCAATAGTTTAAGTACATCAGGGGCTCTCCAAATGCACATGACACCCGCAGACCCTTCCATCAAAGTCTGCATTCCAAAACGTCACTACTTCCCTTCCGAGCCCCGACGTGTGCCCATACAGTAGTTTTCTCCCACATATGAGGTATCAGCGTACTCAGGGCAAATTGGACAACAACTTTTGGGGTCCAATTTCTCCTGTTGCCCTTGGGAAAATAAAAAAATTGGGGACTAAATGATCATGTTTGTGGAAAAAATGCGATTTTTTTTTTTTTTTTTTTTTTTTAATTATTTTCATGCCCGGGCATTATAAACTTCTGTGAAGCCCTTGGGGGTTCAAAGTGCTCACCACACATCTAGATAAGTTCCTTAGGGGGTCTAGTTTCCAGAATGTTGTCATTTGTGGGGGATTTCCACTGTTTAGGTACATTAGGGGCTCTCCAAAGGCAACATGACACCCGCAGAGCATTCCATCAAAGTCTGCATTCCAAAACATCACTACTTCCCTTCCGATCCCCAACGTGTGCCCATACAGTAGTTTTCTCCCACATATGGGGCATCAGCGTACTCAGGACAAATTGGACAACAACGTTTGGGGTCCATTTTTTCCTGTTACCCTTGGGAAAATAAAAAAATTGGGGACTAAAAGATCATGTTTGTTGAAAAAATACTTTTTTTTTTTTCACTCCCGGTCGTTATAAACTTCTGTGAAGAACTGGGGGGTTCAAAGTGCTCACCACACATCTAGATAAGTTCCTTAGGGGGTCTAGTTTCCAAAATGGGGTCACTTGTGGGGGGTTTCCACTGTTTAGGTACATCATGGGCTCTCCAAAAGCAACATGACACCCGCAGACCATTCCATCAAAGTCTGCATTCCAATACGTCACTACTTCCCTTCCGAGCCCTGACGTGTGCCCATACAGTAGTTTTCTCCCACATATGGGGTATCAGCATACTCAGGACAAATTGGACAACAACTTTTCAGGTCCAATTTCTCCTGGTACCCTTGGGAAAATAAAAAAATTTGGGACTAAAAGATCACGTTTGTGGAAAAAATACGATTTTTTATTTTCACGCCCGAGCGTTGTAAACTTCTGTGAAGCACTTGGGGGTTCAAAGTGCTCACCACACATCTATATAAGTTCCTTGGGGGGTCTAGTTTCCAAAATGGTGTCATTTGTGGGGGGTTTTCACTGTTTTGGTACATTAGGGGCTTTCCAAACGCGACATGGTGTTCGATCTCAATTCCAGCCAAAAACGTCAAATGGCGCTGCTTCCCTTCCGAGCTCTGCCATGTGCCCAAATAGTGATTTACCCCCACATGTGGGGTATCAGCGTACTCAGCACAAATTGCACAATAACTTTTAGGGTCCTGTTACCCTTGGAAAAATAAGAATTGAGGATGAAAAGATCATTTTTGTGGAAAAAATATGATTTTTTAAATGTACGGCTGTACATTATAAACTTCTGTGAACCCCTTGTGGGTTCAAAGTTCTCACCACATATCTAGATAAGTTCCTTGGGGGTCTAGTTTCCAAAATGGGGTCACTTGTGGGGAGTTTCCACTGTTTAGGTACATCAGGGGCTCTCCAAACATGACATGGTGTCCGATCTGAATTCCAGCCAATTTTGCATTGAAAAAGTCAAACGGCGCTCCTTCCCTTCTAAGCTCTGCCATGCACCGAAACAGTGGTTCCCCCCCACATATCAGGAATCAGCGTACTCAGGACAAACTGCACAATAACTTTTGCAGTCCAATTTCTCCTTTTACCCTTGGTAAAATAAAAAAAATTGAACCTGAAGTATTTTGTTTGTGAAAAAAAGTTAAATGTTCATTTTTTTTTTTAAATATTCAAAAAATTCCTGTGATGCACCTGAAGGGTTAATAAACTTCTTGAATGTGGTTTTGAGCACCTTGAGGGGTGCAGTTTTTAGAATGGTGTCACTTTTGGGTATTTTCTATCATATAGACCCCTCAAAGTGGCTTCAAATGTGATGTGGTCCGTAAAAATAAAATGGTGTTGCAAAAATGAGAAATCTCTGGTCAACTTTTAACCCTTATAACTTCCTAACAAAAAAAAATTTTGGTTTCAAAATTGTGCTGATGTAAAATAAACATGTGGGAAATGTTACTTATTAAGTTTTTTGTGTGCTGTATCTCTGTGATTTAAGGGCATAAAAATTAAAAGTTGGAAAATTGCGAAATTTTAAAAATTTTCGGCAAATTTCCGTTTTTTTCACAAATAAACGCATGTAATTTGAATGAAATTTTACCAGTAACATGAAGTACAATATGTCACAAGAAAACAATGTCAGAATCACCAGGATTCATCCAAGCGTTTCAGAGTCATAAATGGACAGTGGTCAGAATTATAAAAATTGGCCCGGTCATGAACGTGCAAACCACCCTTGGGGGTTAAGGGGTTAAAGATTCCATAATAACAGGGTCTGTACCACAGGACTGGCGTATAGCAAATGTGGTGCCAATATTCAAAAAGGGGACAAAAACTGAACTTGGAAATTATAGGCCAGTAAGTTTAACCTCAACTGTGGGTAAAATCCTGGAGGGTTTTCCAAGAGATACTATACTGGAGTATCTGAAGAAGAATAACCTCATGACCCAATATCAACATGGGTTTACGAGGGACCATTTCTGTCAGATTAATCTGATGAGTTTCCATGAAGAGGTAAGTTCTGGACTGGACCAAGGGAATGCAGTGAACATGGTGTACATGGACGTTTCAAAAGCTTTTGATACGGTGTCACACAAAAGGTTGATACATAAAATGAGAACAATGGAGATAGGGGAAAATATGTGTAAGTGGGTTAAGAGCTGGCTCAGGGATAGGAAACAAAGGGTGGTTATTAATGGAGCATACTCAGACTGGGTCACGGTTAGCAGTGGGGTACCACAGGGGTCAGTATTGGACCCACTTCTTTTTAACATATTTATTAATGACCTTGTAGGGGGCATACAGAGTACAATTTCAACATTTACAGATGACACTATTCTCTGCAGGGTAATCAATACAGAGGAGGCCAATTTTATATTACAGGAAGATTTATGTAAACTAGAAGCTTGGGTTGATGAATGGCAAATAAAATAATGGGATGCATTAAAAGAGGCATAGATGCTCATGAGGAGAGCATAAATTTACCTCTATACAAGTCACTAGTGCGACCACACTTAGAATACTGTGTACAGTTCTGCTCTCCGGTGTAAAAGAAAGACATAGCTGAACTGGAGCGGGTGCAGAGAAGAGCGACCTAGGTTATTAGGGAACTAGGGAGTCTGCAATACCAAGACAGGTTATTACACTTGGGGTTATTTAGTTTGGAAAAACGAAGGCTTAGGGGTGATCTTATTACAATGTATAAATATATGCGGGGACAGTACAAAGACCTTTCTAATAACCTTTTTACTCTTAGACCTGTGATGGGGACAAGGGGGCATCTCCTACGTCTGGAGGAAAGAAGGTTTTATAATAATCACAGACGCGGATTCTTTACTGTAAGAGCAGTGAGACTATGGAACTCTCTGCCGTGTGTTGTTGTAATGAGTAATTCCCTACTAAAATTTAAGAAGGGACTGGATGCCTTTTTTGAAAGGTATAATGTTACAGGGTATATATATGATTCCTTGATAGGGCGTTGATCCAGGGAACTAGTCTGATTGCCGTATGTGGAATTGGGAAGGAGTTTTTCTCCCCAATGTGGAGCTTAGTGTTTGCCACATGGTTTTTTTTTGCCTTCCTCTTGATCAATATGTTAGGCTATGGGTTGAACTAGATGAACTTAAAGTCTCCCTTCAACCTTAAATACTATGTTACTATGTTACTATGTTGTTCCCCCCTTGGAAGACTGTGCATTGCTTGTTCAGGTTTGCACTCTTTTTATTCCCAATGTGTCTGCCTAAAAATACTATCATGTGCATATGATTACTTACCTCTGCTTTAATTTGTGTCCTACCCATTGGTTAAGCCTGTGTTTTTTAACCCTTCATTATTAACTGCTTTAATAAAATGTACATGTATTTTTTAATTAAACGTTTTAATATATGCGCTCAGAGATAGACTTTTAAATAAACTAAACTCACTCTATAAATAATTATAGAAAACTAAGTAGCCAACCTGAATTGCAACCTCCAAGTAGCGATGAGGGTCAGGCACCGCCTACTTGACTCTTTAGAAAAGACTTCAATAATAGAAAATCAAATAATAGAGGAATTTATACTTCAGATTTTGCCACATACAGCATTAACCATGGGGCTAGGAAGAGGAAATTGTCCATAAAGAGAGGAAAAAGTTACCTTGAGGTAGACTTCTTTGAACTAATGATACTTAGCAGTCCAGGTCCTGTGCATGGAAGATCCAAATGGAGCGGCAGCGATAATAATAATAAAACCCAAAGTATTGCCACCAAGTTAGGAGGAGGGTGGTTTAGTGCTGTAGGTTGCGGACGCTCGTCCCGGCCGGAGACGTGCGTCCTCTCTGCAGTGCGCCCTCCTGGGCTTGAAGCGGTAGCGGCGCACGCCGAGAAAAGCTAACAAGGTCCGCAGGACCTTGTGTGACGTCACAGTCACGTGATCGCTCACGTGACTAGCTATGGAGAGCGGTGAAGCTCAAAAACATGTTTTTGAGCTTCACCGCTCTCCATAGCTAGTCACGTGAGCGATCACGTGACTGTGACGTCACACAAGGTCCTGCGGACCTTGTTAGCTTTTCTCGGCGTGCGCCGCTACCGCTTCAAGCCCAGGAGGGCGCACTGCAGAGAGGACGCACGTCTCCGGCCGGGACGAGCGTCCGCAACCTACAGCACTAAACCACCCTCCTCCTAACTTAGTGGCAATACTTTGGGTTTTATTATTATTATCGCTGCCGCTCCATTTGGATCTTCCATGCACAGGACCTGGACTGCTAAGTATCATTAGTTCAAAGAAGTCTACCTCAAGGTAACTTTTTCCTCTCTTTATGGACAATTTCCTCTTCCTAGCCCCATGGTTAATGCTGTATGTGGCAAAATCTGAAGTATAAATTCCTCTATTATTTGATTTTCTATTATTGAAGTCTTTTCTAAAGAGTCAAGTAGGCGGTGCCTGACCCTCATCGCTACTTGGAGGTTGCAATTCAGGTTGGCTACTTAGTTTTCTATAATTATTTATAGAGTGAGTTTAGTTTATTTAAAAGTCTATCTCTGAGCGCATATATTAAAACGTTTAATTATTTATTTATTTGGAGGGATTTTGTGGTATTATCCTAATATTTTGCAGCTGAGTAGACTATAGCGCTAGCGCTGTGGCTGAGACATCCACATGTATTTTTTAGACTCTTTTTGTATGGTCTTTTTGTGCACCAATCCTTTATATGATCCACATATCCTTATGTGCATGACCAATGGTCCTATACCTTTGTGATGTTTTACAATTTGTTCACTATTTGCCAATTACGGTAATATTGAACCAGTCCACCATGCTTCAGTGTTGATGTGCTTTTGCTTTTCTCTCTCATGGGCCTGTCACCACCTCCATTCATACATGATGCTTCTTAGAACTGTGTGCCATCTTTCTCTTGACATTGTGGTGACTTCCTGATGTAAGCCTCACATTGTCTTATTTTGGGGTATGATATTTCCCCCACATCCTCTCCATTTGACAATGTAGCAGCTCCACCTCTTCCTCTGGACTTCACTTGGAGATCAGTAGTTCCTCAATATGGGAGAGTTGTAAAGTGGGATCATGGTGTAGGGTCCCCAAATTGAGAATCACAGATTGAGAACCTGCGCCCTATGTCAAGTTATAAGGACAGAAGAGTTGTGCAATTATGACAGCAGCTGATGATGACATTTATGATTTGGACTGTTTTAGTAATAGATGTCACAACTAGAGTTCATTCATTACCAATAAAGCTACTCAATAACGTCCTTGACAGTTTCAGCTCATAATGAGGCACAAAGCATATTGGTGTTAAACAGGTAAAGACACAATGTTAGTTTCATCACTAGCAGTAATCTCTCATCAGTAGCAATAATTTATAACAGTAATGGCGTCTGTCTCCTGTGGATCATCTTTGCAGTTGATTATTGTGTCTCTCTCCTCCAGATCATTTCAGCCTTACCATACACATTAGATTAATGTCAGACAAAGCTGTTGATATCAGTGGATTAGGCCAATAGTCTAATGTGTATGGGAGTCCCAGACAGTTTATTGTCAATGTAAATATCAATTCAGCATGTCTGATTTTGGACTGACAATCATATTGTCTCCCGGAGATAAGCTACCACCAGACATGTCTGATGATAGCACTCTGATAATAAACATAGGAGCTTTCGGCTAAACAAGTGTTATGGGAATGATGGCCTACATGGCTGATGGCCAAACCATCAGCATACTCATCCTGTACAGTTCACTGATGCTTAGCTATAGTATAATGGAGACCTTCCTCACCAAACATTGATAAAAGCAAGTTTCCCCTTTTTTATTTCAGGGAGTAGTAGTGTACTGTAATACACCAACCAGACTAAGAAGGTAAATACGTATGTGGCGCCCCTGAGGCTCAGTCGCCACAGAGGTACTGCACCTCCTCTTGAGGTGTGGTGCCCCACCATCCAGGTGAGTTGGAGGCTCCTGACCACGCACCAACACTCGCATCCCACACAACACGGTAGTTCAGCAAAGCCACATTGCGGCTCCTTGCTTGGAGTGTAGCAGGGCACCTTTGGAGGCTCACTGCTTGGAACACGAAACGTCCTGGGAGGCGGGTGGAGTTGAGAATACATAAAAGAGCGGGAAGGTTTAGGATTACAGGTCAGTCAGTGAGAGGAAGCCACTCAGAGAGGAGTGAGGAAAAGAAGATCCCTGGGAGAGGGATGGAGGAAGGAGGTGCTGCAGCAGACCTCAGTGACCTGGGTCTGCTGGCACAGCAAAGAAAAGAAGGAGAAAGACATTGAACTGAAACCTGATCTTTCAGGAGAAGGAGAGATTAGTATGGAACGAAGGAGTAAAAGGGAACAGAGGACGTGGGTTAGGAGAGAACCCTGCCTAGAAGTTCTAAGCGCAAGGCCGGGGCCCGTTCCCCGAGGTTGTATGGATGCTAATGGTCCTGCAGCAGACACCGGTGGAGTAGTGGGCTGTAAATGCACTACTCTCATCTAAGACTTGGGGTGCACAACAGCAACATTGATAGTGAGCCGGGATTCAAGAGTAAGGAGTCCCCGAAGCAGGCTACAGCTGTCTGCCGTACAAGTAGAGTTCTTGGGAACATCTGTAAGGAGGCACTCCAGTGTAACTCAGTACTGGGAGTACTTCACACCAAAGGCGCTATATGAGGAGACGTTCAGAAAGGTACATGTTGGCAGAACGTTGGAAGGGAGCATTCCATCTGGCCTGGAGGTTGACTGAGTCTCTGACCCGGAGGACACAGTACGGAGGCAGGCACCTGTGTGTACTACAGACTGTGAGTAAAGCTTTGGAACTACAAGCCCTGGTGTCCTCCACTGATTCTTGCGCCAACACACCCAGCACTGCTACACCAGGGCACCAGCTACTACCCCGCTTGTGCCTCTATTCTACCCCTACATCTACACTGCCCTGGGACTACAGCTTCACCTGTGGGGAGCTTCACCATCTTGGCTGCACCACACCACCAGTCCCAGAGGATCTGCATGCAGAATCGGCTTAACACCTCCCTTGCCGAACACCACAGGTGGCGTTATGAGCTATTCATCAATTCTATTTCATTGTTCTTTCACCCCTGTTTGCAATGGAGCCCCAGGGCCACGGACCGGGCCACAGCTTCCGTGACAACTCCCATTTGAGATCAACGGACCCGGTGCCGAGTACCCCCACAGCCCTGGGAGGGCGATCCACAAACAGGAATAAAGGAAAATATAAATCATACAAATATACTGTACTTACACAAACAACAGAGGTAAACACTGGGGAATGGAAGATGGGGAAAAATCTAAGTAGAAGAAGAAGTAGGAGAAGAAGGGGATTAGCACACACCTAAAACTTTGCAACAGTCCCAGATAAATCCACCAAACACCTTCTCAAATAACTACAACAAACCACAATCTCCTAACCATGCAGCATGAAGCTAGCTCTGGCAATGTGTGATTGCAAAGGTCCAGATTATATAGGAGATGGGAATGGCTAACAGTGAACAGCTGAGAGACTTAATGCAGGAAAGCTTCCAAGAGCTATCAACTGAGCAGATTAACCCCTGAACTGCTAAAAGAAACCTAACTTAACTAGCCAAAATGGAGGGCACCATCAAATACTCAGGATCAACCTGTAGCATGTCAAGACTAGGTATACACAACAAAAGAGAAAACAGACATGCAATGCTCCAGGGATCACCACAGAAGATATAAATACTTTATTGGTATACACAGAATTACACAAAGTGGTTTAAAAACATAAAAAAAAAAAAACACTGATGCCCACAATAGTGCTAGCCCTATCTGTGGAGTATTGCATGTCTCTTTTCTCTTTTGTTGTGTATTGCTAAAAGAAACTTGCACTGTTTAATATGAAAGTGAAGAACTTCTAATCAGTGCAGGAGTAGGAGAAATCATTTGCTGCAGTCTTCTGTCTCCTCTCTGTCGTGGTAAACCCGCACTAGGCCTGCCGCCAGGAGGCAGGGCGTGCACACACAGACCAGGAAGTAGGAAACAGGGAACACGCCGACGACCATGTCACGGTACCCTTTCTCAAGCCTGCCATGACTCTGCAGAGAATTTAGATACCAACACCTCTTCATGGACTTTCACGACTTTTCTGCCAGACCACGACCTCTTCTGTCCTCTAGAAGAAAAGTGACACCTTTCACCATCTTCACGACTAAAATGCTTCTCACCATTAAACCTTCCTCAGCATAGGACGAAAAGGGCTTAGTACCAGGAACCTGACATTGGGAAGTTTCTCCATTAGTTGAGATCCGCTACCACCCTGGTAGATTCAAGGGCCAGCTAGAGTTCTCTGCTTGGGTGGTGAATTGCAAAATCTTGGTAAATGCCACTGTCTTGAAATTCTCTTCACCAGACCACTCAGAAACTGAAGATACCTCCTATTGGTCCATCTTCAGCCTGGTTTTCAAGATGACACATCCATGAGGCAGGGTTGTTCCTTGGGGCACATCGTGGTACAATCGTCAGGACTGTGTGGGGACATTGCCTCCGCTTCCCTTTCTTTGGAGACGCTAGCACAAAGCGAATTGGAACTAGGAGACCTGGTGGAGATGATGGCAACAGTGATGACTGACCAGACACCTCTTGTGACTCGACTGTCCCCAGCACAGAAACCTACGGGGTATTCAGACTAAAGCGGGCACCTGAGTTTTTAGCACTGGATGACCTATGGGAACATCAGACAGCATATGGAAGGTGATCTTCTCTGTATACAGTACTCCAATCTGGAGCTCTAGATTCTCGAAACTCACCTGATTATCTTAAGGTAGGGCTTGGCTTCCACATGACAATGCCCCCATCAGATTCTGGAGCTGTCAGATGGAAATCTGACTCCGACTCTTCACGGCTTGCAGATACAACTCTGTCGCCGAACCAAAACCACAGATACTGTTACAGTCATTGGTAGAGAGGGAACACTCCCACCAATGGCAGCCTCTCCTACTGGTCCAAGGCTTTGGAGATTTTCAGACTTCACAGGACAAAGACAATCAGGATGTTCCACACATCTGCAGCCGTACTGCAATTCCTTCTCACATCTGAGTTCCAGGTTCTGCACAGCCAGCCAAACAAGGTCGACCTTAATGGATTATGCACGAATAGCTGCCTCAATTGGCTGGGGAACGCATGGTTTTTGGAAGGGTAGGGCCAGATGTGACAGTTTCCTCACACACATCACCACTATTGGCTGCTCGTGGAAGCTGGGAAAGGAAGATGTCATAGAAGATTATGGGTCCAGATCATCACAGAACTTTCAGAAGGCCACCAGGAAGGCCTGCAGGTCTGAGGTGATAGAAGCCCCTCATTCCCATGAGAGGTTGAGCCATGCCAAAACATCTACTAGGTAGGACAGCAGGAATCCTACCTTGGACCGATCGGAGGAAAACTGCTGACTGAAAACTTCATAGAGCCGCATGCACTGCTCAAGGAACCCACGGCATTACTTTGGGTCCCCATAGTACCGTAGCGGATCAGACAGGATGGGTTCCACTCTAGAGCCATACATTTCGGGTTGAATAAGCACAGCCGTAGGTAATGTAACGTTTTCCTGGCCCTCTCTCTAGTAACTCAGTTGCCGACATAGCTCCGAGATCAGAGGGGACTGGGGACTATCAGGGCCCATGGTCAAGCTAACTGTTACGCACACAGGTGGTGCATATAGTTTTGCAAACCCACTGTGCCAGGGGCTGGGCTTACTTAGGAGGGGCATAGCTTAGTGGATTACAGGTGTACACTGGAGCTCCTTATGGTTGAGTAAGGCTTGACTGCAGGTATCCTCCAGGTACCCCTCCTAGGCAGTCCCCAGTAATACAGCTGCTGGGTACGCAAACACGGATATGAACTCGCACTCTGCTCAGGCTACTAAGTTCTGGTTCCTCTGAATAACGGTTATTGACATGGAGAGACACGACTCATTCAGGTACTGATGGAATGGCTTCATGATAGAGGTGCCCTCTAAATCAGCTTCAATGTTCAGAGACTGGTTGTAGCAGTCAGAATATAGGGGAAACTGATAGGCACATGCTCAGACACACAGGTCTTGGATACTGAATCAGGAACTAGCCTCAAAAGGACCGGGGACTTCAGGTTCGGGACTGGGGGCACACAGACTGGGGAATGAGGTTCAGGACTGGCCTCACTGGGACCAGGGACTCCAGGTATGTGACTGGCTGAACTGGGACCAGGGACTTCGGATTCAGGACACTGGCCACACTGGGACCAGTGATTTGGGTTCAAGACCCTGGCCACACCGGGACCAGAAATTTGGGTTCAGGACGATGGCAAAGCCTGGACCAGAAGATCTCACAACTGCACTGATAGAACAGCACACTACCTAAATGACTAAATGTGTTGCTTGGTGACTCCCTAAAGCAGAGGAAGTCTTTTATACAAGATGCCTCCCACCTATTGGCTGACAGCCATCTTGCAGGTGAAAATTAACACTAAATGCCTTTCAGCTATAGGCTGTGTACATTTTATTATATGCCTCATTAAGAGCAGGGGAGCGCACATGCACACTAGACATCTATCTAGTCCTGTTTCACCACTACCTGTTCCTAAAAGGGTCAGGGGAGACAAGTATAAACGTATGACTGTCAGTAAACGTGTGCCAAGTCCAGACCTGAATGTGAATTTCTTTGATGGTTGACTACCAGGAATTTCAAGTTGAGGGTTCCTTCCTGAAAGATGTGACCTAGTTTCATTGGTCCCTATAAGATAATCGCCGTCATTGGTCCAGTGGTCCAGCAGCGTTTCATTGTGAGCTACCTCAGGCTCTTAAGATCTACAATGTTTTTCACAGGTCTTTGCTCAAGAGATATGTAGATTCTCGTCTCCGACGTCGTTCCCAACAATACTTGGTGCATTGGTGGGGTTATGATCCAGAGGTGAACACCACCAGGCTGGTTCGTTCGTTCCACACCTCTTATCCTGAGAAACCTGATCTTGAGTGTCCGGTGGCTACTTGTAGAAAGGGGTTTCTTTCACGGATGTGTGAGAGGGTGCAGACCGCTGCACTGCATCTGTCTGCAGAAGGTCTCAGTTGTTTGCTTTGCAGATTAGTGGTCACCTCCCCAGGTGCTAATGGCCACACCTGGACCTGGGTGTTTATAACTCCCAACTTCCTGTTGGGAGTTGCAGTGATATTTCCCTTTTTCACTTCCCTGTTGATTCTTGGAGCTGTAGCATTCTGCTAGCGCCCTCTTGGAGTTTGGAGGGCGTTGGTGTTTATCTCTGAGTCTACTCAAGCTAAATGTTCCCCTTGTTTCTTTTATCCTTGCTGTCTTTAGTGTTAGTGGGATTGACTAGTGCCATCCTATCCTTCCCGATGAAGGGCTTATCGCCATGGTCAGGCAGGGATTCGGTATCCTGCTCGGTGATAAGTGTGGAACCTATATAGGGATGATAGGGCAGACAGGGTGACATTAGATCTGTCTAGGGGTCTCCACTCTCCCTTCCTTAGTGTTTGGTTTCCTTTCCGTTATCCCTTCGTGTTGCACTTAGCTTTTCCTACACTCTGAGTGACATTAACCCTTGCCTGTGTACTCATCATTCTCATCCTTTTACTATGCTGTTATATAGGTGACAGTATTAACCATACTTTGTTGCATAGTATTGAAGTTCCCCCTACTAGGCACTCTGTGGTAACTTGTTTTGTGCTATTTTTTTTACTTTCTATTACTTTTTTCATGGATTGATAATAAAGTTCTAATTTTAATCTAGTTCCTTTACATGGACATTATTGGATAAAAATCTATTAGTATAAGTACTTAAACCTCTCACAGGTTTACACAAGCTACATTTCCCCTGACAAAGCCATGCCAGACACGGCGACAGGCGTTGGGTTGGCTCCCAGACCTGCTATGCAGTCCTTCCACCTCTGCTTTCACCCCCATGATCTTCTGTGGTAATGGAGGTAAAATTCACTCTTGTGTGGTCCACAAATTTCTGTATGTAGGTATCTTTCTCCTGGCCATGGCCAGCCGCAGATTATCGATGCACACTTGAGCCACATGGATCAATATATATCTTGTTTACACAGCCTTTCTTCATTTCTATGCCTATTGCATAATCACATAGGCTGGCCCTTTTATCTTGGATACCTCGAAATATTGCCTCCGCTCTTTACCATGGAAGCCCCTGATACATAGGCTTCATCTCCACACTATCTTGGCCAGTTTTTTGGTATTTATATTGTTAAGAAGTGCACCCCGTTTTCCTTCTTGGGGAATTGTTCATTATTATTACCTCATTACCTATGGGTATGTGCAATATCTTTGATCGATATTTAGGTATTATAGAATATCACTTCATTTTATTGTTATACTGTTATATATTTGATCATGCACTGTGCAGGGTTCTCAGGTCTTGGAACTTTTGGCATGGTTTTAACTGTTTTTTATGTTGATTTTCACTTGTTATTTTCTTGCCTAATAAAATTATATATTGTTTAATAAAATTGGAGTGTGCACGTTCCTACAGGTAGTCCTTTTTTCTCCTTCCCTCCAGGAGTTCAGGGGCACTGAAGATGGCAGGATCCAGGATTCATATGAAAATGGTAGCTCTTGGAGTCCCTCTTAACTTATGCTTGTGGATTTATAACTTCCTGACAGCCAGGATACAGAGTGTAAAAGTTGGACCATTCACTTCGGACACCTTGGTCACAAACATCGGGGCACCTCAGGGGTGTGTTTTGTCCCCGTTACTGTTTTCTCTCTATACGAATGATTGCATCTCTTCAGCAGACTCAGTAAAAATCTTGAAATTTGCCGATGATATGACACTGATTGGTCTCATCAGGGGAAATTCTGAAGACTTGTATCGGAGTGAGGTGGAAAGAATATGTGACTGGTGTAAAGCCAATAATCTTGTACTCAACACTAAAAAAACTGCTGAGATGGTTGTGGATTTTAGGAAAGATCAACATGAGATACTTCCAATCTACATCCATGACGAAGTGGTTCTTAGGGTCACAGAGACCAAATTCCTTGGTGTTATCATCTCTCATGATCTTAAATGGGGGAAAAACGTGGATGCTGTTATAAGAAAAGCACAACAGAGGATGTTCTTCCTGCGTCAGCTGAAAAGATATGGTTTGTCTAAGAATCTGCTGATCTTATTCTTTAATGCTGTCATCAGATCTGTGATTTGTTCCTCTGTGATAGTCTGGTATGGGGGAGCCACTGCGCATGACAAACTCCGCTTACAAAGGACTTTCAGAACAGCAGAGAGAATTATAGGTTCCCCCCTGCCTAAAATCCAGGATCTTTATGATAAGAGTATTCGATCCCACGCATTGAAAATTTCATCCGATCCCTCTCACCCGGGACACTCCTCATTCCAACTACTCCCTTCAGGACGTCGCTTCAGAGTCCCCAAATGCAGCACCAACCGCCATATGAACAGCTTCTATCCACTCTCTGTTCAACAATTAAATCGTCATGTGTAGACTATATACTGTATCTGTCTTGTTAGATGTTACTTGTTGTATCTGTTGTTATATATTATGTTGCCTCTTTGCCACAAAGAATTCCTTGTATATATGTAATATGTACTTGGCGATAATAAATTTGATTTGATTGATTGATTGATTTCAGAGCAGCAATTGCTAGCTCTTTAGAAAAGTTCTTGCAAGAGCTGCCCTTCTTGCCTAAAAGACGAGACACTGCTTACAGACTGCAGTGGTGGCAAGTGACCTAAGCAACAAGAAGTAAACTATAGAATTAAAAAGTCCATTGTTGTTGAGAGAATTTTTAAGATGAGACAGCTCCTTCAAAGTCATGAAAAGTTTTAAATGATCAAAAAAAGTTTTGATGAGAATCTTGTAAAGTTATGTGAAGAGGTGGTGCTTTGCACTGATGAGGGGCAAACATCCTGAGACAAATGTCTGCAAATAGAGTTTCTGGTTTGGCTTCTTATCCTAAGTTGTATGGCAAGGCCTATTAAATGGTTGACTTTTAGGATTGCTAAATCCAGAAGGTGGCACTAATATTCCAGTCCTCTTCTCTGACTAGGCTATTTTATAAATTACATTTATAACTTGAGTGGGTGTATTATCCAACAATACCACTAGATGGCACCAAGTGCATACTATGTGCAAATCTGAAGCAATATTTTGTAGGATTTCATTGTATGAGCAAGATACATTGCAGCCTCGGAGCCATAGGAGGCTTTTCATATATTTGGGTCTTGGGTTATCTTTTCTTTTTATTTCTTTTCAAATTTAGCTTTAATTCTCATTAGAATTTCCTTTTGCTACTGCTACCACTGTACGCAATAAGAATTTTGTTTTACTTAGATTACCTCCATTTCCACACAACCATATCCCATACAATTTTCTGATGTGGTTTCGATTTTACAGAGTAAAAAATATATCATGGATAAAATCGCATTGCACTTGTCCCATTGTTAATCTATGGGGCAGATCCCATCATCCGATTTTTTTCTCGCCCATTTTAAACGGGCTGACAAAATCACAGCGTGCTACGAATGTCACCGATTCTCAGCCAAGACTCGCCAACGCAAGTCTATGAGTGCGAGACAAAATCGGATTACATACGGACCACAAGTGTGACTTGCGTGAAATACGCTCCGGTGTCCTTTAACAAAAGCCGGCAATTCATTTTGCTATACAGTAAAAATCACACTGACATGTTTAATAAAGAATAGAAAGAATAGATACATACACATAGAATACATATATATAAAATATATATATATATATATATACACATGTCATTGAGACATATATATATACAGTGGGGCAAAAAAGTATTTAGTCAGTCAGCAATAGTGCAAGTTCCACCACTTAAAAAGAATAGAGGCGTCTGTAATTTACATCATAGGTAGACCTCAACTATGGGAGACAAACTGAGAAAAAAAAATCCAGAAAATCACATTGTCTGTTTTTTTTTCATTTTATTTGCATATTATGGTGGAAAATAAGTATTTGGTCAGAAACAAAATTTCATCTCAATACTTTGTGATATATCCTTTGTTGGCAATGATAGAGGTCAAACGTTTTCTGTAAGTCTTCACAAGGTTGCCACACACTGTTGTTGGTATGTTGGCCCATTCCTCCATGCAGATCTCCTCTAGAGCAGTGATGTTTTTGGCTTTTCGCTTGGCAACACGGACTTTCAACTCCCTCCAAAGGTTTTCTATAGGGTTGAGATCTGGAGACTGGCTAGGCCACTCCAGGACCTTGAAATGCTTCTTACGAAGCCACTCCTTCGTTGCCCTGGCGGTGTGCTTTGGATCATTGTCATGTTGAAAGACCCAGCCACGTTTCATCATCAATGCCCTTGCTGAGGGAAGGAGGTTTGCACTCAAAATCTCACGATACATGGCCCCATTCATTCTTTCATGTACCCGGATCAGTCGTCCTGGCCCCTTTGCAGAGAAACAGCCCCAAAGCATGATGTTTCCACCACCATGCTTTACAGTAGGTATGGTGTTTGATGGATGCAACTCAGTATTCTTTTTCCTCCAAACACGACAAGTTGTGTTTCTACCAAACAGTTCCAGTTTGGTTTCATCAGACCATAGGACATTCTCCCAAAACTCCTCTGGATCATCCAAATGCTCTCTAGCAAACTTCAGATGGGCCCGGACATGTACAGGCTTAAGCAGTGGGACACGTCTGGCACTGCAGGATCTGAGTCCATGGTGGCGTAGTGTGTTACTTATGGTAGGCCTTGTTACATTGGTCCCAGCTCTCTGCAGTTCATTCACTAGGTCCCCCCGCGTGGTTCTGGGATTTTTGCTCACCGTTCTTGTGATCATTCTGACCCCACGGGGTGGGATTTTGCGTGGAGCACCAGATCGAGGGAGATTATCAGTGGTCTTGTATGTCTTCCATTTTCTAATTATTGCTCCCACAGTTGATTTCTTCACTCCAAGCTGGTTGGCTATTGCAGATTCAGTCTTCCCAGCCTGGTGCAGGGCTACAATTTTGTTTCTGGTGTCCTTTGACAGCTCTTTGGTCTTCACCATAGTGGAGTTTGGAGTCAGACTGTTTGAGGGTGTGCACAGGTGTCTTTTTATACTGATAACAAGTTTAAACAGGTGCCATTACTACAGGTAATGAGTGGAGGAAAGAGGAGACTCTTAAAGAAGAAGTTACAGGTCTGTGAGAGCAAGAAATCTTGATTGCTTGTTTCTGACCAAATATTTATTTTCCACCATAATATGCAAATAAAATGAAAAAAAAACAGACAATGTGATTTTCTGGATTTTTTTTCTCAGTTTGTCTCCCATAGTTGAGGTCTACCTATGATGTAAATTACAGACGCCTCTCATCTTTTTAAGTGGTGGAACTTGCACTATTGCTGACTGACTAAATACTTTTTTGCCCCACTGTATATATATATATAATCAATCATATATACAGTATAAATCAATTGCCGGCTTCTGTAAAATCATTAAAAAACCCGACATGAAATGACACATGGTTTAAATACAGTAAACCATTTCATTTTTATATGTCTTTGACTAATAATTAGATTAGGGTGTGTTTGTAAAATTTGAGACATGTAGGTGTTAATTCATTGAAAAAAATTGCATGGGCTTCTGCGGTAATTTCTTCGCCAGAGAGGGAAAGCCAGTGAGTGAGGGCAGATATTAATAGCCTAGTGAGGGACCATTGTTTTTGGGCCCCCACTGGCTAAAAGAAATCTGCCCCCAGACACCCCAGAAAAGGCGTATCTATAAGATTCTCCTTTTCTGGCACTTAGCCTCTCTATTCCCATTGCCTTTAGCGATGGCTAATGGGTTAATAATAATGGGTTAATGTCACCTTGCTATTGAAAGGTAACATTAAGCCAGGTTAATAATGGAGAGGTGTAAATAAGACACCTCTCCATTATTAACCACTGTAAACCACTGCAGAATGATTGAATTCATCTCTGCGCAGCCTCCTCAGCCGACCGGAGATCAACTGATAAGCGTGGGAAAGTTTCTATACTTTTTCCCACACTCATCAGTTCACCTCAGGTCAGCCAGGGACTCCGCGCATCCTCACTGACTACCGCTAACATCAGTGAGGCTGCGTGGAGTCCCTGGCTGGCCTCAGGTGAACTGATGAGCATGGGGAAAAAGTTCAGAAACTTTCCCACGCTTATTAATTCATCTCCGGTCAGCTGGGGAGGCTGCGCAGAGATGAATTCATTCATTCTGCAGTGGTTTACAGCGGGGCCGGTAGCAATAACACCGGTCTCCGTTGTATACTAGTTAACCCATTGTGGTTGATTGTAGAGGGGGAATTGACTGAACAGCTGAGAGGTATGTATATTGTATTTTTATTTTATTTTTTACAGAACAAGGGCTTTTTTTGGATTAACAGCTTAATAAATGTGGTCAAAAACTTTGTGTGATTATTTCATTAAAATAATTTTTTATTAATTTGTGTCTTTTTTTAACCCTTTACTATTCTAGGGTTAATAATGGATAGGTGTCTTATTGACACCTCTCCATTATTAACACAGCTTAATGTCACCTTTCAATAGCAAGATGACATTAACCCATTATTATTAATCCATTAGCCACCGCTAAAGGCAATGGGAATAGAGAGGCTAAGTGCCAGAAAAGGCACATCTTATAGATGCGCCTTTTCTGAGGTGTCTGGGGGCAGATTTTTTTTAGCCAGTGGGGGAGCAAAAACAATGGTCCCTCTCTCTAGGCTATTAATATCTGCCCTCACTCACTGGCCTTCCCTCTCTGGCGGAGAAATTACCGTGGGAGGTCTCACAATATTTTTCAACGAATTAACCCATTAATTTAACACTTACATGTCCAAAATTTTACACACATACCTTATCTAATTATTAGTTAAAGACATATAAAAAACTAAATGAAATGGTTTACTGTATGTAAACCATGTGTCATTTCATGTCGGGTTTTGTAATAGTTTTACAGAAGCTGACAATTGATTTAGCGGCTATTCTGCTATGTAGAACTCTATAAAATATAAGTATATAAAGTACTGTATGTGTCTCAATGACATGTATATATATTTATATGTATTCTATGTGTCTATATCTATTCTTTCATTTGTGTTTTAACCAGTCATTGGGCTCCATTACATGTCCATTTTGCAAGCCGGCGAGAAAATCTTGTAATACGGATGCCATACCGATGTCACATGGATGCTTAGATGTGAGAAAATCGCATCCTCTCATTCCAATCGGATGACATACGGATCACTGATCATGAAACATTTGTGCGATTCCGGACCGTTAAATACGGACCGATTTTTTTTATAGCTTGTGTGTGACTCTAGCCTTAGACTACAAGTCTGGAGTCATTTTATGTGACTGCAGACTTGTGAATCCTCACATTGCGCACACTGCACGCTGTGAGGATTCTCTGATTCTGCCACTGGAAGCGACAGGCGTGTGATTGCCTGTACGTCATTTGCATATATGTGGTCACATACCAACTAGATGGTCGTGGCCTCAAGTGCATTGAGTAAGGCCAGACACAGTCTAGTCGGAATGTGGCCAGAAGTATACAAATCGTATATTTGCAATCATTCGATTGCCCACTCCAGCAAATCCTCGCAGCGCACGCAATTTGAGGATTCATAAGTCTGCAGTCGCATAGATTGACTGCAGACTTGTAGCCTAAGGTCAGGCAACCCCTTTATTCAGCCATCCCGTGGATCATTCATGTTAAAAACCATAGTTTGTTTCCTTTTAGCTCAGTACTTCTGGTTTCCTGTAGGTGTCACTCTAACATAACAAATAGTAATAAACAACAGTAGAAGTAGAATACTTTTATTAATATTGTGTCAAAAATACACACAGGTTTAGCATACAAGTATTAAGGGCACAGTAAACAATAGTAATACAGAATATCAGAGAAAAACAATTGTTGTGTTAACATTAAACCACATTAAATGTGAGATATGAACCCTCCTTTCGAAGTGTAAAGGGACATTGCGATTAGATCAGACCGGCCACGGTTCTTACTGAAGGCTACTCAAATCTATGGGCTAGAATAGAGAATGTCCTGTCCTGATTCTGAGGCTCCCATATACAGTAGGGCATCATTTTATGTTCTACAGATTCCTAGAGATAGACATAAGGAACCCACAACATTCACCATGGCCGCTCCGTGCCGCTGCTAAGAAGTTAGCTACTATGCAAGGAATTTAGAAAACCCATCCTACATCGCACAGATTTCCTGGAATTGCAAGTTATCCTCTATTCTTAGGATAGGAAATAACGTACTGATCGCTGGGGGGGTCTGCAACAATCCTGTGAATGGGGATCCGGAATCACCAGAATCCATTTTGGAATGGAGCGGAGTTGCTCCTCCATCAGCAGCAATTTTGTGGACTGGAGAATTGTGCAGTAATAAGTGCAGAAAGAGGACCTGTAATACTTATATATTAAAGACCAGGGGGAATATTTTTGCTTTGCACTTTCGTTTTTCCCTCCTTTTCTTAAACAGCAAACGATATGGTTCTTCATCAGGCCCTTGGCGGGCAAAGTAACCCATTGGTGCCCTGCGGTCACGTTTTTGGAGGCCGATAGGAGCCGATGCATTCAAACACCAACACGAGTTCCATTTAAGTGGCGCTGTCAGAGATTTTGGGTCCTGGGTAGAGTTGAGCGACTTTGGTCGGATCGGGTTTCATGAAACAAAATTTGTTTCAGATGAAACTGGTCCGACTAGGGCAAAAAAAGTCGGAGTTTCGTCCGAAACCCGACCCTAATGCATCCACTCAATGCCGACTTTTATTCCCCATTGACTTGCATTGGGGTCGGGTTTCGGACGAAACTCTGACTTTTTTTGCCCTAGTCGGACCAGTTTCATCTGAAACAAATTTTGTTTCATGAAACCCGATCCGACCAAAGTCGCTCAACTCTAGTCCTGGGTTCAAATCTCGCTAAGGAAAATATCTGCTAGGAGAATGTATGTTCTCCTGTTTTCAGGTGTTCCATTTGGGTTCTCCGGCTTGCTATCACACTCCAAAGACATACTGATAGGGAATTTAAACAGAGAGCCCCAATGGGGACAGTGATGATTACAGCTCCTAAGCCCTCTCCATAAATGAGAACCTCTGCAGTCAAGTATATGTATGTGATTTTGAGTTAACGGATTATTAAGTGTGACATAATCACAACCCCAAAATATATCATAAATTGGTGGACAACCCCTTTAAGTGCTGAAATGTACAAAGAATCAACAGTTTATGATAAAAAAAAAATGGCAAACCATGAATAGGAGAGAATTATGGTGTGCAGTAGCTTCACACAGCCTGCAGGGGTCATTGCTCTATATTAACACTACAGACAATATGGCTGTCTAGTAATTGTTGTGGATAGGACTCACTCCTGTAATGTATCCATACATGTACATGCGCAGGATAGGATGATCGGTGGGGTCTCACCACGGCATGATCAGGGAACTTTTATCCCCATTACCAGATGGCACAGCAAGTTGGATGCCCAGCCACTGTTTTATTTATTTATTCCCTATGGAGCGGTCAGAAAAATCCGAGCGCAACATTCAACAGCCCCATTAGGAATGAACACAGCGGTGGTTGAAAGTGGGACTACCGCTACATTCTGACAGGCACAATAAACTGCAGCAGGCGATGACGAGTTATGGACAAGCATGAAGTAAACATTCCATACAAGTTTCTCTACACTAATGTCCATCCAATAACACCGTAACCTGGTATGGCGCTATAGAAGATGTACAAGCTAACGTGCTCACTACGTGTTGTTACAGACTGAAGAGTTTGGTGTGATATGGGCCTACTGAAACCTTAGGACATATGAACTAATACGTCTATCAGTAACACCAGTTTAATTGACCACAATATATCAGGTTGGTTACCAAGAACATGGTCACGTTTTGATATGAGTTACCAGTTTTGGGTTTATGCAAATGCACAGTTACTGGGGAATGATGTTTAGGTTTTTGCTATGTAACATGGACCTACAGGATCACTGCAACCCATGGGAGCAGGCACCTTTACTATGAGATGGCACAAACAGTCAAGTTGTATATCTGCCAGCCAGATATCTCAGTTACCATGAGACATTCATATAGTGAGTACATGTCATAGATAAAAAAACCTACAAATATAGGCCTGGCCTCATCTTCGGTTTGTTCAAGGCTAGCATTAGACAGGGTTGGCCACCTTGTCTTTTATAGGTGTGATGGGGGATTATTAGATGAGTAGTACTACAGGTTCTCCTACTCTTCCTCAGATTACACAGCTCTCCTCTGCTCAAAATGGTGGCTTGTGGAGGAGCATGCGGCCAGACCAGTCCATCAGCCTCCTCCAAATAATAAACACGTCACACGAGATGATGTTTTTCAATTATTGTCTGACAACGCTAGTCACAAGCTGCTCTATCGGAAGCCATTTTGAGACAGCAGAACATCAAGTAAATGAGGAGAACCTGTAATACTAATATTAGCAGGTGTCCCAGTATTAAGTTCCAACACATTCGTGAACAGAGATATAGTTGCCGACCCCTTTGAAAGTGCATCTGTACACCTGTATTATGGATGATATTTCCAAGCCGACCAAGAGTCTCAGGGCCTGAAGTAACCTCTTAAAGTCCATCTGACAAGGTACTAACATCTGAGACCCAAGTATTAGTATTCATAGCAAGGCTTTGAATGGACAATACATAAAACTGAAGCATAAC
The DNA here is from genome assembly GCF_039654945.1 of Dendrobates tinctorius. Lineage (NCBI taxonomy): Eukaryota > Metazoa > Chordata > Amphibia > Anura > Dendrobatidae > Dendrobates > Dendrobates tinctorius. The sequence continues at coordinate 42,088,507 of NW_027361714.1, forward strand.
CGAATTGATTAACAACCAACTACTTCCATCTGATTAATTGGAGCCCGTCATGTTACATGTTATACCAATCTTGGTGTCCAGCAATCTTCAATGGACCCATCACGCAACCACTTTATTGCTAGATTACTCTTCTTCCATCTGAATATTTCATTTTTACACCAGTTTAAAATAGCAAAGGTTTTGTTTTTTTAAGTTTTATTGCAAACCCTTGGGTTTGGTCACAAAAAAAGGTACATGTTCTCTTATTAATTACAGTACATTGGCATTATGTTTTCTGTAAGTTTAAATATACAGCTCTTGGTTCTATACAATATGCACAAAGATGGTCAGGAATGTCCAAAAATAAACTTAAATAATGTACATTAAAACCACATGTTACAGCTTCGAACATCTAAATTTGGGGCATTTTGGTCCATAAAACCGTTTCTAAAAATAGAAATCTGTATAGCAGCAAATGCTTTCCTTCAAGCATTGAAAACAATGATCATTGCAAGCCCATGGTAATACATTTAATTAGTATTATCTAGACAAAAAAAAAAACAAAAAACATATGGTTTACATTAACTTTAGCTTCCACATATGGAAGAAAAAAAGTACAATGCCCCAGAATTAGTGTCACATTAACGTCTGAAAAATCACGGCGTCACACTCATCATTGTTCACTTGTAAAACCAGAGTCTCCACCCAAGAACTTCCATCTCATGTGGACAATTCTCAAGCTACACCGGATCTCTGAATTGAGAAAGGCACGTTTCAAAAAAAGTAAAAAAAAAAAAAACAACGTTTCTTATAGCTCCATCTCTTCATTTTCCTGTGTCTGTTTTCTCAAAGTCCACGACTTGCACTCAGGTTCTCGAAAGACAATGGCTCCTCGTAACTAAGCCATGCCCTTATTAAAGTCACTTGTTCCTCCTTTGACTAAGCTCCACTGTGCGTTCTTCCAGAAAAACTGGTGGTGTTGAAATTAAGGCTGTGATGCCGTCATGAAGGATGTGCAATTCTCTTTTTTTCCTCTCGTAAGAAAAAAAAAATATTTTAAGTGACTTAAAATGACCACATGGTGAGAATGTCCCTCAAAGGAAAGATTCCATAGGTGGAGCATAGGAGAAGCCCATAAAAGCTTCTGCAGCCTCTTTAATGCTTGCTGTTATGAGGATGCTATCCGGTGACTGGCCGATGGAATTCGGAACTGGTTCTTCTGTGAATTCGGGATCAAAGTGTTGCAGATCACTGGGACCACTCTGAAAAAAAAAAAAACAAAGGGTACAAAGCGATTAGAACAATGAAGCATAAAAATTATAGTACTTTTTCTACCAGAAATCTTACTAAATAATGAACACTGTATGCCATAGTCCCCAACTATGTAACTAAGGGGGCATGAAATGTACTGATGCCCAGTGATATTTTATATAATCATATCTGATATACATACAAGTCTTCACTAAACATTCATAAATGTTGCCGCTTTGAACTTTTCTCACATCTATCGATGGAGTCTCATGGTTTATGCACATAGACCACATTTGGGTCGTTTCATAATGTGTGCAGGTATACACTAGTGTACCTCTTAACAACTAGTAACGTAATGCAATATATAAAAGCACCTAAAATAACTGCCTTAGAAAAATAAAAGCAATGACAATGAGACGTAGCTGTAATTCCAGATACTTACCACATTTGGGTTAAAAGGAGGGGTAATCTTCTTATTGATGAGATCATCCCAGTTAATTGGAGAGAAAAAGATGTGGTTCTTAATCTCCATCTGTCAGCAAAGGAGGAATTAGATTAGTCCAATCAAAAGTAATTAGACACGCATGCTGTATCAGTGGGTGGAAGTCCTGGAATTTATATTTAGAATCTACTTACAAAGTCATTCTTGGCACCAAGTCTCTTTGTCCGATCTTTCTGCAAAAGGCCCTCAAGAAGGTTCCTGGCTGAGTTGGTTATGTTTGGTTTCAGCTGTAGTGGCTTGTTCAGGATGTTGTCATACATCTCGGCTGTGTTTCGGCTGTAGAAAGGTGGCTGTGGAGAGAATCCATTTCAATAGGGCAATATTAACAACACAGTTCACTTACATTACACCTCCTAAGGTAACAAGTGTGCCATCACAAGACCAGGAGTAGATGATCTACTTACCAGGCCATACAACATCTCATAGAGAACAGCTCCCAGGCACCACCAGTCAACTGTCCTGTCATAAGGCTGTTTGTGAAGGACTTCTGGTGCAAGGTACTGGAAAGAAGACAGAAGCCGTTAAGTGACATGGCATCCGTCACCCTTGGCGCATACATTTTTTTTCTTAAATTAAGAGTATACATGAGAATTTCTGAATATTTACCTCTGGAGTGCCACAGAAAGTAGAAGTTGTGCCATTGGGCTCAATGTTCTCCTTGCAAAGTCCAAAATCAGTAAGTACAATGTGACCCTGTGAATCCAGTAATATGTTCTCAGGCTTCAAGTCTCTATAAAAACAAAAATAAAATTAAAATTTATAACATATGGTTTGATACTCAAGGAAAAGTACAGGTATAGGTAACGTTGCAACCCCCAAATCTATGTTACTTACAAATGGAGAGAAAGTGGTGTCTTTGTTGGCCCATGTGAAGAGGTGGCAACATTTTGATTCAAGAGCAAGAGAGGCTTTGTCAAGCTCACAAGCACTACAACCAGAATGTTGCCACCTGTTCATATGAGCCAACAAAGACACCACTTTCTTTCCATGGACTCTGTTATTGAGTGCTGCCTGCTTTCTTCAGATACATAGAACTAGGAGAAATGCCATGTAGGACTGTATTACCTGTAGACTATGTTAAGAGAATGCAAGTATCCCAGTGCACTGGCTATCTCAGCGGCATAAAACCGAGCTCGTGGTTCCAGGAAGCAACGTTCCCTCTGGAGGTGATAGAATAGCTGCAAGAGAGAACATATTAAACCATGTCAATCAGCTGCACAAAGCACAATACACTTGTGGTGAGCACGGCATGTAAAACAATTGTTGGAAATTAAGGGTTTGCCAGTGACAGCTCGGACCATGGCAGCAGCCAAGGACGTACTAAGTGTGGCAAATCTCCAAACCTTGATTATGGTCTGTCTAGTAAGAAGAATAAGGGAGCTGCATGTAACCGCTGCTTACCTCTCCACCATTGATGTAGTCCAGAATGAAGTATAGTCTGCTGGCCGTCTGGAAAGAGAAGTGGAGCCCAACCAGGAACGGGTGTTTCACATTTTTCAGCAGCACGTTACGTTCTGACATGATGTGTTTCTCCTGAAATTAAAGATTGCTACAGGGTTACTTTCCATCTACATAGTGTCCTCACCTTCCATACCCAAAGTATTTGTCAGAATTGGATGAGATCATTTTCCCCATGCAGATTACCATAATCCCATAATTACCACAACGAGTCACCATATAAGAAGTAAATACATTAAGTAAGACCAATTACCTCTTTTTTCTTTAGGATTGCCTTTTTCTGGAGGACTTTAACCGCATAGAACTTCTCATCAGCTGTGTGTCTTGCCAAAAGCACTTTCCCAAAGCTACCCTTCCCAATGATCTTTAGGAACTGGAAGTCAGATGGCTTGGCATGAGGATTGGATGAAGGACCAAGGTTGATCTGTTGAGATGGACTGGGCTGCAAGAATTAACAAGTTGGTTACATGGGCTGCACAACGCCACAATCTTAAGATCACAATCACTGGATGTCAGCAAATTTCTATATAAAAACAGTATGAACCATTATGATGACTTACAGGAGGAGAGGGGTTGCCATTCAGCAGTTCTGGTTCTTGGGGTTGTGAAATAGTCAAGATGGACTGAACCTCTGGGCTACAAAAGAAATAAATGCACATCTTAATAACAGTCAGTGACCAGCAGATGGCAGACATGCAATGCAGGATAATACAGCAGCACTAGTTGATTCAGTACTTGGAAGAAGAAACTTTTACTGATGCTGTTACCTTGTAACATGTCACTAGATCTAATGGTATTGGAAAGGAGACCTCTCACTGATGATCACCTTGTATGCTTCACTAGATCTAAAAGCATTGGATAGAAGACCTCTCACTGATGATCACCTTGTATGCTTCACTAGATCTAAAAGCATTGGATAGAAGGAGACCTCTCACTGATGGTCACATTGCAGGTTTCACTAGATCTAATGGTACTGGGAAGAACACCTCTCACAGATGGTCACCTTCTAGGCTTCAGTAGATCTAATAGCATTGTATGGAAGGAGACCTCTCACTGATGGTCACCTTGCAGGCTTCACTAGATCTAATAGTATCGGATGGAAGGAGACCTCTCGCTGACGGTTACCTTGTAACATGTCACTAGATCTAATGGTATTGGAAAGGAGACCTCTCACTGATGATCACCTTGTATGCTTCACTAGATCTAAAAGCATTGGATAGAAGACCTCTCACTGATGATCACCTTGTATGCTTCACTAGATCTAAAAGCATTGGATAGAAGGAGACCTCTCACTGATGGTCACATTGCAGGTTTCACTAGATCTAATAGCTTTGGATGGAAGGAGACCTCTCACTGATGGTCACCTTGCAGGTTTCACTAGATCTAATGGTACTGGGAAGAACACCTCTCACAGATGGTCACCTTCTAGGCTTCAGTAGATCTAATAGCATTGTATGGAAGGAGACCTCTCACTGATGGTCACCTTGCAGGCTTCACTAGATCTAATAGTATCGGATGGAAGGAGACCTCTCGCTGACGGTTACCTTGTAACATGTCACTAGATCTAATGGTATTGGAAAGGAGACCTCTCACTGATGATCACCTTGTATGCTTCACTAGATCTAAAAGCATTGGATAGAAGACCTCTCACTGATGATCACCTTGTATGCTTCACTAGATCTAAAAGCATTGGATAGAAGGAGACCTCTCACTGATGGTCACATTGCAGGTTTCACTAGATCTAATAGCTTTGGATGGAAGGAGACCTCTCACTGATGGTCACCTTGCAGGTTTCACTAGATCTAATGGTACTGGGAAGAACACCTCTCACAGATGGTCACCTTCTAGGCTTCAGTAGATCTAATAGCATTGTATGGAAGGAGACCTCTCACTGATGGTCACCTTGCAGGCTTCACTAGATCTAATAGTATCGGATGGAAGGAGACCTCTCACTGACGGTTACCTTGCAGGCTTCACTAGATCTAATAGTATCGGATGGAAGGAGACCTCTCACTGATGGTCACATTGTAGGTTTCACTAGATCTAATAGTATCAGATGGAAGGAGACCTCTCACTGATGGTCACACTGCAGGTTTCACTAGATCTAATAGCATCGGATGGAAGGAGACCTCTCACTGACGGTTACCTTGCAGGCTTCACTAGATCTAATAGTATCGGACGGAAGGAGACCTCTCACAGATGGTCACATTATAGGCTTCACTAGATCTAATAGTATCGGATGGAAGGAGACCGCTCACTGATGGTTACCTTGCAGGCTTCACTAGATCTAATAGTATCGGATGGAAGGAGACCTCTCACTGATGGTTACCTTGCAGGCTTCACTAGATCTAATAGTATCGGATGGAAGGAGACCTCTCACTGATGGTTACCTTGCAGGCTTCACTAGATCTAATAGTATCGGATGGAAGGAGACCTCTCACTGATGGTCACATTGTAGGTTTCACTAGATCTAATAGTATCGGATGGAAGGAGACCTCTCACTGACGGTTACCTTGCAGGCTTCACTAGATCTAATAGTATCGGACGGAAGGAGACCTCTCACAGATGGTCACATTATAGGCTTCACTAGATCTAATAGTATCGGATGGAAGGAGACCGCTCACTGATGGTTACCTTGCAGGCTTCACTAGATCTAATAGTATCGGATGGAAGGAGACCTCTCACTGATGGTTACCTTGCAGGCTTCACTAGATCTAATAGTATCGGATGGAAGGAGACCTCTCACTGATGGTCACATTGTAGGTTTCACTAGATCTAATAGTATCGGATGGAAGGAGACCGCTCACTGATGGTCACCTTGCAGGCTTCACTAGATCTAATAGTATCGGATGGAAGGAGACCTCTCACTGATGGTTACCTTGCAGGTTTCACTAGATCTAATAGTATCGGACGGAAGGAGACCTCTCACTGATGGTTACCTTGCAGGTTTCACTAGATCTAATAGTATGGGATGGAAGGAGACCGCTCACTGATGGTCACCTTGCAGGTTTCACTAGATCTAATAGTATCGGACGGAAGGAGACCTCTCACTGATGGTTACCTTGCATGCTTCACTAGATCTAATAGTATGGGATGGAAGGAGACCTCTCACTGATGGTCACCTTGAAGGCTTCAATAGATCTAATATGCATGTTAATATAAACTGCCTCAGACTAGCTAAAGCATTAACCCCTTCCAATCTGCAGAAGAATGCTACAAGAACCAGCAGCAGATAACAGTGGCCATGACTTACTGTTTGCAGGCGTAGGAGTTAGTGGAGATCTTCTGGATAAAGTCGTTCAATCCCATTCTTCTCTGTTTCATGAAAGCTGGAATACACAAAGAAAGAAGAGGGCTAAGTACCGTGCCCACCGCTCCACCGCCAGCCCCCGGGCAGCCCCCGGCACTCACCGATGAGTATGGCCACCATGCCCCTCATCTTGGAGTAAGTGAGCGTGTTAGTCGGTGTGCTCTCAGTCTTTACTGTCATAGCTGCTCTGTTATAAATCCTACGTAACTCCGAGGACGGCTCGCACTTTCTCCAGCGCAGCAGCCGGAGCGGGGCTTTATGTAGGGGATGAGCTGGTGGGCGGGGCTAAGGCACACAATGAAAGAAACTTGGCGCAGGTTCAAAGCGCCCAGATCCAGCCGGGGTCAGTCAGCCTGCGCCTCCGCGGCCCCGCCCCCTGCAAGCCCCGCCCCTCGCCCGGTCACTGACGTCACGCGGCTCCGCAGACTCAGTGCCGGCTCCAGGACTTCATGTCCAGTTCTGCCAGGAAGAATGGAGGGCAGTACCGGCTCAGAGGCGGCAGGACTGGCTGTGCGAGGGGAGCAATGTCACCGCGACAAGAACAGGGAGGCACGGAATACGTCAGCCACACACGGAGGACGTGCTGTGTGCACGGTGCCACCCGCCAGCTGCTGCCTCCACCGCAGCGGTGGGAGATACTGTGCCCACACACTGCTCGTCCGCCTCCACACACGACAAGCTGCAAGGGGCTGCCAGAGGGAGCAGGGCACGGGGGGCTGCCAGAGGGGGCAGGGCACGGGGGCTGCCAGAGGGGGCAGGGGAGTCACTCAGAGACGGTATCCATGCAGGCCACACTGCGCTATGGGGGCTACAGAGGGGGAGGCCCACGGCTGCCGGGGCTCCAGCTAGAGGAGAGAAGGGGGTGGAAGAGATCGTTCATAGCTAGAGCTGGTGGATAGGAAATGGCTATAAATGGATCATAGCTAGAGCCGGATAGGTCGGAGAGGGATCAGATCGGTACAAGTCGGTGTAGCCAGGTAGAAATACTGCTCGGTAGAATAGGCATGGTGACTGAATAGATAAATATTAGAGTCACAGATTATATATATATAAAGAGTAGGGATTTTAGAGCGTCCATAAACCTTAGTTTGCCCGTGTGGTGTGTACCGTGCCGCGCATTATATGGGGCCATAAGGGACTAATATGACCTTTCCCAACCAGGGGCGGATATATCAGTGGTGCAACACAAGGGCCCTGTGGGTCACCACCTCCTCCAAACTCGGGGGACTGAGCATTAGGGTCAGCAGGCATTGGACCGAAAGCGGCCCCGTTCTGCCTGTGATTACAAGGCTTGCGCATTGTTCTTCGCTATACCTGATAGTGTGCTATAGATATGGGGTAGATAGATAATAGCTATGGGATAGGGAGAGAGCGATGGTCTATAGATAATATGGGGTAGATAGATGATAGCTATGGGATAGGGAGAGAGCGATGGTATATAGATAATATGGGGTAGATAGATAATAGCTATGGGATAGGGAGAGAGCGATGGTATATAGATAATATGGGGTAGATAGATAATAGCTATGGGATAGGGAGAGAGCGATGGTCTATATAGATAATATGGGGTAGATAGATAATAGCTATGGGATAGGGAGAGAGCGATGGTCTATAGATAATATGGGGTAGATAGATAATAGCTATGGGATAGGGAGAGAGCGATGGTCTATAGATAATATGGGGTAGATAGATGATAGCTATGGGATAGGGAGAGAGCGATGGTCTATAGATAATATGGGGTAGATAGATAATAGCTATGGGATAGGGAGAGAGCGATGGTCTATAGATAATATGGGGTAGATAGATAATAGCTATGGGATAGGGAGAGAGCGATGGTCTATATAGATAATATGGGGTAGATAGATAATAGCTATGGGATAGGGAGAGAGCGATGGTATATAGATAATATGGGGTAGATAGATAATAGCTATGGGATAGGGAGAGAGCGATGGTCTATAGATAATATGGGGTAGATAGATAATAGCTATGGGATAGGGAGAGAGCGATGGTCTATAGATAATATGGGGTAGATAGATAATAGCTATGGGATAGGGAGAGAGTGATGGTCTATAGATAATATGGGGTAGATAGATAATAGCTATGGGATAGGGAGAGAGCGATGGTCTATAGATAATATGGGGTAGATAGATAATAGCTATGGGATAGGGAGAGAGCGATGGTCTATAGATAATATGGGGTAGATAGATAATAGCTATGGGATAGGGAGAGAGCGATGGTCTATAGATAATATGGGGTAGATAGATAATAGCTATGGGATAGGGAGAGAGCGATGGTCTATAGATAATATGGGGTAGATAGATAATAGCTATGGGATAGGGAGAGAGCGATGGTCTATAGATAATATGGGGTAGATAGATGATAGCTATGGGATAGGGAGAGAGCGATGGTCTATATAGATAATATGGGGTAGATAGATGATAGACTGATTCATTTACAGCAGCTGCACAGATGTACAGATCTGACCACCCGGGGGCGCCAGGGAGTCGCACATTTAAATCTACCACCCTCCAGGGAAGCGCTGACTTTCAGACATTCAGGTTGGGGGACCAAGTATCTTTTACATTCCAAATATAGTTAAATGTAACTTGTCCTTCCTTGTTACAAGTGAGAAGGGGCCATCAGCAGGTTTCTCTGTGTGATGGGATGATTACACACTATACCCCACTCTTCTACAGTTCTATGGCAAGTGATCTGCAATAGGGGGCAATCTCCCAGGTAGTGATCACCTCTGCCAGTGACTGCTTGCCCAGTGCCAGCCCAGCACACAGCAGAGACCCAACACCAGGCACTGATGGCCTGGGGAAGGACCCCACTCCTGCGATCACCTACCTTTCAGAGGCGACTTTTCCGTCTTGGTTCTCATGGTGGAGTGCAGCTAGGCAGTGGCAGGCATAGAATCCACGAGCTCTTCCTCCTCCCCTCTAACCAGTGACAGCTCCACAGAGTGGGGAGAGGAGGCTCAGGAGAGCAGCCGGCTCCTTTATAGCGCCGGGCAGATAAGGCTGCAGGGAGAGATTGGCTGCAGCAGCATCACAGTCCAAAAGTCAGCAGCGCCTGTCCTGTGCAGGGGGCGGAAAGGGAAGGAGCTGGGGTCTCCTGTCCGCTGCAGACAGGCCGGAGCTCTGTGGCGCCTGACGGTCACAGTCACTAGTGTCATCTGCATGAAAGAAGTCAAGTTGTTGAGACTGGCTCCCTCCCGGCCGGATCCCCGGAGGGTGGAGCAGGCGCCCCCTGTCAGCCACTTCTCTCCTCTGCTTTTCCCTTTTCCTTCCTGTCAGTGCAATCCCAGGCAGTGACCCCGGCTATTAAAAGTTCTACAAAACTGCAGAAAGCTTCTATCACAATACACAACCAGGCTGAGCTAAGCTGGGCTTCTGCCCCCACTGAGGAGCAGCCAGAGGGAGGTGGCAGCTAAAGGCTAGCAACTCTATAGGGAGCTACCAGAAACGTATTCAGGGCTCACGTCCATGGGTCCGATGTCAGAGCTCATGAGCCAAGCACCACAGTCTCATAAACCTACAGTTGTGGCCAAAAGTATTGACACCCCTGCAATTCTGTCAGATAATACTCAGCTTCTTCCTGAAAATGATTGCAAACACAAATTCTTTGGTATTATCTTCATTTAATTTGTCTTAAATGAAAAAACACAAAAGAGAATGAAGCAAAAAGCAAAACATTGATCATTTCACACAAAACTCCAAAAATGGGCCAGACAAAAGTATTGGCACCCTCAGCCTAATTCTTGGTTGCACAACCTTTAGCCAAAATAACTGCGACCAACCGCTTCCGGTAACCATCAATGAGTTTCTTACAATGCTCTGCTGGAATTTTAGACCATTCTTCTTTGGTAAAACTGCTCCAGGTCCCTGATATTTGAAGGATGCCTTCTCCAAACTGCCATTTTTAGATCTCTCCACAGGTGTTCTATGGGATTCAGGTATGGACTCATTGCTGGTCACCTTAGAAGTCTCCAGTGCTTTCTCTCAAACCATTTTCTAGTGCTTTTTGAAGTGTGTTTTGGGTCATTGTTCTGCTGGAAGACCCATGACCTCTGAGGGAGACCCAGCTTTCTCACACTGGGCCCTACATTATGCTGCAAAATTTGTTGGTAGTCTTCAGACTTCATAAAGCCATGCACACGGTCAAGCAGTCCAGTGCCAGAGGCAGCAAAGTAACCCCAAAACATCAGGGAACCTCCGCCATGTTTGACTGTAGGGACCGTGTTCTTTTCTTTGAATGCCTCTTTTTTCTCCTGTAAACTCTATGTTGATGCCTTTGCCCAAAAAGCTCTACTTTTGTCTCATCTGACCAGAGAACATTCTTCCAAAACGTTTTAGGCTTTTTCAGGTAAGTTTTGGCAAACTCCAGCCTGGCTTTTTTATGTCTCGGGGTAAGAAGTGGGGTCTTCCTGGGTCTCCTACCATACAGTCCCTTTTCATTCAGACGCCGACGGATAGTACAGGTTGACACTGTTGTACCCTCGGACTGCAGGGCAGCTTGAACTTGTTTGGATGTTAGTCGAGGTTCTTTATCCAACATCCGCACAATCTTGCGTTGAAATCTCTTGTCAATTTTTCTTTTCCGGCCACATCTAGGGAGGTTAGCCACAGTGCCATGGGCTTTAAACTTCTTGATGACACTGCGCACGGTAGACACAGGAACATTCAGGTCTTTGGAGATGGACTTGTAGCCTTGAGATTGCTCATGCTTCCTCACAATTTGGTTTCTCAAGTCCTCAGACAGTTCTTTGGTCTTCTTTCTTTTCTCCATGCTCAATGTGGTACACACAAGGACACAGCACAGAGGTTGAGTCAACTTTAATCCATGTCAACTGGCTGCAAGTGTGATTTAGTTATTGTCAACACTTGTTAGGTGCCACAGGTAAGTTACAGGTGCTGTTAGTTACACAGATTAGAGAAGCATCACATGATTTTTTGAACAGTGCCAATACTTTTGTCCACCCTCTTTTTTATGTTTGGTGTGGAATTATATCCAACTTGGCTTTAGGACAATTCTTTTTGTGTTTTTTCATTTAAGACAAATTAAATGAAGATAATAATACCAAAGAATTTGTGTTTGCAATCATTTTCTGGAAGAAACTGAGTATTATCTGACAGAATTGCAGGGGTGTCAATACTTTTGGCCACAACTGTATAAGGGTATGTGCACACATTGCAGATTTGCCTGTGGAATTATCTGCAGCTCTTGGCAGAAAGCACAGCAAAAAATCAGCGCGTTTTTGATGCGGATTGTATGCGTTTTTGTAAACTAAATAAAGATATGATATTTAACAAAAAAAAAAGATTTGTGATGTCATTTATGTCCAACCTCCTCATTTACATTTGTCCAACCCACACTCCATTATACACACAGATAGACAGATGATAATAGATAGCTAGATATGGGATAGATAGATACAGTGGCTTAACTACAAAGTTATGGGCCCTGGTGCGAACTATCAAATAGGGCCCCCCCATGCCATAATACACGCATATCTCCGCTCCGTACACCTCATACACGCGCAGCTCCGCTCACCTCGTACAAACGTGGCTCCGCACACCTCGTACACACACATCTTGGCTCCGCACACCTCATACACACGTGGCTCCGCACACCTCATACACGCACATCTACGCTCCATACACCTCGTATACGCACATCTACGCTCTCTACACCTCGTACACACACATCTCCACTCCATAGACCTCGTACACACGTGGCTCCGCTTCGCACAGCTCGTACGCACACGGCTCCGCTATGCACACCTCGCCCCCACATGGCTCCGCACACCTCGCCCCCAGGTGGCTCCGCACACCTCATACACGCACATCTACGCTCCATACACCTCATACACACATGGCTCCATACATGCACATCTCCGCTTTGTACACCTCGTACACGCACATCTCCGCTCCATTCACCTCGTACACGCACATCTCCACTCCGTACACCTTGCACACGCATATCTCCGCTCCATGCACCTCGTACATACACCGCTCCATACACCTCGTACACATTTGGCTCCTTTCCGTCCATCTCATACACTTGCGGCTCCGCTCCATACACCTCGTATACACGTGGTTCCGTACATGCACATCTCCACTCTGTACACCTCGTACACGCACATCTCCACTCCGTACACCTCATACACGCACATCTCAACTCCATACACCTCGTACACATGCAGCTCCACTACATTCACCTCGTACATGCACATCTCCGCTCTGTACACCTTGTACATGCATATCTCCGCTCCGTACACCTCGTACACACGTGGCTCCGCACACCTCGTACACACTCTGCTCTCCGTCCACCTCATATACATGCGGCTCCACTTCGTACACACACGGCTCCACTCCGCACACCTCGTACACACACGGCTGTGTTCCATACGCTTCGTACACACACGTATCTACTCCATACACCTTGTACACACGCTCTGCTACATCCACCCTGTAAACCCCTACTGACCCCACACATAAACTTACCCTCATCCAGCACTATGACAACCAGCACAGCAGAGTCCTGATCATGTGACCCCTGACTCCTCCTCTCCTGTGACCTCATCACAGGTCCTGTGCGTACAGAACAGCCATCGCGCACTCCTAAATGCACGCCTTCCACTTTCTAGCCTGCCTCAGGGACTGAGCGTGCTCCTGAATGCGCGCCTTCGCTGCCCTAATGAACCAATCTGTGTCAGGCCAATTGCAACCTGGCAGCCAATCAAAGCACCCCAGCCAATGAGCGGCTGCAGCTCCCAGAGGCTGCTACTCCCCTGACATGCCCACTACACAGCTCACCTTCGATGTGCAAACTCGCGCGCGGGCCCCTAAGCGCTCCAGACCCCGTCGCAGCTGCGACCGCTTCGACCGCGGAAGTTTCACCCCTGGATAGATAGATATATAAATAGATAGATATGGGATAGATAGACCACTCTATAGGCCTCCGATGACACACTGACCGGAGATAACCCTCCTGCAGTGTGTCATTGGAGTTAAGCCTCTCACTTTACGGCACTACAGCGTGAGAAAATTCTCACGCTGTAGTGTCACAAAGTGACAGGTGACCTCTGGTGACCTGTCGGCGGCAGAGTGATACAATGTGGAGGATTATCGCCATCATTGTACCACCGGAGGCCCTGGAGAGTGGTCGCATCTGCTGATGTGACAGCTCTCAACGGGAGATCGATCGTCGTGGGACAATCGTGATTAATTGGATTGCGGCAGACACAGGGAGTATAGTGTTTGTTTATTTTTTGCAGGTGAGCGAGGGCTTCGGGGATGAGGCGTAGACGGTGAGTATGAACTATATATGTGTGTATGTGTTTTTTTTTTTTACATTCAACACATTAGTCGGATAATGGGACTACTACTGTCCCATCATTGGCTAATGTGTCACTCACTCACTGTAGCGGGCATAGCCAGATGGGACTTGTAGTCCCATCGGACGATGCCTGCATACACACACACGCAGACCCACACAGCCCGGCAGACCCCCCCGCACAGCCCTGCAGACCCTCGCACAGCCGTGACTTGTGCTTCTCAACAACCTTCTCCATGACGTGTTTGGAGATCCCCTTGGTGTTCAGGTTGTTTGGTTAGTGGTGCGTCTTGCTTAATGGTGTTGCAGCCTCTGTGGTCTTTCAGAAAAGGTGTGTATATACTGACAGACCAAGGGACACACAGATTGCACACAGGGGGGACTTCCTTTCACTAAGCATGTGACTTATGAACTTTTGAAGGTAATTGCTTTCAGCAGATATTTTTAGGGGCTTCAAAGGAAAATGGGTGAATACTTATGCAAATGCCAATATTTAATTGTTTGATCCCATAAATTTAAATAAATTTAATTGATGCCTATATTTTTCTCACTTTACGTCAGCAACTTAGACTATTTAGTGCTGATGCATCACACTCAAATTGGATTACAAAAATATTTATACACAGGCTCTAACATAACAAAATAGGTAGAAAGCCAAGGGGTGAATACTTTTGCAAGCCACTGTAGATAATGAGATTTATGGTTCCCTCACACTAGCGTACAGCGTTTGATGATTCTCTCATGCAAGAGAATCGAATGCTATATGAAAATGACCCTCGGTTCAAACGTAGCTGCAAGTGTGAGTCGAGTTTCATTTTACTGTGCTCAGATTCTCTTGTATCCAAGAATCGGATCACGGGGGCGGAGAAGATGCAGAACTTATTTTCTCTATCTTCTCCATTATGTGAGTCTGTGAATGTAGGCCTGATTTGCACACACCCATAGACTTGTATGTGTGCGCACCATCTGATATGTGCAGCCAGTCACAGCATACAGTTATTTATTTTTTTTTTCAAACTAAATAAGTATGAGGAAATAAACGCTAGTCAGCACTCCCTCATAGTAAAACACTGGAGCCAGTGCTAGCCAATGAAACATTGTCCGAGTTATACGCTGGCTACTCCCCAGTGTGAGTGAACCCTAACAGTAATAAGCAGAATGGAGGCATACAAGTGCTTCTTATTAAACTACAATTTCAGCAAAAAGTTAATTTATTTCAATTCTTCAGTACAAAAAGTGAAACTCATAAATAGAGTCATTGCAAACAGAGTGATCTATTTCCAGTATTTATTTCTGTTAATGTTGATGATTATGATAACAACCAATGAAAATCCAAAAGTCATTATCTCAGTAAAATAGAAGAATTAACAAAAAAAAACATCAAAAGGCTTCCTAAACATTTAAAAAGGTTCCTTAGTCTGTTTCAGTAGGCTCCACAATCATGGGGAAGACTGCTGACTTGACAGATGTCCTGAAGGCAGTCATTGACACACTCCACAAGGAAAGTAAATTTTGCTTTATTAATTGGAAATCAAGGTCCCAGAGTCTGGAGGAAGAGTGGAGAGGCCACAATCCAAGCTGCTTGAGGTCTAGCGTGAAGTTTCCACAATCAGTGATGGTTTGGGGTGCCATGTCATCTGCTGGTGTAGGTCCACTGTGTTTTATCAAGACCAAAGTCAGCGCAGCTGTCTACCAGGAAATTTTAGAGCACTTCATGCTTCCCTCTGCCGACAAGCTTTTTGGAGATGGAAATTTTATTCTCCAGCATGACTTGGTATCTGTCCACACTGCCAAAAGTACCAATACCTGGTTTATAAACAACAGTATCACTGTGCTTGATTGGCCAGCAAACTTGCCAGACCTTAACCCCATAGAGAATCTATGGGGTATTGTCAAGAGGAAGATGAGAGACACCAGACACAACAATGCAGACCAGCTGAAGGCTGCTATCAAAGTAACCTGGGCCTCCATAACACCTCAGCAGTGCCACAGGCTGATCGCCTCCATGCCACACCACATTGATGCAATTATTGATGCAAAAGGAGCCCAACTAAGTATTGAGTGCATTTACTGAACATACATTTCAGTAGGCCTACATTTTAGATTTTATAATCATTTTTCAATATGGTGCTATAAATTTAGTATTCTAATTTACTGAGATAATGACTTTTGGGTTTTCATTGGCTGTAAGCCATAATCCTCAACATTAACAGAAACAAACCCGTGAAATACAGTGGGGAAAAAAAGTATTTAGTCAGTCAGCAATAGTGCAAGTTCCACCACTTAAAAAGATGAGAGGCGTCTGTAATTTACATCATAGGTAGACCTCAACTATGGGAGACAAACTGAGAAAAAAAAATCCAGAAAATCACATTGTCTGTTTTTTTTTCATTTTATTTGCATATTATGGTGGAAAATAAGTATTTGGTCAGAAACAAAATTTCATCTCAATACTTTGTGATATATCCTTTGTTGGCAATGACAGAGGTCAAACGTTTTCTGTAAGTCTTCACAAGGTTGCCACACACTGTTGTTGGTATGTTGGCCCATTCCTCCATGCAGATCTCCTCTAGAGCAGTGATGTTTTTGGCTTTTCGCTTGGCAACACGGACTTTCAACTCCCTCCAAAGGTTTTCTATAGGGTTGAGATCTGGAGACTGGCTAAGCCACTCCAGGACCTTGAAATGCTTCTTACGAAGCCACTCCTTCGTTGCCCTGGCGGTGTGCTTTGGATCATTGTCATGTTGAAAGACCCAGCCACGTTTCATCTTCAATGCCCTTGCTGATGGAAGGAGGTTTGCACTCAAAATCTCACGATACATGGCCCCATTCATTCTTTCATGTACCCGGATCAGTCGTCCTGGCCCCTTTGCAGAGAAACAGCCCCAAAGCATGATGTTTCCACCACCATGCTTTACAGTAGGTATGGTGTTTGATGGATGCAACTCAGTATTCTTTTTCCTCCAAACACGACAAGTTGTGTTTCTACCAAACAGTTCCAGCTTGGTTTCATCCGACCATAGGACATTCTCCCAAAACTCCTCTGGATCATCCAAATGCTCTCTAGCAAACTTCAGACGGGCCCGGACATGTACAGGCTTAAGCAGTGGGACATGTTTGGCACTGCAGGATCTGAGTCCATGGTGGCGTAGTGTGTTACTTATGGTAGGCCTTGTTACATTGGTCCCAGCTCCCTGCAGTTCATTCACTAGGTCCCCCCGCGTGGTTCTGGGATTTTTGCTCACCGTTGTTGTGATCATTCTGACCCCACGGGGTGGGATTTTGCGTGGAGCACCAGATCGAGGGAGATTATCAGTGGTCTTGTATGTCTTCCATTTTCTAATTATTGCTCCCACAGTTGATTTCTTCACTCCAAGCTGGTTGGCTATTGCAGATTCAGTCTTCCCAGCCTGGTGCAGGGCTACAATTTTGTTTCTGGTGTCCTTTGACAGCTCTTTGGTCTTCACCATAGTGGAGTTTGGAGTCAGACTGTTTGAGGGTGTGCACAGGTGTCTTTTTATACTGATAACAAGTTGAAACAGGTGCCATTACTACAGGCAATGAGTGGAGGAAAGAGGAGACTCTTAAAGAAGAAGTTACAGGTCTGTGAGAGCCAGAAATCTGGATTGCTTGTTTCTGACCAAATACTTATTTTCCACCATAATATGCAAATAAAATGAAAAAAAAACAGACAATGTGATTTTCTGGATTTTTTTTTCTCAGTTTGTCTCCCATAGTTGAGGTCTACCTATGATGTAAATTACAGACACCTCTCATCTTTTTAAGTGGTGGAACTTGCACTATTGCTGACTGACTAAATACTTTTTTTCCCCACTGTAGATCACTCTGTTTACAATGACTCCATATAACACATAAGTTTCACTTTTTGTACTGAAGAACTGAAATAAATTAATTTTTTGATGATATTCTAATTTTGTGAGAAGCACCTGTAGATAGGAGAAAAATATATTCATCCAGGAGCCGTTATATCAGAACAAAAAAATGTAAAACCTCACATGCATTAGGAGAAATATTAAAAACTGGGAAAAATTCAAATCATCCCAGCAGGTGTCCAGATGTCTGGTCTACGAATTTCGAGCAATAATGCTCTTAGTCATAATTAAGAGTGTTTTTGCTGGAAATCCATAGACTAAACTTCTGGACACGTATTGCCATAATTTTATTTTTGCCCAGTTTTTAATGTTTATCCTAATTATTGTGACTTGTCCTGCATATTCAGCCCAGGAACCAGCCTGGAGCTATCCATGGATTGCACCCTATCTGGCATTCCTCCTTCCCTGGCGGTCAATGAGTTTTCCTTTTTCCCCCTTCCTCACATTATTTTGATAGATTTACAATGTCAGTGGCCCTGTCGGGGATTCTGTCTGAAGACCTGAGAAACATGATTCAGGTGCAACCCAGACTGGGCCATTGGCTGTAATGAAGCAGACTTTGTGCCCTCTATGGCTTACTTTTTGGCAATATCTGCCTTCTTGAGGCAGGCACATACATGCTTTTGTTCCCATCTCAAGAAAGTGGACACTGGTAAAACAGAGCTGAGACAACGTATTATGTGACTGTATCTCAGTAAAGTCAATTCATTTGCTATTTTCAATACCTGCCCATTGATGATAAGTCCTGCTGAAGGTTTCTGGTGGCTCAACTCCGTATACTCAATCAACACTGATTTGTTTTATACATAGCCATCTTTAAATGATCATGCCAATTGAAAATATTCAGCATACCAGACTTGTTCTTATGCATTCCTGCAACATAATCTTCAGAATCACAGCTTATATCACTGTCACATCCATATTCATGAGCAAAAATCTGGTGACATGGCAGGAGCCTGTAGTAGTAGCTGTCCTCTACTAATAATCTCCTGATGATAAGATGGTGATTTTATCAAAACCACAGCAAGCAGCCCAATAAGTGAGACATTGCTGGAATCTAAGTCTCTGACTCGACATTATACAGCATTCATAGCACCTGGGGACAGATTACCTATGAAATCAGCGTAAAACTTTTCTGTGTCGGACGTTATCTTTGCTTCAGAACCTAAGAGTTCACCATGTTGTCACTTCCAATACACATTTACAGCTCAGAGACAAGTAGTATGATAGTCACTGGACTTGTAGCCGGCACAAAAATGACCCCAGCCTTGCCTATGAGAAGTTAGTAATCCCCATTGTGCACCATTGTATCAAATGTCCAGACTATGACCATATATTTTAAGAAATGAGATGACTTATTTGCATACGTGTTCTTTAACATCAGTGCTTTAAAGTAAACCATTTACTTTTATTCTATTCTTGTGGCATTTGATCATCCACCATTACAGCACAAAACAGCATATATGAGATTGTTTTTTTTTCCATAGGTGGCTGTTGTGAACTCATTTTCTGGTCTGCCTCTGGTTTCTGGTGAGGGAACTGTTTGTGCTGACAGAGGAGTAGTGAGTTCTCTTTCCGGGCTCCCTCTGGTGGTGGCAGGAGGTAATGAAGATGATCTAATTAACAGAGACCTGCCACCTGATAATGAGGACGACGATTGGTCATCTGGAGTCTCAGACTGGATTTAAGACAGCCGACTCCCTATTCCCATGCTGGTGATTTTTTCCTGTCTCCTGAGGTCTTGATTTCCAGCTCAGTTCCTGTCTTCTCAAGCTAAGTTTTCTCTGCTAATGTTCACATTTGATTTGGTTTAGTCTATACAGTTTTTGTGTGGTCAGCCAGCCCCGGCTGGGGCTGTGCTGAATTTCCACTCTTATGTTACTGTATGTGCCAGTTTGCTTTTTGTCCCTTATTAGATTGGCCTCTTTTTGCTCTGTTCTCAGAATATGCCAGAGTGCTGATATAGTGGGTGAAGTGACTTCAGGGGTTTTTTTGCTATCAGAAGTGTTGGACATTTTTTGCAGGGTTTTTTGGTGTGATTGCAGGCAGTATCTTTCCTTTCCTGTTCTTTCTAGTTAGTGTGGGCCCCATCGTTTGCTCAGCCTATTTTCCTACCTGTGTTTGTGCTTTTATCTTGTTTCACCGTCAATACATGTGTGGGGGCTGTCTATTCCTTTGGGGTCTGCTCTGGGGCAGTTTAGATTTACCCTTTTCTTGCTTTAGGCTTATTTAGTCCTCTGGCTGTGATGAGGCATCTAGAATCATTGTAGGTACGCTACACGGCTGCTGTTAGTTGTGTGGTTAGGATCAGGGGTCTGCAATCCGCGTAATTACCCACCTCTCTGGTTTTCTGTGACTTAGCTTGGTTTTGTTTTCCTCCTCGGTGACCCAATCATTACAGGTGGAGTTACTGAGCTTTTCGTAGAAAAAATGCTCAAAGGTCTTAGAAAGCACATTGCGTGCCTCCACTTCTGCTCTCCAGTTACTACAGGCAGATTATTCTGTACAAATCGCCTTGTACTCAGTGAACCCTGCAGCTCGGCGGAGCTAACATTGCTAACCTTTGGTCTACATGTTCAGTATGTTCAGGAAAAGAGGAACTATTGTATTATTAATCTTGGGTGATGCTGACTATTAATGTGTCACTATTACTTACTGTATGTAACACCAAACACCCCTTACTTGTCGAGAATGAAAAAAAAGTAGAACATAAAAGGCCACTAATGAAAACTGTGACACATTGGATCTAACTGTGTGTTTCTGAAGAGAACATTACTCGTGTTGTTCCGACATCAATAGTTTATGAGCAGGTGGTAAAGTGCCCTTCCATGAAAAACCTAATGGGAGCTTGCAATTAGGCCCACACTTGCTTTCTCCTCTGCTGTGATGTTAAAAGCCAACATCTTAAGATCCACCAGTGGACGTTAAACCTGTCCATGCACATAAAATACCCGTTAGCTGATAGCTTCCCTACTATCCCCATAAATCGTACCTGGAGAGAGGTAAACAGGCCAGTACCTCAAATACTCAATATTGGACATTTTCTTTTTTCCCCTCTACCCTTAATGTGGGTGAGCGAATGATCGTCTGGGTAATTGATCATTACACTGATGCAGCCATGCACGTTTTTACCATTACAATTGTTGAAACTGGCCGTGTATGTTCAATGATACCAAGAAGAGATGAGCGGATCTGATCTGCAGAGGTTTATTTGGAGTCCAATTTTACAAAATTAGCCGTTTCATGTGAATTTGAACATTTTGAGATTTAATTTGTGGTTCTCAAAAAAAAAATTTTGTTCGACACCATTTCCCACACTGCTGAAGCATCAGAGAGCAGGTAAGCATCATTTTGCATATTGCATGGGCCTCCCCATAATGCCCTGCAGATATGACATCTTATGGATTATCATACCTTCAGTACATTGGCCATCACAGATCAGTGGCTCCCAAGAGTCACCGGGTAAGTCTTTCTCTCTTATGTAGTGTAATAGATAAGGCAAGTGGAGCGCCCTCACTCGCCAGGGCCGTGGGGTACTCAGTACCGGGGTGGTTGATCTTCTCAACGGGAGTTGTCACGGCAGCAGTGACCCGGTCCGTGGCCCTGGGGCTCCATTGCAAAAGGGGTTGTTTCAGTGTGCTTATGGTGGTGAAAGTTTATAAGTGATTCGTGACGCCACCTGTGGTGTTCGGCATATGTTAAGCCGACGCTGCAGGCAGATACTCTGGGACAGATGGTGTAGTGCAGCAATGATATTATAGCCCTCCACAGGCAGGACTGTAGTCCCAGGGCAGTGTAGGTGAAGTGACACTTAGATGGTGTAGTGTTGGGCGCAAGAGGGATGTAGCGGTGTCGAGGCTGGCGCAGGAATAAGTGGAGGACACCAGGGCATGTAGTTCCAAAGCTTTACTCACAGTCGGTTGTGGTACAGGTGCCCGCATACATGCCGTGTCCTCCGGGTCAGGAGCTCAGCCAACTTCCAGGCAAGATGAAGTACTCCTTTCCAACACTCCGCCAACATATGCCTTTTCTGAACGTCTCCTCTTATAGCGCCTTTAAGTGTGAAGTACTCCCAGTACTGAGTTACACTGGAGTTCCTCCTGTCAGATGTTCCTATTAACTCTACTTGTACGGCAGACAGCTGTAGCCTACTTCGAGGACTCCTTCTACCTAGTCCTGGCTCACACACGTTGCTGTTGTGCCCCCAATTCTTGTGTGGGAATAAAGTGGTCACTACTTCTATTCCTCCGGTGTCTGCTGCAGGACCATTAGTATCCATACAACCTCGGGGACCGGACCCCGGCCTTGCGCTTAGAACTTGGGAAGGGTTCTCCTCTAACCCTAATCCTTAGTTCTCTTCTCCTCACGTTCCGTACTAATCCTTTCCTTCTTATGGAGAGTCAAGCTTTCTATTTATGTTCCTTTCTTGCGCCAGCGGACCCAGATCACTGAGGTCGGCTGCAGCACTTCCTTCATCCATCCCACTCTGGGCATCTCCTTTCACAGACTGACCTCGTCAGACTCCTGTGACTAACTAACTCAATTCTATCCTCTTCCTGCTCTTTTGGTGCAAACTAAACTCCACCCGCCTCCCAGCACGCTTTGTGTTCCAAGCAGGGAGCCACCAAAGAGTGCTTTGCTTCACTACTATGTTGTGTGGGATGCAGGTGTTGGAGTGTGGTCAGGTGTCTCCACCTTACCTGAATGGTGGGGCACCACACCTCAGGAGGAGGTGCAGTACCTCTGTGGCAACTGAACCCTCAGGGGCGCCACACAAGGGAGACACAAAGCGCAATAGGGTCTTATCCAAAAATAAGTTACCACTTTTACGTAGAAAGCTGCTCACCTGGTAATAGGTGCAAAGCACATGTAGTAAGGAAAGGCTGCCGCAGATCCACAGGTCGGTCACTGACCAGACAATACAGTACACTGCAGAAAGGGATGTGTATTTTTGTCCACGCTGCCCACATATGGTATTTCCTGAGGAAGGGGTGGTATTCACCCTGAAACGCGGCAAGTAAACCACTATTGAACTTTCACTACGTCTTGGAAATTCATCATTTGGGCAGCACGGACAAAAATACAGATCCCTTTCTGCAGTCTCTTATGTAGTGTGTAAGATCTTGTAGTCAGCAGCTACTCAATCTCACCCGTGGAGTACAAGCTCTTATGGTCAGTGGGGTTCTGTCTTTCTCTTCTGTAGAGTGTAAACTTTTATGGTCAGCAGGGTTTTCTCTCACCTGTAAAGTGTAAGCTCTTTTGGTTAATGGAGTTCTCTCCCTTACCTGAAGAGTGTAAGCTGTTATGATCAGCGGGGTCCACTCTTTCCTGTAGAGTGTAAGCTCTTATGATCAGCGGGATTGACTCTTTCTTTGTTCGTTTTAAAACCCCTTCACGTCATATGGCATATATTTATGTCATAGGTCATATGTCGTGTCCCTGACTTTGAGGCAGGCCTCAGTGCTGAGCCAGCATCTTTGCCCTCACATAACAGCTGATTAAATCAGCTGTCATGTGCCTTTAACAGCCGACTGGATCGGCGCTCCACACATGGCTGTTAACCAGTTAAAACCCGCTGTCAATCTCTGACAATGGGATTTAATACGCACCAGCCAGAAGCGCGTCATATATCCCGCCCATCGGCACCTTTGTTACATGATTGGGGGAGGGTGAAGATGGATTGCCATGACAGTCGGGGGTCTGCTGAAGACCCGCGTGCCTGTCATTACGATACTCCTGTGAATGCTGGCTTGTGGTCAGCGTTCATATGAGATCATAGAATCGTAGAGTTGGAAGGGACCTCCTGGGCCATCTGGTCCAACCCCCTGCTCAAAGCAGGATTCGCTAAATCATCCCAGTCAGATGTCTGTCCAGCCTCTGTTTGAAGACATCCATTGAAGGAGAACTCACCACTTCTCGTGGCAGCTTGTTCCACTCATTGATCACTCTAACTGTCAAAAAGTTTTTTCTAATATCTAATCTGTGTCTCCTCCCATTCAGTTTCATCCCATTGCTTCAAGTCTTTCCTTGTGCAAATGAGAATAAAGTTGATCCTTCTACAATGTGACAGCCCTTTAGATATTTGTAGACAGCTATTAAGTCTCCTCTCAGTCTTCTCTTTTGCAAACTAAACAATCCCAAATCCTGCAACCTTTCCTCATAAGACAGGGTTTGCAGACCGGTCACCATTCTGGTTGCTCTTTTCTGAACTTGCTCCAGTTTGTTGATGTCTTTTTTAAAATGTGCTGCCCAAAACTGGACACAATATTCCAGATGAGGTCTGACCAAAGAGGAGTAGAGGGAAATAATGACTTCACGTGATCTAGACTGTATGCTTCTGTTAATACATCCTAGAATTGCATTTGCCTTTTTTGCTGCTGCATCACACTGTTGACTCATATTCAGTCTGTGATCTATTAGTATACCCAAGTCTTTTTCACATGTGCTGTTGCTTAGCCCATTCTGTATATGCTTTTTTCATTTTTATTGCCCAGATGTAGTACTTTGCATTTTCCCTGTTAAAAACCATTCTGTTAGTTGCTGCCCACTTCTCCAGTTTATTTATATCTTTTTGAATCCTCTCTCTCTTCTCTAGTATTAGCTATCCCTCCTAGCTTTGTGTCATCAGCAAATTTAATGAGTTTACCCTCAATTCCTTCATCTAAATCGTTGATAAAGATGTTGAACAATACAGGGCCCAGGACAGAGCCCTGTGGTACCCCACTTGAGACATTCATCCAACTGGATGTGCAGCCATTTACGACCACTCTTTGGGTCCGATCACTAAGCCAGTTATGAATCCACCTAACAGTTGCCTTGTCCATTCCATACTTAGTCATTTTTTCAATAAGGATTGTATGAGATACTTTGTCAAATGCTTTGCTGAAGTCAAGGTATACTATATCTACAGCATTTCCTTGATCCACCCAATCAGTGATTCCGTCATAGAAGGAAATTAAGTTAGTCTGACATGACTTACTAGTTACAAACCCATGCTGACTCTGTTTAATCACTACATTCTTATCCAGGTACTGACATACATGTTGTTTAATAATTTGTTCAAAGATCTTTCCTGGTATAGAAGTCAGACTCACCGGCCTATAGTTGCCTGGGTCCACCTTCTTCCCCTTTTTGAAGATAGGAACAACATTTGCTCTTCTCCAGTCTTCTGGGACTTCTCCTGTTCTCCAAGAATTTTCAAAGATTATGGAGAGGGGTTCAAAAATTTCTTCTGCTATCTCCTTCAGTACTCTGGGGTGTAATTCATCTGGACCTGGAGACTTGAATTCATTTAGGTTAGCTAAGTGTTTCCTCACTATCTTTCTGTTTATAGATATCCTGGATTCTTGTATTCCCTTAATAGGACAGTGAAGAACAGTTGATGTCACATTTCCTTTCTGAGAGAAAACAGATGCAAAATAAGAATTTAAAAGTTCGGCCTTCTCAACATCCTGTCTTACCATTTCATCATTTTCATCCTGTAAAAATCTTATAGCATCTTTGACTTTTCTTTTACTTTTGACATATCCCAAAAATCCTTTATTATTGCTTTTGACATCTCTTGCAAGCCTCAATTCATTGTCAGCTTTAGCTAATCTGATTTGTGCCCTGCAGGTTCTGCAGACAGCATTATATTCTTCTTTAGATATGCCTCCCTCTTTCCATTTTATAAACATTTTTTTCTTCCTTTTTAGCATGTGCTTAAGTTCTGTGTTCATCCATCCTGGCTTCCTTAAATGCTTCCTATTCTTCCCTCTTTTCGGAATTGTTAACAATTGTGCTTTGAGAATTTCATTTTTCAAGATTTCCCATCCTTCCTGGACATTTTTGTCTTTAAGGATATCCAGCCATTGGATCCCTCCAATTCTCTTTCTGAATCCCTTAAAATCTGCCTTTCTGAAATCTAACCTTGACGTCTGAGTCTTCACAGGTCTTCCTCCTCTAGTTATCCAAAATTCTAAAATAGCATGGTCGCTACCTCCTAGGGTCCCAGCCACTTTTACCTCCTCAACCATTTCCTCCCTGTTTATAAGGATTAGATCCAAGGTAGCAGTTCCCCTTGTTTTCTCCCCTACCTTTTGGAAGATAAAGTTGTCAGCAAGAGAGGATAAGAATTTCCTTGACCTGTTAGTTTTGTCTGAGAGAGATTCCCAACAAATGTCTGGATAGTTGAAATCTCCCATGACAACTATGTCATATTTTTGGGAGAACTTGGCCATTTGATGCATAAAGAGTTCATCCATATCTTCAGGTTGCACAGGCAGCCTGTAGTAAATGCCTACAATGGTGTCCTTTCCATTGTTCTGTCCTTGTATTCTTACCCAAACAGTTTCCACAGAACTCCCAGTCTCTGAAGCTTCAATCTCTGTGCAGATATATGCGTTTCTAACATACAATGCGACACCTCCTCCTCGTTTATCAAGTCTGTTTCTTGCAAATAAGTTGTATCCTTCTAGTCTTGTATTCCAATCATGTGTATTGTCCCACCAAGTTTCAGTGATTCCAATGACATCATATTTCTTCTCCTGCGTTAGTAGTTCCAATTCTCCTTGTTTGTTGCCCATGCTTTGTGCATTAGTATAGAAACATTTTAGTTTGTGATTGGTTTCTCTTTCTCCAATATTTTTATTAATGAGATTCTTTTGTCTTTGTTCTTCCTTTCCACTTCTAATAGCAGAGTTCTCAATAGCATTTGTCAGGTGTATGGCTTTTTCTGGTCTTTTGCTTCCCTTCCCATGTTGTTCTAGTTTAAAGCTCTCCTTACAAGTGTAGCAAGACGACTTCCAAATACATGTTTTCCAGTCTTCGTAAGGTGCACCCCATCTCTAGCAAGTAGTCCATCGTAAAGGTAACTCACTCCGTGATCCAGAAATCCAAATCGTTGCTGACGGCACCATCGACGTAGCCAGTTGTTCACCTGCAGAATCTTATTCCACCTCCTTGTTCCATGGCCATCCACTGGGAGGATGGAAGAGAAGACCACCTGCGCTCCCAGTTCTTTCACTTTCTTGCCTAAGTCTTCAAAGTCTCTGCAGATGGTTTCCAGGTCATTTCTTGCGGTGTCATTTGTCCCCACATGTAGTAGCAGGAATGGGTAGTCATCTGTAGGTCTGAAGAGTCCTGATATCCTGTCAGACACATCTTTAATTTTTGCACCAGGAAGACAGCATATTTCTCTTGAAGTTATATCCGGTCTGCAGATAGCGGCCTCTGTTCCTCTCAACAGGGAATCCCCCATGACCACCACTCTCCGTTTCTTCTTCACATTTTTCTTTCTCCATCCAGGAGGACTCTGAAGGCGTCCAAGGTTGCCGTTTGTGCGCAAAGTCTTATCCTGATGTATTTCTTCATTGGTTTCCTGCGTGAGAGCCTGGTACTGGTTCCTGAGGAGTATGGGTGCTGTCTGCCTCCTGATCCTCCTGCTTCTCTGGGTCACATGCTTCCATTCCTCTGTTTCTTCAGGTGCACTTCGAATTTCTTCTCTTTCTGTAACATGAAGAGATAATTCTGCTCTGTCTAAGAACTCTTCGCCTTCCTTAATGATCTTCAACGTAGCTAACCTCTCTTCGAGACTTTGCAACTTTTACTCCAACAGGGACACAAGCTTGCATTTGTGGCATGTGAAGTTTGGCTTTTCCACTGGTAAGTCTGTGAACATAATTCACAAAGTCCACCCTAGGAAATGAAAATAACCGGGCTCCAGACCAATTGGTATTATAAAAAAATATATTTTTATTTATCAAAACATTAAAAATATATATATGAAAAGAGAGATGTACATATCAAAAAGTTTCTCACAACTATCCACCACCAAAGGATTTTATCACTATCAACAAAATTGTGTATGAATGCCGCTTCAAAAATTGGGTCTAATGAACAGCACCTATATATCAGTATGATACGGTAACAAGATTATGAAATGATCATACCCACATATCTCATTACTGTAATAAACTGGAATCGCCCCACATTTGATAACCTAAACTGTAACAAAGCACATATAATCCACTGTCCAAAGACATATGTGATCGCTGTTAGAATGGCAGTGACATTTTGTATCTGCGGTATACAATACCGCCAACAGAAAAGGCCCAAAAGTCGGTCTTATGTGCATGTTGACAGACTCAAGGTATCATGTTGGGAACCAGACATGTAGCAGTAATCACGGAGCAGTGATCACATAATCATATGAATAAAAGCGGCCCTACCATGTGATGGATGCGGAGTCACCCGGGCGTCCTTCTGCCCCGACGTGCGTTTCGCTTTTGCTTCAACGGGAAGTGATCGTTGAGCTCGCGGAGACTCTTCACTTATCCCAGAAGGCACTGGGAATATGCAAATGATCTCCTCAAGACTCTTCCCCTGGTTTTCCGATTTCCTCTTTTCAGCTGCGACAGCCAAAACCCAGTGATCGTTGAGCTCGCGGAGACTCTTCACTTATCCCAGAAGGCACTGGGAATATGCAAATGATCTCCTCAAGACTCTTCCCCATGATTTCTGCTATACATTCAGTGGGTACAGAAAGTATTCAGACCTCTTTAAATTTTTCACTCTTTGTTTCATTGCAGCCATTTAGTAAATTCAAAAAAGTTAATTTTTTTTCTCATTGATGTACACTCTGCACCCCATCTTGACTGAAAAAAACAGAAATGTAAAAATTTTTGCAAATTTATTAAAAAAGAAAAACTGAAATATCACATGGTCATAAGTATTCAGACCCTTTGCTCAGACACTCATATTTAAGTCACATGGTGTCCATTTCCTTGTGATCCTCCTTGAGATGGTTCTACTCCTTCATTGGAGTCCAGCTGTGTTTAATTAAACGGAGTTACATATTTTTGAGCACCGCAACATTGCAATAAAAGGTGATCTACACCATGTACAGTATCTATCTCAAAGTGGTATCAATACAAACATCAGCTCAGCACAAAATATAAGCCATCACCCAGACCCAGATCTCGAAAAATGAGAACGCTGCGGGACTCAGAAAATGGCAACAAATTCAAAAACTGTTTTTTTATAAAAATTTCTAATTCTTTTTCACCACTTAAATAAAAAATAAACTTAGCCTCTAAAGTACTCAGACCTCAGTCTGAATTTTAAATGTGTAGAAAAACAGGTCTGATCCATGGAGGTCCAACCTTGCAAAATATTTTATTTAATCCAGCGATTTTCACTTCTTCATTCAAAGCTTCATAGTGCTAGTGACATAGCATTTGTGGGACACTTGGCTTGTACTGACCTTATCCAGCAGGCACTGTGCTCCTGCCCTATTATTTAGAATATTTACTCCATGGTTTAGAGAATTTTAGCCAATAGCCAGATGTGTCTTAGCCAATATTCAGAACAAGTTCACGTTTGCTTTTGCACATTGATACAGTTCGTCCCATGTATAACTACAACCAACAGGGGTGATTGACTTCACGGACTTTGTTTAATCTGTGTTACATCAGCTACAGTTTCAGCTAGCAAATGAGTGTTTCTTTTTAGTCCTGGAGTTCACTGTTCGCTATTGGCCTTTGGATGAGTTCATTGACCGCTTTGCATAGTGATTGAAATAAAGAGAAGTGGGTAGAAATGTTAAAAAAAAAAGAAATTTTACCATAAATCTAATGTTTTTATTGACATTATCGTCATTGTTCTACAACATATATGCTATGCAATTATTTCACATATGAAGTTTGCCGTGCGTAATTATAAGACACAATTCACCCAGTGGATGATCAGGATTTTTCAAAACACACTCCTCAGCATTGAAATTGCAACAGTAAGATGAAACGTTGTAGAATTATGGAAATCACAGGACTGACAGACATGTTCATGATATGCAAATGAAATAGAGGCCATATTGTCAAAATATCTCGAATTTATTCTGTATCAAATATGAGTATGGTTATTCATGGTTGAGGATTGTTCCACCATGTTGAGTGCACTTGTACAAGCAAATCATAAATATCGGGCAGCTTCCTTTGTAAGTGCTGACCAAAGGTGTCCCAGATGTGCTCAATAGGAGACAAGTTGCTGCAGGCCATGGTGGCACAGAGTAGCCAAGCATCTAGCGTGGTGTTGTCTAGTTGAAATACTGCTCCTAGGACACATTGCAGAATTGACCAACCCACCATGACAAAATCAATGTAACTCCAAAGTGAAAGTGTACCTGGAATAAAGAATAAAGACCAATGGGGTTCGACTATGTACATTATGCCACCCCAAACTATAATTGCTTGAGTAGGACTGGCGTCACCCTTGTGAAGGTCTCTTCATGGTGTTGACAACATGATATCCTGATCAATCTTCGGCTATCTTTGCGGAAATCATCGCTGAAGATAATAAATCTCCATTCCATTTTTCATTCCCATCTCGCTGTGCACCATGATAGCCTTTGAGAATGGTGGCACCACACGTCACATTTATCCTACTCCTGGGATTATGGTGTGGGATGGAATAATGTACGGTAGCTGAACCCTTCTAATCTTTATTCCAAGTGCATAAACAGCCCAGTATCCATTTTTCAGCACAACAGTACCATGCCACAGGTTGGTCTTGCTGCTGTGAGCAGAATACATGGCCTAAATGTGCTTCAGCTTTTTGCAGCAAATCCGCATTTGCCTCACGTTGCATTCATCTTCGACGTCATTGGTCGGCAGTTGCAAAGGAAGCTGCCAGCAGCAGATCTTCATAATTTGTATTCCCAAATTCATTCAACGTAGCAGAAGATTCCTCAGACAACCATTAATAACCTCCCTGATAGTAGCCAAGGCATGTAAATGCGTGTATTTCTGGCGCTTATACTCAATACTGAATATAGTAACATAGTAACATAGTTATTAAGGTTGAAGGGAGACTTTAAGTCCATCTAGTTCAACCCATATCCTATCCTAACTTGCCCTAACATGTTGATCCAGAGGAAGGCAAAAAAACCCCACGTGGCAACAGTAAGCTTCACATTGGGGAAAAAAATTCCTTCCCGACTCCACATACGGCAATCAGACTAGCTCCCTGGATCAACGCAATATTAAGGAGACTAGTGTATATACCCTGTAATATTATACTTTTCAAGAAAGGCATCCAGTCCCTTCTTAAATTTTAGTAGTGAATCACTCATTACAACATCATATGGCAGAGAGTTCCATAGTCTCACTGCTCTTACAGTAAAGAATCCGCGTCTGTGAGTATGCTTAAACCTTCTTTCCTCCAGACGTAGAGGATGCCCCCTTGTCCCCGTCACAGGTCTAAGAGTAAAAAGATCATTAGAAAGGTCTTTGTATTGTCCCCACATATATTTATACATTGTAATAAGATCACCCCTAAGCCTTCGATTCTCCAAACGAAATAACCCCAAGTGTAATAACCTGTCTTGGTATTGCAGACCCCCTAGTTCCCTAATAACCTTGGTCGCTCTTCTCTGCACCCGCTCCAGTTCAGCTATGTCTTTCTTATACACCGGAGACCAGAACTGTACACAGTATTCTAAGTGTGGTCGCACTAGTGACTTATATAGAGGTAAAATTATGTTCTCCTCATGAGCATCTATGCCTCTTTTAATGCATCCCATTATTTTATTTGCTTTTGCAGCAGCTGCTTGACTCTGGCCACTAAATGTGAGTTTGTCGTCCACCCATACACCCAGGTCTTTTTCAGTGACTGTTTTGCCCAGTGTTTTACAATTAAGCACATAATTATACAACTTGTTCGTTCTACCCAAGTGCATGACCTTACATTTATCCCCATTAAAGCTCATTTGCCATTTATCAGCCCAAGCTTCTAGTTTACATAAATCCTCCTGTAATATAAAATTGTCCTCCTCTGTATTAATTACCCTGCAGAGTTTAGTGTCATCTGCAAATATTGAAATTCTACTCTCTATGCCCCCTACAAGGTCATTAATAAATATGTTAAAAAGAAGCGGGCCCAAAACTGACCCCTGTGGTACCCCACTGCTAACCGTGACCCAGTCCGAGTGTGCTCCATTAATAACCACCCTATGTTTCCTATCCCTGAGCCAGCTCTTAACCCACCTACACATATTTTCCCCAATCCCCATTGTTCTCATTTTATGTATCAACCTTTTGTGTGGCACTGTATCAAAAGCTTTTGAAAAGTCCATGTACACCACGTCCACTGCATTCCCTTGGTCCAGTCCGGAACTTACCTCTTCATAAAAGCTTATCAGATTAGTCTGACAGGAACGGTCCCTTGTAAACCCATGTTGATATTGGGTCATGAGGTTATTCTTCTTCAGATACTCCAGTATAGTATCTCTTAGAAAACCCTCCAGGATTTTACCCACAGTTGAGGTTAAACTTACTGGCCTATAATTTCCAAGTTCAGTTTTTGTCCCCTTTTTGAATATTGGCACCACATTTGCTATACGCCAGTCCTGTGGTACAGACCCTGTTATTATGGAATCTTTAAAGATTAAAAATAGTGGTCTATCTATGACTGTGCTTAATTCCTGCAGTACTCGGGGGTGTATCCCATCCGGGCCCGGGGATTTGTCAATTTTAGTGATTTGTAGACGCCTCTGTACTTCCTGCTGGGTTAAGCAGGTGACATTTATATCGAGATGTATTGAAATTTAGTTTCCATTTTTTATCATTTGCAAATTATTATCATATTTTTTTGACCTTGTGCTTTCCCTATTTTATGTGTTGCAATTACAAAGTTGAGGAGTATAGAGTATTTGTTCTGGAGGAATTAAAAGTTCTCCTTGCGAGTTTTATGAGCAGAAAACTTTGCATGTTACAGTGCTTTAACAGATTATTTTACTTTATTGTTAGCATTGCATGGATGGTCATCAGAGGTGAGCAGAGTAAAATACTTAATGTTTGATATATGAATAATAATTTAGAAGTTCACCTTGTAAAACTCAATGTTCCCATCCTATAATTTGTAAAATACTGATGGATACCATCGTGTGTCCCCATTTTTGTAAGATAATTGACAAGGAGCAGTGGCATCTCAACATTAGTAATTTCCCCCATGTACATTTTGTAATTGATTGTAATAGATTTCTTTTATTAGCTGATGAAGCCCAGAACGCATTACGAAAAACCTCCGAACAGCAAGACTGGATATATATCCATTTTCTTCTATTTTATCTAATGCGTTGCCTTTTCATTTGTGAGGCCTTAAAAAAAAAAAAATTGCTAAGCATTAAAATAATAATTATTGTAATTTACAAGCAGAAACAAAAGGCACTTTTGTTCCTATCAGACAAATCTTGGACAATTCCCTCCCTATAATATAGATAGCTTTTTTAAAGTTTTTTTTGCTTACAATACAATGAGCTAAAATGACCATTAAAGTTTTCAGCCAACTGGTATCCGCATACAAATTGGAATGATTCACCGCAACACTGTTGTCATTTTCACCCCTTGTTCTAGACCCAGACACAACAAATGCTTGTTTGCACAATTCAGTGCCAAACTGTAAGCAGCAAATAAAGGACACAATGTATTGATGAGGATCCACTGAGAAGTTTACACCCACATTAACAATGAATAGAATTGTACTGTAACACGGCTCGGGGTGGTAGCTGCGGGCAAGGCACTGGTCTCCTTTTACGCCCTTGCGTGTTATATGAAAGTGTGGGTCCTGGCTGGGTGTGTGGACGTGCTGTTAGGACACAATTGTGCACAATTATGGCTCGCTTGGAATGATTGCTGTCATGATCAAGGTTTGATCTGACAGTTTTAAATGCACAAGTGAAGTTTTTTTCCTTTGGCTGTGTGCCAAAGTGTAGTGTTTGCCCCCGGTGGCCATTAGGATTATTGCACTGTGGTGTCGTTTGTTCTAAGTTGCGCCGGTGGTGGTGAGCGGTATTGCACTCTAGTACCTAAGTTTGTGCACGGAATTATAATGCAGGTGTGAATGCTCTATAAAAGAGTGTCAGGTGTATCAGTCACTGTTGGTGATAGGTCTTCAGTTACAAGCAAGCCTGGGTGAAGGATGGAGCTGAACGAGAGTCCTGGGCAGCCCAGCCAGAGGGGACGAGTGGCAGCTATGGAGTCTGCAAGGAGTGCTGGCAAGGATTGGTGGAGTCCAACGATGGGGTCTGCAAGAAGGGCTGGCATGGCGTGGTGGAGTCGTAGTTTATGGTGTCAGCAGGAAGTGCTTGCATGGCTTGGTGGAGTGGCGACTATGGTGAGAGTTGCACTCAGCATGCTGGACTTGGTTGCTGAAAGCTGGACTCAAGCATGCTGGACTTTTTGGCAGAAAAGTTGGACTCGAGCATGCTCGACTTTTTGACAGAAGCTTGACTCATCTTTTGGGCTCTGTTTACTGGACAGCTGCAACTGGTGGTGGACTCTGCTCCTAGGCTGCACTATGGTGATGGATCCGGTTATGGTGATGGATCCGGTTGGAGAAGATGCACGCAGGTGGTGGGCTCTGTTACTGGGAGCATAAGCAGCAGAGCAAAGCTAAGTGATGTTCCCCTGTTTTGTCTCTTTTCCTTATGTGTGTTTAGTGCAGTGGTGGGATTAGTTTCCGCACCGACCAATTCCCTAGTGAGGGTTTAGGTGCAGGGCGAGTCAGGGTTTTGAGGTTCCTGTGCGTTGCCCGGTGCGGAAATGGCATAGGGAACAATAGGAGTGTAGAGACACTGACTCAGGGGAGTGCAGGAGGTCTCCACTTCCCCGTTTCCCTATCGCAGGGCCCTCCATTGTTAATGTTACCCAGGTTTCCCTTATTGTTTAAATTCGCCTTACTGGAGGCGGGGTTTTCAGATATACGTGTTACGTGTATTACCTAAATTCGCCTGTTGGAGGCGGTGTATCCAGCTGCACGTCTTTTTATTTAAATTTGCCCCACTGGAGGCGGGGTATCCAGGGTCAAGCGTGTCATCTTAATCCGCCCTGCTGGGGGCGCTGTGTCCAGCCGCGCGTGACCGTGACAATTGCCAGGAGAAAGCCTTTTATTTAAAAAAAAAAAAGAACATGGCAGCATGGCCAAGTTTGCAAAATTGCATTTGAACAGCCAACAAGACTTCTGGGACAATGTCTTTTGGACATACAGTATGAGACCAAATGTTTGGCCATAAATCTCTGCACCATGTTTTGAGAACTAAACACAGCAGAGCAGCACCAACACCTCGTATGAACTGTCAAGTACGGTGGTAGAGGGTTGATGATTTTTGCTGGGCACCATGCAGTTAGTAAGTCAACCATGAGCTCCTCTGTGTGCAAAGCAATTCTGAATTAAATATGAGGCAATCTATCCAAAAGCTAAAGCTTGGCTGAAATAAAGTGATGCAGCAGGACAATGATCACAAGCACATCCACCAGCAAATCTAGACGAGACCTCAACCCAATTTTAAAGCTGCAACAGACCAAAAGGCTATGTGCACACGTTCGGAATTGCCGCGGAAATTTCCGTGGCAACTCCCTGCCGCGGGAAATACGCATGCGGAATTGGCATGCATATTCCCACTAAACACTAGCGTTTTGCAAGCGTAATTAGCTTGCATAATGCTAGCGTTTTCCAAGAGATCTGTAACATCACTTGGAAAACTGATTGACAGGTTGGTCACACTTGTCAAGCATAGTGTTTGAC
The DNA here is from genome assembly GCF_039654945.1 of Dendrobates tinctorius. NCBI lineage: Eukaryota > Metazoa > Chordata > Amphibia > Anura > Dendrobatidae > Dendrobates > Dendrobates tinctorius. Next base: position 42,123,797 of record NW_027361714.1, read on the forward strand.
AAGTGTGACCAACTTTTTACTATTGATGTTGCCTATGCAGCATCAATAGTAAAAAGATATATTGCTTATAATAATAGAAAAAATAAAAAATTGTGATATTCTCACCTTCTTGATTCTCGCAATGCTCCCGGCAACTCCTGTTCCCAGCGATGCCTTGCGACAATGACCCCAGATGACGTAGCATCACGCAAGACCGCTATGTCATCACAGGTCATTGTCGCAAGGCATCACTGGGATCGGAAGATGCCAGCAGCGTGGTGAGAGGCAGGAAGGACTCTGGGGGCAACCGGAAGGTGAGAATATCACAATTTTAATTTTAATTATTTTTTTAACAGGGATATGATACCCAGGGCCTGGAGGAGAGTATCATCTCCTCCAGACCCTGGGTACCATCCGCACATGATCGGCTTACTTTGCACATGTTGGGTATAGCCACAGGCGGAAAGTAAGCAGATCAATGCATTCCTATGTGTATAGAATCGCCGCAATTTCGCACAAAGAGCATGCTGTGTATTTTTCCGCGATGCGATTCCGCCACGGAAAAATACGCAGCATTAGCACAGCATTGCATAATGGCATTGAATTCAAAGGGTTGCGTTGTGTAAGCGTTTTCGCAGCGAAAAAATGCGGCAAAAATGCTTACAATCCGCAACGTGTGCACATAGCCTAAAAGAGCTGAGCATAAATGAATACCTACAAACCTCAATGTCCCTATATGGGGTTGGCAACTTTCAGGAAAGTTGGCACCAAACTTTAAAATTCAAGAAATAATAAACTTAGCTAGTAGTCACCCTACCTAGGACCAGCAATGGCTTCCCTCAGCTGCTCCGGTATCGGTGCTGCCACTTTAGCCAATCACTGAGATTGCTGGCTTGGGATGCTGAGCTTAGTGTAAAAGCTGCTTAGCTCAGTTACTAGCTACAGCGGTGACACTTGCTGTGGACATGACATCACTGCTTTAGCCAGCCAGTCACTGAATTCAGAGACTCTGCTCTAAATCCCCCGTCTCACATAGCGAGATCGCTGTTGCGTCACCGATTTTGTGATGCAACAGTGATCTCGCCTGCGATCTCGCTACGTGTGACACATAGTGGCAATCGGGCCCCTGCTGCGATGTCGCTGATCGTGCTCGAATGTCCTGGGCCATTTTTTGATAACTGATGTCCCGCTGGCCAGCATGCATCGCTGTGTTTGACAGGGACAACGACGAACGACCTCAATACTACAGGTCTGAGAGACAGGGTTCCAACGATCGTTGTATCGTTCCGTATCGCTGCTGCATCTCTGTTGAGATCTGACTGTTTGACATCTCACCAGCGACCTCATTGTTGGGATCGCTGGTGCATCGCCAAGTTTGACAGTACCCTAAGTTCATCCTCGCATGCCATCAACCTCAGTGCATTAGCACTAAGCTCAGTGACTATCTCCAGCACGTGATGCATATTGTTGACGTTATGTCACCTCTAGTACCAAAGGAGCAGCAAAGACCTGACTTTGGAACAAAGGAGGGTGAGTATCTGCTGAGTTTATCTTATGCATTTGCTTGTTTTGGATCCACTTTCTTGAAGGTGGACAAACCATTCAAGCAATGTTGTGAGGAAGAGTGGGGCAGAATTCCTCCTGTTCAATGTGAAAGACAAAGTTATTGAGTCATATGAAAACAATTACTTTAAGTTATTACTGTTAAAGGAAGCTACTGTACTGTAATTTTCCTTTTACCTCATTTTAACCCCTTCACGACATATGATGTTAACTTATGTCACATGCCTGCTGCCTGACTTTGATGCAGGCTCGTACGCGGAGCCCACATCTTTCCCCGCACATGACAGCTTATCAGTCATCATGGGCTGCTAACAACCATGGGTGGAGTGGAGCATTTCCCTGCCTGTTTTTATAAAAGGTTTTACTTTAAGGAAAGAATCAATGTCTGTTTAATTACCAAATTACCACCCCCCTGGCTTTGGCCAGGAGCTGTGGTATGATCCGACCGTGTTCCATGCATGGTAAGACACAGCCATTACAAAGTACACAGCAGAAGCACATTTATAAGATTAACTCAGCAGAGGAATATTTTATTTAACCCCTTCTTGACCCAGCCTATTTTGACCTTAATGACCTGGCCATTTTTTGCAATTCTGACCAGTGTCCCTTTATGAGGTAATAACTCAGGAATACTTCAACGCATCCAAGCGAGTCTGAGATGGTTTATTGTTTTTTCGTGACATATTGGGCTTCATGTTAATGGTAAATTTAGGTTGATAATTTTTGCGTTTATTTGTGAAAAAAATGGAAATTTGGCGAACATTTTGAAAATTTCGCAATTTTCAAATTTTGAATTTTTATTCGGTTAAACCAGAGAGATATGTTACACACACTAGTTAATAACTAACATTTCCCACATGTCTACTTTACATCAGCACAATTTTGGAAACAATTTTTTTTTGTTAGGAAGTTATAGGGGTTAAAATTTGACCAGCGATTTCTCATTTTTACAACGAAATTTACAAAACCATTTTTTTTAGGGACCACCTCACATTTGAAGTCACTTTGAGGGGTCTATATGGCAGAAAATACCCAAAAGTGACACCATTCTAAAAACGGCATCCCTCAAGCTACTGAAAACTACATTCAAGATTATTAACCCTTCAGGTGCTTCACAGGAACTAAAGCAACATGGAAGGAAAAAATGGACATTTTAATTTTTCCAGCAAAAATTTTCTTTTAGCATCAATTTTTTCATTTTCACATGGGCAAAAGGATAAAATGGATACTAAGGTTTGTTGGCCAATTCCTCTTGAGTACAACGATACCTCATATGTGGTCATAAACCACTGTTTGGGCTCATGGCAGGGCTCGGAAGGGAAGGAGCACCATTTGACTTTTTGAAAGGAAAATATGCTGGAATATTTAGCGGTTGCCATGTCACGTTTGGAGAGTCCCTGTGTGCCTAAACATTGGAGCTCCCCCACAAGTGACACCATTTTGGAAACTAGACCCTTCAAGGAAGTTATCTAGATGCATAGTGAGCACTTTGAACCCCCAGGTGCTTCACAAATTGATCCGTAAAAAAAAAAAAGTACTTTTTTTCTCAAAAAATTTCCTTTAGCCTCAGTTTTTTCATTTTCACATGGGCCACAGGGTGAAATGGATCATAAATTTGTTGGGCAATTTCTCCTGAGTACAACGATACCTCATATGTGGTCATAAACCACTGTTTGGGTGCACAGCAGAGCTCAGAATGGAAGGAGCTCCATTTGACTTTTTGAATGGAAAATATGCTGGAATATCTAGCAGTTGCCATGTCACGTTTGGAGAGTCCCTGTGTGCTTAAACATTGGAGCTCCCCCACAAGTGACACCATTTTGGAAACTAGACCCTTCAAGGAAGTTATCTAGATGCATAGTGAGCACTTTGAACCCCCAGGTGCTTCACAAATTGATCCGTAAAAAAAAAAAAGTACTTTTTTTCTCAAAAAATTTCCTTTAGCCTCAGTTTTTTCATTTTCACATGGGCCACAGGGTGAAATGGATCATAAATTTGTTGGGCAATTTCTCCTGAGTACAACGATACCTCATATGTGGTCATAAACCACTGTTTGGGCGCACAGCAGAGCTCAGAATGGAAGGAGCTCCATTTGACTTTTTGAATGGAAAATATGCTGGAATATCTAGCAGTTGCCATGTCGCATTTGGAGAGTCCCTGTGTGCCTAAACATTGGAGCTCCCCCACAAGTGACCCCATTTTGGAAATTAGACCCCCAAAGGAACTTATCTAGATGTGTGGTGAGCACTTTGTACCCCAAAGTGCTTCACAGAAGATTATAACACAGAGCAGAGAAAATAAAAAATCATTTTTTTTCTCAAAAATTATTTTTTAGCCAGCTAATTTTTATTTTCCCAAGGGAAACAGGATAAATTGGACCCCAAAAGTTGTTGTCCAGTTTGTCCTGAGTATGCTGGTACCCCATATGGGGGGAACCACTGTTTGGGTGCACAGCAGGGCTCAGAAGAGAAGGAGCGCCATTCGACTTTTTGAATGGAAAATTAGCTCCAATCGTTAGCGGACACCATGTCGTGTTTGGAGAGCCCCTGTGTGCCTAAACTTTGGAGATCCCCCACAAGTGACCCCATATTGGAAACTAGACCCCTTAAGGAACTTATCTAGATGCATAGTGAGCACTTTGAACCTCCAGGTGCTTCACAGAAGTTTATAACGCAGAGCTGTGAAAAAAAAAGTTTTTTCCCTCAAAAAATGATTTTTAGCCCACAATTTTTTATTTTCACAAGGGTAATGGGGGAAATTCGACCCCAAAAGTTGTTGTCCAGTTTGTCCCGAGTACGATGGTACCCTATATGTGGGGGTAAACCACTGTTTGGGCACAAGTCGGGGCTCGGAAGGGAAGTAGTGACATTTTGAAATGCCGACTTGATGGAATGGTCTGCGGGTAACATGTTACATTTGCAGAGCCTCTGATGTGCCTAAACAGTAGAAATCCCCCACAAGTGACCCCATTTTGGAAACTAGACCACCCAAGGAACTAATCTAGATGTGTGGTGAGCACTTTGAACCCCGAAGTGTTTCACAGAATTTTATAATGCCCAGGCGTGAAAATAAAAAATCATTTTTTTTCCACAAAAATAATTTTTTAGTCCCCAATTTTTTATTTTCCCATGGGTAAAAGAAGAAATTAGACCCCCAAAGTTGTTCAGCAATTTTTCCTGAGTACGCTGATACCCCATTTGTGGGGGTAAACCACTGTGTGGGCTCACGTCGGGGCTCGGAATGGAGGGAGCACTGTTTGACTTTTTGAACGCAAAATTGGCTGGAATAAATGGTGGCGCCATGTTGCGTTTGGAGACTCCCCGATGTGCCTAAACAGTGGAAACCCCTCAATTCTAACTCCAATCCTAACCCCAACACACCCCTAACCCTAATCGCAACCCTAATCATAACCCTAACCACAACCCTAACCCCAACACACCCCTAACCCTAATCTCAACTCTAACCCTAACCACAAGCCTAACCCTAATCCCAACCCCAACCCACCCCTAACCCTATTTCTAACCCTAATTCCATCCCTAACCCTAGTTACAACCCTAACCCTAATCCCAACCCTAATTCCAACCCTAACCCTAATTCAAACCCTAATTCTAACCCTAACCCTAGTTCCAACTCTAATTCCAACCCTAACCCAAATTCTAACCCTAACCCTAATTCCAACCCTAACCCTAGCCCTAATCCTTACCCTAAATGGAAAAATAAAAATATTTTCTTTATTTTATTATATGTGCCTGCCTATGGAGGTGATAAGGGGGGTGGTGATTTACTTTTTTCTTTATTTTGATCACTGTGAGAGTTTATCACAGTGATAAAAATAAATGAATGAATCTGCCGGCTGGCATATTCCGACGGGCACACTGTGCAGTTTTCCAAGATGGCGGCGCCCATGCAGGAGGCTCGGCGGGACACCGGGAGCCAGAGCGGGACATAGCAGGTACCGGGGAGGGTTAGGAGGGGGTATCGGACTGCGGGGGGAGCGGACGGATGGGGAGGGGGTGCAGATCGTGACAGCAACGTCCGATCGCTGCTGTCAGTCCGTGGTGGGGGGGGTCAGGGTAGTGTCTCCAGCCATGGCCGATGCTACTGCAGCATCGGCCATGGCTGAATTGTAATATTTCACCATATTTCATTGATGAAATATTACAATCGTACTGCGCATGCGCCCGTCATTTTCAAGATGGCGGCGCCCATGCAGGAGGGACGTCGGGGCACCGGGACAGTCAGAGGGACATAGCAGGTAACGGGGAGGGTGAGGGGGGGATCGGACTGCAGGGGGAGTGGAGGGAAGGGGAGGGGAAGCAGATCATGATGGCAGTGTCCGATTGCTGCCTTCAGGCTGGGGAGGGGACCGATCGCTCCCGCCAGCCGGTGTGCGGGGGGTCAGGTTAGGGTCTCCAGCTACTGCAGCATCGGCCAAGGTTGGATTGTAATATTTCATCAAATTTCATTGATAAAATATTACTATCGCTCTGATTGGCAGTTTCACTTTTAACAGCCAATCAGAGCGATCGTAGCCAAGTGGGGCCTAAGCCACGCCCCCTGTGGTAAATCACAAAGCCTCCTGTGTGCGGGTCAGGTGACCTTTCAGTGACCCCGGTCACCCGACCCGCAGGAGGGTGATTTATACCATGACGCCTACGTAGGCGCCATGGGTCGTTTAGGCACGGCTTTTCATGATGCCTACGTAGGCGTCATGGGTCGGGAAGGGGTTAAATACATTCAATTGTGGAAATTATTATTATCCCAAGATCTATTGATTAAAAAGAACCCCTTTAAATCATGCTGTCAATCTCTGATAGTGGCATTTAAGATGTGCCAACAGGGGCGTTCCACACTCCTATCGACACACCTATGAAGTGATCGCGGTGCACAGTCCAGGGTCTGCTGAAGACCCCCATGCCTGTCATTATGATCCTCATGTGACAGCCGGCTTATAGGAGGCGTTCATAGGAGATCGCAATTTTCACTATACATTGCAATGCTGATATACTGTATAGCACAAACAATTAAATGATCGCAGCTTCAAGTCCCATATGGGGACTATTAAATATAGAACAAAGTGAAAAAAAAAAGTTTTGAAAAATATGAAAAGAAACCCCACAAAAGTTCACATCACTTCCCTTTTGCCCCATTAAAAATAAAACAATTAAAAAAATGTAAAATACACATTTTTGGTATCATTGTGTTGCCTTGGTATGCTTTCAATGAGGTTACTAATGGCTGTGTGAGGCAGATACATTGCTGGTCGCTCAGCAATTGCTGATTAATGATGTCACAGATATGCTCAATGGCAGGTAAGTCCAAAGACCCTGCAGACCATAGTAGCATGTTTCTACTACACTGATTGTTCACTGTAGCATGAGTTTCATGAGGTAGTCATTTCTTCAAAGCGTCCAAGGAGCAGTTTTTCAACATGAAACCAGGCCGCATGTTACTCATGTTAATGTAAACAGCCTGCTTGGCCAATGCATGTTAACAGCGGCATTCATCTGTTTTTAGTCACTCGAAACGCATTGATGCCGCTGAATGCCTCTACTATCATGGAACTTGTGTTTTAATCATCTGTCATGCACTTATGTGAATAAAGACATCATTGTTCATGAGTTGGATCTTTTTCTTTTTCGACTGCTCTCCCGTTATGACAAGGCGTTTTCCATGCTCTGAACTTCAAAAATATTTCAAACAGTAAGGTGGATATTTCTTCAGTTTGCCAATATATGCATCTCCGTACTTATCTCCTTGTACGCACATCTAGGATATCATTGGTCTACAAATGCAAAGTGAGCTTACAGCAGCGGATCTTGTTGATTAACATGCCCAAGTGCATTCACTTTGGCAGAACTGTCCTCAGAGATCCATTAATAACCTCACTGATAGCAGCCAAGGTGTGTAAGCACCTCTATACTGAGTAAATTGAAATGTTTCCATTTTTTATTAATTTGCATATCATTAACATTTTATTCATCTTGTGGTTTTCACAATTCCATGAGTTTTCCTTCCTTGTGTTGCAAATTCAATGGTGAGAAGCGTATAAATGTTTTCGAGATGAGCAAAATGATTCAAGCTACCAGTTTATTGTTACTTGGCAGCCAGACCAGGGCATGGGTCACCTCTAGTGTTGAGCATTCCGATACTGCAATATCGGGTATCAGCCGATATTCCGGTATTGGAGTTCCGATACTGAGTTCCGATACTTTTAGAATATCGAATACCGGAATCGGAAGTTCCCATAATGCAATGAGCCAGTTTGATTTTATTCAGCCAATGAGGAATCCTAAGAAGTGTGGGCACATCCTGTTATGCATGTTAGGCATGTTAACTAATGGCATGGCTGTGATTGGCTGCTGAAATGATGTCATGATGCAGTATAAAAGCCGCCGCCGCCGCCATTTTGGGTTCACTCTGCTGTGCATTTACTTAGGGACCGGACACTGCTGTTCTGACTCTGAGGGACAGTTTGAGCTAGCGATTTGCTTTATTGTGCTTTACCCAGGCTACTTTAGCAACCGCTGTGTGAGAAGCTTTCTTTTGCCTTGCAGCGCTGTTCACGGCTGTCTGCGAGGTCTCTGTGTGTGAGTGCAGCTCACGCTGTAGTGTGTTCTGCAGCAACCTCCGGTTGTAGTCCGCTCAGCATGCATCACTGCCTCATACATTGTACTTTTTTGCATTAATGCAGCTCATTTTTCCTAATTTCTCCTATTAGTGTGGTTCCATCCGTATCCAGCTAGATTGCTTGAAAACACTATATAGGAGTAGATAGGGGAGCTTTTCTGCAGCCTTGCAGCGCTGTTCACGGCTGTCTGCGAGGTCTCTGTGTGTGAGTGCAGCTCACGCTGTAGTGTGTTCTGCAGTCACCTCCGGTTGTAGTCCGCTCATTGTGCGTCACTGCCTCATACATTGTCCTTTTTTGCATTAGTGCTGCTCATTTTTACAGATTTCTCCAATTAGTGTGGTTCCATTCGTATCCAGCTAGAATATTTGCAAACACTATATAGGAGTAGATACAGGAGCCTTTCTGCTGGCTTGTGCCCTGCAGCCCCAGCCAGATTAGTATTAGCCTATTTTTTGGAGCCTCATCTATTGCATTGTAGGTTACCTTCCTGCATTGAAATAGCTACAAAAAGTTTGTGATGCTATCGGTTTTACATCTTTGGGCACATCCAGTGTCTTTTTGTGAAAAAAAAAAGTTAATAAAGTTCACCAAACACTCCACTTTACAGTTGTGTAGGCCACATTAGCTCATATTAAAGTCTAGTCCACACTTTATAAAATTAGTGTTTCTTATACCTGTTAGCAGCTGTTCAGGAATAAGCACACTGAGCCCTTAGTACTTTTCTGCCTATCTTTATCAGTCTACCAAGATGAAGAAGGCAGGGAGTAAGGCACGTGGGCGTGGAGTTTCTGCAGGGAGAGGACGTGGGGATTCTGTGCCTGCTGCGGGCACCCGTGACTCAGCATCCCTCAGTTTTCCCAGGGAACAGTTCTTTATGCGCAGCTTTGTAGGAGCTCGCCGTACCCCACTGGTGCGGGACGAACAAATTGAAGCCATTGTCGGATGGATGGCAGCTAGCGCATCGACTTCAATTAGTTCCAGATCCTCTCAGGTCCAGAGCACTGAAGAGCACCCATCTGTCTCTTCACCACCTGCCAAAATTGCCCAGGCAGTCAGAGAGCCCTGGACAGGAGCCATCTCTACTTCTGTTCTCTGAATCTGTTGGCTTGGAAAGAGAGGGCCAGCCAAGCAGCATTCGAGAATTTGAAGAAGAGGTAGTATGCAGTGATGCGCAACAGCTTTGTCTCTCTGAATCTGAAAAGGCGGGTGGGCCAGTGCCTATGGTCAGCACACCTCAGTATGCATCTGATGATGAGACTCAGGTGCCACTTTCTGGTGCATACTGTGCTGTCGAGACTACCCAGGAGAAGCAGTCGTTTGAAGAGGGTAGTGTAGATGATGAGGTCCTTGACCCATCATGGCGTGTGGTACAGGAAGGTGGTGGGAGCAGCTCTGAGGAAGAGATTCCCCGAACTGCCGAGGGGGCAGACTCGGTTGCCTGTAACCTTCACTTTGGCACCCATGAGCATGCCTCTTCCAAAACCCAAAACGGGCGCTCCCAAGACTTGCAGTGCCTGGTCCTTTTTTGACACAGTTGCAGATGACATTTGCTTTGTCAAATGCAAGCTGTGTAATCAGAAAGTGAAAAGAGGGAAAAGTGTCAGCAACATCAATACCACAAATATGTGGAATCATGTGCAGACCAAGCACGTGGTGGAGTTACAAAGACACACTGAAGAACTAGGCCAACCTACAGCGCCACCTACCACCTCTTCAGCTCATGTCGTAGACTCTTCCTCCAGCTCACACACAGCTGGTTCGGCTTCCTCACAGGATCGCCATGGAAGAACCTCTGGCACTGTTGTACAGAGACACTGTCATTCCACCCACTGCATCACGCTCCCTGTCATCCTCACACTCCCAGGCCAGTCTACAGCCATCGGTAGCACAGGTATGGGAGAAAAGGCGCCCATACTCGGCAAACCAGCCCCTAGCACAGGCTCTGAATGCTGGCATTGCAAAACTACTGTCCCTTGAAATGCTCTCATTCAGGCTGGTGGAGACTGACATCTTCCGTAACTTCATGGCATTGGCAATCCCACAATACAATGTGCCCAGCTGCTTTTATTTCAGCAGGCAAGCCGTCCATGCCCTGCAAAAGCATGTGGAGGGAAAAATTAAACATGTGCTACTAAACGCCGTCAGTAGCAAGGTCCACCTGACCACCGATGCGTGAACCAGTAACCATGGACAGGGACGATATCTTTCCCTCACTGCCCATTGGGTAAATGTTGTGGAGCCAGGTACAGATCTTGAGAGTGGTGCTGTACGTGTTTTGCCAACTCCAAGGATTGCAGGAATCCAGTCTGTACACATTGACTCCTCCTCATACTCCAGTTCCTCTGAATCAGCGCTGCAGGAGCCGTCACAGTCTACCTCCATATGGACCCGTGAACGCTTACCTGTTATGACCGATATGAGCACAGCCGTGGCCAAATGTCAACAGACCGTACTGAAATTAATTTCTTTGGGGAATCGAAGCCACACAGCGCAGGAGCTCTGGAATGCCATCAAGCATGAGAGTGACGTGTGGTTTGTGCCAGCGAATCTCCAGCCAGGCATGGTAGTGTGTGACAATGGCCGAAATCTGGTGGCAGCTCTGGGCCTAGGCAACCACACTCACATCCCATGTCTGGAACATGTGCTCAGCTTGGTCGTGCAGAGCTTTTTGAGGGACTATCCGGATCTTGATGCACTGCTGCACAGGGTCCACATAGAGTGCGCTCACTTGCGGTGTTCCAGCATGGCAAGATCGCGCATTGCAGATCTGCAGTGCCGATTCCGCCTTCTGGAACATCGCATCATATGTGACCTACCCAGCAGGTGGAATTCAACGTTACATATGTTGGAGAGGTTGTGTGAGCAACAGGCAGCAGTAATGGAGTACCAGCTGCATCAGACGCAAACAAGTTGCACTGCGCGCTATTCACACTTCACCACCACTGAGTGGGCCTCTATGAAGGACATCTGCCACGTTTTGCGTGCCTTCGATGATTCCACACAGATGGCGAGTGCAGATGATGCACTAGTCAGCATGACTATCCCCTTTATCTGCCTGCTTGAAAAAACACTGCAAGCACTAAGGGAGGAGGTTGTGGAAGAGGTGGAGGATGAGGAGTCACAAATGCCATCTTCTTCTGGACAGTCTGCGCAACGTGGTTCCTCACAAAGGTCTAGGCAGAGAACACTTTGTGAAGAGGAGTCAATGGAGGAGCAAGACATCTGTCCAGAGGAAGAAGATACACAATGCTCTAGTAGTCAGTATGTAGAGCAAGGGTGGGGTGATGCAGAGCAGGCAGAGATGACGCCTCAAGCAGGGGACAGCGTTTCTTGACCAGATGGCAGTCTGCAGCACATGGTTGATTTCATGCTGCAGTGCCTGAGAAACGACCGCCGCATCGCCCACATTCTCAGCACGGCTGATTATTGGGTGTACACCCTCCTAGATCCTCGCTACCGGGACAACTTACAAAGCCTCATAACACAGTTGAACTGGGAGCGTAAAATGCAGGAGTACCAAGACACACTGGTGCATTCCATCATGTTCTCCATTCCACCTGAGAGCAGTGCTGCTAGTGCTTTACAAAGCAGCTCAGTGCGTCGAGGCAGTGGAGGAAGCTCTGCACAAAGAGGGAGCAGAAGCAGCGCCTCAGCACAAGGCAAGACCATTATGGCCCAAATGTGGCAAAGTTTTGTGTCCCCGCCACAAATGTCTACACCATCACAAACGGCTCCAGTCAGCAGGAGGCAACGTTTCTGTCAGATGGTGACAGCCTACATGTCTTGCCCTCTCAGTGTTCTCCCACACGGCTCTTCCCCCTTCAAGTTATGGGTCTCTAAGCTGGATACATGGCCAGAGCTTAGCCAGTATGCATTGGAGATGCTGGCTTGCCCTGGTGCTAGTGTATTATCGGAACGCGTCTTTAGTGCCGCAGGTGGTGTACTAACAGACCGTCGCATGCGACTATCCTCCGATAACGTTGACCAGCTTACTTTTCTGAAAATGAACAAGGCCTGGATCTCGCAGGAATTTGCCAGTCCTCTTCCAGATTAAATAATTGGTTGGCAACAGTATCCAGGTCTCCTGTTGTGTTCATGTTTCTACCACCTGAACTGTAATCCCTGGGCTCCAACACCGCCAGTTGCTGCTCAGAAGTGCCATCTGCGCAGTCAATACATGCTCCAGTGTTATTGGGGTTCAGTAAAGTCAGCTGATCCCCTGCTGTGTGTCCGGAAATTTTGCCTGCTCTGTCCACATTCACACTACTACAGATATTAAACTTGCTCCAATTAGGCCTCTGGCCAAACTCTGTTTCTACTGTAATCCCTGGACTCTAACACGGCCAGTTGCTGCTCAGAAGTGTCTTTGGCTCAGGTACTCCCTCTTGCCCAGCCTGGTTCCAGCACGCCAGCTGTTTCCGGGTAGTGTCAACGTCACTTTGCCTCCAATAAGTTGTCCTGTCGTGTTGCGGTCGGGTTAGCCGACTCTATGGTGCCTGCAGTTTAGGTGCTTCCTATGTGGGCTGCGGGATCTGGCAATGAAGGCTGGTTCCGTAGTGCCAATAGGACAAGCTCCCCCTGTAGGACTGTGGGTTTCGGTAACTCCGGCCGGCTCGCGGCCTTGCAACTTTGTTTTTCATGCGTACCTTCTGCTGCCTATCTGAGTTCCAGTACCATTAGCTGGTTCTTTGGAAGTCAATCTTGAATATGTCCCTCTGGGTTCCAGTAGCGTCAGCTGGTTCCAGGCAGAGCCTTTGGCTTAGGTGCCTCCTTCTCGGTATCCGAGTTCTACCAACGTCTGCTGGTCCTTGGTAGTGCTTTCTGGCACAGGTACCTCCTGCTTAGTAACCGAGTTCCAGTACCATCAGCTGGTCCTCGGTAGTTCCATTGGCTCTTGTACCTTCGGCTACCCATCCAGGTTCCTGTACCATCAGCTGGTTCTCAGCAGTTCCTCAGCCTTCTTGTACCTTCTGCTACATTTCCAAGTTCAAGCTTTTTGAAATGGTTTTTGGTAATCACTCTGGATCTCCCGGACGACGACCCTAAAGACGACGACCCTGAAGACCACCCCGAAGAAGACGACGACCCCGAAAACGACGACCCCGAAGACGACGACCCTGAAGACCACCCCAAAGAAGACCAAGAAGAATGACCCTGAAGAAGATGATCAAGACGACAAAGAACAAAAAGACAACCACCAAGATACAGAAGAACAAGAGACAGAAGACCAACAAGCAGAAGAACAAGAAGCTGCAGAACAAAAAGCAGAAGAACATTAAGCATAAGACTAAAAATCAGAGCAAAAGATATTATCTAAATTATAAGCAGAAGAAGACTAAGCAGTGTATGGGGGTGAGTCTGTTCCTCCTCGTGGTGCCCCTGGAAAATACCTGCTGCTGCAGGCAAAACTGAACGCGGACAAATCCTGTTGTAAATCTTTTGTGACAAGCAGAACGGAAGGTGTAATCTTCAAACTTTTATAGATAACAACTACAGGAATGCCTGTCACAAATAAGAATATGATGAAGAAGAAGAATATGAAGAAGATGAAGATGTAGAATATGAAGAAGAATAATAGTTGAACAAGAAGAATATGAAGCATGTAAAAAAAAAAAGAATAGGAAGAAGGTGAAGAAGAAGATGAATAAGGTGAAGAAGTTGATGAAAAAGATGCTGCTGCTGAGGATGATGAAGGAGAAAGTGTGGGAGAAGTAAAAAAGAAGGTGAAGAGCATGGAAGTAGTGAAACATAAATATCTGACCAAATATAAAAAAGCTTAACATAGTCAATATCTTTGTAACTCCGAACGTCTTTAAAAAAAAAATAATTCCTGCTATTCCATTTGATTGGGCTAAACCTCTATGCCTTTAATGTCTCCTCCACCTCCCCCAACACATTCTACATTATTCTTAGTTGTTTTCCTTCATGTAGAATTAACCTACAAGGAAAGTAAGGGTTTATTTTCATTCCGATATTTGTGTCCCATTGACTTGCATTGGTTTCCGGTATCGGAATCGGCAATATCCGATATTTTTGGGGTATCGGTCCGATCCAATCCGATCTGATATTTCCCGATATCGGAAGGTATCGCTCAACACTAGTCACCTCTGGTCAGGATCTTAGGTGCCTCTGCTACTTATTCGGTCCCAACAACATCATAAACTTGCTGTGGAACATTTCATGGAGGCCTGTTAAGCGACATCGGTGCCCAGGATGCTGTGCCGACCACTGACTTTTTGCTCATTTCAAATATATAGGATGAGTATATTTGTTACAATTTTGAACTAATGAAGCATACGTAAATTTTTCAAAACTGTACAAAGTAAATTTAAATTTTTGTGGGTCAAATATCTTATATGTTTATAGCCAATAATGGAGAAAGACTCTTTGGTAAGTTACATTTAATACACAATTATTTAATATTTCAGCCTCTATCATAATTAATGTAATGATTGTATAGCCTGATTTTAAGTCTTTTGAAAATGTTGATTCAGATTACACTAAATCCATTGGCTTACCAGATAACGTTAGTTATACAAGTAAGTGGATTCTGTTCCGTTTGGGAGTATAGATATCAATCTGACACTATAAATCTGGACAATTTCTTGACTTGATTAGCATATCTTTTGCTTTTTATATTTTTCAACTGATAAAATTGTACAAGCTTAATCAATTCTTTGACTTGTTGTTTTGTCCTTCCCCATGGAGATATAGATTTATATCCCTGAACTAAACAAAACCTTGGATAACATCACATATTTTTGCAGTTGTTACTTTTTTGGGGGGGAAAAATGTAGCCAGCAATCAAACATTCTTTCTCTAGTTCCCTTGAGTCTGGATTATGCTTAAATTTCCAATCTAGGCACTTAAATCTCCCACACTTAAGCATTTATAATGTTTAGCTCTAATGATCCATGTGTTTTAGATGTATTTATTATGGCATGGCGTGGTTAATTTAGATAACTCAGAAATTTTTTGACAATAGTAGATTAAAAGAGTAACAATAGGACACAAAATTGTTAAGCGTTATAGGCAAAATGAAGATGCTAATGGAATTACTGAAATTCTCAGATTTATTTCTGGTTTATTTATTTTTTTATGTTTCACGATCCATCTGCTGTTTGTATTTGCCATCAAGAATGCATGGCAGAATGATTATTTTTCTGTCAGCTAAATATAAATTGTGATAAAAACAAGCATAGGGTCTACTTCAGTTTAATAGATTACACAGAGATTCCTCACAGATGTCCTCTGCAAAGCAGCATGTGTGAGTAATAGAGTCTAAGTGATAACAGAAGATGAGTAGGGAACAATATTCATAGACAACTAACAGATAAATAACATGTCCATCTAGTAGTTCAACTTTTCTCAGATGTATTTATGTGTTTAAGAAGAAGGTAGAACAAACCGTTGCGCGAATAAAGTTGTCTTACATAAGGACAAAGACTCTTTCTTGACCCCCAAAAGGCAAATAGATATTTTTCTTGAATCAAGATGTCTGCAAACTAAGTAATACCAAGTCATACCACATATAAAAAAATAAATGTCTACTTTGAAAGTGCACATGGGTTTTTGTAAAAGTATTCAAGAAAACTTTCAGTGTGGCATCAAGATGACACAGCAGTAAAACAGAATCTGGTCTCACATTCATTCCGCCACAATTAAATTATCTTTTAAGCCGTTTCTACTCAACTCAACTTCAAAAGATTGTAATGAAGCTTAACATAATCTACTCAGTTTAATAATCATAACTGAAATTACTAACTCAACATCTCTAGCTCAAGAAAGAACTTCCAAATAACCTGGCATGGGTCAGCAAAAGTTAACTTTTTTTACTTAAAGAGCTCTCTGGGAAAAACTAAAGGCCACACACACATTAGACTAGACTAACGTAGGCTGAATCCATCGATATCGACAGGTTCATGTGACAGTCTAATGTGTATGACGGCCTCCAACAGATGATTGTCAGGAGTAGGGCCAGAATAGCCATCTGACAATAACCAAAACATCCTGAAGGGCACAGATAATGTTAAGAACTGTAGCGGAGCACAGAGCCATCGGCTCCCTGCTCAACCACTTACACAGACAGGCCAATGGCATGCAGGAGACTCCAATGAGGAATGGGATGGGGTGAGGTGAGAATTAATTCCTTTTCACTATTTGCCATGCCTGGGGGCAAAATTATTAGTACTATACAGTGGCATAATTGGGGGCATTATTTTAAGGCAGAAAGATATGGTCATCACATAGTGATATTACTTAAAATTACATAGTTGTATTTTTGGTAATATCGGTCTTGTAGTTAACAAATTCACAACGTTAGATGCGTCAAAGGTTCTGTCCCTCCCTTTGATGCATCTCTGGCGCTGAGCCCACATCTTTCCCGGCACATGACAGCGATCAGTGGAACCATTGTTTGGTCAGATATCTAAGCTATCTATCTTTTAATTGTGATGTTTTATATATTTATATGCTTCATTACTGCTCCTGTGATAAGGTAACGACACGCACATGTGGCGCCCCTGAGGCTCAGTCGCCACAAAGGTACTGCACCTCTTCCTGAGGTGTGTTATCCCACCATCCACGTAAGGTGGAGACTCCTGACCATGCTCCAACACCTGCACCCCACACCACAAAGTAGTGTAGCAAAGCACCTTCGGCGGCTCCCTGCTTGGAGTATAGCAAAGCACCCATTGGTGGCTCCCTGCTTGGAACACCAAACAAGCTGGGAGGTGGGTGTAGTTAGATGAAATTACAAGGAGCGGGAAGAGTTTAGGATGAGAGGTCAGTTGGTTAGAGAGTTGGAGAGAAGAAGGTCCCTGGAGAGAGGGATAGATGGATGGAAGTGCTGCAGCAGATCCCAGTGACCTGGGTCTGCTGGCACGGGAAAGGAAAAGAGAGAGCAACATAGACTGAAAGCCTGATTCTCCATAGAAAGAAAGATTAGTATGGAACGTGAGGAGTAAAAGGGAACAGAGGACGTGGGTTAGAAGAGAACCCTTCCTAGAAGTTCCAAGCGCAAGGCCGGGGCCCGGTCCCCGAGGTTGTATGGATACTAATATTCCTGCAGCAGACACCGGAGGAATGGAAGTAGTGACCACTTTATTATCACACAAGACTTGGGGGCACAACAGCAACTGGATAGTGAGCCAGGACTTAGTAGCAAGAAGTCCCCGAAGCAGGCTACAGCTGTCTGCCGTACAAGTAGAGTTCATAAGAACATCGGACAGGAGGAACTCCAGTGTAATTTAGTACTAGGAGTACTTCATTTAAAGGCACTATAAGAGGAGACATTCAGAAAAGCACATGTTGGTGGAGTGTTGGAAAGGAGTATTCCATCTGGCCTGGAGGTTGACTGCGTCCCTGACCCGGAGGACACGGCACGGAGGCAGGCACCTGTTTTTACAACAGACTGTGAGTAAAGCTTTGAAAC
Organism: Dendrobates tinctorius; assembly: GCF_039654945.1. Lineage (NCBI taxonomy): Eukaryota > Metazoa > Chordata > Amphibia > Anura > Dendrobatidae > Dendrobates > Dendrobates tinctorius. Next base: position 42,141,403 of record NW_027361714.1, read on the forward strand.
TACATGCCCTGGTGTCCTCCACTTATTCCCTACGCCATCCCGACTAGCACAGCCGCCACCACTGCTCCTGACACTACACCATCCAAGTGTCACTTCACCTACACTGCCCTGGGACTCCAGCCCTGCCTGTGGAGGGCTATAACATCACTGCTGCACCACACCATCTGTCCCAGAGGATCTGTCTGCAGCGTCGGCTTACATCTTCATTGCCGAACACCACAGGTGGCGTCACGAATCACTTATAAACTTTCATCACCATAAGCACACTGAAACAACCTCTTTTGCAATGGGCGCACAGGGCCATGGGCCGGGTTACAGCTGCCGTGACATTTCCCATTGGAGCTCATCTGGCCCGGTACCGAGTACCCCACAGCCCTGGGTGTGAGGGCGACCCACACAGGCTAGAAAAATATATTTGACAAGAATAAAACCCATATTCATCAATTTTGTACACCAGTCTTGATGAAGAACATGCTAGAGTAATGAACTTGACACATTTTTCAACCCCCCAAGAAATGTATTGCTGGCAGGGACTGTCAGGGACAGGAGTACATTTTCCACTTTTTCTTGTAAATTGTGATGAATTTTTTAGTAGTGCTCAGACTCTCCACCTCATGGCTAAGCTCACCCTATTATCAGTTGGTTGACCTGGCCAGGGCTAGTTTAAGAATGCCAAAAATCACCAATTTTTTCCACAACCTTGAGAATTCTGGTAAAAACTAACTCTTGGCTCCTGATTGTCTAGTCCTTTATGACATTGATTTCACAATTTCCACCTCTTGCAGCAGGGCATGGAAGAATTTAACTTCTTTTCCTATAATGATGGTTTGACATGTAAAACTGGTAGTATGCAAGCAATGGACTATGACCAATGTATAAAGAAGCACTCCCATTAACTTTTTTTCCCCCTAAACCTGTGTAAATTTTAGTCTAGTGTATTGTTTGTTAGTATACTCACAGGTGGCCATCTTATACTGTGTGCCACACCTTCCTACTCCTCTTCTAAGTCATGTGATGGCGATTTAGAATCCAGACGACACTGCTCTCTATATGCGAGCCAGAAGTGGCTTTTACAGTGTAAGCCTATGAAGAGTGAGAACATGGCTACATAGGCTAACATTATAAAAAAAAACTTATGGCTCACACATAGAATATAGAGTGACCTGGAAATTCTGAATTGCCATTGCGCAAGAGAGAAGAGGAGCAAAAAGGTGTTGAATATTGGACGAGACAGCGATAGGTGACTATACTAACACACACACTCTTCTATACTAACATTTACACAGGTTTAAGGCTATGTGCACACATAGTTTTAGGTACTGCAGATTTTTCCGCGCGGATTTGGAAAAATCTGCAGGTAAATTCAAAAGACCTGCAGTTTACCTGCGGTTTAGCCCTGCGGTTTGAACCCGCAGCAAATCCGCGTGGAAAAATCCGCAACATGTGCACAGTGTTTTTCAGTTTACCATTGAAAACAATGGTACTGTACAACGCACCAAAATCTGCTGCGGACCCGCAGAGCCTGAAACGCTGCGGATCCGCAGCAGAATCCGCACCGTGTGCACACAGCCTTAGGGGAAAAAAGTTAATGGGAGTGCGTCTTCATCTTAAGCATCTAATTACTCGTACATGGTCCATAAGTAGCATACAGCAGCAGTCTTTGCATAGTAATAACCAGCTACCTATAACATTGTTTTTGTCTATGGCAGCTATCCTCTTAATTACTGAAACAACACAGTGGTTTGTACTGTTTTTTAATGTGAATTGGCTATAAACTGTAGATTTTGGATAATTGAAAAAGCCATTTTAAACCATTTTTCATTGGTCATCTGTACCTATTTGTGACATAAATGAGCAAGCCATATACCAAGCAAAGGAAGATATGTGTGGAAAAGTTCATCTGTGGTGTAGAATTTATCAGTAGTCATCTGGAGCTGTAGTTGGAACGTCTGTCATGCCAAACAACTCATCTTTCTGCCATCAATGGAAGAGCTCCAGCTAGCCGAGAGCAGAGATCAAAAGAACAAACTTCACAGATGAAAAATGAAAGACAAGTTGTTTAGTAAATGGCTGCCTGAAATCCCCAATGCATTTCCAGCTTTAGTTCTTGAGACAAGAATTCTATCGACCCTGCGTATATTCATACATGTTAATACAATAAAAAAAATATTTCCAGGGTGAACAAGCCCATTTCAATTATGTATCTACCTTTAAACCCACACCAGCTATTCTACATCTTTTTTTTACAGCGTAAATCACCATCCTATGCCCCACACTTACTATATGCATTATATGTTTTATTACAAGGCAGTTTTATATGTTATATGTTGGATTTTTAGCTCCTTTTCAAGTACTTTAGCATTGTACAATATTTTCTTTTTCAGCTGCTACATTGACTGCTGCTTATCTTACAGCCAGCTTTTAGTTTGAGGATGATTTTCCAATCCACTTTCTAAATTCAAGTTTAATAAACAATATTTTTCTATTTTTTGAAAAGAAAGAGAATGGATGTGACTAGTAGTAAGCCATGTATAGAACATAGCAATCATGGCATACAAGCAGTGAAGAGCTTGTTTGCACAATTTTGTTCAAACGGCAAGTAATGCAGAGGTGTATCTAGACATTCTGGCACCCAGGGAAAGAGTTAAGTTTGGCGACCCCCCCCCAAACACATATGCCATTTGCACACTTAGTCAGGTGCCAATGAGCTGCTCTCCCTAGTTCTCTCCATGTTCAGTGGAAAACTGAGAGAAGCAGGAAGCAAAGCACATTGTCGCTTGACTGTAAGTATTAAAATCACATATGAGTGAGACTGCTGGAACCAGCAAGCAGAGCTGAATCCTGACAGTGAGCATAATACACACTGTTAGGATTGGCTACAGGGCTTCATTTTATTATTAAAGGGCGCATGTGCAGGCTTCTGAATGCAATGCACACTTTTTGGATTCTCCCTTGCACAAGTATGTGATTTGTATACTTCTGGCCACATTCTGACTAGACGTGCCCGGCCTTGCTCAGTTCATTTTCATTGAGTGAAGCCACGCATGTCTAGTCAGCATCTGACTGCATGTATGCAAATCGCTGGCAACAGAGAATCCTCACAGCATACAGTGTGCACTGTGAGGAGTCTGAAGTCTGCAATCACATAAAATGATTGCAGACTCATCACAAACTTGAAAAACCCATTTAATGCTTCTAACATAAGAAAAAATGTGAAAATTAGTCAGTATCACAAAAAAAAATCTACAAGGTACCTTTTAGATGAAATCATCTTCGGAGTCTTTCTCTTTCTTTTCTTCTTCATCTTGCATAATCAACTATAACTATTACTAAATATCATGTCTGATCTGTATATCTTTGACCAGCGCAATCAATATTTGTCTATGAGCCTATAGATATTGGTGCTCTATGTTACTTCTAGTTGGCTCAGGGCCGCCATCAGGGCATTAGTGCCCTGACTGGCGTATGGGGCCCGATCAGCAGAGCGGGCCCGCAAGGCAATAGTTAAAGACGCCAGCCAATCGGAGGCTGGCAGTGATGTCAGCGCGCACGTCGCCGGTGTATGACGTCATTGTCTTTCACTGGCAAGTGCGCACTTGAAACACCTGGAGAGATCATCACCACAGGAGCGCAGCCATGTAAGAGGAAAGTTTTTTTTAATTTTAATTGAAAGCGCCAAGCCGCACTATGTTTCACCGTCAGGATAGCGTCACATGGACCATGTGTCTCCATCCTGCCTGGGGTAGAATAGAGACACGGGGGCAGGATTGGAGACAAGGGGCAGAATGGAGACAAGGGGCAGAATGGAGACACAGGGGCAGAATGGAGTCACGGGGGCAGAATGGAGACACGGGGGCAGGACTAGAGACACGGGGGCAGGATTGGAGACACAAGGGCAGAATGGAGACAAGGGGCAGAATGGAGATAAGGGGCAGAATGGAGACAAGAGGGCAGGATTGGAGACCCAGGGGTTGGAGACACGGGGCAGAATGGAGACAGGGGGCAGAATGGAGTCAGGGGGCAGAATGGAGACAGGGCGCAGAATGGAGACATGGGAGTAGGATGAGAGACATGGAGTCAGGATGGGAGACCCAGGGGTTGGAGACACGGGGCAGAATGGAGACAGGGGCCAGAATGCAGACAAGGAGCAGAATGGAGACACGGAAGCAGAATGGAGAAACAGGGGCAGAATGGAGACACGGTGGCAGGATGGCAGACACAGAGGCAGGATGGGAGACATGGGGGCAGGATGGGAGACATGGGGCAAGATGGGAGACACGGGGCAGGATTGAAGACAGGGGCAGGATTGAAGACACAGGGGCAGAATAGAGACATGCTGCAGGATGGAGACATGGTGCAGGATCATGGGGCAGGATAGAGATAGATGGTGCAGGATCATGGGGCAGGATGAATATTATGGAGACAGATGGGGCAGGATCTTAGGACAGATGGGGCAGGATTATGGGGCAGATGGGGCAGGATCATGGGGCAGGATGGAGATAGATGGTATAGGATCATGGGGCAGGATGGTTACGATGGGGACAGATGGGGCAGGATCATGGAGCAGATGGGGCAGGATCATGGGACAGATGGGCCAGGATCATGGGACAGATAGGGCAGGATCGTGGGAAAGATGGGGCAGGATGGGACATCATATGGGGCAGAATAGAACATATGGCTGGAGCCAGGAGTGACACACACGGGGGGTCAGGATGGGGGATATTATTACCATAGTTGCTAATTAAGGGATATTATTACTGCAGTGATGTATTTATTTTATTTTTTGATGATACTGTTTTAAATGGGGGAGTGGTCCTGTTACTGTGTAGAGCAACACTGTCGCCTTATTTTCTTCATCTGGTGTAGTTTAGAATTTGGGAAAAAACTAATGTGTTCTGCAAGCGCTGCTCTGGATAACTGTGTTATTTCCTGCAGAGATGAGCCCTGGCTGGAAGAAGTGAAGCGAAGATGAAGGACGTCACCTAGAGACATCACTGGTGAGTCAGTGTTTTACCTGTACACTGACACTATACACTGTATACTATATACAGTGGTCCTGTGTACAATGTCACCAGTGATCACTGTATTACCTTTACACAGACAATACATACTAAATACAGATCTCCTGTGTATAATGGCACTTATGGTGATGCTAGTATTGTGTTTTTTTAATTAATGATCAGTATTGTAGTATTCAGTCACTATGTGGTGGTATTATGTTGTCCGACCATGGTGTAGCGGTATTTGTTCCTTGTATGTGCTATTATTTGGTCACTATGTGGTTGTAATATGTGGTCTGGTCATGATGTCGTGGTATTTGTTCCTTCTATGTGGTATTATTGGTCATTATATGGTGGAAATATGTGGTCTGGACATGGTGTGGTGATTTTTGTTCCTTGTATGTGCTATTATTTAGTCACTATGTGGTGTCTGGTCATGGTGCGTGTGTGTGACATTATTGGTCATTTTTGAAAATTGAAAAGTAAATAAAAATATACCTAAATTGTATTGGATATTTTAGCAAATGTTTAATAGGTTAGAGTAGAGTAGGTCCCTGCCAAAAGAGTCTACCTTGTCGTGGTGGTGGCTTAAAAATCTTTTGACTGTGGACAGTTCGAAGGGTGGAGGCAGGGCTGGGGTGGAGCCTGGGCACAGTCTCAAGGGGGCCCCGAAAATTTTGCCAGTATGAGGCCCCAAAACTCCTAGTGGCAGCCCTGAGTTGGCTAGGGGATGGGATATATTAGAATGCAAGAATACTTTCAGTAAAACAATATACTATACGTATTACATCTTGAACAAGTGAACCAATGGAGATTGAACTGTAGCTATACAAGTAATTCATGAACTTGACTGCCTGGCTGAAATCACTTTTTCTTACCTTGCAAGGTAAATTAATCATCTATCTATAAAAACACACCTTCTCAACCTTGCACCAATCTGACCAGGTTTACTTGAACAGGTAATTCTTAATACTTACATTATATATGTGATATTCATTTCAGTCACCCTGTAAATTACTCACACTTCAAAGACTTAAAATGCATCCATAAAGATACTGTCACCAAGTAAGTATAGCTTCATAGTTCACAATAGGTTTCCATTTTCTGTTAAAGCCTAGTATTAAAATAACACTGAAGCTCTGCACGATGTTGTCAAACTAACTCTGCACAGGAAGCCAGGTCTTAGTTACTTGTATTAATCTGATGTGTATACATCATTTCATAAAATGCAGAATGATAAAATCCTTCTTTAGAAGAGATATCCAATTAAAATGATTTTTCTTTTCATATTTCATAGATGCATGTTAGCATAACATTAGCGGACTTGGTTTAGATCACCAGTGATTTCTGTGTCAAATTAGTTCTATGGAGAGGTAAAAACTGTGAAATAGATGGATTTTTGGGGATCACTCAAAACTGAAGATGAGAATGTGATGGCGTTTTCTAGCAAAATGTGATCACTTTATTGTTATGACTGTATAAGCACACTCTCACATGTGTTATGTAAAAATCAGGAGAAAAAAACACCTGAACCCAACAGGTCTTGGTTCAGACTAGGAAAGACCCTTATCTGACCCTGATTTGTACCTGCCTGACCACGGAGGTAGGCATCCTAATAGTGACGAGTGAGTGTATTAGTTGCACGGGTTTTACCGAGCATGCTCGGGTGTCCTCTGCGTATTTTGGGGTGCTCGGAGATTTAGTTTGTGTCGACATAGCTGCATGATTTGCAGTTGCTGGACAGCCTGAAGACATGAGGGGGTTGCCTGTTTCTTAGGGAATTCCCACATGTATTTAGGCTGTCTAGCAGCCGCAAATCATGCAGCTACGTCGACACAAACTAAATCTCAGAGCACGTCAAAATACTCAGAGGACACCCGAGCATGCTCGGGAAAACCTGAGCAACGAGTATACTCGCTCATCACTACACCCTAAGTATACGCAATGTCACCCCCACTCACCCTAAATGTACTTAACTGCACCCTCTCTATAAACAATCTGCAATACAAACAACAACAATAACTGTATAGTGAAATACTCAAAAATCTGAGCAAGAGGCACAGGCCTATTAACATGTTCACACAGACAAACAGGAAGGACAGAAGAAAATAAGAAGAACCACACAACAAATGGAATACGTGGAAAACCTCCCAGACCACAAACATAAAAGACAGGGATGGGTGCTGGGGAGGAAGACACACAAACAAACCTAGGAATCGCAACAGAGATTAACTAGGTAAGGTAATCCCTAGCTGATGAGCTGGATATCTAAACACCATCTGTCTTGAAATATATCCAACAAAGAAGGCAGGTGCAAGGTGAGTATAAAGAACTCCTCCAAGATGTGATAGGACAGAACCAAGTAGGGAAGTGAGAGACACCTGAATAGAAGCAAACCACAGAAAGGAAAGAAAAGAAAAGGCAAAAGAACGATCAGCAGTTGGTCAGAGACCAAACAGGCTGCAGCTCAGTAGAGAGAAGAACTGACCATGAAGCAAGAGGTCACCAGCTTGAGTCCAGAAACTGAGGCATGACACATATGTGATATGAATAAGGAACCGTATGCATAAACCGACTTGTAGCATTAAGTTTTACAAAGAATTTATAAAATAGGTATAAAATGTAGTCTAGTGTGTGATGATCCAATCCAGCCAATTAAAATAAAAAAAACGTATAATAGCAAGGAAACAAACATAGTAGTTAAATACTTTAAGTGTCAGTCAAACAATAAATTATAGCTACAAAGAAGGAGTATATTTGGCAAGAATGTCCTTGTTATACAAAGGTTATTATGTGTGTTGCATCAATTATAATCATGAAAATTGGAGGATTGGGTACTTAATTTACATTTGTTATATCCACACCTGATTCATAAAATGTCAAAACCAGATATATTCATGCCACACAAGGTAACTGCATTCAAAATAATCACTTACTAATAAGGTTTATGCCAAGAAGTGACTGATATTTTAGGGGTGCTGTCACACAATACGGACCGACGTGCGGCTGAAACTCTACCCACCCAATATTGGGCCAATGGCCTTGCAATTATGTTTCATAATCATGCACTCATCAGCATCGCAAGTGGCTAGTCATACAGTGTGGTCGCAGTCTTAGGGTGCATTCACATGACCGTATTTTCGGTCATAAGGCTGTCCAAATAAAAAAAAAAATGACCTCAAACGGATGTCACTCAGACAAATGTTATTTAATTTGCCTGATCGGATAGCAGTTTTTTCACAAGAACCGAAAGTCCAAGTGAAAAATTAAATATTAGCATGTACTAGTCTCTTTCATATTTTGGATGTGACTTTCCTATTCAAATTTATGAGTGCGTAAAAAATAACTGTATCATACATATTATGTGTATAGCATCTAAATTTTACAACTACATTGCCATTATTAACTTAGGAAACTGTGTTAGGGCTTGTAAATAACTTAACGTGTGTAAAAACGAATGCCATACGGATGTAAAATCATAACATACTTATAACAATACCGATGAAAAATCATCAGTTTGAATACTGGACAATTTATTTCTACACTCTCATGTAAGCTTAGCCTTATGAGAATTCTAGTCAGCATTACAAACACATATTGAAAACGAAGAGAACTGAGTTACCTAGAAATAAAACTGCCTCGAAACCTCTTTTCCCACCACTTTATTTGTTGTCCAGTTTCTGCTTACTTTCTGCCATGTATATGTAGACGAAAATCCAATTCTTTCTTCTTGGAATGATCAGTGCTAATTCCTTCCTTTAAAACTTTTTCTGGAGATATGCAAGTTATTCCACTTCTGACGTTTTGTTATAATGTTCACATTTCATTTCAAGTCTTGTAATTGTCCCCTGGGAATAAACCCATGGATGTTCTGTAGCAGTGACTTCATAGCACTTCTAAGGTCTGTTTCATGTTGAGAAATATATAGTTTCCAACCACAGTTTTACAGAAATAAAGCAAAGCTTTCAACTTTAGCCTCAGCTGTTCCAAGAATAATAATGCAACTGGCAGAATGTACAAATATCTGTCTATCTGTATGTCTGTCTATCAGAACAATAGAATTAAAGGGAATCTGTCACCTCCAGAAACATTCTTTAACTTTTATTCTTGGTTACCTGCAGTTAAATAGCATTTAAATCCTGTTTAGCTGATTTACTGGAGCAGCAGCTACAGGGAAAAAATGAAGTTATATTCTTCCTGCTGCCACTCGCTTGCAGTCATTGGGGTGGGGCAAGGGACTGTATCAGTCACTACTCAATATACAGCAAGTGTGCTTTAATTACTCCCCAGATCTTTGAGTGACAGCCAGTACTGAATACATAGGCTGTAATCACTCACCAACACTTTGATTGACACGTTGAGCTAATGCGTGTGGAAGAGCTGTCAATCAACGTGCTGGGGCGTGACTAAAATAGGTCTCAGATGCTTTATGCCTATTAAGATATATACATTGCTAAGTAGGGTACTCTAGGACATTTTCAATTATAATTGTGTGGCCGAAGATAGACTTATCAATATAGAGAAAATTAAGTCTGATTTTGTAAATTAGCTGTCAAGTTCTCTAAGGGTGATCCGAGTCCTAGCAAGTGTTCCAGCTCTTCACCCTAAACCAAAATTATTGCCACCTTCTTGGCCCTAATTGACATCTGCACTATTATGTGTTCACTGCCTGGAGCACATGCACTAGGTAAAGCCCTAACGAAATGGGCAGCAAGCAGTAGATGCGGTATAGTCTGTGAAGGTGGAGTAAGTAATACTGCCTGGGATCAACCTTAGAGCACTTCATAGCTGGAGCTGTAGATGGTTTAGTTGTCATCAACTAGCTCATAGGTTGTTTTTCAATAGTGTTAGTACATATAGGGCCTGATTCATTAAGGTATTTATGGCAGAATTCTGAACTCAAAATTCTGAAGTTGTGCAAAAATGTTGTGACTTTTGATGTTTTCAGGCCAATACTTTTCCCAAGTGAGTGGAGCACTGGCAGAACAAGGCATAGCTAAGTCCCCCCCGACCAATTCATGAACATTTACGGCACTTTGTTATGTTGAGTATGTTACTATCTGTTAGGATTTGGCCCAGAAGCTGATGTCTGTTAATAAAATTTCACGGGGCTCACTGGGTGAAGTGGATCCTTCAAACCTAAGGTCCAGGTGGACACATGAGCTATGGGTGTCGGTGCAGCAGGTTGGTGAGTCGAGGGACTGGAAACTGTAGGTAGAAAGGTGAAATGCTGGAAACTGTAGGCAAGCAGAGAACGTCATGTGGAGTGCAGGAAACCGCAGGCAGGAATAGGACATCAGGAAGACACAGATAACTAAGTAATGGCACTAGAAGCTCCTGGTCTACAGGAGATGTCCTCCTGCCCACAGTCAGGTTGCAGAGCACAAATAAACTGCAAGTTTAGCCACAGATTCAACACCAAGGCCCAGGGGGCATCTTAGAACCCCTTAAATAAGCCAGTTCATCACATGGAAGCACTCCAGGCCACATGCAAAGCCAACATGGAGCAAAAGAGAGTTCAACAGACTGTGGCAGATAAAGCGGAGCCCAGACCAGGGACAGGTGTGAAAATATCCAACATGCCAGGGCGTATTGCAGGAATCTTGACCAATAAGAGTCAACACTGTTAGTATCGAGTCTGCATGAACTTGATGTATTATGAGAAAAGTGTAAAAACTTATGAAATGCAGATAATTGTACTTCAGTCACCAAAGAAGCATTTGACTAAAACGCTTATGCAGCAAACTTTGTGAAAAATGAAATTTGTGTCATTCTCAAAACATTTGGGCCTTGACGATTTGTAGTAAAGAAATTATCATCCCCCAGGATATACACACATAGTCAAAATTGTTGGTACCACTCGTTTAATGACATAAAAATCCATAATGGTGACAGAAATAACTTTTATCTGACAAAAGTAACAAAAATCTATGAAAATGAACAAATAAAAGTCAGACATTGCTTTTCATCGATGCTTCCACAGAATTAAAAAAAAAAAAATAAAACTCATGAAATAGGCCTGGAAAGAAATGATGGCATCGTTAACTTAATATTTTGCTGCACAACCTTTTGAGGCAATCACTGCAATCAAACGATTCCTGTAACTGTCAATGAGACTTCTGCACCTCTCGACAGGTATTTTGGCCCACTCCTCAAGAGCAAACTGCTCCAGTTGTCTCGTGTTTGAAAGCTGCCTTTTCCAGACCGCATGTTTCAGCTCTTTCCAAAGATGCTCAATTGGATTTAGGTCAGAGCTCATAGAAGGCCACTTCAGAATAGTCCAATGTTTTCCTCTAAGCCATTCTCTGGGGTGTTTTTAGTTGTGTGTTTTGGGTCATTATCCTCTTGCAAGAAATATGACCTGCGACTGAGACCAAGCTTTCTGACACTGTGCAGCACATTTCTCTCTAGAATCCCTTGATAGTCTTGAGATTTCATTGTACCCTGCACAGATTCTAGACAACCTGTGCCAGATGCAGCAAAGTAGCCCCAGAAGATAACAGAGCCTCCTCCATGTTTCAGAGTAGGGACAGTGTTCTTTTCTTGATATACTTCACTTTTCCATTTGTGAACATAGAGCTGAAGTGCCTTGCCAAAAAGTTCCATTTTTGTCTCATTTGTCCATAGGACATTCTTCCAGAAGCTTTGTGGCTTGTCAACACGAAGTTTGGCAAACTCCAGTCTGGCTTTTTTAATGATTTTTTTCAACAATGGTGTCCTTCTTGGTAGTCTCCCATGAAGTCCACTTTGGCTGATACAATGACGGCTTGTGTGATCTGACACTGATGTTCCTTGAGCTTGAAGCTCACCTTAAGGCTGTGTGCCCACGTTGCGCTTTAAGCGTTTCTGCAGTGTTTGTGCAGAAACGCTTAAAAGAAGCTTCAAATTAATTTGCATGCGTTTTTTACTTTTTGTGCCAATGCATGCGTTTTTAAACGCTCAGGAATCGCTTAGCGGCTAAAAACGCAGCATGCTCATTAATTTCCGCATTGCTGAGCGTTTTTAGCCTTCCCCAATGTTCCCAGAAAATGCGCATCAAAAACGCGCGTCTTTTGTGCAAAAAACGCGCAAGAAACGCGTGGAAAAAAGACGCGCATTTTCTGGGAAGGGGATCAGTTTCCTGAGCGTTTAAAAACGCTAACGTGGGCACATAGCCTTAATCTGTTTAGAAGTTGTTCTGGGCTCTTTTGTTACCATTCGTATTATCTGTCTCTTTGATTTGTCAATTTTCCTTTTGCGGCCACATCCAGGGAGGTTGGCTACAGTCCCATGGAGCTTAAATTTCTGAATAATATGCGCAACTATAGTCACAGGAACATCAAGCTGCTTGGAGATGGTCTTATAACCTTTACCTTTAACATGCTTGTCTATAATTTACTTTCTAATCTCCTGAGACAACTCTTTCCTTCGCGTCCTCTGGTCCATGTTGAGTGTTTTACACATCATGTCACCAAACAGCACAGTGAGTATCTGTAGCTCACTATACAGGGCCACTCACTGATTCCAAGATTGTAGACACCTGTGATGCTAATTAGTGGACACACCTTGATTTAACATGTCCCCTTTGTCACATTATTTTCAGGGGTACCATCCTTTCTGTCCAGGCCTATTTCATGAGTTTTATTTAAAAAAAATTCTGTGGAAGCATGGTTGAAAAGCAATGTCTGACTTTCATTTGCTTCATAGATTTTTATTTATTATTACTTCTGTCAGTTACTTCTGTGACTATTGTGGGATTTTCTGTCATTAAACTAGAGGTACCAACAATTTTGACCACGTGTATGTACAGTATATATAGAACATCTTTATTCATAGATATTCCATCTTTGACTAGGACCCTTTCTATCATAGTGTATTGAATCTATTACAAGCTTCTTGTTAACAACCTGTGGAAAGTCCAAGGACTTTGTAGCTGATTAATCAGCAACTACGTAAGACCTGTAATTAAAAAGTAACAGAACTGCTTTGGCATTTAAAAGTTCATACTTGATATCTCCTATTGCTGGCAATAAATATGTATTTCTCAGAAAATTGTGCCTATAACTATATCTACACTTCGGTGACTATGACCGAAAGTAAGTATTAGTCACTGTGGAAAAGTTTTTTGATTTAGAGAAATCTATGCTGAATTTCCTTTCTTTTAGTCACTGATGAGACAAAAATAGCAAGCAAACATGCGACCATCGGTCTTACGCTTTTAGTTCATGTTCTTACTCTCAGTATTTGGTCTTTTTTTTTTACCTCAGTATTTGTAAGCCAAAACCAGGCTTGAAACAGTCAGAGGAAAAGTATAATAGAAACATGTCACCACATCTGTATTTATCACCCACCCTTTATTTTGGCTTACAGATACTGAGGTAAAATATTCCAAATACTGAGTACTGAGGTAAAATATTCCAAATACTGAGGTAAAATATTCCAAATACTGAGGTAAAGTATTCCAAATACTGAGGTAAAATATTCCAAATACTGAGTACTGAGGTAAAATATTCCAAATACTGAGGTAAAGTTTTCCAAATACTGAGGTAAAATACTAACCAAATACCAAAATGTGTGAACATGGCCTTAAAGTGCAGTTGAGGGCTATGGGACAGCGGCAAATACTCAGCACTGGACCCAGGGAGGGTAAAAAAAAACAACGGCAGCCAGAAGAAGGACTAATAGAAGTTTACCTCAAGCACGGTTCTCTCTATGATGTTCATATTCCCTAGTCAAATGTGAGCAAGAGTTTTTCATTTATGACAGCCCACATAGAATCACATTATATTCATTGTGTTTGGCCATACTATACAGTTGAATATGGCGTGGCCATATGTGAGAAACACACAATTCTGTGCTTTCCCATAAAGAACTTAGAGTGGTCTGCAGACATGTTTGGAGTATGCGGCAGTAGAATCCACGAACATAAAGACATAATAAGACGTAACAAAAGAAAAAAGTTACAAAATGTTGAAATAAAACCATAAAATTGCTTTAGATGTTATGTGCAGCTACAGGAGCTGTCTGCAATGTGTATGGTGTCATTACCTAAAAAGCCCTATTATCTAGTAAGTAATGATTTCAGGCTTGGAAAACCTAATATGTCACATGATCACATCCATAAGTAACACATTTGTGAAGAAACCATCTGCCTATAGATATTTACTAATGCTTACACAGTGTAACATTGTGATGCAGAAAGTTTTACACTCCAATAATGCCAAATGTGCAAAGGATTGCAACAGCTTGGTTCTGAATCATAGGCTGGCAAGAAAAGATGCCATATGTTGAATTTACCACAGCAATCATTCGTTATATAAGGTAGTGCTGCATTGTTTTTTTTTGTAGCTCAATATTTTCTTGTTTTTTGGCTTTGCAGAAAATGGGGAAAATGTCAATTCAAATTAATTTCTTTAAAATAAAAAAGGTTGTTGCTTACCAATTTTGATAACACTTTAACTCCTTTCTGACATATGACCTACTATCCCGTCCATGTGCCCTGAACCTTAATGCCCATGGACGGGATAGTACGTCATAGCGATCACCTGTGCTCACGGGGGGGAGCCAGCTGATCGCGGCCGGGTGTCAGCTGATTATCACAGCTGACACCCAGCATTATGTGCCAGGAGCGGTCACGGACCTCTCCCGGCACATTAACCCCCGACACACTGCAATAAAACATGATTGCAGTGTTCTGGGGGCATAGGGAAGCATTGAGCAGGGAGGGGGCTCCCTGCGTGTATCCCTGAGACCATCGGAACAACGCAATGTGCTTGCGTTATTCCGAAGGCCTCCTCCCTGCAGGCCCCCGGATCCAAGATGGCCACGGGGTCTGTAAGAGAGTGGTCAGCTATAATATACTGAGCCACCATGATGAATCAGGCAGCCATCTTGTGAAAGTTAGGATACAGACTTAACTTTTAGAATAGAGTTAATATGATGTACTTTGGTAAAGCAGATGGAAGAACTAAAATGAGATAATTTCTACTGGCAAAGGAAAATTGGATCAATAGGGGAATAGGGTTGACAAATATATGGTCAATGTGTGTATACGTGATAGTGTTGGTAGAAGAACAAACCGATTAAAATGTCAAATGCATGAATTTATGGGTTTAGTCTGAAAGTAGTAATAAGATTAAAAACAGTAGCTAGAGAGAATATTGAATTCTAGGAGTTTTAGTGTTTGGGGAAACGTTAATTAAGTTCTTCGTATTATGTCATTATATTCTTTGTTCTGTGCTACACGTTTCTCTAGAATTACCATGTAAATGCCTTAGAATTATCATGTAAATGCCCTCTGCGGCAAAATGCAGCTTTCTTTGTTCTCATTATGTATAAGAAGCCCCTGTTACTGCTCGGGGCCATTCCACCGCCATTATGCCGCTGTGCCACACCATGGCCAGGGCAAGGGGCCTTTTCACTGCCAGACTTCACAGCGAATCTCTGTCCATCTGATTTCCTGTTTTTGCCTGCATGCTTCAACTTTCCTGATTATCTGTCCTGTTCTGCCGTGTATCTCTCAATAAACCTCAGCTCGATAAGAAGATTGTCTACAACTTTTTCCAGTCCTTTCAGTTATCAGTAAGAACTTTCTCATACAGGGTCCTTCTGGGTCCTGCAGGGAGGTGGCTTCTCAGTGCCTGCTGTGAGCAGGCACTGAAAAGCCTCCTGCACTGCCTGTCAGATCGATAATCTGGGAAAATGTAAAAAAGTAAAAAAAAGAAAAATTAACATGAATAAAAATTTTTTTTTAAAAATTCCTAAAGAAAATAAAAATATTCCCCAATAAATTCATTTCTTTATGTAAATAAAAAAAGAAACAATAAAAGTGCACATATTTAGTATCGCTTCGTCTGTAACGACCCGCCCTATAAAACTGTCCCACTAGTGAACCCCTTCAAAAAAAAACAAGGCAAAAAACAATGCTTTATCATCATACCGCCGAACAAAAAGTGCAATAACACGCGATCAAAAAGTCGGATATAATGAAACATGGTACCGCTGAAAACGTCATCTTGTCCGGCAAAAAACAAGCTGCCATACAGCATCATCAGTGAAAAAATAAAAAAGTTATAGCTCGCAGAATAAAGCGATGCAAAAATAATTATCTTTATATAAAATTGTTTTTATTGTATAAAAGCACCCAAACATAAAAAAGATATAAATGAGGCATCGCTGTAATCGTACTGACCCAAAGAATAAAACTTCTTTATCAATTTTACCACACCGGGAACGTTGCAAACGCACCCCACAAAAGAAATTCATGAATTGCTGGTTTTTGTTCATTCTGCGTCCCAAAAATCAGAATAAAGAGCGATTAAAAAATGTCATGTACCCGAAAATGGTACCAATAAAAAAACGTCAATTTGTCCCACAAAAAATAAGACCTCACATGACTCTGTGGGCCAAAATATGGAAAAATTATGGCTCTCAAAATGCGGTGATGCAAAAACTATTTTTTGCAATGAAAAGCATCTTTCAGCATGTGACAGCAGCCAAACATAAAACCCGCTATAAATAGTAAATCAAACCCCCCTTTACCACCCCCATAGGGAAAATAATACAATTTAAAAAAATATATTTATTTCCATTTTCCAATTAGGGTTAGAGTTAGGGCTAGGGTTAGGGATTAGGGTTAAGGGTGTGTTGGGGTTAGGGTTGGAGATAGAATTGGGGGGTTTCCACTGTTCAGGAACATCAGGGGCACTCCAAACACGACATGGCATCTGATCTCAATTCCAGCCAATTCTGCGTTGAAAAAGTCAAATGGTGCTCCTTCCTTCCAAGCTCTGCCATGCACCCAAACAGTGGTTTACTCCCACATATGGGGTATCAGCCTACTCAACTTTTGGGTTGGGGTCCAATTTCTCCTGTTAATCTTGGGAAAATAAAAAATTGGGGACTAAAAGATCATTGTGGAAAAAAATATGATTTTTTTTATTTTTATGACTCAACGTTATAAACTTCTGTGAAACACTTGGGGATTCTAATTTCTCACCATACATCTAGATAAGTTCCTTGGGGGGTCTAGTTTCCAAAATAGGGTCCACTATTTAGGCACATCAGGGGCTCTCCAAACACGTCATGGCGTCCGATCTCAATTCCAGTCAATTTTGCGTTACAAAGTCAAATGGTGCTCCTTCCCTTCCGTGCTGTGCCATGCACCGAAACAGTGGTTCCCCCCACATATGGGGTATCAGCGTACTCAGGACAAATTGCACAATAACTTTAGGGGTACAATTTCTCCTGTTACCCTTGGTCAAATAAAAAAAAAATTGGACCTGAAGTTATTTTTTTGTGAAAAAAAGTTAAATATTCATTCAAAAAATTCCTGTGAAGCACATGAAGGGTTAATAAACTTCTTGAATGTGGTTTTGAGCACCTTCAGGGGTGCAGTTTTTAGAATGGTGTCACTTTTGGGTATTTTCTATCATATAGACCCCTCAAAGTGACTTCAAATGTGATGTGGTCCCTAAAAAAGAAATGGTGTTTTAAAAAAGAGAAATCGCTGGTCAACTTTTCACCCTTATAACTTCCTAACAAAAAAAATTTTGGTTCCAAAATTGTCCTGATGTAAAGTAAACATGTGGGAAATGTTATTCATTAAGTTTTTTGTGTGCCGTATCTCTGTGATTTAAGGGCAAAAAAATTCAAAGTTGGAAAATTGTGAAATTTTCAAAATTTTCGCCAAATTTCCATTTTTTTCACAAATAAACGCAAGTTATATCAATTAAATTTTACCGCTAACATGAAGTACAATATGTCTCGAGAAAACATTGTCAGAATCATCAGGATCCATGGAAGTGTTCCAGAGTTATTACCTCATAAAGGGTCAGTGGTCAGAATTGTAAAAATTGGCCCAGTCGTTAACGTGCAAACCACCCTTGGGGGTAAAGAGGTTAAATGGAACCTGACAGTAAATTTTTCCTGCCCGAACCACAGGCTGCATGAATTGGACCTCGACGTTTATATTGCAGGCATATATAACCCCTTAATGCCCGCCATTACGCCTTTTAACAGCGTCAGTTAAGGAAACTTATTCCTCAGCACCGCTTTTTAATGTCACTGAGCAATAAGAGTATATCTCCTCCCTGATGCTGAAATTCCCACGGGTGTCAACTGTACATGACAGATGACACCCTGCTGTATCGGCTCCGGGCAGTTTTGGAGCAGATAGGGAGCGATTAACCCCTTAAATACCGCAGTCAATAACAACAGTGGTATTTAATTGGTAACAAGGAGGTTACAAGACCCCCTTTGCAACCATCGGTCCCCCGCAATGAGAATAGCAGGTGCCAATAGATACCATGGTACCCTGAGTTATGTGATGGCCTTGGGGTTTGGTGGCCTGTGAAATCCAGTAGGGTCTCAACGGCTGTTTCAATGAGACACTGATAGTCTCAAGGAAAGTAGTACTGCAGTGTATGAGACCAGTGATCAAAATAAAAATTACACATGTCCCTCAGTGGGACTAAGTAAAAAAGTGAAAAAAGTAAAATAAGATATGTAAAAAGGTTAAAAAAAAAAAACAAAGAAGCGCTCACAAATCAATAAAAGCCACAGTGTTTGTGATACAGCAAAAATAAACAAAAAAAGTACACTTAACTGGTATTGCCAAGTCTGGAACAAGACGATCTATAAAACGGGCACGTTATTTATTCCACATGGCGAACTTTGTTAAAAAATAATAAAACCGTGCTGAACCAGTGGTTCCTATGGCAGCACCTCCTGACCCTGTGTTGGTTGAAGGCAATGTGGAATATGAGGTAGAGAAAATATTGGATTCTCGTTTGGTTAGACGGAGACTGCAGTATTTGGACAAATGGAAGGGTTATGGTCAGGAAGATAATTCTTGGGTCTCTGCCTCCGATATTCATGCCAATAGATTGGTTCATGCTTTTCACCGGGCCCATCCTGATCGGCCTGGTGGCGTGGATGAGGGTTCGGTGATCCCTCCTCAAGGGGGGGTACTGTTGTGAGTTCATTCTCTGGTTCACCAGTTGTGAGTTCTCCTTCCAGACTCCCTCTGGTGGTAACAGGAGGTAGTGAGGTTGATTTGACCGGTGGAGATCTGCCACCTGAAAATGAGGATGATGATTGGACCTCAGGAGTCTCAGATTGGATTTAAGACAGCCGACGCCCTATTCAGTTGCTGGTGATTCCTTCTGGCTTGTCAGCTCTTGGTTTTCACCTCTGTTCCAGTCATCTAAAGCTAAGTTTTTATGCTAATGTTCACACTTGATTTTGTTGGTCTATTCAGTTTTTTGTGTCGTCAGCCAGCCCCGGCTTGGGGCTGTGCTGAATTTCCACTCTTATTTATCAGTATTTTGCCAATTTGCTTTTTGTCCCTTACTAGCTTGGTCTCTTTTTGCTCTGTCTCAGAATATTTCAGAGTGCTGATATAGTGGGAGAAGTCTAGTGACTTCAGGGTTAATTTTGCTATCAGAAGTGTTGGACATTATTTTTGTAGGGTTTTTTGCAGGTTGCAGACAGTGTCTTTCCTTTCCTTTCTAGTTAGTTTGGGCCCCATCGTTTGCTCAGCCTATTTTCCTGCCTTTCTTTGTGTCTTCATCTTGTTTCACCATCAGTACATGTGTGGGGGCTATCTATTCCTTTGGGGTCTGCTCTGGGGCAGTTAGTTTTCCCCTTTTCATGCTTCAGGCTTATTTAGTCCTCCGGCTGTGATGAAGCATCTAGGAATATCGTAGGTACGCTCCACGGCTGCTGCTAGTTGTGTGGTAGGATCAGGGATCTGCAATCTGCATAGTTACCAAAATCTCTGCTTTTCTGTGACTTAGCTTGTTTTGCTTTTTTCTCCTCGGTGAGCCATTCATAACACAATCCCTTCACTGGCTTCCTACTTTCCAGAGGCTCCAGTTCAAAACCCTAACTATGACATACAAAGCCATCTACAACCTGTCTCCTACACGCAACCTTCGATCCTTTGAAGATCTCCTTCTCTTCTCTCCTCTTATCTCTACTTCTCACAACCGCATACAAGACTTCTCCCGTGCTTCCCCCATACTCTGGAACTCTCTACCCCAACATATCAGATTTTCGCCTACCACGGAAACTTTCAAAAGGAACCTGAATACCCACCTCTTCAAGCCTACAACCTGCAGTGATCTTCAGTCTAATGAACTGCAGCACGACCAGCTCTACCCTCTCCTAGTGTATCATCACCCATACCCTGTAGTCTATGATCCCTCGCGTGCAGGGTCCTCTTTCCCTCTGTACTTGTGTGTGCCTTTTATTGCTCATGTTTATTGTACTTGACTATGTATGCCCCTTTTTCACATGTAAAGCGCCATGGAATATACGGCACTATAAAAATGAATAATAATAATAACTGAATTCCTGTTCTTTCTTCATTCTGTGTCTGAAAAATCTGTATGAAAAGTAATGAAAAATTATTATGTGCCCCAAATATGGCACCCAAAAAAATCTGCAAGTCGCTCCGCAAAAATTAGCCCTCATACAGTTCTGTTGGCCAAAATATAAAAAGTTACAGCTCTCAGAATATGGCGACAAAAAAAACTACTTTTTATATAAAAAGAATTTTTACTGTGTGATAGCAGCATAACATATAAAAAAAAAACCTGGATGGAACTACTCACTTATAAGGTAGATTAAGTAATTTTGGATTGGTCTCTGTTCCAGCAGTGTCCCATTATTTTAAGCATTTTTTCAGCGCACAAATATGGGTGACGACAGATCTGTGTACGCCTGAAAAAATGGATATCTCTGGAGCAGACGCCAAATGGAGTCCAGAGTGTTTCCATCTACCTCATTATGGTGAATGGTTCCATTAGGGGTTTCATCTGAATAAGTTCTCAGCGTAGAACACAAGAATGTGATCCCAGCCTTATTCTGAAAGCGATCGAAAAATATTATGCACCCCAAAATGTTACCGATAAAAAAACTAATTAATCCTGCACAAAATCAGCCTCCATTCAGGTACGTCATCTGTCACTGGAACTATCAGAGGTTCCTACAATATTTCCTCATATAAAATCTAGTGAATTATGTGCTCCCAAATCCATATGTCCCCTCCTTCTAAGCCCCACTGTGCCTAAACAACAGTAAGCTGCCACATGTTTGGCATTATTGTAGTGGGAGAGAGTACTTAACAAGCTGAGCACAATGTATGGTAGCGCTACAATATATGGAGGCTCCAAACTTTATTTGCAATTCTCCAGAAAAAACACCTGGCTTGGATGTTACAATATAGTGACTGCCGCCAAAAATGAATTCATTAAGCGGTGTAATTTCTACAATTGAGTCACTTTTGGGGTTTTCCTGGTGTTCTGGCACCTTCAGGGATCTGCCAACGACTCCCGTAAACTATTCCACCAAAATCTGTTCTCCAAAAGCCAAATAGCGCTCCTGTCTTTTCAGCACTGACGTGTGGCCAAACTGTAGTGTCTCATGACATATATCCCATGACAGGATTTGGGAATGTTTAGTTTGCAAAAAAGAAGACTGAGAGGAGACTTAATTGCTGTCTACAAATATCTGAAGGGCTGTCACATTGTAGAAGGATCATCTTTATTCTCATTTGCACAAGGAAAGACTAGAAGCAATGGAATGAAACTGAATGGGAGGAGACACAGATTAGATATTAAAAAAAAATCTTTTGACAGGGTGATCAATGAGTGGAGCTGGCTGACACAAGAGGTGGTGAGTTCTCCTTCCATGGAAGTCTTCAAACAGAGACTGGACAGACATCTGTCTGGGATGATTTACTGAACCCTGCTTTGAGCAGGGGGTTGGGCCAGATGACCCAGGATCTCCCTTCCAACTCTACCATTCTATGATTCTATGACACTATGATTCTACATAGGGCGTTTCTGCATTCGAGAGAAATTGAGAACTAAATTGTGGTGTCCAGTTTCACTTATTAATAGTGATGAGCAAGTATACTCGTTGCTTGTGTTTTCCTGAGCATGCTTGGGTGTCCTCCGAGTATTTTGGCGTGCTCAGAGATTTATTTTTCATCGCCTCAGCTGTATAATTTGCGACTGCTATACAGCTTGAATACATGCGTGGAATGCCTGTTTGTTAGGGAATCTCCACATGTATTCAGCCTGTCTACAAGTCGCAAATCATGCAGCTGAGACAACAAAAACTAAATCTCCGAGCATGTCAAAATACTCGGAGATCACCCGAGCATGCTCGGGAAAACCCGAGCAACGAGTATACTCGCTCATCACTACTTATTAACTCTTGTGTACCTGCCAAATTTGCAGCAAATACAAAACTTAAATGTTTACCACTAAAATGTCATATTTCCACGTCTCAGAGTAACATAGTTAGCAAGGCCGAAAAAAGACATTTGTCCATCCAGTTCAGCCTATATTCCGTCAGAATAAATCCGCATATCTACGTTCTTCTAAAGAACCTAATAACTCTAAGATACTCTCCAGGAAGACATCCAGGCCTCTCTTGAACCCCTTGACTGAGTTCGCCATCACCACCTCCTCAGGCAAGGAATTCCAGATTCTCACTGCCCTAAAAGTAAAGAATCCTCTTCTATGTTGGTGGAAAAACCTTCTCTCCTCCATACTCAGAGAATGCCCCCTTGTGACCATTATATTCCTTGGCATAAACAGATCCTCAGAGAGATATTTGTATTGTCCCCTTACATACTTATACATGGTTATTAGATCGCACCTGTTATCTTTTTTCTAGACTAAATAATCCTAATTTTGCTAATCTCTCTGGGTATTGTAGTTCCCCCATCCCTTTTATTAATTTTGTTGCCCTCCTTTGTACTCGCTCTAGTTCTATTATTTCCTTCCTGAGCATCGGTGCCCAAAAGTGTACACAGCACTCCATGTGCAGTCTAACCAGGAATTTGTACAGAGGCAGTATAATGCTCTCATCATGTCTATCCAGACCTCTTTTAATGCACCCCATGATCCTGTTTGCCTTG
Source organism: Dendrobates tinctorius (assembly GCF_039654945.1). Taxonomy (NCBI): domain Eukaryota; kingdom Metazoa; phylum Chordata; class Amphibia; order Anura; family Dendrobatidae; genus Dendrobates; species Dendrobates tinctorius. Next base: position 42,164,317 of record NW_027361714.1, read on the forward strand.
GCAGCCACTACCTAACATTGGCTGCTCCAGGTAAGTTTATCATTAACTAGGATCCCCAAGTCCTTCTCCATGTCAGATTTACCCAGTAGTTTCCGATTCAGTGTGTAATGGTGATATTGATTCCTTCTTCCCATGTGTATAACCTTACATTTATCATTGGTAATCCGAATCTGCCACCTTTCGGCTCAAGTTTCCAACTTATCCAGATCCATCTGTAGCAGAATACTATCTTCTTTTGTACAGACTGCTTTACATAATTTTGTATCATCTGCAAATATTGATATTTTACTGTGTATATGAAAATTCTTTTCCCCTTGTGACTGTCTTAGGGGTATAACCAGGGATCTGTTTACATTTTGCACATATTGTGAAACTTTGCCCCATGATGTGTCTTCTCATATAGATTATTGATACCTATCTTCTGCTCATTTATTCTGGTGTATGTTATCACCATATTCACTTGTCTAGCTTAACTTATTTTATGCTTTTTACATGTATGTACTATTTTGTATTGAATAAAGACTCTTGTTATATAATTATATAATTAGTCTAACGGACAGTGTCGGTCTACTTTTTGAAGTCAGTTATTGAAACTATTTGGGGCATTTAACTCAATAGTTCTTGTGGAGGTTTCATGATAGTAGTAACCTTAAAAAAATGATTTAAATGAAGGGTTAAGAACTATACCTGAAAACGGCAGGCACCCCAACATGCGTTTCGCACTGAGCTTTATCCAGGGGATCACATCCCCTGGATAAAGCTCAGTGTGAAATGCGCATCGGGGTGCCTGCCGCTTTCAGGAATAGTACTTAACCTTTCATTAGCACATGTATGGACTTCCACAAACTGGGCAATCACTGCATTCATTAAGTGCTTTATTTATTTGCCTCTCTTTATTGCATTAGTCACTTTCTGCACATGCACCTTATACAAGTGATATCTTTATGCTGGGAAGTACTTCTATGTTCCTTATATCTTTGACTCGCATTTGGCTTTTACAATATTTGGCACATTCCTTTATGCCCATTTGTAAATCTTTTTTGTGCAATAGATATATATATATCCTGTTTACACTATACTATGAACTTTATTGCAGCTTTTACTTGTTTTGCTGTCCCTGTTTATTCGTTTTGTCGCATTAATGCCTTATACCAATTGAAATAAAATATTTGAATATTTTTGGTAAAAAAAACTTCCCTGTTTCTTTTGGATTTTGTATTGTTTTTGGAAGTGCCAACCTCTAAAAAAGTTTTTCAGAAATAAAATAAGAAAAAATATTACTAAAAAACATAATTTATTTGCTCTAAAAAACAAGAAAAAACATTTGGGAGGTGGTAGCTGGACTTTTTTTTGCCTTTTTCTCTTCATGTCTATTTAACTGTAACAGGAGTCAGGATCTGTCTGTGTACAGTACTTTCCGTGAATCATTGCCTGCACTGGTGAACTGATGGGAACTTTGTTTCTTACTTTCCCCAAACATTGGGTTTTCATTTACCCTTAAAGGGAATCTGCAGCAGGTTTTTACTATGTAATATGAGAGCAGCATGATGTAGGAGAAGAGACTCTGATTCCTGCAATGTGTCACATACTGTGCTGTTGCTGTTTCAATAAAATCAGTGTTTTATGAGCAGGAGATTATCAGTACAGGACTAGGCACCTCATGTCTCCTGGTCCAGCCATGCCCCACCACTGATTATCAGCTTTATCTCAATACACAGTGTACATATAAAGCTGCCAATCAGTGATGTCAGAGGGGTTTTACAAGGTTCAGTATTCTGAGCACTGCTAGATCTGCAGCAGAGAACACATTGATTGTATCAAAATGACAGCACACAGACTAGCAAGTGACACATCACTGGAATCAGGGTATATGTCCCTATATCATGCTGCATTCAGACTACATAACAAAAACTTGGTGACAGATTCCATTTAACAATGCACACTGAGGTGTATATTAAGCAACGAATAAGTGGTTCGTAAATGGAATAAACGATTCTGTGTAGGTGACTTGCCCTTATTTGTCATCTTACTACCACCGTACCCTCCTATTAATATCCAACAGACTTCTGAATATCTTTTTATAAGAGGGGTTCTCAGGTGTCAGATGTTAAATGTTTGACTAAGTACCAAACATGAATTGTACAACTTTTAGCTGTCAGGAACTTCTGTTGAATTGATATGTGTCATTACTATAACTTCTATAATTATTGCATTTTGATGTAAGACCTTTTGTGATCTCTTATATGGTAGTACTATCTAGATTGCCCCTGGAATTTGTATTCTAATCACATTCTCTGAAACATTAGAGTTGGATATTGAAACATTAATGACAGCAAGTCTTCCAGGTCCCAAAGCAGCAAAATAGCTCCAGACCATCACACTACCACCACCATACTTTACTATTGGTATGATTTTCCTTTCCTGAACATATCAAATGCACTATGTTGCTGAAGTATTTATGACTCTGTCACTGAATAGGGCTGGGGAGGAAATTGGTCCTTGCTCAGAATTTGAACAGAATATTTCAGTTGTAATAAGTTCAGACATAATTGATTAACATTCTGGTAATTTTATGCAGTATTGCTCCTGTCTTTCATTATAACTGATCTTACCATAGAGAATTTTGTGGCAACCTCCTGAGATGTAAATCTACTTCTGTTCTAAATGTTTTCCGTACTTAGCAAGAATTGATCTCAAATCTTGCATAGCAAACATTCAGTGGTTACAAATTGTTTTTCTATCAAGTTTTTCTACTAAATAATCTCAGGCCTATTGCAGCCATGTGATGGAGTTGTCTTGAGGATAATCCTGGTTTTTACCTAGGTATGCAAAAATACAAGTGCAGCAATCATGCAAAAACATTAATGACTTATTCCAATTTCAATTCATCCACAGTTAAGAGATTTCCAGTGAGCACATTTAAAGAACGGAATTGCAAAATAAATATGAATAAAAGAAAATCCGAATTCTGTATTATGTGGAGCAGGAAGTAATGAGAAAACTGAGATGTAGATAAGGATTACTTTTCATCATATAAAAGAATGTGTGTTGTGCTTAAAGATACTCAGCTCTCTGTTTCTAGGAGAACAGAGTTTCTCTGTTAGACTATAATCAAGCAACATGAAGGACTTGGCATTGGCCCAGCTATTACTGTCATCACAAAAGCAGCAGTGCCACCTACTCAGCCACTCAAGCTGGCAACAAACAAGTGCTCCCCAGCACCTACAAACTAAATCACACAGTAGATGTCAACCTTGTATACTCCTGGGAAAGCAGCCTATATATTAGTCATCATGTAGTGGAAAGAACACACTATCTATCTATCTATCTATCTATCTATCTATCTATCTATCTATCTATCGTAAGGGATTGAGTAGAATATCCCTTTAATGCTACCTCCCCTTTAAGGAGTTCTAATAGTAATGTGTATTGTAAATAATGTACAGTTCTTTTGATGTTTTGGTACTGCTACACTATGGTGTATTACCTCCTGTTCATTGGTACTGCCACATTATGTGTTACCATGAGCATTAGAGGAGGGCACTTGTAGTATATAGTATTCATAGACTGGGTAAGTGTAGTTTCGCAAATGACCACTAGATGGGGTACGTTAGTGGGCCTTGTAAGGTACAGTTCATAGATAGTTCACATAAGGGTTAACTGTAGGAGGAGCTACTGTGGGTTAAGTTAGTGTAGGTTCTAGGAATAAGTCAGAAGGGCGAGCACTCCCGACAAGTCCACAAGGGCTCTAGGCCCAGGACGCCACAGCAGCTGTGTAACATTGTGGAGAAGCAGAAAAGCACGGGCACAGGCAGATGGGTGCTGTATAAGATCGGAGCACCTGTGGAAATTGCAGCTTGTGACAGCAGCAGGAACAGAAAGGAAAGAGTGGTCCAAGAGTTGTGCAGGGCACAGAGGATTCACCATGTGGCAGATCTTAAATAGGGCTGAAGCCTGCAAGTCTGAGGCGAAGCGGATGAACGGGATCCCCTATGTATTGAGGTCTTACTGGAGTGATGCTGCAGTACCGCCTAGGGCGCTACTACCCCAGACTGTGAGTGAGGATGTAGAAACTAAGCAAGGGAAAGTGCAGGAGGAAGGCTGTGTGAACTGTAATGTAACTGATGTGCTCGGGACCAATGAAGAAGAAAGTAAACTCGGTGGTTTGGCATCAGAACCAGTATCTGTGTCTGTTATTTCAACCCAGAGCACTGGAACTAAGAGTGCAGGAGCTGTGCAATACCACTGTGGAATCCCTGATGGTGGACCAGTATCTCGAACAGGTACGCCGGTAGAAGCTGATGGTTTTTTTGTGGGAGGAGGTCAGGACACCAGAGCCCTAGTGTCCTCGGCTATGACTACCGTCCTGGCCCCCTCTTACACTATAAAAAGGTGGAAAACAGTCCTGCTTCAAATAGTAAACCATGCGGGTGTAAGGGGGAGGACCGCAATGCGGGTACCTGCTTGCCGGGGCCGGAACTGTCGAGAATGGATCCCCTGGGGGAAGTAATAGTAAGCCGGACCAACCTCCTGACCAAGGGGGGTGGGGGGATAAAAAGTGCAGTGAGGCGAGCGGCGCGCTCCGCTCCCCCTCCGCCCAGAGTACCGGCGCTGTGACTGGCCCTACCGTCTCCAGAGGCACCGCTGCTAGGAGAGGAGCCCAGCGTTCTGCAGCATTCCAGAGAGGGAGACTTGCAGTGTGTGCCCGGTGACTACCAGAGAGTAAGACGCCATACGCTCCGTCCCCGTGAGTACAGTGCACGTGCCACATAAGAGTGACTGGGTACGGGACAGACACTAACACCCTGATTTTGCCAGTTTATATTTGCCGAGCCACGTTAGGCTCGTACAGGACTGTGGCCTGCACCCTTGTCAGCCACTGCAGCATATGGACTAGGGGCTCAGCGGAAGTTACCGGAGACCGACTGCTGCCATCAGAAGACAGGGCTTTGATGCCCACAGGACCCCAATGGAAAAGACACCATGCCAGCCGTCGCCGGCGCTACTAACTTTCAAGCAGCATCTACAGTCTGAGGAACGACTGACATTCTAGCCGGATTCAAAAGAACTGACATTACCTTGTTCATTATCTCTTAACTCTAAATTAAAACTGTTAAAATTGTTAGCCCTTGCTCTGCCTCCTCTCTGTCACTGCATCCCACAAACCTTCTTACACGGGTCCAAGCCTTCAAGTTCCTGACCTACTCAACAACTAAGAGTCCGATTCGCTAAGATTAGCATTGTGCATGTCAGTCTTAATGAAGGGGTGTGCTGGAGTAAGATGCATTGAATTCATTAAGAGACACACCTTCCCAGTGGTGTGCATCACTGTGCACCTCACCAGAAATTGTAGCATTTCTGAATTCGGCCCTTTGGAAGAGCTGGCCGGTACTGATGTGAAAACGACAAGAATCACAATTCTGGTCTACTTTTCAAAGCGTTTAGCCTCAGAAGCTGGCATAAATACTTTGATGAATCGGCACCAAACTTCCAAAGAGTCAGGAGGAATGGGCCCAATTTCCAACCAACTATTGTGAGAAGCTTATGGAAGGATATCCCAAACGTTTGACCCCAGTCATTCAGTTTAAGGGATTTTTTTTTCTGATTTCATGTCATATATTGAGAAAAACATGCATATGTATCTTTTTATATAGTGTATGTAAAGTTCTGGTTTTAACTCTATCTATCTATCTATCTATCTATCTATCTATCTATCTATCTATCTATCTATCTATCTATCTATCGTGGCAAAGTAACTGGTAAAGTGCTGAAGGAAAGATACGTCTTTGTCTCACTGAGGCTATTAGCTTGAGTGATTTGAAACCCAGAAGTTTGTTCCAGCACAATATGTGGTGAGAGGGGTTTATCAGCCATTTTAAGGGCTGTTTTTGTGGACAACCATAGAGTTAGCGAGAGGTTGTCTACCTTACCTCCAACCCAGTGTGTAGTCTAGGGTTTAAATAGTCGGCCTTCTTAGGCATTGAGGGTTCAGTGTGTTTGGAGAGACTAAGTTCAGGAACGTGCTTGTGTTGGTGCTAAACTGAACTGTGTGTTTTTGCTAACCCTGAGAGGGTGGATTCCCACAGACATATGGACTGTGAGATACCATTTTGTTTTGTTTATTTTGATTTCCCCAGAGGGCCATGTTTATTTTTACTTCACCATGGTTTATGCCACATTTACCTAATAAACCAGTGAAGGCTTAAAGAGACAGTGTTCCTTTGTCTATTTCTGTGTACTGCTAAGGCTGGTTTCACATTCGCGCTTTTTAAGCGCACGCACGGCCGGGGGTAGCTCCGCCCCCGAGCCGGCTCTCTGCCCGGCGTGCCCGCCCCTTCCTTGTAGCGCCGCCTCCTAGCGCACAGCGGCGCCTGCGATCGGCGCACCCTATCTTTAGCATAGGGTGCGCAGATCGTGCGCAGGCCGTGCGCTAGTTGCGCTTTGACCTGCGCTGCGCACTTTTGACGGTGCGCCGTGCGCGCCAAAATCAAACTTTTTGGATTTTGGCACGCACGGCGCACCGTCAAAAGTGCGCAGCGCAGGTCAAAGCGCAACTAGCGCACGGCCTGCGCACGATCTGCGCACCCTATGCTAAAGATAGGGTGCGCCGATCGCAGGCGCCGCTGTGCGCTAGGAGGCGGCGCTACAAGGAAGGGGCGGGCATGCTGGGCAGAGAGCCGGCTCGGGGGCGGAGCTACCCCCGGCCGTGCGTGCGCTTAAAAAGCGCGAATGTGAAACCAGCCTAAGCGAGCTAATCTACCACTCTATCTATCTATCTATCTATCTATCTATCTATCTATCTATCTATCTATCTCAATTATCTAAAAGAATCCAAAAGAGGTAGTAAATCCATCAAAATAAAGTGGGGTTTTCTATTTAGTGATCACGTGGTCGAGCATCTATTGTCTTGCACCTTTGCTTTTGAATGGATTACGGTAACGGTAGGTGATAAATACAATGTGTGTATTACATTGTAGTTGCCAACAAGGAAGAACAGATAATTGACTTTTTCAGTACCCCATGTTTATGAAATTGACCACATCTCAAATCCTCTGAGGGTGCATGTTAATCAACCTGACTAATGGAAGTGAAAATCAAGCGGCAACTTTCTTCAGATTGCTGACTTTCACTACAAATTACCTAAATGTAGCATTGGTACAGAACACTTGGTGCTTATAAATCTCCTTCTCTGATGCTCAAGGTTCACAGCTCTGCCACATTGAAGAATAACGTAACTAAAATATTTCCATCCTGGCAATTCTTCTTGTAATCATAACTGATGTTACTCGGGAAAATGAATTGTAACTCATGAGTCATTTTCATTGTAAAGTTAAAACTGAGCAGAGCTCCAAAAAAGCGACTATAAGTCCAGAGTAAAGTCAAAAAGTTTTTATTTTAATTAAGACACATCCAGATACAAATGGGGGGGAGTGGGCAATAAAGTGTGAAACCTATGCAGTAACAAGACATACATAATGTATGTATGTATTTATGTATGTCTTGTTACTGCATAGGTTCTGGTTGTACAGCAGTCCTTTTTTATCCATGCGGTGTGCGGTTTCGCACTTTATTGCCCACTCCTCCCCATTTGTATCTGGATGTGTCTTAATTAAAATAAAAACTTTTTGACTTTACTCTGGACTTATAGTCGCTTTTTTGGAGCTCTGCTCAGTTTTCTCTCTAGGTAGTTTGCGATTGTCCTTATCGTCCATTTATTTTCTGTCTGCTATTGAATTATGCTGATTTCTTGATATTTAAAATGCAGACACTTGTCAAAGGTATTTTTATTTATTTATTTATTTTTTTTTTTATTCATTGTAAAGTTCCAGGTAGAAGGCAGATAATAAATATATATCTTAAAATATCACTCAGAGATATGCTTCGCCTTAGGGTTTTATAGAACGACTTTCCATTTACCATGTTTATCTTCACTGCTTCTCCCTTTTTAAAGGATTGATACGTCAATCTTATTCTCTATTATTCATAGCAGTTCATTTCACGGTACGTTAATTTGAAAATTTCTCTGTCCATTGGAGAAATATTGCAGCCATGTCCCTTTCTATGAAAATATTTCTAAGTTCTTTCACTTACACAATAAAGTATTTGGATAACACTTTCTGATGTTCCACTTTAGTCAGCAAATGAACAGTCAGTTCTGAAAGTTGAAAGCAGGAAATATGGTCAAGTGTAATGGTGCATGTCCACCGCATGATTTTCCTGATTGAGCGTTCCTAGGAACGCTCACTCAGGATAATTGTGCAGCTTAAACAGTTATGATCTCAGAAAATGGTGCCACAACTAATTTTTTTTTACAAATTTTTGAATTTTCTTCACAACTTGAATTAAAAAAAATCCTAAACAAATGTGGTATCACCGTAATCATATTAACCTGAAGAGTCATGTTGCCAGACTATTTTAACCACATGATCAAAGTCTTAAAAACAAAATCCCAAAAATAATGCCTAATTTGCATTTTTTCACCATTTCACCACAATTCCAGTGCATTGCATGTAATGGTGTAATTCAGACAATTTGCCAACAAAAAATAGTTCCCACGTGGCTATTTCAATGGAAAAATAAAACAAATTATGGCTCTTTTAGGAAAGGGAGGAAATAATGAAAGCACGAAATGAAAATTGGATGCGGCAGGAAAGGTTTACTACCTACCAAAAATAATCCAAGGAAGGACAAATGGTGAAATGGTGACAGGGCCATGGACACACAAAGTACCCAAAGTCACAAAGCATATTGATGCTGGTGGGGACGTGGAGAACAAAGGCTATCCCATCTGACCTGACCAAGTGAAGCACTTATTGTTGGAAAAGTTAGAAAAAAACCTTTTCTGTGGGGAAACAACAGATTGCAGAGATATTGTCTCTCTGCTGCATACTGCCATTACTTGTTGACTTTGCTCAGCTCAGCAGTCACGAGTTGTAGACAGGCCGTCACCGTTAAAGCTACATCAGCATATGGTGTTTGATATGTGGGTTGTGTAGGTGTTCATCGTTGGCTGAAATATTCCATTAACCCTTGTAACTAGCTAAGTCTGTTGAGTCTATATAATCAATGAGGTGCTAGTGTGCTGGAGAATAACAAGCTCAATCCCAGGGGAGGTATGAAGTTGGGTCCTATAGATTTTGGAGAGAATCTCTTTGGGCAAGTAGGGATTATAACTGGTGTCTGCCTGTAAGTCTGAGATGTGTGGTGAAGACATAGTCCTGGATGATTCTGGAGCCACTCCGATTGCTACTTTTAGAGGCAGGTGCCAAATGCATAAGATATCCGACCGGCACCCACTGTCTATGAAGAGGGCTCAGCTCCTAAGCCTGCTCCATAAATACACACCTGACATTTGCTGTAGATGTATTGTGGGTAACAAGAAGAGGTTAAGGTAATGCAATGTATTTTCACAATTTCATCCTTTTACTATTTTTCAGATTAGAGTTGAGCGAAACGGGTCGAAAAATTTCAAAAGTCGCCGACTTTTGGCAAAGTCGGGTTTCATGAAACGAAACCCGACCCTAGGATGAGGTCGGCCACGAGGTCGGCGACTTACGCGCCAAAGTCGCGTTTCAAAAGTTTGTTTTGCGCTCTTTTTCAGCCAATCAGGATCCACGGACACTGTGGGCAACGTGATGACATAGGCACGGGTCACCACCATCTTTCAGAAGGGCATGCAAGTGATTGGCTTGCTTTGGTGGGCGTCACAGGGGGTATAAAAGGGCGTGCACGCCGACCGCCATCTTACTTCTGCCGATCTCAGTATAGGGAGAGGTTGCTGCTGATTCTGTAGGGAGAGCGTTAGGCAGGGAAGAAGACAAAAAAACTGCTTCTGCTGCTAGTGATTTGGCCTGCACAACACACCAGTCACTGTGTGTGCAGTGCAAGGGGAGGCTATATAGTGGTGTATCAGTGGTGTTGGTTGTTGGGCTGCCTTCTAAGGCTTCCTGACATTCCTGCATTGCTGTTTACCCACTGCTCCGCAAACTGCTTTTTTAAAAGCAATCCCAATTTTTTTTTTTTGTCCTGCTGAGAAGAAAAAAAAACTGCTTCTGCTGCTAGCAATTTGGCCTGCACAACACACCAGTCACTGTGTGTGCAGTGCAAGGGGAGGCTATATTGTGGTGTATCAGTGGTGTTGGTTGTTGGGCTGCCTTTTAAGGCTTCCTGACAGGCTGGCATTGCTGTTTACCCACTGCTCTGCAAACTGCTTTTTTAAAAGCAATCCAATCTCCCTTATCCTCTAGTCACTTTTGTCACAGCTGTGCCATCGAGCCTGTGACATAGCGCTCAGATATCAGTGGGCCTCACACAATCCAAAAGTGTCCAGTGTCCAAAAGTGTGTGCAGAGATTCAAAATCTCCCTTATCCTCTAGTCACTTTGGTCACAGCTGTGCCATCGAGCCTGTCACATAGCGCTCAGATATTCATTGGGCCTCACACAATCCAAAAGTGTCCAGTGTCCAAAAGTGTGTGCAGAGATTCAAAATCTCCCTTATCCTCTAGTCACTTTGGTCACAGCTGTGCCATCGAGCCTGTCACATAGCGCTCAGATATTCATTGGGCCTCACACAATCCCAAAGTGTCCAGTGTCTAAAAGTGTGTGCAGAGATTCAAAATCTCCCTTATCCACTAGTCACTTTGGTCACAGCTGTGCCATCGAGCCTGTGACATAGCGCTCAGATATCAGTGGGCCTCACACAATCCAAAAGTGTCCAGTGTCCAAAAGTGTGTGCAGAGATTCAAAATCTCCCTTATCCTCTAGTCACTTTGGTCACAGCTGTGCCATCGAGCCTGTCACATAGCGCTCAGATATTCATTGGGCCTCACACAATCCAAAAGTGTCCAGTGTCCAAAAGTGTGTGCAGAGATTCAAAATCTCCCTTATCCTTTAGTCACTTTGGTCACAGCTGTGCCATCGAGCCTGTCACATAGCGCTCAGATATCAGTGGGCCTCACACAATCCCAAAGTGTCCAGTGTCCAAAAGTATGTGCAGAGATTCAAAATCTCCCTTATCCTCTAGTCACTTTGGTCACAGCTGTGCCATCGAGCCTGTCACATAGCGCTCAGATATTCATTGGGCCTCACACAATCCAAAAGTGTCCAGTGTCCAAAAGTGTGTGCAGAGATTCAAAATCTCCCTTATCCTCTAGTCACTTTGGTCACAGCTGTGCCATCGAGCCTGTCACATAGCGCTCAGATATCAGTGGGCCTCACACAATCCCAAAGTGTCCAGTGTCCAAAAGTGTGTGCAGAGATTCAAAATCTCCCTTATCCTCTAGTCACTTTGGTCACAGCTGTGCCATCGAGCCTGTCACATAGCGCTCAGATATTCATTGGGCCTCACACAATCCAAAAGTGTCCAGTGTCCAAAAGTGTGTGCAGAGATTCAAAATCTCCCTTATCCTCTAGTCACTTTGGTCACAGCTGTGCCATCGAGCCTGTCACATAGCGCTCAGATATTCATTGGGCCTCACACAATCCAAAAGTGTCCAGTGTCCAAAAGTGTGTGCAGAGATTCAAAATCTCCCTTATCCTCTAGTCACTTTGGTCACAGCTGTGCCATTGAGCCTGTCACATAGCGCTCAGATATTCATTGGGCCTCACACAATCCAAAAGTGTCCAGTGTTTAAAAGTGTGTGCAGAGATTCAAAATCTCCCTTATCCTCTAGTCACTTTGGTCACAGCTGTGCCATCGAGCCTGTGACATAGCGCTCAGATATCAGTGGGCCTCACACAATCCCAAAGTGTCCAGTGTCCAAAAGTGTGTGCAGAGATTCAAAATCTCCCTTATCCTCTAGTCACTTTGGTCACAGCTGTGCCATCGAGCCTGTCACATAGCGCTCAGATATTCATTGGGCCTCACACAATCCAAAAGTGTCCAGTGTCCAAAAGTGTGTGCAGAGATTCAAAATCTCCCTTATCCTCTAGTCACTTTGGTCACAGCTGTGCCATCGAGCCTGTCACATAGCGCTCAGATATCAGTGGGCCTCACACAATCCAAAAGTGTCCAGTGTCCAAAAGTGTGTGCAGAGATTCAAAATCTCCCTTATCCTCTATTCACTTTGGTCACAGCTGTGCCATCGAGCCTGTCACATAGCGCTCAGATATCAGTGGGCCTCACACAATTCAAAAGTGTCCAGTGTCCACAAGTGTCTGCAGAAATTCAAAATCTCCCCTGTCCTATAGACACCTTGTACCTTGTTTTATATTACTATATAGTTTGTTGGATTTTGTCTACATTTTTACCAAAAATGAGGAAGGCTGGTGGAAGAGGCCGTGGAATTGAGCGGGGGTTGGCAGCTGGTAATGATGGTGTTGGTGGTGGATCTGATGGTAGTGGCAAGAGCAAAATAGGACCGAATGCAGGAGGTGTTGAGCCTGCGTCATCGTCTGGCTACATAAGGCCTCGAACGCTTAGTTTTCTAGGAGTTGGCAAACCGCTTTTAAAGCCAGAGCATCAGGAAAAAGTTTTGTCTTACATTGCTGACTCAGCCTCCAGCTCTATCGCCTCCTCTTCTTCAGTTGTAAAAAGTAAAAGCACTGAGTCGTCATTGGAGGCTCATGTTCATGAACCACACCTTTCCTTGTGTCCTTCACCCCAACCAAGATTGAAGGATGACGCAGGCCATACTACTGATTACTCCATGGAGCTGTTTTCACATACCATGCCTGGATTATCAAGTCAAATGGTGAATTACCCAGGCCAAGATGAATCTGACATGGAGTGCACTGATGCACAGCCGCTGATGGATGATTCTGCTGGTACATTCACTCAGAGCACTACATTGTCCTCGCAGTGTACAGAGCCAGATTCTGACCCTGATGAGACTCAGGTGCCCCTTCCCGCACACTATACCACCATACACGGTGACACAGAGGAAGGTGCACATGACATAGAAGAGGAGGTGATGGATGACCCAGTTGTTGACCCAGATTGGCATCCATTGGGGGAAGAGGGTTCTGCTTCCAATAGCTCAGATGAGGAGCATCCACAGCAGACATCGACATCGCAACAGCTGTTATCTGGCAGGCCCGTAGCACTCCAAAGACAGGTTCCAAACATCAAAAGAGTTGCTGGACAGCTTGTCCAGAGGGTCAAAAGATCACAGCGTGCTAGGCCGCAAAATGTCTGCCAAAGTAGGAAGAGTGCAGTGTGGCACTTTTTTGAACAAAATCCTCATGATCAGGCCAAGGTTATCTGTAAGAAGTGCGCAAAGACCATTAGCTGTGGGAAAAATCTGAAAAATTTGAATACCAGTTGCATGCTTAGACATTTAACCAGCATTCACTTGCAAGCGTGGACACAACACCAAACCTCAAGTGCCACATGTGCAACTGATCACAACGAAGGTAGTCAGCAACGCTACATTGTTTCCCCCACTGTAAGCCCACCGGTTAGCACAGCAGCAAATGTTGAGGTGTCGTTGCAAGGCCACAGCAGTCAGGGAATCCCACTGTTATATCAACGAAAGACTGATTCTAGGCCATCAGAAAGAACACCAACTCCATCACCATCATCAACCCTCTCTCAGTCCGCCCTGTCCACCGCTACTTCCACCATATGCAGCTCTCAAGTCCAGCTCACCCTCCCAGACACTATGAGTAGGTCAAGAAAGTACTCAGTCTCTCATACGCGTACACTGGGTTTGAACACCCACATTGCCAAACTAATCTCGTTTGAGATGATGCCCTTTCGGTTGGTGGAAAGCACAGCTTTCCGCGAACTCATGGCCTATGCAGTACCACACTATGACCTACCCAGTCGCCACTTCTTCTCTCGCAAAGCCATCCCAGCCCTCCACCATCATGTGAAAGACCGCATTGTCCATGCACTCAAGCAGTCAGTGAGAGGAAAGGTGCACCTCACAACTGATGCATGGTCCAGTCGGCATGGCCAGGGCCATTACGTGTCCATCACTGCGCACTGGGTTAATGTGGTGGATGCAGGGTCCACAGGGGACAGCGGTGGTGGGACAGTGCTGCCTAGCCCACGGTATAGGAAACAGTTGGCTGTAGGCATTCGACCCTCCTCCTACTCCTCCAGAAGCGAAAGCTCGTCCACAGAGCGCAGTCGTACGAGCACTCCATCTGCAGCTGCCACTGTTGCACACGATGTGTCCCCCTATCGAGCAGCTAGTGGAAAGCGTCAGCAGGCTGTGTTGCAGATGATGTGTTTGGGCAACAGACACACCGCCGAGGTGCTGGCCGAGTACTTGAAGCGACAAACTGAGTCATGGCTGGGCAGTGTACATCTTGAGGCAGGCAAGGTAGTTAGTGATAACGGCCATAATTTTGTGGCAGCCATAGCCCTTTAAAAAACTCAGCCACATACCTTGCTTGGCTCACACCTTGAACCTGGTGGTGCAGTGCTTCCTCAAAAATTATCCGGAGTTAACAGCCCTGCTCCAGAAGGTGCGAAGACTGTGCGCGCACATCCGCCGGTCGCCTGTACACTCCGTTCGTATGCAGAAGCTGCAGCGATTGCTCCACCTTCCCAACCACCGCCTCATTATCGACATTGCAACAAGGTGGAACTCCACCCTGCACATGGTGGAGCGGCTGTGCGAGCAGAGGCAGGCCATAATGCATTTGTGGGAGGATACACGGCCAGGCACTTTGAGAGCAGACATGGAGTTGACAGGTGTGCAGTGGTCGAAGCTGAAAGACCTCTGTAAAGTCCTTCAGTGTTTTGAGGAATGCACACGGCTGGTAAGCGCAGACGACGCCATCCTAAGCATGAGCATCCCACTTATGCGTCTGCTCATGCAAACTTTGACGCACCTTAAGGAGCAGGCGTCTGCAGCCAATGTTGATGAGGAGGAAGAGGAGGAGGGAATCCTTGATGACATTCAGCCATTGTCTGCTCAGGGACCTCTCCTGGACGAGGTGGAGGAAGAAGAGGAGGAGGAGGATGATGATGGGGATGATTACTTAGGGGAGGAGGATGCATCTCGTGGGGCAAGTGAAAATGTTGGCGTGGCAAGGTCTGGTACAGGGTTTGTGCGTGACTGGAGGGATGTGGATTTGCCAGAAAGTGCTCCTCCACCCAGCACTCGCAGTGCATCATTGACACCGGGAACATTGGCCCACATGTCAGATTATGCCTTGCAGATCCTAAAAAGGGACCCCCGCATTGCCAAAATGATGAACGATGACGACTACTGGTTGGCCAGCATCCTGGATCCACGCTATAAAGGCAAATTACAAAACATCATGCCACAGGAGAACCTTGACCTAATATTGGCTAATAAACAAGCAACTCTGGTAAATCGGTTGCTTGAGGCATTCCCAGCACACAGCAGCGGTGATGGTTCTCACACGAGCCATACGGGCCGGGGGCAGCTTGGCAGAGGTGTTCGTGGTGCACACAGCAGAAGTGGCATTGGAGACAGGGGTTTCATGACAATGTTGTGGACTGATTTTTCAAATACCGCTCACACAACTGGTAATACTGCATCGATGGAAAGTGACAGGAGACAGCAGTTGTCAACTATGGTTACAAACTACTTTTCCTCCCATATCGATGTTCTCCCACACAGGTCATTCCCCTTTGACTATTGGGCCGCTAAACTGGACACCTGGCCTGAATTGGCCCAATATGCCTTACAGGAGCTCGCTTGCCCAGCTGCAAGTGTGCTATCGGAAAGAGTCTTCAGTGCAGCTGGATCAATCCTGACAGAAAAAAGGACCCGTCTGTCAACCCAAAATGTGGATGATCTAACCTTCATTAAAATGAACCATGCATGGGTTTCCAAGGATTTTGTCCCACCTTCCCCTGATGACACATAGGGTGACAGAAAAATGGCTTGCTTTGGTCCACCTCTTCCTGGGACTTCACCTATTTCGCCTTTTGCATCAGCTGAATGTCCAACATCAACATATGCCACTTTCTAAAACTCCCTAACTGTGCTGCCTCCCCCCCCATGGCCGGGGTCACCACCTAGCGCACGACACCGTGCGAGTGCCGTTGCCCTGGACAGGTGGGTAGGCCGACTCTTGGGCGCGGGCACTGGCACAGGGTCCCTCATAGTGCAATCAAATGTCTCTGACGGTGGTGGTGCACACCCGCCGTCAGACACACCGCTGTACTATGAGGGGCCCAGTGCCAGTACCGACGCCCACGAGTGGGCCCCCCCTTGCTTGGGCAGGGCCCCGGTATTTGCAATCTTTACCTCTCCCTGTTCCTCCGCTGTGTAATCTGGGCCGTCAAATCCATACTGTGCCTGACACCGTCTGAGCCTGCCTCCTGATGTATAGACATATATTTTGAATGTGTACGCTATCCATACATGTTATCTGGGGATACGGTACCCTTTCTAACCTTTGTGCAATCACGTGCAATCCATACTGGGCCTAACACCGTCTGAGCCTGCCTCCTGAGACATATTTTGAATGTGTACGCTATCCATACATGTTATCCGGGGAAACGGTACCCTTTCTAACCTTTGTGCAATCACGTGAAATCCATACTGGGCCTAACACCGTCTGAGCCTGCCTCCTGAGACATATATTTTGAATGTGTACGCTATCCATACATGTTATCTGGGGATACGGTACCCTTTCTAACCTTTGTGCAATCACGTGCAATCCATACTGGGCCTAACACCGTCTGAGCCTGCCTCCTGAGACATATATTTTGAATGTGTACGCTATCCATACATGTTATCCGGGGATACGGTACCCTTTCTAACCTTTGTGCAATCACGTGCAATCCATACTGGGCCTAACACCGTCTGAGCCTGCCTCCTGATGTATAGACATATATTTTGAATGTGTACGCTATCCATACATGTTATCCGGGGATACGGTACCCTTTCTAACCTTTGTGCAATCACGTGCAATCCATACTGGGCCTAACACCGTCTGAGCCTGCCTCCTGATGTATAGACATATATTTTGAATGTGTACGCTATCCATACATGTTATCCGGGGATACGGTACCCTTTCTAACCTTTGTGCAATCACGTGCAATCCATACTGGGCCTAACACCGTCTGAGCCTGCCTCCTGAGACATATATTTTGAATGTGTACGCTATCCATACATGTTATCCGGGGATACGGTACCCTTTCTCACCTTTGTGCAATCACGTGTAATCCATACTGGGCGTGAGAACGGCTGGTAAGCTGTTAAGCAAGCTACAGCACCTGTGGTTTGCACACGTAAGTTTTTCATTTTTTCAGGAATGACGGTTAGGCCTAATTCCGGAACTGCGGTTGACCTGCACTTACTGGGAAATCATTGTTCGCGGGTAATAATTGTAATCAGTGATCCCCATCACTAACGTTGTTCAGCGGGTTATCTGCACCTGTAAGCGACAAACGCTGGCCTTTTCAGTGTAGCGCACATACAGCCACGGACATGTAAGGGCATGACACACCAGTTATTGGCCAATCTCATGTGCCAGAGCCTCACGTGTCCCTCTAGTAAGCCGGACTCGGACCGCGGGGCATGACGGAGTCTCGTTCGTTAACGGAATTAAGCTTGCAATGTGTGCATCTGTTCTGTAGCTGGCATGGTTGAGGTTTCCCAGGTGAAGTCGAATTTAACCGTAGGCTCCACTCCTGGTGGTGCCCTTCTGGACATTCCTTTAAGGTTCAGCTTTGCAACCATACTGCCCACGTAAAACAAACACTTTGCCTTCATGAACGCTGTTTGGAGGGTCATGACTCGTGGGAATAACGCCGCCCAATCAGTTAACCTGCTAGAGAGATCCTTCGTTGCTCCCAAGCATGACATCACACTCCCTAGGAAGAAGGTAATGCCACTGTGGCGACCGTAGTCCTGGGGGCGACACAAGTGCACTGATGCCCAGCCACTGCTCGATGAATCTGCTGGTACATTGACCCAGACCACTACATTCCCCTCGCACGCTACCCGGCCTGAATCTGACCCTGATGAAACTCAGGTTACCCTTCCCATATACAGTTCCATCTTACACGGTGACAAAGAGGAAGCTGCAGATGAAAGTGCAGGTTCGGCCCACCCGCCATCAGACACACCACCGTACTATCAGGGGCCCTGTGCCAGTGCCGTCGCCAACGAGTGGGCCCCCCCTGCTTGCCCAGGATCACAGCACTTGCAAAGTTGAAATACTGTGCAGTGAGATGGAAGATGGGGACGACGAGGAGTCTAGACTAGTACAGGGATTCCCTAGCGAGGAGACTTATTTGATTGTTTTCAATGTTGGGACAGCAATTTTTGGGGAGCACTATACTCTGGAGAATGATAGATGGGGCCCACCATACACTGGAACATTCCAAAGGTGGACATCAGACACTGGAGCAGCATTTACAGGGCCCATTATACACTAGAGCATTAGAAATGGGGCCCATTATGTTTGGAGCATTATTTGGGCCCATAAGACAGTGGAGCTTCATCCATGGGGACCAACATATACTGTAGCATTATGTGGAGCTCATCATATACTGTTTCAAACATTATATGGGACCAATGATTCTGTATGGAGAAATAGATGGGCCTCGTCATGAGATGTAAAAAGTGAAGTATTTTTCATTGTACTATACCGCTATTTCTCTGCCGTATCGGAGCATGATGAGTTGTGGTATGTGTTAAAGGGGCGCTCTTTCGCCCAGGGCACATGAAAACCTGCAGCCAGCCCTCCCCTCCACAACTTTAGCCAAATAACCCCCATTTTTCAGTGCGTAACTTGTATTATGAAGTTAATTAAGGTTGACAAGCTTAAGTAAGAAGAATTGATGCTTTTGGCATTCAAATGGGCACTGTAGGTGTGTTTCCTGTCCTCCTCTCACTGCCGACTTTTATTCCCCATTGACTTAAATTGGGTTTCGTGTTTCGGGACGACCCCGACTTTTCCCTATAATCGGACGATCTTGCTCGACCCGACTTTTGGAAAAGTCGGGTTTCACGAAACGAAACGTGACCCTAAAAAAACAAAAGTCGCTCAACTCTACTAAAGGTATATAGGTCGTCCAGTAACAGGGTTCTCTTACACTTCTTGAGCATTGGTATATGGTTTTTCTGCTCTAAAGGCATTATGTGTTCAGACAGCGAGGAGCACAAAATCCACTGTTGGTAGCACTCAGAGAGGAAATCTCCATGTTCATATGGGGGGGCAGACAACATTGTTATTTGCAGCTCTCTGCCTGATCTGACGTTGAGAACCAAGGATGAGCTCTTCTTCCATGACTGTGACTGCTGGCTTGTACTGCACATTCCTGAGTCAGACAGCGTTGTTCTGTATAGCTGTCTCGTTGAACAGTACAAGTACGAGCCAGAAGTCACAGTCACAGAAGAACTTCTCATTTTCGGTTCTTGGCGATAGTACAGGCAGACAGCTTCATAGAATAGCTCTGTCTGCTCAATGAAGTGTTGTTCTGTATAACTGCCTTGGGCACTCAGTTCAGGCCCGCACTCACAGTCACAGAAGAATCCTGCTCCTGAACATGCTATATATCCTTGGCAGCCTTTAATTGAAAAGAATGTGATTCTGAAAATGAATTGTATTTGAAAAGTTTATTGTGTTTCAAAGATCTGTTATACGGAATACATTTGTTACATTGGTTAAATTGGGATCTGCTGTTTTGCAGATATATTTCAGATTCATTGTGCACCAATGAAAAATACTGTAAAACATAACTTTTAATGATATGATAAAATTCACAAGTGGCCCTTGGCAAATCAGAAAATGTAAGCCTAGGATAGGGCTGGCTTTACCCTATATGGAAATTTGTAGAACCCAAAAGAAGATACAAAACTGTACAGATCACCCTGATCAAACAGGGGAAAATCCTTGGCCTACAATTAAGCTATCTCAACTCTACTTAACAACTAGTAGGACAAAAAAACAGATATAAAGTGTCACAGTGCATAAACAACTGCCTGCAAAAAGTGTCAATCTCAACCATTTGAGCTTTAAGGGATGCCAAATCCAAAAGTGTTTCCTTGATAATCTTGAGCAGTTGCTTCAATCTGTCTGCCCTGTCATGCGCTCTGCATGTGCTCCCACCCCAAAAAGAGCAATACCCAAGTGTAGTTCTATTGATGTATACCCCAGAAAAGTATCCCCCCTAAAGCGCTTCTTTTGTCAATAAGGAGATGTCATCAGGGAATGTACTTGTTAAGGGGAAAGGTATAAGATAAAAATAAAAGTAATGAGGTCCATAATGCTCAATAGTCCATAGATCAAAAAGGTGCCTCTGTGCTTATAAAGTACCTAGTGTCCAAAGAAAAAAGAGGGAATCCCACAATGGTGGGTATTCATTCAGGAGATGTAGAGTGCTGCCATCCCTTGGTAGGAAAAATGGGGAGCATTCTACATACAGTAGTATACGGTACATACGAAGTTAATAATAACATAATGTTTTTGGATTTTACCTGTATCATTGCTACTCCAAAATGTCTTCTGCTCCATAGGGCTCAAAGCTTCTTTTTTGCATGATTTCATCACCTAAAACATGAACATAAGACGCATTTTATTACATAGGTGTTCAACAAGTTTACTACTAGTATTCCTGAATTCTGACTTACTAATGGAAGATGAAGAACTTGACATTTTGCTTTCATCTATTCAAAATTTTGTATGTCGCGCTTTGTGTTTCATTCTGGCACAATTTTGCCATGTACATTCAGATTGTTTTGAAAACATCTATTAACAGGTCTTTGATGATTATAAAGTATGGGATTTTAAATGTACTGGAGGCTCTTGGACTCCTTGGCTAATTTTCCAGGATATGCCATAACTTTCCAGACATCAGTAAATCGGAGAGGATGCTTGAAAAGCAAGGAATGAAGCATGGGGGAGGTGGCAAAAATTAGGCATGGAGAGGTTGAGATTAGATGTTGAGGGTAAAGATAAGATCTTTAAGGGGAGGTACAGCTATAGCTCAAAAAATTTAGTGGCACTCCTTGCATTCTGTAAAACTAGCTGACTTCCGGATGCCAACCTTCAAAAGTTGGCAAGTTAGGGTTTTCATATTTGTTTTGTATTTTATTATTTACTTGATACTTTTATGTGTGAGGGACATCATTGACCGTGATGTTAGAAAAATATATGGACAAAAACTGTAAGCTTCTCATAGTAACCAGATTTAAGTATTACTTTTTCTATAGTGTAGATAAGAAAGTCGCTATGTTTGTGTGCATTAGTTGTCACTTATCTGCCCCCTATAATGCAAATGCGCTCCGGCCATTCAGTTAGGGTCCCGTTACATTTAGCGATGCACCAGCGATCCCGACAACGATACGACCTGGTCAGGATCGCTGGTGGATCGCTAAATGGTCGCTAGTGAGCTGCCAAACAGGCAGATCTCACCAGCGACGTAGCAGCGGTCGGCGGTCGATACTTACCTGTCCGACGCGGCGATGAAGACGTCCTCCCACCCGCGTCCACGCGTCGCTCGTCGGCACCAGCAGGAAGCCCAGCAGGAAGCCGCCAACGAGAAACGGCCCAGGACGTTCTCGCGCGATCAGCGATAGCCAGTGGGGGAGGCAGTCGGAGGTAAGTGTCACATATAGCGATATCGCTAGCAATATCGCTGCTGCGTCACAAAATCGGTGACGCTTTAGCGATATTACTAGCGATATCGCTATTTGTGATGCCCCCTTAACACAAACCGGTAATTACAAATGATCTGTACAATATTGCCGATTTTTACTTTGCAAAGGTTCCTTAATTTTTAGCTTAGACTTTTCTGACTGATTTGTTGTACACTTGGTGTGCGTTCACCAACAAAATCCCAGCTTATTTCAAGAACTTTTTCTCATGAGTATTCAGGATGTTTACCCTTGAAAAGCTTATTCTCCTTAAGAGGACTATTACCACAAAAATGTCTTTTGTGTGTGTGCAGCCTGTTTGTTTTTCCTTCATTCATACATTTCTGATTTTTCCAGTGTTGGTAATGACGCATTTATATATTTGTGATGTATATACAGGTTGAGTATTTTACCCATCCATATCAAATTAGCTTCAGTTGCATGGCAGGCATTAACAAGGGCTATGTACATACTCCTTCATCCAACACAAAATAATGTTTCCTGGGCCACTATTGTAAAATGACATAGTGACATAGTTACATAGTAAATTAAGTAGAAAAGAGACAGAGGTCCATCAACTTCAACCTTTCCCCACCAGTTATACATACACTATTGATAAATTATTTATAAACCACAATGCCATTTATTGTGAGAAAAGCATCCAGAACTACTTTTAATCTTTAACTTTAGTCCTGTCTCCCATGTCCTGCACCGTCCTGTTGTTCCGTGGTCCTCGCCCACAGTCCTACTCCAGTCCTTTCAGAGCCACCCCTCTTGGTTCCGGCTATCGTGGTACTCGAACTTCTGGGCATTGCTCCTAACTATCCCTGTATAGGGGTTGGCTTCACCTGGTTGCTCATCCAGGGGCCCCTCGGTGCCACAGTCCAGAGGGTCAACTCCTGGAGGCTTGCCTAGCCCAGCCAGGGTCGTTAACAATATGAATTAGCTAACTGACACGAGAGAAGGTCAAAGTTTGTGGGGGGGCCAGGGTTTCTCCAATAGTTCATGTTAAAGATACCACTTGTTTGTGTACATGACCATCATAATAAGTATAGATAGAAATACAAAATCTCCTGATAGAGATATCACTAGATGTGGCCTCATAAGTGATTTATTGAAGGATAACAATACATTTGGATCACGGGATTTATGTTTTTATACATCCTAAAATCTTACTTGTAACTAGAGTTGAGCGATACCGTCCGATACTTCAAAATATCGGATCGGAATGGATCGGCCGATCTTTAAAAAAAGTATCGGTATCGCCTATGCCGATACCGGAAGTCCCATTCAAGTCTATGAGACTTCCGGTATCGGAATTGGAAAAACCCTTTCCTGCCCTTGTACAGCCTCTCGGGGGTCTGTATGGGCCTTCCGGGGGTCTCTGCCGGCCTGCCGGGGTCTGTGCACCCTGTGGGGGTCTGTACCGGCCTGCCGGGGGGCTGTGCTGATGTCCGGGGGTCTGTGCAGGCATCGTCCGATGGGACTACAAGTCCCATCGGGCGATGCCTGCTACCATGACAGTGATTGACACATTAGCCAATGATGGGACAGTAGTAGTCCCATCATCCGGCTAATGTGTTAAATGTAAAAAAATAAAAAAAAATAAAAAAAAAAACTACATACATACATACTACATGCATGCTACATACATACTACATGCTACATACATAGTACATATATACTACATGCATGCTACATATATACTACATGCTACATACATACTACATATATACTACATGCATGCTACATACATGCTACATGCTACATACATACTACATATATACTACATGCATGCAACATACATGCTACATGCTACATACATACATAATACATGCTACATACATACTACATACATACTACATGCATACTACATACATACTACATGCATGCTACATACATACTGCATGCATGCTACATACATACTACATGCATGCTACATGCATACTACATGCTACATATATACTACATACATACTACATGAATGCTACATATATACTACATGCATGCTACATACATACTGCATGCATGCTACATACATACTACATGCATGCTACATACATACTACATGCTACATGCATGCTACATACATACTGCATGCATGCTACATACATACTACATGCTACATACATACTACATATATACTACATGCATGCTACATACATACTACATGCTACATACATACCACATATATACTACATGCATGCTACATACATGCTACATGCTACATACATACTACATACATACTACATGCTACATACATACCACATATATACTACATACATACTACATACATGCTACATACATACTACGTGCATGCTACATACAATACATTCATACAATACATACATAGACATACAGTACATATAACATAGAGTAACATACTTACCAATACTTGTCACATTGTTCCCCGAAGCCATTGTCGTCTACGGAATAAATATTAACATAACAAACCACAAAAATACTCACCCATGATCCGAAGCAGTCCACGAGTGTGTCCCACGACGATCTTGGGTAGAGAACTGCAGCATCAGCTGATGCTGCCGCTCTCTACGGGCTGCAGGAATCCAATGACGGAAGGTAGGTATCCTTCCGCACTGTATTCCTCCGCCACTTAAAAAAAAAAAAGTCCCTAGTCTCACTTTATGGTAAAAGCTGTGTGGGACTTGTAGTCCCATCGGACGATGCTTGCACAGACCCCCGGACATCAGCACAGCCCCCCGGCAGGCTGGTACAGACCCCGGGCAGTCCACACAGCCCCCCGGCAGGCCGGCACAGCCCCCCGGCAGGCCGGCAGAGACCCCCGGAAGGCCCGAAATGATGGCGCATCATGATGCGCACACACCGCGCATCATGATGACGTCATTTCGGCTGTCAATCAACTTTGAACTTCCGATTCCGATGCCCGATATTGAAAAAATATCGGATGTCGGTATCGGAATTCCGATACAGCAAGTATCGGCCGATACCCGATACTTGCGGTATCGGAACTCTCAACACTACTTGTAACCAGAATACCAAAAGTCATTTTACTGTTCTGTAGTACCTAGTATATTTCCATTTATTGTATTTGCAGAATAACAATTATTTCGGCCTATGTGCATTACTCTGCATTGAATCTCATTTGCCATGTGTTTGCACATGTGTGAGGGAGCGCCAGGGCTGTAGTAGTGGCTGAGATCATCAGGTCTTGCGCGACTTGGTCTCCCGTCACATACAAATAACGTCCCATTGCTAGGGTACTTGCCTCTTTACTCTCTCCACCTTCAAGGCCTTCTCTCCATTGCTTTAGATCCCCTCCGGTCGCTTGTGTTCAGAGACACAGTCCAGTTGCAACTTGAAACGTAAAACTTTACTTTCTTCTGTACACAGCACATCCTTTTCAGACACAGCATTTGTATAGGGTCTCAAACAGCTCATATCCACCACTTTCCCTGCACCCTTTCCTTGGAGCCTCAGTAGGTGCCCGGGACGTACCGCCTCTTGTGGTAATGAAACGTCCTTCCTGTTCCGACTCACTGTGCTTGGGGGTTCCCTCGTCCATTTCACCCCAGATCTGAGGGCATCAGCCCATGCGATGATCTGCCACATGATGAGCGACCTGTGTCGCCGTACTATTCAGGACCTCTTCTCTCACTTCTGCTCCACCACTGATGTACCCTGTGCTGATTCAGTTGTACTTCTGCCTAATGGGTCCTGGATGGCTGGGTCCCCGGCTTTTAACATTGTGGAGCTGCTGGGTAGCTCTGGCTCTAAGCCCACCTGAGCTGTAAGGGGCTAGGGAGCCTTCTATCCAGGAACTGTTCCTGACTTACTCCCCAGCTAACTCCGCCTATGTTAACTATTTACTGTGCTACTGCTACAAACTACACTATGCCCCCTCTAGTGGCTAAACTGAGGCACTGCACTCTCCCTATGTTAACCATCTTATACGTAGTAGAACATGTATATACATATATACAGCTATACTCAAAGGAAGGCTTTACAATAAGGGAGTATTTTCATTAAGGAAGGGAGTGGAGTATCACACGGTCCTGTACACCCCTTACACATGCATACTTCTTATCTAGATCCTTTTGTAATATTGTAATGTCATGGTCAGTTTTTAATATCCTATAATATTCTATAACCTCCGCTTTTCCTATGCTAATGAGGACTTTGACTATTCCATGGGGCGTTAGTTCCTCAGACTAGTGAACCTTCTTTCCATGATATCACTGTGGGCATGATAAGATAATTTGCACTAGGCAGCTTCATCGCCAGCTTATGCAAATCTGCGTATACATGTCATTCATTCCGGTAGCATTACTGCGTCTCTGAAGTCGGCTTCAGAGGCATGCGCTGCGCATATCCAAAAGTTCAGAAGATGGCTTCCGGTCATGCGCAGTGCATTTCTGAAGTGAGGCGTACGCTTCCCAGATTCAGAGGAGCGCACTGTGCATAGGTGGAAGTTCAGAACATGGCTTCCGGACATGCGCAGTGCGCGCCTCTAAAGGTACAGTTACACTTAGCGATGCACCAGCGATCCCGACAACGATATGGATTGCTGGTGCATCGCTAAGTGGTCGCTAGTGAGCTGCCACACAGGCAGATCTCACCAGCGACATCGCAGGGGTCGCTACTTACCTGTCAGACGCGGCGATCCTGACATCCTCCTGCCCGCGTCCACGCGTCGCTCGTCGGCGCCACAGGAAGCCCAGCAGGAAGCGCCCGACGAAAAATGATCCAGGACCTTCTCGCGTGACCAGCGATAACCAGCGGGGGAGCCGGTCGGAGGTAAGTATCACATGTAGCGATATCGCTAGCAATATCGCTGCTACGTCACAAAATCGGTGACTTTACAGCGATTTTGCTAGCAATATCGCAGTGTGTAACGGGGGCTTAATGGGAACCGTACACCTGGCTTCAGTGATGCTGAATGAGTGGGGCGCATGTGCAGATTTGCATAAGCTGGTGATTATGCTGCTTGTGCAAATTATGTTATCATGCCCACAGGGGTGTGATTGCATGAAAAAAGGGCTGACTAGTCTTGGGACTAGTCAACTAATCAAACTCCTCATTAGCATAGTAAAAGCAGAGGTTATTATAAATGCTTTATTATCATTTAATAAAGTACAACGTGAATGAACAAAAGAGAAATCTAAATCAAATATTTGGTGTGATGTTCCTTTGCCATATAAATAGCATCAAACCATCAATTCTGCTGGATACTCTTCCACACAGTTTTTAAAGGAACACATGCAAACAAGGTGAAGTAAATGTAGGCAGATGAGCAGGCAGTTTTCTCTTTGCTGTCAGGTGTATAGCTGCAGGCCTGCATGCCAAAGGTAACTAGATATGTTGAACTCACCCTGCAATCGACACCAGGAGTGCTATTTTCAGCTGATTACACCCAGCGTCTCAGATTTTCCTCTTGATTACACAGCCAGAAAGTTACAATTGACTCATCGCTACATGCACCAGTTAAAACTGACCTAATATATTCTCTGTGTGCTAAATATCCCACTTTGTATGAGCCCCTTTTTGCACTCTCTGCTGGGCCCCTGAAAATGTATGGCGTATCTGCTCTTTATCTGTGCAAGGTTATGTTCACACTAAGCGTTTTTTCATGCTTTTTTTTATCCAAATTTTCAGCTGCGTTTTACAGTACCAGCAAAGTCTATGGGATTTCAGAAATCTCATGCACACAGCTTGTTTTTCTCTACTCAGTACTTTGTGCTTTGCATGTTATTTTTGCACAATATAGCATGTCACTTCTTTCAGGGTTTATTCTGCGTTTTCCACCTAAAGAAAGTAATGGGTGGTGAAAAAGCGGTCAAAATCAGCACCAAAAAACGTAGGTATCAAGTTTTGTAGCGTTTTTTTGTGCCAAAACCTGATTAAATAGAGTGAGATTTTTTATTTTTGCACTAAACTTGATCAGCATGCACAAGAGACGAATGTAGCATGACAAAAACGCAGGAAAAAAAGCACAAAAACTGCAGCAAAAATGCAGCAAAAAACGCAAGAAAGAAAGAAATACCTGCTTTTTTCTGCAGCTTCTTTCATGCCAAAAGACCAAGTTTTGCTGCAGAAAAAAACCGCTGTCAAAATGTCTGGTGTGAACATGGCCCAATACCGACTTTTTACACTATCTTGCATTGCGTGAAACCGTATCAACTAAACATTTGTATATAGAAAACCCTGTGTTCCTGTCAATGCTATGCAAGCACAAGGCATCTGGAAATGTAATATCCAGCCAGCAATGCAGAGTCCAATTATTATCTGTCAAAACAATTCATAATGTACGGCTGTTACTCTTGTTATTATGGAGGACGTACCTGTCAGTTCTTCTATGATGACTTTGCAGGATTCAGAGAGCTTGGTGTAAATATGATACGTGAATTATAAGGGATTCTGGATTTCTGGAATTCCTGGAGAATATAATGCTCTGCAATTTTTAACCATTCACTATCTCTTCTGCATAGTGTGTATAATTTAAAGGGTACGTGGGAGTCTAGATTTATTTGCTCGGGCTCGGGGTTGGACATGACCAGAAAAGGGCCCCTGTGCAGGAACAGCATACAGACAAACCAAAACCTCGTCATTATGTGTCCGGGACAGAAGTTATTTGCTGCTTTGAAGATGAAAATGGGCCCCTTACTTCTGGGGTCCCTGTACTATTGCACAGGTGACATCAATGGTCTATCTACCCCCACCACCTATTGGGTAGGTTAATATGAGTTCTCACTTGTCAAGCTGCATCTGTATGGAAAGCTGTAGGCTGCCGATCGCTCAATGAGCAGAACGCTTGTTCATCAAGTAAAATGAACAACGCAAAAAATCTTCGTTCTTGGCGGTGGATCACCCTATATAAACAAGACTCGCACTACTGAGAACAATAACAGCCATCTATTATAGATCGCTCAATGTGCATTGTTTACTGTGGTCTGTCTATGTAAACAAGTTAATAAACAATCGTTAAATGTTTACCGATTGGTGGTCATTTAGTGCCATCAGTCGGTCCGTGTATATAGACCCTAAGGCCTCTTTCACACTTCAGTTTTTTGTGTCAGTTACAATCCGCCAAAAAGGTGGAGAAGCGGATCCTTTCTTAACTGATGTGAACGGATGGCACAGGATCCATTTTTTGACGGATCCGCAAAATGAGGAAATTTAAAGGAACCGCTGGCCGAGAGAGAGTTTTTTTTGTCCGGCACCAAGACAGAATTTGGGGTTAAATCAGTGTCTGGAGGATCCGCCGGCCAAAAAAGCGTTGCAAGCTCCGTTTGGAAATCTTTCAGGATGTTAACGGACAGCAACATTATGGCGGATCCTCACAAAAACGGATGCAACGGACGGCAATCCGTCAAAATCCGCCGATAATGGAAGTCAATGGGGAAAAAAACGTATCCGCAAAAAAAAATTGCGTATCCGTTTTTTTCAAAACCTGGCGGATTTTGACTGATTGTAAAAAACGGAAGTGTGAAAGAGGCCTAAGGCTATGTGCACACGTTGTGGAGTCTCCCGCGGATTTCTCCACACAAAAATGCAGCTCTTGGCAGAAAAGGTAGGTGCATTTTTGCCGCGGATTTGATGCGGTTTTACCTGCGGATTTGTATGCATTTTTGTAAGCTAAATAAAGATATGTTATTTAACAAAACAAAAAAGATTTGTGATGTCATTTCTGTCCAACCTCCTCTTTTACATTTGTCCAACCCACACTCCATTACACACACAGATAGATAGTTAGAGATAGATAGATAGATAGATAGATCTATCTATCTATCTATCCATAGATATATCTATAGATATTTCCATAGCTATTTCCATAGATTTATCTATAGATATTTCCATAGGTACAGTATATCTATAGATATTTCCATAGATACATAGATACAGTTAGGTCCATATATATTTGGACAGAGACAACATTTTTCTAATTTTGGTTCTAGACATTACCACAATGAATTTTAAACAAAACAATTCAGATGCAGTTGAAGTTCAGACTTTCAGCTTTCATTTTTGAGGGTATCCACATTAAAATTGGATGAAGGGTTTAGGAGTTTCAGCTCCTTAACATGTGCCATCATGCTTTTAAAGGGACCAAAAGTAATTGGACAATTGACTCCAAGTCTATTTCATGG
This sequence comes from Dendrobates tinctorius, assembly GCF_039654945.1. Lineage (NCBI taxonomy): Eukaryota > Metazoa > Chordata > Amphibia > Anura > Dendrobatidae > Dendrobates > Dendrobates tinctorius. Next base: position 42,193,962 of record NW_027361714.1, read on the forward strand.
ACAGGTGTGGGCAATCCCTTCGTTATGTCATTCTCAATTAAGCAGATAAAAGGCCTGGAGTTGATTTCAGGTGTGGTGCTTGCATTTGGAAGGTTTTGCTGTGAAGGAAACATTCGCTCAAAGGAGCTCTCCATGCAGGTGAAACAAACCATCCTTAAGCTGCAAAAACAGAAAAAACCCATCCGAGAAATTGCTACAACATTAGGAGTGGCAAAATCTACAGTTTGGTACATCCTGAGAACGAAAGAAAGCACTGGTGAACTCATCAATGTAAAAAGACCTGGGCGCCCACGGAAGACAACAGTGGTGGATGGTCACAGAATAGTCTCCATGGTGAAGAGAAACCCTTTCACAACAGCCAACCAAGTGAACAACACTCTCCAGGAGGTAGGCGTATCAATATCCAAATCTACCATAAAGAGAAGACTGCATGAAAGTAAATAGAGAGGGTTCACTGCACGGTGCAAGCCACTCATAAGTATCAAAAGACTAGACTGGACTTTGCTAAAAAAACATCTTAAAAAGCCAGCACAGTTCTGGAAGAACATTCTTTGGACAGATGAAACCAAGATCAACCTCTACCAGAATGATGGAAAGAGAAAAGTATGGCGAAGGCATGGTACAGCTCATGATCCAAAGCATACCACATCATCTGTAAAACACAGCGGAGGCAGTGTGATGGCTTGGGCATGCATGGCTGCCAGTGGCACTGGGTCACTAGTGTTTATTGATGATGTGACACAGGACAGAAGCAGCCGAATGAATTCTGAGGTATTCAGAGCCATACTGTGTGCTCAGATCCAGCCAAATGCAGCCAAACTGATTGGTCGTCGTTTCATACTACAGATGGACAATGACCCAAAACATAAAGCCAAAGCAACCCAGGAGTTTATTAAAGCAAAGAAGTGGAATATTCTTGAATGGCCAAGTCGGTCACCTGATCTCAACCCAATTGAGCATGCATTTCACTTGTTAAAGACTAAACATCAGACAGAAAGGCCGGCAAACAAACAGCAACTGAAAACCACCGCAGTGAAGGCCTGGCAGAGCATCAGAAAGGAGGGAACACAGCGTCTGGTGATGTCCATGAGTTCAAGACTTCAGGCAGTCATTGCCAACAAAGGGTTTTCAACCAAGTACTAGAAATGAACATTTTATTTACATTTATTTAATCTGTCCAATTACTTTTGGTCCCTTTAAAAACAGGGTGGCACATGTTAAGGAGCTGAAACTCCTAAACTCTTCATCCAATTTTAATGTGGATACCCTCAAATGAAAGCTGAAAGTCTGAACTTCAACTGCATCTGAATTGTTTTGTTTAAAATTCATTGTGGTAATGTCTAGAACCAAAATTAGAAAAATGTTGTCTCTGTCCAAACATATATGGACCTAACTGTATATCTATAGACATATACATAGATGTATCTAAAGATATATAGCCATATATATTTAAAAAAAAATAAGGGAAAAAAATGGCATGGGCTCCCGCGCAATTTTCTGTGCCAGAGGGGGAAAGCTGACGACCGGGGGCCAATATTTGTAGCCTGGGAAGGGGATAATACCCATGGCCCCTCCCCAGGCTATGAATATCAGCCTGCAGCTGTCTGCATAGCCTTTACTGGCTATTAAAATAGGGGAACCCCCCAAAAAATGATGTAGGACCCCCCTATATTTTATAGCCAGAAAGGCTATGCAGACTGCTGCGGGCTGATAATCATAGCCTAGGAAAAGGCCATGGATATTGCCCCCCCCGGCTGCAAATACCAGCCTGCAGCTGCCCCAGAAATGGCGCAACTCTAAGATGTGCCAATTCTGGCACTTAGCTCCTCTCTTCCCACTCCCATGTAGCGGTGGGATATGGGGTAATATAAGGGGTTAAAGTCACCTTACTCTTGGAAGGTGACATTAAGCCCAGTTAATAATGGAGTGGCGTCAATAAGACACCGATCCCTTATTAATCTTTTGAAAGGGTTAAAAAAAACCCACACATATAAAAATAAAGTCTTTTAATGAAATAAAACACAACACGGTTTTCATCTTTTTATTTAACTCCCAGATCCAAGCGATGCCCTTTTCTCCTAGAAAAAAACAAAAAATAATAAACCAACCGTATACTCCCTGTCTGACACAGTCCAATTAATAACGATGGTCCCACGACGATCTCCCCTATAGAACAGTGACATCAGGTGATGTCACTGCTCTATGGGGCCTCCCAGTGATGAACTGACAGAAGACAACACCTCCTGCAGTGCATCACTGAGGTTACCTGAGTTCAGAGTCTCACTTTACAGCACTGCTGTGTGAGAATTAGGGCTAGGGTTAGGGTTACGGGACCTCTTTCACGGTGGAGGGATACACAGCAGAGGATTACCTCCTCCTGTTATTTCAGTGCTGGAGCCCCTGGAAGCGGTCGCATCAGCTGATGCAACTGTTCTCCATGGGAGATCGTCGTGGGACCCTCATTATTATCTGGACTACAGCGGAGAGGTGAGTATAGGTTGGTTTATTATTTTATGTTTATTACAGTAGATCAATGGCTTCGGGGAATTAGGTGTGTGCGGTGAGTACGTACTCTATGTTATGTGTTGTATGTTATATGTATGTTCTGTATGTTTTATGTTCTGTATGTTATATGTATATTCTGTATGCTATATGTTGTATGTTCTGTATCTTACATGTATGTTCTGTATGTTATATGTTGTATGTTCTGTATCATATATGTATGTTCTGTATGTTATATGTTGTATGTTCTGTATCTTATAAGTATGTTCTGTATGTTATATGTTCTGTATGCTCTGAATGTTATATGTTCTGTATGTTATATGCTGTATGTTCTGTATCTTATACAGTATGTATGTTCTGTATGTTACAGTTGTGGCCAAAAGTATTGACACCCCTGCAATTTTGTCAGATAATACTCAGTTTCTTCCTGAAAATGATTGCAAACACAAATTCTTTGGTATTATTATCTTCATTTAATTTGTCTTAAATGAAAAAACACAAAAAGAATTGTCCTAAAGCCAAATTGGATATAATTCCACACCAAACATAAAAAAGAGGGTGGACAAAAGTATTGGCACTGTTCGAAAAATCATGTGATGCTTCTCTAATTTGTGTAATTAACAGCACCTGTAACTTACCTGTGGCACCTAACAGGTGTTGGCAATAACTAAATCACACTTGCAGCCAGTTGACATGGATTAAAGTTGACTCAACCTCTGTCCTGTGTCCTTGTGTGTACCACACTGAGCATGGAGAAAAGAAAGAAGACCAAAGAACTGTCTGAGGACTTGAGAAACCAAATTGTGAGGAAGCATGAGCAATCTCAAGGCTACAAGTCCATCTCCAAAGACCTGAATGTTCCTGTGTCTACCGTGCACAGTGTCATCAAGAAGTTTAAAGCCCATGGCACTGTGGCTAACCTCACTAGATGTGAATGGAAAAGAAAAATTGACAAGAGATTTCAACACAAGATTGTGCGGATGTTGGATAAAGAACCTCGACTAACATCCAAACAAGTTCAAACTGCCCTGCAGTCCGAGGGTACAACAGTGTCAACCCGTACTATCCGTCGGCGTCTGAATGAAAGCGGACTGTATGGTAGGAGACCCAGGAAGACCCCACTTCTTACCCCGAGACATAAAAAAGCCAGGCTGGTGTTTGCAAAAACTTACCTGAAAAAGCCTAAAATGTTTTGGAAGACTGTTCTCTGGTCAGATGAGACAAAAGTAGAGCTTTTTAGGCAAAGGCATCAACATAGAGTTTACAGGAGAAAAAAAGAGGCATTCAAAGAAAAGAACACGGTCCCTACAGTCAAACATGGCGGAGGTTCCCTGATGTTTTGGGGTTGCTTTGCTGCCTCTGGCACTGGACTGCTTGACCGTGTGCATGGCATTATGAAGTCTGAAGACTACCAACAAATTTTGCAGCATAATGTAGGGCCCAGTGTGAGATAGCTGGGTCTCCCTCAGAGGTCATGGGTCTTCCAGCAGGACAATGACCCAAAACACACTTCAAAAAGCACTAGAAAATGGTTTGAGAGAAAGCACTGGAGACTTCTAAGGGGGCCAGCAATGAGTCCAGACCTGAATCCCATAGAACACCTGTGGAGAGATCTAAAAATGGCAGTTTGGAGAAGGCACCCTTCTAATATGAGGGAACTGGAGCAGTTTGCCAAAGAAGAATGGTCTACAATTCCAGCAGAGCATTGTAAGAAACTCATTGATGGTTACCGGAAGTGGTTGGTCGCAGTTATTTTGGCTAAAGGTTGTACAACCAAGTATTAGGCTGAGGGTGCCAATACTTTTGTCTGACCCATTTTTGGAGTTTTGTGTGAAATGATCAATGTTTTGCTTTTTGCTTCATTCTCTTTTGTGTTTTTTCATTTAAGACAAATTAAATGAAGATAATAATACCAAAGAATTTGTGTTTGCACTCATTTTCAGGAAGAAACTGAGTATTATCTGTCAAAATTGCAGGGGTGTCAATACTTTTGGCCACAACTGTATATGCTGTATGTTCTGTATGTTATATGTATGTTCTGTATGTTATATGTATATTCTGTATGTTATATGTTATATGTTCTGTATCTTACATGTATGTTCTGTTTGTTATATGTTGTATGTTCTGTATCTTATATGTATGTTCTGTATGTTATATGTTGTATGTTCTGTATCTTATATGTAAGTTCTGTATCTTATATGTTGTATGTTCTGTATCTTATATGTATGTTCTGTATGTTATATGTTCTGTATGTTCTGAATGTTATATGTTCAGTATGTTATATGCTGCATGTTCTGTATCTTATACAGTATGTATGTTCTGTATGTTATATGTTGTATGTTCTGTATGTTATATGTATGTTCTGTATGTTATATGTTGTATCTTCTTCTTTTTTTTATTTCACATTCAACACATTAGCCGGAAAATGGGACTACTACTGTCCCATCATTGGCTAATGTGTCAATCACTGTCAGGGTAGCAGGCATAGCCCGATGGCACTTGTAGTCCCATCGGACGATGCCTGCATACACATACACACACACACAGCACCGCAGAACCCCCTCCGGCATACACACCGGACAGGCCGATGACCCACGGACAGCCCCGCAGCCCTCCCGCAAGACTCCGCCAGACCCCCCTGACAGCCCAATGACCCCGGCACAAGCCCCGCACAGACCCCCGACAGCCCGATGACCTCAGCACAGGCCCTGCACAGACCCCGACAGCCCGATGACCCTGGCACAGGCCCCGCACAGACCCTCGACAGCCCGATGACCCCGGCACAGGCCCCGCACAGACCCCTGAATTTTTGTAATCCGAAATGTTGGCCTACTGAAATGTATGCTCAGTAAATGCACTCAATACTTGGTCGGGGCTCAATTTGCATCAATTACTGCATCATAGAGGCAATCAGCCTGTGGCACTGCTGAGGTGTTATGGAAGCCCAGGTTGCTTTGATAGCAGCATCAGCTTGTCTGCATTGTGGGTCTGCTGTCTCTCATCTTCCTCTTGACAATACCCTATAGATTCTCTATGGGGTTAAGGTCAGGTGAGTTTACTGGCCAATCAAACACAGTGATACTGTTGTTTTTAAACCAGGTATTAGTACTTTTGGTAATGTGGACAGGTGCCAAGTCCTGCTGGAGAATTAAATTTCCATCTCCAAAAAGCTTGTCGGCAGAGGCAAGACAGAGGTAGACAGCTGCGCTGACTTAGGGCTTGAATAAAACCCAGTGGACCTACACCAGCAGATGACATGGCTCTCCAATCCATCACTGATTGTGGAAACTTCACACTAGACGTCAAGCAGCTTGGATTGTGGCCTCTCAACTCTTCCTTCAGACTTTAGGACCTTGATTTCCAAATAAAATGCAAAATTTACTTTCATCTGAAAACAATACCTTGGACCACTGAGCAACAGTCAAGTTCTTTTTCTCATTGGCCAAGGTAAGACGCTTTTGGCGTTGTCTATTGGTCATGAGTGGTTTGACACAAGGAATGCGACACTTGTAGCCCATGTTCTGGATACGTCTGTGTGTGGTGGCTCTTGAATCAATGACTCAGCAGCAGTCCACTACTTGTGAATCTCCCCCCAATTTTTGAACAGTCCTTTCATGGCTGCGGTTATCCCGGTTGCTTGTACACCTTTTTCTACCACACTTTTTCCTTCCTCTCAACTTTCCATTAATATGCTTGGATACAGCACTCTGTGAACAGCCAGCTTCTTTAGCAATGACCTTTTGTGGCTTACCCTCCTTGTGGAAGGTGTCAGTGACTGCCTTTTGGCAAGTCAGCAGTCTTCCCCATGATTTTGGAGCCTACTGAAACAGATTAAGGGACCTTTTTAAACGCTTAGGAAGCCTTTTCAGGTGTTTTTTGTTATTTATTCTAATTTACTGAGATAATGACTTTTGGGTTTTCATTTGCTGTAAACCTTAATCATCAAGATTAACAGACATAAACACTTGAAATAGATCACTCTGTTTGTGATGACTCTATATAATTTATGAGTTTCACTTTTTGTATTGAAGAACTGAAATAATTTATTTTTTTATGATATTCTAATTTAGTGAGAAACACATGTATGTTTTTCTTAACTTCAATCTTTAGTAACATTTAGATGTGCTTATTAAGAAACTAGGGTCAGATCTTCGCATAATCGCATGTGGGGAAGTTATATTTATCCAGACTTTTGGTGAGAGAGTGCAACTTATACCACATGACATTCTTTAGGTTATCAGTAAGACACATATCACAAGCTATGTTACTATAGCGAGCTAACAACAAACCAGAAAGCCATATGGTAGGGTTAGCAGTTAAGGACAGAGAAAGAAGTGAGAGCATTGGAGGCCATTCCTAAAGAAGAGTCAAGAATGTCGACACAAAGCATCATGGAGCAAAGCCTCCTATAATTTCCAATAATGCATAAATGACTGTTTTCTTTCTGACAGTTAATCCATATGTTTTGAAGAAATACCTATTCACTAGTCATGATTTTATAGTAAGTATGCTTTTCTCTCACTTTGCCATCCATTGATATCAGCTTAGACCTCTTTCAGATGTCTGATTTTTCACATATGAAAAAAAAATACTATGTAAGAGTCATCCATGTTATTTATCTGATTTTCATTAGTGTTTGGTCATTGTATTAATTTTTACCATAGCGATTTTCAGTGATGAAAAAGTAATAAAAGAACAAAGCTTCTACTATTCATTATAATGGTAATCATGGACCGCACACTGCTGACCCACATACGTAAGGGTCTGTGCACACATTGCGCTTTTGTCGTGTTTTTTTATACACAGTTTTGCCACAAACCCTGAATGATTTCCTAATGCCAGCAAAGTGAATGAGATTTCAGAAGTGTCATGCACACGTTGCTTATTTTTTCCTTGCAGATTTGCAGCAGATTTAGGCTGGGTTCACATGTAGCGGAACTCTCGCGGAAATTACCGCTAGAATTCCGAAAATTCCATTCTGCGGGAAAATCGCATTTTAAATTCCTGCGATTTTCCCGCTGAAAAAATAGCATTTTGCAAGCGTAATTAGCTTGCAGAATTGCTAGCGTTTTCCAAGCGATCTGTAGCATCGCTTGGAGAACTGATTGACAGGTTGGTCACACTCGTCAAACATAGTGTTTGACAACTGTGACCAACTTTTTACTATTGAGGCCGCCTATGCGACATTAAAAATAAAAGATAGAGTGTAAAAAATAATAATAAAAAAAAATATTGTTATTCTCACCTTCCGACGTCCTGCGCAGCCTTCCCGCCTCTCTCCATGCTCCCGGTCCCAGTAATCCATTGCGACAATTACCGCGATGACGTCCGTTCTCATGGTCATTCGCGATGACGTCGCGCGAATGACCGCGAGACTTCGCGATCCCGCGAGAATGGACGTAATCGCTCGCAAAGGCTTACTGGGACCGGAACTGTGGAGAGAGGCGGGAAGGCTGCACGGGACGTCGGAAGGTGAGAATAACAATATTTTTTTTTATTATTATTTTTTATTTAAAATTCTATTTTTTACAGGGATATGGTACCCAAAGCCCGGAGGACAATCTCCTCTCCTCCAGACAGTGGGTACCATCCGCAAATGTTCTGCTTACTTTTCGCATGGTGTGCACAGCCACATGCGGAAAGTAAGCTGAACAATGCATTCCTATGGGTGTGGGATCGCCACGATTCTGCGAAATTAATGAGCATGCTGCGTTTTTTACTGCGAAGCGATTCCGCCGCGGTAAAAACCGCAGCATTAGCACAGCATTGTGGAATCCCATTGGAATGCATGGGATGCTTATTTTTCGCGGCAAAATTGAGCGGTTAAAACCACTGTAGAAACGCAAAAAAAACGCCACGTGTGAACTCAGCCTTACAGTGGGTAAGGAAAGATTTCGGACCCCTTTAAATTTTGGGGTTCTTCTTTAGCTCTCTCACCAAGACTCTTCTCTCACTATTGCTCAGTTTGGCTGGATGGCCAGGTCTTGGAAGACTTTTCTGGTGGTTCCAAACTTATTCCATTTAAGGATTATGGAGGCCACTGTGCTCTTAGGAACCTTGAGTACTGCAGAAATTCTTTTGTAACCTTGGCCAGATGTGTGCCTTGCCACTATTCTGTCTCTGAGCTCCTTGGCCAGTTCCTTTGACCTCATGATTCTCATTTGGTCTGATATGCAGTGTGAGCTGAGAGGTCTTATATGGACAGGTGTGTGCCTTTACAAGTTAAGTCCTATCAGTTTAATTAAACACAGCTGGACTCCAAAGAAGGAGTAGAACCATCTCAAGTAGGATCACAAGAAAATGGAAAGCATGTGACTTAAATATGAGTGTCTGAGCAAAGGGTCTGAATACTTATGACCATGTGATATTTAATTTTTTCTTTTTTACTAAATTTGCAAAAATTTCTACATTTATGGGTTTTTTTTGTCAAGATGGTGTGCAGAGTGTACATTAATGAGAAACAAAATGAACTTTTTTGAATTTACCAAATGGCTGCAATGAAACAAAAAGTGAAAAATTTAAAGGGGTCTGAATACTTTCAGTACCCACTGTAAATCTGCAGCGTGTCAATTCTTTCAGTGTTTCTGCTACAGCTTTCACCCACACTAATGAAAAATAATATATAAAATGTGGCAAAAAATGCACCTATTTTATGCTGCATTTTATTCTACCAAGATATACCGATATGGTGCAGAAATTTATTTGGCTTTGTTCCCACAATAAGTTTTGGTGCATTTTTGATGCGTCATGGACACAGTGCCTAACAGGTCCATCAAAGTGCATGAGATTTATAGAAGTCTCATGCCCACTGTGCTTATTTTAAACTTTCCTGTGGTGCTTGTTTCAAATCAGCAAGATGTCGATTTATTTTGCTATTATTAAAGAGTACAAGACACTCAATACACCCATTTAAGAACAAGCATCCATGAGATTCTCTTTTAACCCCTAAACGACCGGCGATGTGCATTTTATGGTGGCAGTTAAAGGTACTTACTCCTCAGTGCCACGTATTAACGGCGCTGAGAAATAAGGTCAAGCGCCCCAGCGTCGGAACATCTTCGAAGTCTCGGCTACTGGGGGTAGCTGAAACGCCGGAGAATATGATTTGAGTCAGTTTTTACAGTCCCCAGTGTTGCGATATCGGTGAACGGTTAACGGCGACAGCAAATCAAAAGGTTAGGGGTAGGACTGTGTTAGATTTGTACTTAGAATTGGGGGGTTTCCACTGTTTAGGTAAATCAGGGGGTCTCCAACATGGCGCGCGCCATTGATTCCAGGCAATTTTGCATTAAAAAAGTCACCATGCTCCCTTGCTTCTGAGCCCTGCCATGCGCCCAAACAGTAGCTTTCCTACTCATATGGGGTATCGGTCTACTTAGCAGAAATTGCACAACAAATTTTGTTGTCCATTTTCTCCTGATACCCTTGTGAAAATAAAAAAGTTTGGGTATAAAGTAACTTTTTTGTGAAAAAAGTAAAATTTTAATTTTTTCCGTCCACATTGCTTTAGTTCTCGTCAAGCACCTGAAGGGTTAATAAACTTCTTGAATGTGGTTTTTCGCACCTTGAGAGATGCAGTTTTTAGAATGGTGTCACTCTTGGTTATTTTCTGTCATGTTTACTCCCCAAACTTACTTCAAATGTGAGGTGGTCCCTAAAAAAATAGTTTAGTAAATTTTGTTGGAAAAATGAGATATCGCTGGTCAACTTTCAACCCTTATGACGTCCTAACTAGAGTTGAGCGACTTTTGGTTTTTTAGGGTCGCGTTTCGTTTCGTGAAACCCGACTTTTCCAAAAGTCGGGTCGAGCAAGATCGTCCGATTATAGGGAAAAGTCGGGGTCGTCCCGAAACACGAAACCCAATGTAAGTCAATGGGGAATAAAAGTCGGCAGTGAGAGGAGGACAGGAAACACACCTACAGTGCCCATTTGAATGCCAAAAGCATCAATTCTTCTTTCTTAAGCTTGTCAACCTTAATTAACTTCATAATACAAGTTACGCACTGAAAAATGGGGGTTATTTGGCTACAAACTGTGGGGGGGAGGGCTGGCTCCAGGTTTTCATGTGCCCTGGGCGAAAGAGCGCCCCTTTAACACATACCACAACTCATCATGCTCCGATACGGCAGAGAAATAGCGGTATAGTACAATGAAAAATACCTCACTTTTTACATCTCATGACGAGGCCCATCTATTTCTCCATACAGAATCATTGGTCCCATATAATGTTTGAAACAGTATATGATGAGCTCCACATAATGCTACAGTATATGTTGGTCCCCATGGATGAAGCTCCACTGTCTTATGGGCCCAAATAATGCTCCAAACATAATGGGCCCCATTTCTAATGCTCTAGTGTATAATGGGCCCTGTAAATGCTGCTCCAGTGTCTGATGTCCACCTTTGGAATGTTCCAGTGTATGGTGGGCCCCATCTATCATTCTCCAGAGTATAGTGCTCCCCAAAAATTGCTGTTCCAACATTGAAAACAATCAAATAAGTCTCCTCGCTAGGGAATCCCTGTACTTGTCTGGACAGGTGCTGTAGCTTGCTTAACAGCTCGCCAGCCATTCTCACGCCCAGTATGGATTACACGTGATTGCACAAAGGTGAGAAAGGGTACCGTATCCCCAGATAACATGTATGGATAGCATACACATTCAAAATATATGTCTCAGGAGGCAGGCTCAGACGGTGTTAGGCCCAGTATGGATTGCACGTGATTGCACAAAGGTTAGAAAGGGTACCGTATCCCTGGATAACATGTATGGATAGCGTACACATTCAAAATATATGTCTCAGGAGGCAGGCTCAGACGGTGTTAGGCCCAGTATGGATTGCACGTGATTGCACAAAGGTTAGAAAGGGTACCGTATCCCTGGATAACATGTATGGATAGCGTATACATTCAAAATATATGTCTCAGGAGGCAGGCTCAGATGGTGTTAGGCCCAGTATGGATTGCACGTGATTGCACAAAGGTTAGAAAGGGTACCGTATCCCCGGATAACATGTATGGATAGCGTACACATTCAAAATATATGTCTATACAGCATGAGGCAGGCTCAGACGGTGTTAGGCCCAGTATGGATTGCACGTGATTGCACAAAGGTTAGAAAGGGTACCGTATCCCTGGATAACATGTATGGATAGCGTACACATTCAAAATATATGTCTATACAGCATGAGGCAGGCTCAGACGGTGTTAGGCCCAGTATGGATTGCACGTGATTGCACAAAGGTTAGAAAGGGTACCGTATCCCTGGATAACATGTATGGATAGCGTACACATTCAAAATATATGTCTCAGGAGGCAGGCTCAGACGGTGTTAGGCCCAGTATGGATTGCACGTGATTGCACAAAGGTTAGAAAGGGTACCGTATCCCTGGATAACATGTATGGATAGCGTACACATTCAAAATATATGTCTCAGGAGGCAGGCTCAGACGGTGTTAGGCCCAGTATGGATTGCACGTGATTGCACAAAGGTTAGAAAGGGTACCGTATCCCTGGATAACATGTATGGATAGCGTACACATTCAAAATATATGTCTCAGGAGGCAGGCTCAGAAGGTGTTAGGCCCAGTATGGATTGCACGTGATTGCACAAAGGTTAGAAAGGGTACCGTATCCCTGGATAACATGTATGGATAGCGTACACATTCAAAATATATGTCTCAGGAGGCAGGCTCAGACGGTGTTAGGCCCAGTATGGATTGCACGTGATTGCACAAAGGTTAGAAAGGGTACCGTATCCCTGGATAACATGTATGGATAGCGTACACATTCAAAATATATGTCTCAGGAGGCAGGCTCAGACGGTGTTAGGCCCAGTATGGATTGCACGTGATTGCACAAAGGTTAGAAAGGGTACCGTATCCCCGGATAACATGTATGGATAGCGTCCACATTCAAAATATATGTCTATACAGCATGAGGCAGGCTCAGATGGTGTTAGGCCCAGTATGGATTGCACGTGATTGCACAAAGGTTAGAAAGGGTACCGTATCCCCGGATAACATATATGGATAGCGTACACATTCAAAATATATGTCTATACAGCATGAGGCAGGCTCAGACGGTGTTAGGCCCAGTATGGATTGCACGTGATTGCACAAAGGTTAGAAAGGGTACCGTATCCCTGGATAACATGTATGGATAGCGTACACATTCAAAATATATGTCTATACAGCATGAGGCAGGCTCAGACGGTGTTAGGCCCAGTATGGATTGCACGTGATTGCACAAAGGTTAGAAAGGGTACCGTATCCCTGGATAACATGTATGGATAGCGTACACATTCAAAATATATGTCTCAGGAGGCAGGCTCAGACGGTGTTAGGCCCAGTATGGATTGCACGTGATTGCACAAAGGTTAGAAAGGGTACCGTATCCCCAGATAACATGTATGGATAGTGTACACATTCAAAATATATGTCTCAGGAGGCAGGCTCAGACGGTGTCAGGCACAGTATGGATTTGACGGCCCAGATTACACAGCGGAGGAGCAGGGAGTGGTAAAGATTGCAAATGCTGGGGCCCTGCCCAAGCAAGGGGGGCCCACTCGTGGGCGTCGGTACTGGCACTGGGCCCCTCATAGTACAGCGGTGTGTCTGACGGCGGGTGTGCACCACCACCGTCAGAGACACTTGATTGCACTATGAGGGACCCTGTGCCAGTGCCCGCGCCCAAGAGTCGGCCTACCCACCTGTCCAGGGCAACGGCACTCGCACGGTGTCGTGCGCTAGGTGGTGACCCCGGCCATGGGGGGGGAGGCAGCACAGTTAGGGAGTTTTAGAAAGTGGCATATGTTGATGTTGGACATTCAGCTGATGCAAAAGGCGAAATAGGTGAAGTACCAGGAAGAGGTGGACCAAAGCAAGCCATTTTTCTGTCACCCTATGTGTCATCAGGGGAAGGTGGGACAAAATCCTTGGAAACCCATGCGTGGTTCATTTTAATGAAGGTTAGATCATCCACATTTTGGGTTGACAGACGGGTCCTTTTTTCTGTCAGGATTCATCCAGCTGCACTGAAGACTCTTTCCGATAGCACACTTGCAGCTGGGCAAGCGAGCTCATGTAAGGCATATTGGGCCAATTCAGGCCAGGTGTCCAGTTTAGTGGCCCAATAGTCAAAGGGGAATGACCTGTGTGGGAGAACATCGATATGGGAGGAAAAGTAGTTTGTAACCATAGTTGACAACTGCTGTCTCCTGTCACTTTCCATCGATGCAGTATTACCAGTTGTGTGAGCGGTATTTGAAAAATCAGTCCACAACATTGTCATGAAACCCCTGTCTCCAACGCCACTTCTGCTGTGTGCACCACGAACACCTCTGCCAAGCTGCTCCCGGCCCGTATGGCTCGTGTGAGAACCATCACCGCTGCTGTGTGCTGGGAATGCCTCAAGCAACCGATTTACCAGAGTTGCTTGTTTATTAGCCAATATTAGGTCAAGGTTCTCCTGTGGCATGATGTTTTGTAATTTGCCTTTACAGTGTGGATCCAGGATGCTGGCCCACCAGTAGTCGTCATCGTTCATCATTTTGGCAATGCGGGGGTCCCTTTTTAGGATCTGCAAGGCATAATCTGACATGTGGGCCAATGTTCCCGGTGTCAATGATGCACTGCGAGTGCTGGGTGGAGGAGCACTTTCTGGCAAATCCACATCCCTCCAGTCACGCACAAACCCTGTACCAGACCTTGCCACGCCAACATTTTCACTTGCCCCACGAGATGCATCCTCCTCCCCTAAGTAATCATCCCCATCATCCTCCTCCTCCTCCTCTTCTTCCTCCACCTCGTCCAGGAGAGGTCCCTGAGCAGACAATGGCTGAATGTCATCAAGGATTCCCTCCTCCTCTTCCTCCTCATCAACATTGGCTGCAGACGCCTGCTCCTTAAGGTGCGTCAAAGTTTGCATGAGCAGACGCATAAGTGGGATGCTCATGCTTAGGATGGCGTCGTCTGCGCTTACCAGCCGTGTGCATTCCTCAAAACACTGAAGGACTTTACAAAGGTCTTTCAGCTTCGACCACTGCACACCTGTCAACTCCATGTCTGCTCTCAAAGTGCCTGGCCGTGTATCCTCCCACAAATGCATTATGGCCTGCCTCTGCTCGCACAGCCGCTCCACCATGTGCAGGGTGGAGTTCCACCTTGTTGCAATGTCGATAATGAGGCGGTGGTTGGGAAGGTGGAGCAATCGCTGCAGCTTCTGCATACGAACGGAGTGTACAGGCGACCGGCGGATGTGCGCGCACAGTCTTCGCACCTTCTGGAGCAGGGCTGTTAACTCCGGATAATTTTTGAGGAAGCATTGCACCACCAGGTTCAAGGTGTGAGCCAAGCAAGGTATGTGGCTGAGTTTTGAAAGGGCTATGGCTGCCACAAAATTACGGCCGTTATCACTAACTACCTTGCCTGCCTCAAGATGTACACTGCCCAGCCATGACTCAGTTTGTCGCTTCAAGTACTCGGCCAGCACCTCGGCGGTGTGTGTGTCGCCCAAACACATCATCTGCAACACAGCCTGCTGACGCTTTCCACTAGCTGCTCGATAGGGGGACACATCGTGTGCAACAGTGGCAGCTGCAGATGGAGTGCTCGTACGACTGCGCTCTGTGGACGAGCTTTCGCTTCTGGAGGAGGAGGAGGAGGGTCGAACGCCTACAGCCAAATGTTTCCTATACCGTGGGCTAGGCAGCACTGTCCCACCACCGCTGTCCCCTGTGGACCCTGCATCCACCACATTAACCCAGTGCGCAGTGATGGACACGTAACGGCCCTGGCCATGCCGACTGGACCATGCATCAGTTGTGAGGTGCACCTTTCCACTCACTGACTGCTTGAGTGCATGGACAATGCGGTCTTTCACATGATGGTGGAGGGCTGGGATGGCTTTGCGAGAGAAGAAGTGGCGACTGGGTAGGTCATAGCGTGGTACTGCATAGGCCATGAGTTCGCGGAAAGCTGTGCTTTCCACCAACCGAAAGGGCATCATCTCAAACGAGATTAGTTTGGCAATGTGGGCGTTCAAACCCAGTGTACGCGGATGAGAGACTGAGTACTTTCTTGACCTACTCATAGTGTCTGGGAGGGTGAGCTGGACTTGAGAGCTGCATATGGTGGAAGTAGCGGTGGACAGGGCGGACTGAGAGAGGGTTGATGATGGTGATGGAGTTGGTGTTCTTTCTGATGGCCTAGAATCAGTCTTTCGTTGATATAACAGTGGGATTCCCTGACTGCTGTGGCCTTGCAACGACACCTCAACATTTGCTGCTGTGCTAACCGGTGGGCTTACAGTGGGGGAAACAATGTAGCGTTGCTGACTACCTTCGTTGTGATCAGTTGCACATGTGGCACTTGAGGTTTGGTGTTGTGTCCACGCTTGCAAGTGCATGCTGGTTAAATGTCTAAGCATGCAACTGGTATTCAAATTTTTCAGATTTTTCCCTCGGCTAAAGGTCTTTGCGCACTTCTTACAGATAACCTTGGCCTGATCATGAGGATTTTGTTCAAAAAAGTGCCACACTGCACTCTTCCTACTTTGGCAGACATTTTGCGGCCTAGCACGCTGTGATCTTTTGACCCTCTGGACAAGCTGTCCAGCAACTCTTTTGATGTTTGGAACCTGTCTTTGGAGTGCTCCGGGCCTGCCAGATAACAGCTGTTGCGATGTCGATGTCTGCTGTGGATGCTCCTCATCTGAGCTATTGGAAGCAGCACCCTCTTCCCCCAATGGATGCCAATCTGGGTCAACAACTGGGTCATCCATCACCTCCTCTTCTATGTCATGTACACCTTCCTCTATGTCACCGTGTATGGTGGTATAGTGTGCGGGAAGGGGCACCTGAGTCTCATCAGGGTCAGAATCTGGCTCTATACACTGCGGGGACAATGTAGTGCTCTGAGTGAATGTACCAGCAGAATCATCCATCAGTGGCTGTGCATCAGTGCACTCCATGTCAGATTCATCTTGGCATGGGTAATTCACCATTTGACTTGATAATCCAGGCATGGTATGTGAAAACAGCTCCATGGAGTAATCAGTAGTATGGCCTGCGTCATCCTTCAATCTTGGTTGGGGTGAAGGACACAAGGAAAGGTGTGGTTCATGAACATGAGCCTCCAATGACGACTCAGTGCTTTTACTTTTTACAACTGAAGAAGAGGAGGCGATAGAGCTGGAGGCTGAGTCAGCAATGTAAGACAAAACTTTTTCCTGATGCTCTGGCTTTAAAAGCGGTTTGCCAACTCCTAGAAAACTAAGCGTTCGAGGCCTTATGTAGCCAGACGATGACGCAGGGTCAGCACCTCCTGCATTCGGTCCTATTTTGCTCTTGCCACTACCATCAGATCCACCACCAACACCATCATTACCAGCTGCCAACCCCCGCCCAATTCCACGGCCTCTTCCACCAGCCTTCCTCATTTTTGGTAGAAATGTAGACAAAATCCAACAAACTATATAGTAATGTAAAACAAGGTACAAGGTGTCTATAGGACAGGGGAGATTTTGAATTTCTGCACACACTTTTGGACACTGGACACTTTTGGATTGTGTGAGGCCCACTGATATCTGAGCGCTATGTGACAGGCTCGATGGCACAGCTGTGACAAAAGTGACTAGAGGATAAGGGAGATTTTGAATCTCTGCACACACTTTTGGACACTGGACACTTTTGGATTGTGTGAGGCCCACTGATATCTGAGCGCTATGTGACAGGCTCGATGGCACAGCTGTGACAAAAGTGACTAGAGGATAAGGGAGATTTTGAATCTCTGCACACACTTTTGGACACTGGACACTTTTGGATTGTGTGAGGCCCACTGATATCTGAGCGCTATGTGACAGGCTCGATGGCACAGCTGTGACAAAAGTGACTAGAGGATAAGGGAGATTTTGAATCTCTGCACACACTTTTGGACACTGGACACTTTTGGATTGTGTGAGGCCCACTGATATCTGAGCGCTATGTGACAGGCTCGATGGCACAGCTGTGACAAAAGTGACTAGAGGATAAGGGAGATTTTGAATTTCTGCACACACTTGTGGACAGTGGACACTTTTGGATTGTGTGAGGCCCACTGATATCTGAGCGCTATGTGACAGGCTCGATGGCACTGCTGTGACAAAAGTGACTAGAGGATAAGGGAGATTTTGAATTTCTGCACACACTTGTGGACAGTGGACACTTTTGGATTGTGTGAGGCCCACTGATATCTGAGCGCTATGTGACAGGCTCGATGGCAC
The DNA here is from genome assembly GCF_039654945.1 of Dendrobates tinctorius. Lineage (NCBI taxonomy): Eukaryota > Metazoa > Chordata > Amphibia > Anura > Dendrobatidae > Dendrobates > Dendrobates tinctorius. The sequence continues at coordinate 42,211,724 of NW_027361714.1, forward strand.
TGCTGTGACAAAAGTGACTAGAGGATAAGGGAGATTTTGAATTTCTGCACACACTTGTGGACAGTGGACACTTTTGGATTGTGTGAGGCCCACTGATATCTGAGCGCTATGTGACAGGCTCGATGGCACTGCTGTGACAAAAGTGACTAGAGGATAAGGGAGATTTTGAATTTCTGCACACACTTGTGGACAGTGGACACTTTTGGATTGTGTGAGGCCCACTGACATCTGAGCGCTATGTGACAGGCTCGATGGCACAGCTGTGACAAAAGTGACTAGAGGATAAGGGAGATTTTGAATTTCTGCACACACTTTTGGACACTGGACACTTTTGGATTGTGTGAGGCCCAATGAATATCTGAGCGCTATGTCACAGGCTCGATGGCACAGCTGTGACAAAAGTGACTAGAGGATAAGGGAGATTTTGAATCTCTGCACACTTTTGGACACTGGACACTTTTGGATTGTGTGAGGCCCACTGATATCTGAGCGCTATGTGACAGGCTCGATGGCACTGCTGTGACAAAAGTGACTAGAGGATAAGGGAGATTTTGAATTTCTGCACACACTTGTGGACAGTGGACACTTTTGGATTGTGTGAGGCCCACTGATATCTGAGCGCTATGTGACAGGCTCGATGGCACAGCTGTGACAAAAGTGACTAGAGGATAAGGGAGATTTTGAATTTCTGCACACACTTGTGGACAGTGGACACTTTTGGATTGTGTGAGGCCCACTGATATCTGAGCGCTATGTGACAGGCTCGATGGCACAGCTGTGACAAAAGTGACTAGAGGATAAGGGAGGTTTTGAATCTCTGCACACACTTTTGGACACTGGACACTTTTGGATTGTGTGAGGCCCACTGATATCTGAGCGCTATGTGACAGGCTCGATGGCACAGCTGTGACAAAAGTGACTAGAGGATAAGTAATATTTTGAATTTCTGCACACATTTGTGGACAGTGGACACTTTTGGATTGTGTGAGGCCCACTGATATCTGAGCGCTATGTGACAGGCTCGATGGCACAGCTGTGACAAAAGTGACTAGAGGATAAGGGAGATTTTGAATTTCTGCACACACTTGTGGACAGTGGACACTTTTGGATTGTGTGAGGCCCACTGATATCTGAGCGCTATGTGACAGGCTCGATGGCACAGCTGTGACAAAAGTGACTAGAGGATAAGGGAGATTTTGAATTTCTGCACACACTTGTGGACAGTGGACACTTTTGGATTGTGTGAGGCCCACTGATATCTGAGCGCTATGTGACAGGCTCGATGGCACAGCTGTGACAAAAGTGACTAGAGGATAAGGGAGATTTTGAATTTCTGCACACACTTGTGGACAGTGGACACTTTTGGATTGTGTGAGGCCCACTGATATCTGAGCGCTATGTGACAGGCTCGATGGCACTGCTGTGACAAAAGTGACTAGAGGATAAGGGAGATTTTGAATTTCTGCACACACTTGTGGACAGTGGACACTTTTGGATTGTGTGAGGCCCACTGACATCTGAGCGCTATGTGACAGGCTCGATGGCACAGCTGTGACAAAAGTGACTAGAGGATAAGGGAGATTTTGAATTTCTGCACACACTTTTGGACACTGGACACTTTTGGATTGTGTGAGGCCCAATGAATATCTGAGCGCTATGTCACAGGCTCGATGGCACAGCTGTGACAAAAGTGACTAGAGGATAAGGGAGATTTTGAATCTCTGCACACTTTTGGACACTGGACACTTTTGGATTGTGTGAGGCCCACTGATATCTGAGCGCTATGTGACAGGCTCGATGGCACTGCTGTGACAAAAGTGACTAGAGGATAAGGGAGATTTTGAATTTCTGCACACACTTGTGGACAGTGGACACTTTTGGATTGTGTGAGGCCCACTGATATCTGAGCGCTATGTGACAGGCTCGATGGCACAGCTGTGACAAAAGTGACTAGAGGATAAGGGAGATTTTGAATTTCTGCACACACTTGTGGACAGTGGACACTTTTGGATTGTGTGAGGCCCACTGATATCTGAGCGCTATGTGACAGGCTCGATGGCACAGCTGTGACAAAAGTGACTAGAGGATAAGGGAGGTTTTGAATCTCTGCACACACTTTTGGACACTGGACACTTTTGGATTGTGTGAGGCCCACTGATATCTGAGCGCTATGTGACAGGCTCGATGGCACAGCTGTGACAAAAGTGACTAGAGGATAAGTAATATTTTGAATTTCTGCACACATTTGTGGACAGTGGACACTTTTGGATTGTGTGAGGCCCACTGATATCTGAGCGCTATGTGACAGGCTCGATGGCACAGCTGTGACAAAAGTGACTAGAGGATAAGGGAGATTTTGAATTTCTGCACACACTTGTGGACAGTGGACACTTTTGGATTGTGTGAGGCCCACTGATATCTGAGCGCTATGTGACAGGCTCGATGGCACAGCTGTGACAAAAGTGACTAGAGGATAAGGGAGATTTTGAATTTCTGCACACACTTTTGGACACTGGACACTTTTGGATTGTGTGAGGCCCAATGAATATCTGAGCGCTATGTGACAGGCTCGATGGCACAGCTGTGACAAAAGTGACTAGAGGATAAGGGAAATTTTGAATCTCTGCACACACTTTTGGACACTGGACACTTTTGGATTGTGTGAGGCCCACTGATATCTGAGCGCTATGTGACAGGCTCGATGGCACTGCTGTGACAAAAGTGACTAGAGGATAAGGGAGATTTTGATTTTCTGCACACACTTGTGGACAGTGGACACTTTTGGATTGTGTGAGGCCCACTGATATCTGAGCGCTATGTGACAGGCTCGATGGCACAGCTGTGACAAAAGTGACTAGAGGATAAGGGAGATTTTGAATTTCTGCACACACTTGTGGACAGTGGACACTTTTTGATTGTGTGAGGCCCACTGATATCTGAGCGCTATGTGACAGGCTCGATGGCACAGCTGTGACAAAAGTGACTAGAGGATAAGGGAGATTTTGAATCTCTGCACACACTTTTGGACACTGGACACTTTTGGATTGTGTGAGGCCCACTGATATCTGAGCGCTATGTGACAGGCTCGATGGCACAGCTGTGACAAAAGTGACTAGAGGATAAGGGAGATTTTGAATTTCTGCACACACTTGTGGACAGTGGACACTTTTGGATTGTGTGAGGCCCACTGATATCTGAGCGCTATGTGACAGGCTCGATGGCACAGCTGTGACAAAAGTGACTAGAGGATAAGGGAGATTTTGAATTTCTGCACACA